>NC_056504.1:21871113-21894273 GCF_014905685.2 Nematolebias whitei
TGATGATTGAAGACATTCCTGTCAAATTTCTTGTGGACTCAGGGGCCTCACAGTCCCTGATTATGAAAAAATGTTTTCCTAATTCTCCACTCTCAGGCAAGATTGTTCACTCCACAGGAGCATCTGGACAAGCTATCCCTGAAGCTGTCACAGTCCCCCTCAAAATGACTGACCCTTTTGATCAGTTCACTTACAATCATCAGTTTTTACTGTCTGACTCCTGCCCAGTAAATTTGCTGGCCAGAGATCTGATTTTAAAATTTAAACTAACACTCAGCTGTGGCCCTGATGGCCTGCTGATATCTAAACAGGAAGAGAGTTCAGACACACTTGTCTCCCTCACCCCTGATTTGTTGTATATTTTTGAATGGCTGTTAACAGACCCGGCCCAACAAAACTCTCTGATCTCCATGGCCAGAGAAAGACTCACACCCACAAGTTGTTTCATGTCTGAACAGAAGCTTCATTGCACAACTAGTGTAACTTCAGATCCAGCTGATCACTTAGGAGACTAATTTCTGATGACACCACCCACACAGCTGTCCTCTGCCTCCATCTGCTGGACAAATGATTGTTGTTTTATTTTGTTGACACTCATTGACATGACATCACCTCAAATGCCCTACTTTACAGTGCAGGACTCTTTTCCTCACATTTCACTGGCTAAACCACCTGATTTGCAGTGGCGTTCCCTGGGTCCTTTAGCACTCAGAGTACACTCTGCTGCAGATTGGGAACCACGTGACAATTGTTTTTTCTCCCCCACTCTCAACATGTACAGACAAGATTTTTGTCACATGCTGACAGTGCGCCCCACAAAGGAAGTGATTGACAATAACACACGACTAGTATCGTCCATGTTGTCTCTGGACAGTCCTGAATTGGCTGATGTCCCTCAACATTTATGGGCAAAAACTAAGTACGATGTAGGATTAATTAAAGGTCAGGAGCCAGTTGAAATCCCACCAAAATCTTCCTACAGGCCCAAAATTCCTCAGTATCCACTCAAACCTGAGGCTGAACAGGGCATTACACCAGTTTTCCACTCCTTGCTTGAAGCTGGAGTAATTGTCCCCTGTCCAACATCCCCTGTGAGAACACCTATTTTTCCTGTGAAAAAGATCAGACCCCACCCTCCAGATGAGTGGTGCTTCGTTCAGGACTTGAGAGCAGTTAATACAGCAGTCCAGGCCCGTGCACCTATTGTTCCAAATCCTTATGTGATTTTATCACAAATACCAGCTGGCTCCACCCATTTCAGCGTAATAGACTTGGCCAATGCCTTTTTTAGTGTACCCATCCATCCAGACAGCCAGTTTTGGTTTGCTTTTCAGTTTTGGGGAAAATTATACACGTTCACCCGCCTTTGTCAAGGTTATTGTGAGTCACCCACGATTTTCCACCAAGCACTGAATGACAGCTTGGCTGGGTTCTCTCTGCCCGATGGTTGTGCTCTGCTAAAATACGTTGATGATCTGTTGCTAACAACACCTTCTGAACAATCTTGCAAAAAACACACTGTCCGTCTACTCCAGTATTTAGCTGAGCAGGGACACAAAGCATCTTTGTCTAAACTGCAGTTTGTGCAAACCACTGTGACATTCCTGGGCCACAGAATCTCTGCAGAGGGCAGAGAACTAGCTGACTCATGTGTTACAGCCATTGTCAGCTTACCTCTCCCTAAAACTAAAAAACAGCTCATGTCCTTCTTAGGACTTTGTGGTTATTGTAGACATTTCATTCCTAGTTATGCTGAGGTTGAGACTCCACTACGCACTGTTTGTCATGAAAAAGGCCTCCAAATGAGCTCACACATTACTTGGACACCAGAGGCACTGCAGGCCTTTGAGAAATTAAAACAACAACTACAAAAAACACCTACTCTTGGTATTCCAGACCTATCATGCCCATTTATTCAGGCTGTGGATGAGAAAGGTGGTTGCATGACCTCTGTCCTCCTCCAAAAACATGGAGATAGGCTGAAACCGGTTGCTTATTTTTCTGCTTAATTGGACTCTGTGGCTGCTGGTTTACCATTGTGTTTGTGCGTTGTAGCAGCCACAGAAAAAGCAGTTCTTGCGAGTCGTGACATTGTTGGCTACTCTGATTTGACCCTACTTGTTCCACATGCTGTGACACAAATTTTGAATGAGCAAAAAACTGCTCACCTGTCCACAGCTCGATGGCTTAAATATCACACAACCTTACTGGACATGCCAAACATAACCATAAAACGTTACAATGTTTTGAACCCAGCTACCCTCCTTCCAACGGAGGAGGAAGGCACACCTCATGACTGCATGGCGGAACTTGACATTGTTTGTACACCCAGACCTGACTTGAAACAAGAACCCATTGACAAACCTGACTGGGAACTATTCGTTGATGGCTCTGCATCACGTGACCCACTCACTGGTACCATTCTTACTGGCTATGCTGTTGTAACACTCTCTCATACAGTAGAAGCAAAAGCAATGAAATCTTGCTCTGCTCAAGCTTGTGAACTGATTGCTCTCACAAGAGCATGTGTTTTGTCTGAAGGAAAAATTGTAAATATTTACACTGACAGCAGGTATGCTTTTGGTGTTGTCCATGACTTTGGAGCACTATGGAAACACAGGCGTTTCCTACGTTCTGATGGCCAGCCCATACTCAACCACAAACTTGTGTCTGACCTTTTAGATGCAATCATACTTCCATCTACAGTGGCAGTCATAAAGTGCATGGCTCACACAAAAAACACTGACTTAGTCTCAAGAGGAAATGCTCTGGCTGATGAAGCTGCCAAACTCGCAGCAACTTCCTCTTCAACGCTCACTCTGACTTTGACAAATGGCTCACAAGACGATGACTCTTCATTCTCTGTTTCCGACATGCAGAAGCTCGAAAATGCCATTGAAAAAGCAGAATGGAAGAAACACGGCTGTGTTTTTTCTGAAAACATCTGGATTGGCCCAAATGGCAATCCATGTTTACCTAAACATTTCTTCCCTTCTTTTGCTGTGTTGACACATTCTTTGGATCATGTGTCAAAGGGAGGGATGCTACGCCAGATTAATGCTGATTGGTTCACAGTAAATTTTTCAAAAACAGCAGCCCAACATTGTAATGCATGTTTAATATGTGCCACACATAATATTGCCAAAACGATAAAAACAACATCTCCTGGAGCACACAGAACAATCACAGCACTTTTTCAACATTAAATGATTGATTTCATTGAACTATCACCAGTTCAGAACAAAAGATATTGTCTGGTCATGGTGGACATGTTTTCCAAATGGGTTGAGGCTTTCCCCACCAAACATGCCACAGCCAGCACAGTGGCAAAACTTCTGTTACAGGAAGTAATACCCAGGTGGGGCATACCACAAAGAATTTCTAGTGACAATGGCCCACATTTTGCTAATCAGATACTCCAAGAAGTATTACAAACACTGAATTTTGACCTAACGAAACATTGTGCGTACCATCCACAAAGTGGAGGAGCGGCTGAAAGAGAGAATGGGACATTAAAAAACAAACTGACAAAAATCTGTGCAGACACAAACCTCCCCTGGGTTACATGTTTACCCATTGCTTTGATGTACATGAGGATGCGACGGAGAGCTAAAAATAACCTTAGCCCTTTTGAAATTCTTTTTGCAGCACCACCCAACCTAGGAGTGGGGCCAGCCACCACCATTGATTTGAAACATTGTGATCACAACATGCTAACGTACTACATAAATTTAACTAACCATTTAAAATCCCTCAGGTCCCAGGTCCAAGGAGGGCTTCCCAGCCCAGCACAAGAACAATTGCATAACATAACCCCTGGAGATTTTGTTATGATTAAATCTTTCAGGAGGAAAAGGTGGAACTACCCCAGGTGGACAGGACCATTCCTGGTGTTACTAACAACCCACACAGCTGTGAAGGTTGCTGAACGAGCCACCTGGACCCACGCGTCCCATTGCAAGCTGTTCAAAGGAACCACACCTCCATCGGGAGAAGGCCAAATGGGAGGACCAGAACCAGGACCAGGGTAACCGAGTACCTGAAGAGTCACTCAGTGCCAACGGGCAACTGAGGCAGCAGTCTGTTGGGTCAAGCCCAAACCCAATATAACCAGGACAGCTCACTCACTGGCACCAGCCCAGGTGAGGCGGCGTCCCCATTGCCCCTTTCCCCACTTTGGCAGGACAAGTGGCCTGACACACACGCATACACACACACATACACAATAACTGAACTGTTGCCTCTCACTAACAGGACATTAACACTCTCACACAGAGTGGCAACACATGAACATCACAAACACCTGCCAGAACCACTGATATAGAGACTTTTTACACACATGAAGAGAACTCCGCGGTTTAGAAACAACATACCGCTGAGCTACTAAGGACCAGCAGCCGGAGCACTAGGCTGAATAAAGGCATTGGAGCTGAGCGCTGAATGCCCACCGCAGAGCCCCTGAGCAAAGGAACGCTAGGTGGCTGCCGCTGACCGGCATCTGATCTTTGTATCACATGCCCTAAGAGGGACAGTGACTAGCGTGTGCGCTAGACACCAACAAGTGCTCGAGAGTTTCCCCTCGCCACACCCAACTTAAAGAACTGAACCTAAGTCTGTCAAGAACATGCCTACACCAAGATGGTTAAATCAGGCAATCACCTGTTTTGCCCCCACACTGATCGCAATACTGATAGCTGTGTTGACTTGGTATTTACACCCTTCTAATGGCCCTCAGAACAGACCTACTCGCAGCCTAAAAACAGAACACACACACACCTCACAGGGTCTGATTATCACTCATGAAGCAGGCAGTACCACCACATATCAGTTTGACCTATGTGAAATCATCTCTTGTGGCAACCAACAGGCCTACTATAGAAATAAAGAAGTCTATCTGTGTGCTATAGGTCAGACCAAGAACAGAGATCTCTCTAAATGCCCAACCAACCCCCAACTTAGCGCCTGCATTGATTGAGGCCAGATAGTCAAACACACAGGCACATGGACACAGACACAGTTATGTACACGACAATATACGAAATTGGATACAAAATCTTACCCTCCAAAGAGACTATTCCAGAAACCCAAGTGCTAACCCCATTTCATTATCCATTCCTGGCCATTTCCTTACTCCCCCAGCACCCAACCCTTGTCTCTCCAGAGACAAGAGGGATATCTCGGGTACATGCAAATTCTTCTCAGATAGCAGGACGATCGCTTTCGCCTTAGGAGCAGACATAAGTGGTACAGACCCAATAGGATGTTTATTTATACACATTGTACAACCCGCCAACACACCACAGCCCCAGACCTCGTCTGCAACTAACGAGACCGACCTAGCCCCCCCAACCGAAACAATATCAGTCATATCAGTAGATTATACCAAACTTAGCCCAGAATACCTAATAGAGAGGGCAACTAGACATGGAGATGACAACATGTGGCTCTCCTGGCTTATTGAAGCTGCAAGAGAAGCCCAACTTAGCAACTGTGTAGCTTGTGCAGCAGCAAGGCCAAAGCTAGTTACCCAACCCGCCCCATTATTCCCAAACGATCCATGGGGAAACAGCTGTATGATTAATATAACTAGAACCGGCTCTCCCCCCAACTGCACCACCCTTAGTGACATATACCCACCCATTCATAATAAAACCCACCCAGGCTCATTTAAACCTAGAATGATCATGGGAGGATACCATTGTTTTAATTTCACAGCCACAAACCCCAAACAAAGCTATGGAAACATAGACCACACTTGGTGTAATGTCACCACACCAGTCTCAACAGACAAAGAGACCACCCAGCTCATGGGAACATGGGCAAGGGCAGAATTGTATTACTATTGCGGAGGTCAAAGACTAGTAGTAAAAATTCCCCTAAGGACAATAGGCCTGTGTGCTTTTGTACGCCTCATAGCACCATTAACCCTAGTTGGACTCCCATCTGACAAACCCACAAGTCATAGAACTCGTCGGTCCACTGACTTTGACCCTAAGAGCTCACCCACGTACATAAATGCAATAGGGGTACCCCAAGGAGTCCCTGATGAGTATAAACTAGCCAGCCCCATCTGGTCAGCCTTTGAATCTTTAATCCCCTATGTTACAGTTAACAAAAACGTTGCTAGAAATAATTTCATCCATTATAATGTCCTCCGTCTTACTAACCTGACAAGAGATGCGATCGAGGGACTAGCAGATCAACTCAGACCCACCTCAAAAATGGCCATCCAAAACAGAATGGCACTAGACATGCTACTAGCAGAACAGGGTGGAGTCTGCCATATGGTAGGAGACGAATGCTGTACATACATCCCAAACAACACAGCACCCGATGGTAAAGTTGTACGAGCCCTAGAGGGTCTGAAAGTTTTGTCCACAGAAATGCAAGATGCCTCAGGGGTAACAGACCCTATTTCAAAATGGTTCTCAGAAGTTTTTGGCAGGTGGAAAGGTATAATAATGTCTTTCCTTATGGCTCTAGGAATAGGCCTAGCCATTTTAGCAGTCTGTGGATGCTGTTGCATCCCTTGCCTCCGATCCTTATCTACCAGAATCATCACAACCGCTTTCTCCCCAGAACGTGCAGCTCAAACTTACTTACAAACCTTACTCAACACCTACAAGACCAACTCCTCTCTGAAGATGATTCTGAAACATCTTTACTGTCAAAAAAGGATAAGCCTGCCCCCTCAAACACAGTCGCAAAGGACACATTCATCCTGAAGAACGTTTAAAATGCGTATTCTCTTATTTATCCAAGACAAAGACCCTCAATTAGAAAGAGCAACTTTACTGATCGACACCGACACCCCTGAAGATAAGCTGTTCTTACATTATGACATAGAGGGAACACAAATAAACTACACTTTCCAAGGGTTCACCACCAGATTAGATTTCCTAAACCTAGTCTGTGAAGCAGTCCAACAGTGGGGATTTAGGCTCCAAACCTCAGACTTTACGTTTACAGGACAAGGGTACCAAAATTAAGAAAGACTCACCTTTATCACTTTTTTATCACTTTTATTTTCTTTCATTTTATATTCATCTTGTGTTCAAATACCATGTGTTCATCTCACCTTCATCTATGCCACACACACAAGGGTTCTGTCCCCTACAGAAATAGCTCTTGTCATTTCCAGCTGATTTTATGAAAGGCTCATGTTCAACCGTGATTTCATGCCACATGTGTCTTGATGAAGGTTTACCTATCGGCGTCTTACCTGTTGTACATAATATTGTGATTTTGTGTTTCATTTTTGTTGGTCCTTGGAAGGAACAAAAGGGAGGAAATTGTGGAAGAAAAACTGTATATTTAATAATTTTAACATTGTTTAATGTATTATTCTTGTTGATTCTTCATTTCAACTGCCACCTCATCAGGTAACAGAAACCTGCAACAGAAAAACATGTTTACTGTCACAAAATAGCTTAAGCAGAAACCAGTTTTGCCTAAAAGAACTTGTTTGTCCCACCTTGTATTGTTCCAGTAAGCCCTTTGTCGTAACCGAGGGGAACCCAGATTTGTATGAGACCCGGAACGAGACAGACTCAGGTGGAATACAAAAGAAACGGTGTTTATTTACAAGTGCAAAGACAACAGTTCTGGTACAGCTTCTCTGCAGCTCCTGGAGGAGGTAGAGGAGGACAGTCAGGACGAGGCAGAGTTCCTAATAGTTGAAAGATTGTTTTTTGTGAATCTCTTACAGTTTGATCCAGAGGTGGGTTCCAATCCTCCGGGGAGCTCCAGAGAGAGAGTCCAGCGGCTGGCAGGGCAGGCACTGGCCGGATTAGAGGCACCAGGCAAGAGGAATCCAGGCACAGGAGAGGTTTAACCAAGGAGGGACCCAAGGGGGTCTGCAAACCAAGAACAGGTCACGAGGAGGTCCAAGGAACCAAGAACAGGACACGAGGAGTCAGGAGTCAAAGGATCACGAGGGGTCCTTTAAACAAGCCGAGGAATCAGGATAACTAGAAACAAGAGAACAAGGTTAGTACTGGAGAGACTAAGCCTAAAAGGCTTGAAGCACAACTACCATGGAAGGTGATATGCTCCAGTGAAGAGTAGCACTGGACTGCAGCCTTTTGTAGTAGGAGAGCCTCCTCAGTCTGATGGCCATCAGGTGTGATTAATTAGCGGCCATCTTGGAGGAGGAGCTGCAGGCAGTGGTACTCTTACACCCTTAAGGCACATGACTCATGAAGAGTGAAATTTTTGAACGCCCTGTGCGTGTGAAGGACTGTATAAATGAAGTATTTTGTTGAATAACAAAAAAGGTTGAATCATGTCATCTGGACTTCGTTTTTTGGTTAAAAAGAAACGTTTCGCCCCTCATCCAAGAGGCTTCGTCAGTCTGAGGCCTAGCCATCTGGTATTACCCAGAAGCCACCCTGACTCTTGTGTTTCAAGCCTGCCTCAGATACCCCTGAAGTCTGGCCTTTTCACTAATGGTTTCAAAAACTTTGTATTTTGTTGAATGTTTCTCCAGAACTTCTAGAGCCTTAAGCCGGTGCTGTTCTCCCTTTGCAAAGGCAATAATAAATCTGCTACATGTTTCTTATAACTAAGATCTCAAGTCTCATTTACAAAGTTTATCTATAGAATAAACTTCACAAGAATAACACAGAATAGCATGTCTTGACTTGCCCGTTCCTTATAAGATCAGGCTGAACTCCGTACATCTTTGACAACAGCAACATGAACTTGTGTTTGTGCAGCCTTATGACTGTGAAAAATCACATCATGTTGCTGCTGATCTGCTTCATGTTGCTGTGTACATTTGTGCTCATCTGTTCACACAGACTCGTGCCCATGCTGCTGTTCGGCGTATTGTGTTTATTGTTTTTATGCTATTAGTGCTTAGCATATTTTTAGTTGATCTTTTTCTTAGTTCATATCTTTAGATCTTATTACTGTTTTTCTTCTACATTTTATTGTTGGATGTAACTGGGACCCTATGTACATAATTTTGATCCACCACATGTACCACATGTGGTGCGAATGACAATAAAGAATATCTGTATCTGTATAATACTTTCTGATTCATATATCCATTGTTATTATTATATTATTTTCATTATTTTTAAATCAATTTATTTTTCATTTTCTTATTTTATCAGATTCTTATTATTAATATTAATAATAATATGAGGTAGTCCTTTCCATGCACCTTTCTTTGTTTTATGCATTTATTCAAAAACAGTATATCTTGAATTAACCACCTTTTTTCTTCTTTCTAGTGAAGAGAAAGAGAAAAGAGTCCAGTAAAGAAAAGTCTTATTTCATCACTGAATGAACATGAAGAACTGAACCGGACACAGCAGGAACAACACTTGTGTCTTCTTCTGGATGAAGCCCGTGAGACAAGGGATAGACAGATAGACCATCATTAGTTGGATGCAGTATTTTTTATTTTTGTACATTTTTCACTTCTTACTTTTCCTATTAAACGTTTTTTTTCTTAAGTGGTGTCCTTGAACATTAAATTTCCTAAACAAATTTTTACAATGTTAAGTGCATATAGTGTTTGTTTAAATTCATACTGGAAGTTGAGAAAAATTTCCAATTGCATTTGATCTTTAATGAATCCTAAGAAAAGATTACCAGAATCTGCTCAACTGTTATTATGTTATACATTGTTTGGGTCTAGGATGAAGTGAGACAAAAACAGTCAAAAATTCAGAAAAGACAGTTATCATTTATCGGCCGTACAACTGTGGCCCGAGAGACTCAGCTGAAAGGCCTGGTGAACCTTTTATTTGAACCTGCAGAGATTTGAACAGCTGATCTGAAGCAAACAGGCATGTATGAACTGACCACTCCTGCTGTGTTTGATGGTCTCCTTCTTCGCCATCCATCATCTTCTGCTTCAGTGTTGTGGGAGCAGCAGCTTTACCAGGGAGGCACAGACATCAACAGCCTCTTCAGCTCTTCTAGGAGGACCCCCTTGGTGTTTGCAGACCAACTGACTATTTATTAAGTAGTATCCTGATGAATGCTCAATAATTCAGGTAGAAAAATCTAAAAGAGTTAAGTCTGGTCCTCTGGACATTCACAAAACAAACAATACATCCATCCATTAGCTTTACCCACTTATTCCATTTTGGGTCACGGGGGTCGCTGGTGCCCATGTCCAGCAATCACTGTGCGAGGGGCACGGTACACCCTGGACGGGTCGCAAGTCCATCACAGGGCCACATAGAGACAAACGAGACAAACAACCATTCACTCGCTCACTCACACCTAGGGACAATTTAGAGTTACCAATTAGCCTAACATGCATGATTTTGGTCTGTGGGAGGAAACCGGAGTACCCGGAGAAAACCCATGCATGCACGGAGAGAACATGCAAACTCCACTCCACTCCACCCAGGCCCCTGGACCAGGGTTTGAACCAAGGACCTGCTCACTGAGAGGCAGCAGTTCTACCAGTTGCGCCACGGTGCTGCCCACAAACAATACAGTTTATAATAAATAAACAATAAATGTTTTTTGTTTGTTTTGTTTTTTGGAGGACCAGACTTAACTTTTTTAGATTAATAGATAATACATTTATGTTTTTAAATTTAATGAAAGACAAACTTTTAAAATTTAAGGACAAATTTTAATCTAACTGTTTTCAAGTCTGTAGCTTATTGTAAAAGCAGTTTCAAAGATTACAGCACAGTGTGATGTTTTGCAATTTAACCTTGTGCATATCTGTAAATAATAAAAGTGAATATATTTTTAATACATCTTTATTGTAAAAATCTATATAAAATGGAAAACACATGGGTTTAAAGCAGGCAGGGAAGGCAGTAAGGTAGGATTATGAATCAGGTTTAAAATTTACAGCTCATGAAGTACTCCATTAGAGCATGACATCTCTTCCACAACATCGTGTGACAAATGCCCCTTTTCCACTGTCACGGCACGGGTCGGATATTTCCAGCTTGACGCCCGTTTGCAAGTAGGTAACTCTGCAGCCAAATTCGGAAGGCGTATCTGGGCGGTCATATCTGATTGGACTATAGGAAAATGGGCGTATCTGGGCGGTCATATCTGATTGGACTATAGGAAAATGGGCGTGTCTGGCCGGCAGCATCTGATTGGACGATAGAAAAATGGGCGTGTCTGGTCGGCCACATCTGATTGGACGATATAAAAATGGGCGTGTCTGGTCGGCCACATCTGATTGGACGATAGAAAAAAAGGCTGAACGATAAAATGCCGTAACCACAGACACATTATGTCTAAAAACAAGGTGTTATTGGCAGATTGTGTTAACCACAGGCATATTATGTCTATGGTGTTAACCGGTTCGACATTAGCGGCATCTCAGGTTCAACATTGGCGGCGTCTCGGTTCGACATTAGCGGCGTCTGGAAAACAAAGAGAATTCCTGAATCTGTCTTGTGTGCTTTGATGTGTACATAAGTTTATTGGAGGTCCTGAAACAACTTTTCTGAGAACACAAAATATTTTTATTTTACCTTTGGCCAAGATGTCAGTTTGAAATCAGGCTGCTTACTGCAAAACCAAGAGTTTTTTTTAAGACGGTCTTCTTTTTCTGCCTCTCTTAACACAGAACTTCCGTTAAATTTCAAAATAAGAGCAACATAACTGTGTAGTGGGGAGAGCTAAATGTTAGTTTTTTTTAATACCTAGCCATAACATTAAAAAACAAATTCCATTTTGGTTGTTGAAAAATGTGAAAAAAGTTACAATCGATTCATAAAGAAAAATATTAATGATACTTAAGGACAAAGGATGTTTCCTTTAACTTCACATTTTCTTGTTCAACCTGCAGTCACTACAGATGAGAGATTGTCAGTTTCTGTAAGATTTCTGCAACTGGAGCAGGTATTTCTGTTTACTGGTTAACTTCCTCAGCTGTCTCACATTTTAAAGGTCAACCCTACTCCATGTTTCAGCTCCTTTCATAGATCAGATCTCATAGAAGAATTTCTAAAGAGCAAACTTTTTTTTTAGCTTTTGTTTTGGGCCATTATGTCATTACAGGACTCATGATCTTTAATTGAGACCAGACTTTTTGACAAATAGGAGCAGGTTTCTCTTCAGATGCTTCATATTTCATTGCACCCAGACCACACTCAAGCCAACCTGTGTCAGGTGCAGCTACAACCAAGAACAAAAGAGAATCTTCTTGTGTTTGACAGTAGATTTAACGCTGTTTCATAAAAACCTTCAGTTTTAAAAAAGAGCTGATGTAACTTACTTAAAGAGCCAGTTTTATCTCATTTGTTCATGTGACAATGTTTCAGATTTGCCGGACCAGACCAGAACCACGTCTGGAACACAGTTTAAACAGAATAAAGCGTTTTAACACAAACCCAGCTTCAGTTACACACAACAGACGTACAATTTCAGCTTTCAAAAAGACTCATTGACTCTATTTCAGCTTTCAAAACACCACAACTGCAAGCTTTCTCTGAGCATCTCAGCTCAACATGCTGCGTTTCACACAGCTACAATCTGCACTTTTTTCATTTCATGCCAACATGTAATTCAATTGTTACGCGAATACACAGTCCATTTATGAAGCGTACGAGGCCACCAGTATGTAGAATGAACATATGCTGTATATATTCATAAATTAAACGGATTCTTTCATTTTTCTGGACTGAATAATGTCGTGCATTGAATAATTAAAAATGTAACGTGAGACGTTAATTATCTTTGACCCATCAAAATGAACGTGGTCATTTATTTTCAGAATCAAAATTTAACATCACACATTTACATTAATTTGGCAAAAATTGAAAATAACAACAGCTTATTTAGGCTAGTTTTACAAGGAGGAAACAATACGGCGATTGTTTCCCTGCTTCACAACAGACATTTCTAAGAATATCTGGATTAATTTGCTAGCAGATAGAAGAGTTTAAAGATGGAAAATGAAGTTTATCTTGAGAGAGATGGGTGAGGGAATTTGTCTGTTATAACCAGAACAACACGCTCCTTTGGACCAGCTTAACCCAACGGTACACTTTGGTTGAGATCTACTCTTTACCTTTGCAGATGATAGTTTCAGCGTTGGTGTAGAGCTTTCCTTTCAACTCTTCCAGCGTCTCCGTAAGAACAGCTAAACCTCAGGAGTCGTGAGATCATCCAGAACAGACATTTCATAATTCCCCTGATCTTCTCCCGTTCAGCTTATTTTTCTTCCTCCAGCATCCTGAATTCCAGCCTTCTGAACTCTGGAACTGCTGTGAACTAGGAAGTGGTGCACCTTTTAAAAAGGGTCACTTCCGGTTCATTTGAGGACTTTCTGATTGGTCGATGGACCAACAGAGGTGTGTTTTTGTGATGTAAGGTGTTATTAAAAAGTCAAGGAAAAAGATTAGATTGTTTAAGAACAGACAGAAGATATTATGAAGAACTCAGACTTCGTGGAGTCAATTCTCTAGTATCTTCCTGTAAAAGTTAAACATGACATTTCTTTTTCAGTAAACTTGCAGTTGACCGAAACTTGAACTTTGACCAACTTACACAACTTGCTCATTTCAGACAGACGATCAAGAAATTGAATCATTACTCTGTAACATATTCTAACTTGATTTCCACTTTGAATGAGGATTAAAAATCGTTATTACTGTTTCACAGTTGATTTAAAAATGAGTAGTTCACTTCAACATTTAAAAATGGTTTGAACTAACACACTTCGATTATCAAAACATTTGTAAAATAGTAATGATAATAGAAAAAGAGAATGTTCTCAAGTGTAATCAATGAAATACAGTTCTTGTCCCAGGAAGGCCCCTCAAGGCCAGATTTGACCTGAGGCCTAGTTCACTACAGCTGGTAGACATATCAAAACTTTTGAAAGGTCAAAACTTTGTACTGCCTTTTTTTTTTTTGCTGTTTTTTTTTATTTAAAAAAAAATTCTGAAACAGAATCATTTTTGATTTAAAAAAAAAAACCACAAACATTGATGTTACTGAATTGATGCTAATGATGACTTCATTAAATAGAACTCAGTGTAAACACTTGCTGTTAATGCATAAATATATTACAATGAAGTCAGTTAGTTATTTAAAATATTGTAATATTATATTTTATTTTTGTTTATAATATTTAATCTATGTTATTGTAATGTATTTGTACTTTTTAATTATTTATAATTAGTACACCTGACAACTGCATATGCTACGAAACAGAGAATACCTGAAAGTTCAGAGAACATATTTTGGAAAATTGGAATGGGTGGACATTAACTGGAAAGGAGGCGTCATGGCCCGCCCATATCAAAAGAATGGGAATAGCTGTGGTGTTATTGTGGCAATGGTAAATGATTTCAAAATTTAAAAAAAAAACTTCATTATAAATACTTTGTTTAATAATTAATTTTTGTTTGGTTTTGTCTGTGTCTCGTTTGATTTAATTTCCATTTATGATGGTTTACATCTTTTACACTTATTTAGATTTCCAGAGAAGTGATGAAGGCTTTTCCAGACACTCCAGCCATCGGTTTTAAAACTTCAAAAACAGCAATGGTCAAAGAAAGAGAAGTAATGGCTCAGCAAATCTTGAATGCATCAGGTTTTTTCGGTGAAATATTTTTATTTTGCAACTAATTATAAAAATGTGCATTATTGGGAAATAAGATTGTGCATAAACATGGTTTACTCAGAAGAGTATAGCAATCAGGTATAGGTATAGGCTCAGGTATTCTGTCAGACAAATTATCAATTCTAAACTGTTTAAATGAACACTTTATATCCTCTGGCTCCCTGTTTGAATCTACACATCCTGAAATGTTATCTGCTGACCAAACTGATGAAAATCCACCCCCAGCTCCGCATGTGCTAGACAAACAGGTCACAAACCGATTTGACTTTGTATCAATATCTCCCAGTGAGGTTCTAAATGCTCTAAAAACTCTTGACACACGCAAGGCAGCAGGACCTGACAACATAGAACCACTTTTCCTAAAACTAGCTGCAGATTTCATTGCTGAACCACTTTCATGTATTTTCAATCTCAGTCTAAATACAAATACAATACCCAAAATCTGCAAATCGGCTTATGTTCTCCCTCTGCTAAAAGGGGGTGAACCAACTAATGTCAACAACTACAGACCAATTTCTAAATTATGTATTCTTGCTAAACTGTTCGAAAGACTTGTCTGTGATCAGCTAACTGTTTTTCTACAATCAAATAATATTTTATCACAATTCCAGTCAGGATTCAGAAAACAGCACAGTACCGTAACTACAGTTCTCAAAGTATTAAATGACATCATACATGCCCTGGACTGCAAACAATACTGTGTTGCCCTATTTATAGACCTATCCAAGGCATTTGATACAGTTGATCACAGACTATTGACTAACATCCTGAAACACTCTGGTCCATCAAAACTAGCAGTCTCCTGGTTCACCAACTATCTAACTGACAGAACACAGTCTGTCCATGTAGCCGGATCCTCCTCTACGTTCCTAGATGTTGTGAAAGGGGTGCCACAGGGTTCTGTCTTGAGTCCCATTCTTTTCTCCTTATATATCAACGATCTATGCAGTGATCTGTCAAACGCCTCCCACCATTATTATGCAGATGACACTATCATTTATTGCTGTTCATCCTCCCTCAGCCAAGCCTTCACCTCTCTTCAAGACGCTTTTAATATTATCCAGTCACGTCTGCAAAAACTTAGACTGGTCCTAAATGCTGACAAAAGCAAGATCATGGTTTTATCCAACAGAAAGCAGCAACCAGAGAACCCACCACAAATTGAAACCCAAGAGGGAAAACAAATAGAAATGGTCTCCACCTACAAATATCTGGGTTTCAACATTGACAATAAACTGTCATTTAAAATCCACATCTCCAAAATGGTCACTAAACTCAAACTGAAGCTAGGCTTCTACTTCAGAAATAAATCCTGCTTCTCATGTAAAGCCAGGAGAGCATTAGTAGCTGCAACTTTCATGCCGATATTAGATTATGGTGACGTGCTGTACATAAGTGCTGCATCAAAAATACCTAAAGTCCTTAGACTCAGTTTATCATGGTGCCCTTCGATTAATTACTGATTCCAGTTATCGCACTCATCACTGTGAACTTTACGTCAAGGCTAGCTGGTCTTCTCTCAGCGCTCGCAGATACACTCACTGGATATCCTTCATCTATAAGACCCTTCACACAATCATTACTCCCTGCGCTCTAATGACTTAATCCTCCTGTCAGTTCCTCTGGTCAGAACTGAACTAGGAAAAAGAGCATTCAGCTTCGCCGTCCCCTCAGCCTGGAACAACTTACAGACAGATTTGAAACTATCAACACTCATCTCGCCTAGATCCTTCATGTCAACCGTATCAGATAATGTTATCAAAAATCTGGACCATTGCAGATGTTTCTAAAACACTACTTATCAAATATACATGTCTTTGTTGACTTTTAACTCTGTCTACTTAACCTGATGTCTGTTCTACATTTAATGTCTACAGAAGTCTGTCTTATCCTGATGGTTTCAAACTGTTAACATTTATTTATCGTGATAGTAGTTCCTTTTTTCTTTTGATAAATGTAAATGCTTATTGTCAATTACCCTGTGACGTGTGCTGATAACCACTTGACCAGGTCACCCTTGTGAAAGAGATCTCGATCTCAATGGGCTCTACCTGGTAAAATAAAGGTGATTGATTGATTGAATCAGAAAGACAGGATAAGATGAACCAAGACTAAAAAAAGTACATTTGGTACTGCATATACGTGAAAGGTAGATAAAACCAATTCATAAAAATTCTCATCCATCATATTTAGTCATCAATGAATCCAATCAGCTACTTAGACTACAAGCATGTCTTAAAGACATAAAAACCTGGATGACCATAAATTTTCTGCTTTTAAACTCAGACAAGGCTGAGGTGTTAGTTTTTGGACCTGAGCATCTTAGGAATATATTTTTCTGTCTTTTGCCCTCCTTAGATGGCATTCTTCGGTTTTAATTCAATACTGTTTAATTAATCAAAACCTGGGTAAGAACACAAGATTAATTCTGGTTTTATTACTAGATTTCATTTGATACAATTTATTTCTTAACATGTAACGGTAACGGTTATGGTAAGGTTAGGGCAAGGGTCATGAGGGAGTTTTTCCGTTCCACTCAAACATCATGTCATTGAGTATCCTGATAAGATAAAAAGGCGATATATAAGTACAGTTAATTTAATATACCGGTACAGACAACATCAAAAATGTGGGTGGGGTAGGTGAAGCACCCACACCTGCCCCCACCCTCATTCGCCCCACTCTAGGCCCATGAGTCAGAGAGTCAGAGATTCTTTATTGTCATTCGCATCTCATGTGGTACATGTGGTGGAGCGAAATTATGTTCACAGGGTCCCAGTTACATCCAACAATACAATGTAAAAGAAAAACAATGATGACATCTAAGATATGAACTAAGAAAAACATTAACTAAATAAAATATACACTAAGCACTAATGGCATAAAACATTGTCGAACATCAGCACAAACATGAACATGAGTCTGTGTGAGCAGATGAGCATGCATGAACACATCAACATTGAAACAGATCAACAGAAAAATGAAACAGATCAGCAGCAACATGAAACAGATCAGCAGCAACATGATGTGATTCTTTTCACAGTGATTATTCTGGTTAGAGATTCATGAGTCTAACAGCCTCAGGGTTGAAGCTGTTCCTCAGTCTAGTGGTTCTACACTTAATGCTCCTCAACCTCCTTCCTGAGGGGAGCGGGGCAAAAAGTGTGTGTGCTGGGTGAGTGAGCATGATGCAGGTGGCCCTCTTCCTGCATCTAGAGGTGTAGATGTCTGCTATGGTAAGGAGGCTGACTCCAACATCTTCTGTGCAGCCTTCACCACTCTCTGCAAAGCTTTTCTTTCTGCAGCTGTGCAGCCTCCATGCCACACGTTGATGCTGGAGCACAGGATGCTCTCCACTGCACACCTGTAGAAGGAGGTGAGGACTGAGCTTCTCAGACCAGCTCGTCTCAGCCGTCTGAGGAAGTAGAGTCTCTGATGAGCTTTCTTGATCAGGCTGGTGGTGTTGTTGCTCCAGCTGAGGTTGTTGTTCAGGTGCACACCCAAGTACTTGTAGGTGGAGACCACTTCCACTGCAGATCCTCTTATGTTCAGGGGGTGTAGATGTTTTTGTTCCTTCTGAAGTCCACAATCATCTCCTTTGTCTTCTGCACATTGATCTGGAGGTTCTTCTTTTTACACCAGCTCTCCAGGTGTTCCACCTCCTGCCTGTAGCTGGACTCATCATTGTTTGTGATGCATCCCACCACCGCTGTATCATCTGCAAACTTTACAATGTGACAGCCTGGATGGGTAGCTGCACAATCATACGTGAGCAGAGTAAACAGGAGGGGGCTCAGCACACATCCCTGAGGAGAGCCAGTGCTGAGGGTTATGGTGGAGAAGGAGAGGTTGTGGATCCTCACTAACTGTGGTCTGTTTGTTAAGAAGTCTAGGACCCAGTTGCAAATGGAGGGGCTTAGTACTGTAGTGAACCTGATCTGACCCTGATCTGACCCTGATGACCCCAAATCTAACAGATGGACAGAGACTGTTATTTCATTGATCTGAATACAGTCTGAGCCATCTGGTGACTTTCTTTCTTGAATTAATCAAGCAGAAAAGACAATTCTCTATGATCATCACTGTTTTACAAATGTTTGATAATCAAAATTGTGTTAGTTCACTCAATGTTACAGGTTGAAGAGAACTACTCATTTTTATTTTACATAAACAGTAAGTAATGATTTTTATTCCTCATTCAAAGAAGAAATCAGGTTAATATGCATTTCTTCATTTTCTGTCTTCAATGAGCAAGCTTCGTAAGTATGTGAAAGTTGAAGCTTCGGTCAACTAAATGTTTACTGAAGAAGGGATGTCATGTTTTACTATTTGAGAAGATACAACAGAGTGAGACTCCACGAAGTCTGGTATCCTGCAATAATCTTTTCTGTATGTTGAAAACAAACTCATTCTCTGACCTCGACTTTTGATAACACCTTACGTCAAAAACCACACCTCTTTCTGGTCCATCCACGAATCAGAAAGCTCTGAAGTAAACCCGGAAGTAAACTCATTTAAAATGTGGCAACTTCCCGGCTCTGTCAGAGTTGCTGGGGTTGAAAGATTTTGAAGAGTCTAGTCAGTTCCTAGAAGGAAAGAGTTTGGAGGGAGTGATGCAGATCCTGAGAGTTCTGTTAGAGTGAAAGGAGTTCAGAGTTCTTGGGTGCAAACGCGTTCAGGATGAT
Organism: Nematolebias whitei; assembly: GCF_014905685.2. NCBI lineage: Eukaryota > Metazoa > Chordata > Actinopteri > Cyprinodontiformes > Rivulidae > Nematolebias > Nematolebias whitei. The sequence goes on from NC_056504.1 coordinate 21,890,371, forward strand.
CCAGAGACGTTTTGGGATTATAACTTCTGTTTGAACAAACCACGCACGACTCTCGAAGGATTTCAGCTGCTCTCAACGGAGACGCTGAAATAGTCGGAAGGATTCTATACCGAGCTGATCTACGTCAACCAGGTAACAGTTTCTTCTTCGACTAAAGTGTACCGGAGGCAAGCTGAGATCTGATGAAGCGTGCACGTTCTGGACAAACAGATTAATTCCCTCACATATCTCTCTGTAAGATAAATCTCCATTTCATCTTAAAACTCTCCTCTATCTCATAAAATCAGTACAGATATTTTAGAAATATCTGAAGCAAAGTCCTCAATCACCGCCGCGTGATTGAAGTTCATTTTCTGTGAAACTTGTCTGTTATTATTTTCATATTTTGCCAAATTAATGTAAATGTTTGATGTTAAATTTTGATTCTGAAAATAAATGACCGCATTCATTTTGATGGGTCAAAGATAAATAACGTCTCTCGTTACATTTCTGTTAAATTCAATGCACGACATTACACAGTCAGAAAGATGAGGAACTCGTGAATATTGTATGCATATATATCTCGTATATTGTCGTACTACAGTCCTAGTGTGGATAGTTTGTTCATCAGGGTTCGGGGGATCATGGTGTTGAAGGCAGATGTGAAGTCCACAAAGAGCGTACGGACATAAGAGTTTTTCTGCTCCAGGTGGTTGAGCACAGTGTGGACCACAGAGGAGATGGCATCCTCTGTTGATCGGTTCTCGCGGTATGCATACTGATGAGGGTCCTCATTGATGTTGATGGTTGTTTTGATGTGAGTCATGACCAGTTTTTCAAAGTATTTAGCAACTATCGGGGTGAGGGCCACTGGACGATAGTCATTCAGACCAGTCACTGTAGAGCTTTTTGGGACTGGGATGATGGTGGCAGTCTTCAGGCAGGTGGGAACTGTCTCCAGGGTAAGTGAGGTGTTAAAGATGTCTGCCAGCACCTCGCAGAGCTGATCGGTACATTCTTTCAGCACCTTCTCAGGGATTTTGTCTGGGCTGGTTGTCTTGTGCGGATTAATCCTCCTGAAAGTACTCCTTACTTCGGCTGAGGTCACGCTGAGATGCTCTTCATCTGGTGGTGAGGTGAGTCTGGTGCTGGGGGTTCTGTTCAGGTCTTCAAAGCGTGCATAGAACTTGTTGAGGGCATCAGGCAGAGATGGGTCTTTAGGGCATTGTTCACTCCTTCCTTTATAATCTGTTATGCACTTAATGCCCCTCCACATGTTCCGAGGGTCTTGTGAGATGAATTGACCCTCGGCCCTCTGTGCATATGTGGCCTTGGCCTTCTTAATACCAGCAACCAGCTCTTTTCTTGTCCTACTCAGCTCCTCTGAGTTTCCAGACCTGAAGGCAGTGTTCCTGGCTTCCAGCAGGGTGCTCACCTCTGCATTCAGCCAAGATTTTCTGTTTGTGTAGCTTTTAACATTTCTGATAGTGGAGACGGTGTCCAAGGCCCTTAACCCCCATCTGCTCCCTAAAACAGGTCTCTCTTGAAAATGAGTTCTCGTGAGTCAATGAGACTACCGGTATAAATAAAGGGTAAATTAAATATTTCCTTCATGCTTGCTCAAAATGAGAATTCTGCAATGGCGTTAAACTCAAAGCAGTCTACTTCTACTCTTCAGATAAACAGTTAACTTATTATTTTATGGTGCAACTTGTTTTTCTTGATTTAAAGTGTTTGATTCGGGCAACAACTGCTCCATGTGTTGTTTGTGTAGTGAACTAGGCCTGATGTCAAAACCTTGACCTTAGGCACCTTATGGGACAGAAACTGTCATTTCATTGATTTGAGTCCAGAAATACAGGTTGACCCATCCTGAGACTTTCTTTCTTAAATTAATCAAGTGAAAGAAGACTACTTTCGATTATCATTACTATTTTACAAATGTTTGATAATCAAATTGTGTTAGTTCAAACAATGTTTACATGTTGAAGTGAACTACTCATTTTTAAATCAACTGTGAAACAGTAATAACGATTTTTAATCCTCATTCAAAGAAGAAATCAGGTTAATGATGCATTGTCTGATTTTCTGTCTTCAATGAGCAAGTGTGTAAGTTGGTCAAAGTTCAAGTTTCGGTCAACTGCAAGTTTACTGAAAAAGAAATGTCATTTTTAACTTTTACAGCAAGATACTAGAGAATTGACTCCACGAAGTCTGAAGTTCTTCATAATATCTTTTGTCTGTTCTTAAACAATCTTAATCTTTTTCCTTGACTTTTCATAACACCTTACATCACAAAACACACCTCTGTTTTGGTCCATCGACCAATCAGAAACTCCCAAATGAACCGGAAATAGAGCCCTTTAAATGTTGGTACTTTCTTGTTCAACCCAAAGAGAAGTTGAAGTAGATGGAGAGTTCTGCAAGAGGTTCCACCTCCAGTTGGAGCCGGGTGGAGAGTTTTTGCAGCTCCAGTCGTTTGGGAGAACAGAAGTCCAGCCATGATTAAAAGCTCTTCCGAGTCTTTTGGGATTATGACATCTTCCACCTCTGAGTGGAACTTCTGAAGGACTCCACTCATGTGAGTCCACCGTGAGCTGAACTGTTGTTGACGAAGTCGCGTCACCACTCCGGACGGTTCTCTGCCATCCTACGGAGACGCTGGACCGGTAGCGTAGCTGGAGCTCCGCTTTCACTGATTCATCGTCAGAGAGGTAGTGAGTCGAGTTGACTACCGAGCGTACCGAGGAAAGCTGGGTCGAATGGAGGGTGTCGTTCTGTCCAACACTTTTCACTCACACACACACCATCTCCCTCCCTCTAAACTTCAATCTTTAAACTCTTCTATCTGCTAAAAATCATTACAGATATTTTTAGAAATGTCTGAAACAAAGTTTTTCAATCACCGCCGTGTGGTTAATGTCTGCTGTTCTGCTGGAAGTGAGAAAACAATCGCCGTATTGTTTACTTCCTGTAAAAACTGATTAATAAGCTGTCGTTATTTTCAATTTTTGCCAATTAATGTAAATGTGTGATGTGTTAAACTTGATTCTGTTAATAAATGACCCACTGTCGTTGGTGAGTCAAAGATAATTAACGTCTCACGTCCACATTTTATTAAATTCAGATGCACGTCATTATACAGTCCAGAAAAATGAAAGAATCCGTTTTATCTATGAATATATGACAGCATATGTTCATACTACATTTGGCAAAACCAGCTGGTGCAGGGCCTCCAATTACAAACTGGTTGGGTACATTTGTTTGATGTTGTATGTTTTTTTTTGTAGTATCACAACAGATGTAAATTATTTAATGTGATTCTGGTGGATTTGATATCATGCTGTAGATAAGGTTTTATGGTTCAAGTATCTTTATTGTCAATCGCATCACGTGGTACACGAGGTGGAACGAAAGTTTGTACTGAAGGTCCGTGGTACAACATCCAATTAAAGTGTATGTGTTTAGATGAATCTCAACTCCTTCCACAGCAAATTTCCAAATTTAGAGATTTACTGACAATAATTTGTTTCACATGGTTTTCTAAAAGATAATGAATTACTTGATAAAATAGTGTGAGAATGTCATGGTAAAATGGGAATAAACACGCATTATTTTTAACTTTAATAAATGAGTTTTCTAACCAATTCTGCAGATACAGAGTGACTCGTGTGGGATATGGTTCCATGAGCAGTGCTTCAGTGAAGAAGTCCTGGAACGAGCAACAGGAAGCAACTGGAACTGTCTGTTGTGTTCTTGAAACCTCAGTTGAGTGCTGGAATGCTGTGAGCCTTGCTACCCTTCTACTGAGATGATTTGTTTTGAAAGTCAACATCAGATGTTGCTCAAACTTTTTGGGCCACATCTAGGGGTCTTCTAGAGTCAACCTGAAGTGAGAGTGGTTTGTGAAATCGTTCAGTTATC
>NC_056504.1:21894283-21894534 GCF_014905685.2 Nematolebias whitei
TATTACAATGAACTATGTTCAACTTTGGAGGTGATTTATTTTGAAAGTCAACATCAGATGTTGCTCAAACTTCTTGGGCAACATCTAGGGGTCTTCTAGAGTCAACCTGAAGTGAACGTAGTTTGTGAAATTGTGCAGTTATCCAGCAATCGACTGCAACTTTTGACTATTACAATGAACTATGTTCAACTTTGGAGGTGATTTATTTTAAAAGTCAACATCAGATGTTGCTCAAACTTTTTGGGCAACAT
>NC_056504.1:21894544-21905389 GCF_014905685.2 Nematolebias whitei
AAAAGTCAACATCAGATGTTGCTCAAACTTTTTGGGCAACATCTAGGAGTCTTCTAGAGTCAACCTGAAGTGAAAGTGGAAGACAGATATAATTAACAGCTTTTATTTATTAATTTTTCAGCTATGAACAACTTTTTTAATTTTTTTTCCCAGATAATACATATTTTTCAGTTATTAAGAACTTTTATTTTCCGCTTTTATTTTGAAAAGCAACGCTCAGTGTTCGCCGCATCATTACCGTAGTACATGTTGTAAACGTGCACAATTAAACCAGTGAGGGCTGCCGGAGCCGAGTGGAGGCTCACTTTACCGCAGTATGATATCTATGGACAAAGCCTTCAGGGTGTTCTTCTCCTAATACGTTTAGTGGTGGCTAGTAAGTAGCTTAAGGGAGCACTACCGCCACCAGGTGGTAAGACGAGTTGGATTCTAGTCCCTGCCTACAGAACACGGGTCCAGAAGTGTAAATGGAAACAAGACTGCTGTCGCGATTTGCGTTCGGCCCTGCTGGAGCCTTGCCTTGCTGAGGTACAGGTACATTTTTTGGCTGTACTGTAACAGCCTACTGTAAACTTTTTAAACAAAATATATTACATCTGTTTATTTTTGTGCTGAATACACGTTGTTTTATTTATTTACTTCTATATAGTTTGCTCTTTTATTTATTACAGCCTTATGTTTGATGAATTTAAGCTAAGGAAAGGCATAATATCGTAGTCAGACATTTTATTTTGAAAGTCCGACAGTATGTTCGTTCTCGATGGACTGCGCATGCGCAGAGCGCAGCCACGTCACTGCTCTGGTTGCATCACAGAAGGGCGCGAGATAGAAATAGCAAAGCGCGCACAGCCAAGGCGCAACAGTTCAGTTCAACACAGAGGCCCAAGACCCGCCAGAGCCCGCATCCAGAGGAACACCGCAGAGGCGGTAAAGCGCGGTAACATCCTCTATATGTGCACATGACGTGAACGCGCAGAACCGGGAGGGAAATCACCGTGTGACAGCAGGAAAAGCAGAGGAAATGTCTTGGTGGCCGCGCGGGTGAGACTCATCTTTGTTTTGTAAAAGTGTAAAAATGAACACAGCTTGTTGCCTTGATGGCTCCACGTTCCGTTTATTGTTCGAGTGTTCTGAGCGTTGGACGTTTTACACAAACTTGTTTTTGGATTCTGCCTCAGACTGCCGCCCTTTTTCTGAGCTCGATTATTTCTTTTTGATTAAACAGTCTGTAAATCAAATCATTGTGTCATAATGTTTGTTAAACCATAAATTATAAGTATAATTAATAAAGCACTATGTAAGCTTGCTCAGATGCAGTTTTCCATGAGGTGGGTTGTTTTGGACTGTCTGGCAGCTGTTCTCCTGCACATGTGTTTCTCAGTGAAGATGGAGATGAAGCCATGCACCAAGACACAGATTCTGACGTGGCTGATCCAAGGGATGGTTGGAAGGTAAAGGTGAAATGGACCCAGGACGAGGTAATGGCTGACACTTCCTGTTCCAGTTGCTTTAGCTTCATGGGACACAAACCTAAACATGTTGATGCTCACAGGATGACAAGCTGAAAGTTCTGGTTCAGAAACTGGGATCAAGTGACTGGAAACAGATTGCTAACTTCATCCCAGTGAGTCAGACCTTATTACATTTTATGTTGAGCTGTTCATTGTTTATCTAACCAGGTTGAGTCAGGTCTTCTGGATGGATTGTTCTTGTTCTTTCATCCAGAAGACTTCTTCAGTGTGAGGAACTGCACCAAACTCGGTCTTAAAGCAGCACCTTCTCTTAGTGGATCAACCAGTTTGCTGCTGACAGCCAAACCTAGTTGTTCACATGACAAAGGTGGACCATCATCCTAACAGCTGATAGTGGTCATTAGTGCTCTGATGGCCGCTTGCTATTCACAGAGGACTGAGTAATACTTGCAATAACAGCACTGTAAAGGCTACAGTACACTGCCGCGTATGTCCGTTCACGCGTACGTACGCGTGTACTGTACGCAGAGGGTTCAGACTTCATACTCCTGCGTACACCTCGAGCAGCTGCAGAGCAGCTTCACAGACAAGGGGCGTTTACCTTCGGGACAAATTGAGGTCGCCGATTGGTCATTTGCTGACACGCCTACTGGATTGATTGACAGGTCAGAAAAAAGCAAAAAAAAACGAGCGCTGGCAGCCTCCGCCGCAGCGGTGTTCTGTGTTTTATATGTTGTTAATAAAAAGATCTAAAAAAAATTTAAAAACAGGGAGCGCTGGCTCTACAGCCCACACATCAGACCAGCCCACCAGGAAATCTCCAGACCCTCCCGCAGCCACGCTGGACCTGAGTTTAATTCGTTCGTGACAAATTCCTTCAATTCTCACCATTTCAGTCATGACATCAACGGAGGAGGAAGAGATCACTTGCCTCTTGGCAAAAAAAAGAAAAGGCCAGATCAGGGATGAAGAAGGGGAATTTAATACATTGATGTCACATACAAAACAGTCTGTTGCTGGGCAGTTTATTGTGCGACACCGCGTACGCACATGCGGTCATAAAAATTTTAGCTTTGCACGGACATGCCCTGGGGGGTACGCTCGTACCTCTGCGTACGTACATGCGTACCTCTGCGTATGGACGTAAGCGGCAGTATACTGGGGGCTTAAGAAGGTGACAACTGGATACAGAGGCCGCTGCCCCTGTTTAACAAAGGAAATCCATATTGTTCCAGAGCCTGTCTTTTGTGGGATTTCTTCTTCTGCCGGCTCCTGAGTTAGTGAGGACGCTGTCTGCTCTCTGGTACAGAGTCCTGATGACTCCTAACATGCTTCAGAGGGTGATGGGAGTCAAACTCTTTCAGGGATGAAGATGTTCACATCCTTGATAGAGGGGAACGCTGGTTTAAAAGAGGAGTCAAGAGAACCCATCCATCATTAAACAGGAGCAGGGCCTCTGTGTTCAACTGTCCCCCCTCTTACAATGCTGTTATTGCATCACTCAGCCCTCTGTGAATAGCAAGCAGCCACCAGGGCACTAACAATCAATTGTTAGGCTGATGGTCCTCCTTGATCATGTGTGTAGCTAGTTCTGGATGTCAACAACAAACTGGTAGATCCACTATGAGAAGGTGTTATTTATAAGACTGAGTTTGTTGCAGCTCCTCAGACTGAAGAAGTCTTCTGGATAAAAGATGAAATGTCTCAACAAGAAGAATCTGTCCAGAGGACCTGACTCAACCTGGTTAGATTTATCTACCAGGATTACTGAGCAGCATCAGGACTGTTCATTGTTTACACAAACCTCTTGGTTTGTCTTCAGAATCACACTGAGCAGCAGTGTCAGCACCGCTGGTACAAGGTCTTAGATCCAGCGCTGGTCAAAGGTCCTTGGACCAAAGAGGAGGATGAAAAGGTGGGCAGCGTTTTGTGATACTCAGGCGCGGTGTATTTCTCGAGATTAGTATACTGAGCAATTGTTATTTTCCCTCTTTATTTTCAGGTAATCGAGCTTGTGAATCTCTATGGCAACAAACAGTGGGCAATGGTAGCCAAGCACCTCAAGGGCAGACTGGGGAAGCAATGCAGAGAGCGCTGGCACAACCACCTCAATCCCAGCGTGAAGAAGTCCTCGTGGACAGCTGAGGAGGACCTCATCATCTACAAGGCTCATTGTCTGCTTGGGAACCGCTGGGCTGAGATCGCAAAGCTGCTCCCTGGAAGGTCAGCGGACACCTCCACAGCTAGAGGATCATTTGTTTTGTTTGTAGAAAAAAGTCTCCTGTTCCTAAAGAGCTTGTGATCTGTCAACAGGACGGACAATGCTGTGAAGAATCACTGGAACTCAACCATTAAACGCAAGCTGGAGATGGGCTTTTATGCCCGGGAGGTTTTCCAGCCACATGAAATTGAAGAGCTGCTGGCACGTGTTGCTAAAGATGTTCAGGTGGCTTCTTGTTCTCTCAGTCTCCTGTAGGATAGATGAGCAGCAGTATTAAAAGTATTTTGTCTTCAATCACACAGGTGGATAAAGAAGGTTTGGGCAAAGAAACGGAGCTGAAGCCTCATCTTTTAGTAGGCAACCATCACGTCTATTCAAACATCATAAGCCACATTTCAAATGTTGTGGAAACAGTTCTGCTTATCGAAGTGTCTGACTGTCAGTGCTCCGCTTTTCTCCACAAGCTGCAGGAAACTTCAGCTGCTGACGAGTCTCCCAATGAGGCAGAGCCAAGCAAGGATGTCCCCTCACCGAAGAACACTTTAAGTCCCAAGATGGAGGTGGATGCTGTGGGGGAGATGAGCAGCACCAACTGGGTGGTGGACAGCTCTGGTTTTCTCTCTCCTGCAGGCCCTGTTTTGAGGGAAGTGCTGGACATGGTGGACGGGGTGAATATTTACATTACATCTGTCAAAACTTGATTTGCACATTGATTACAAAAATAAGTCTGTTGTGGATCATATTTGCTGTTTACTGCTCGGGCTCCTACGCAATTCAAACATCTACAAAGTATGTTTTTTATTTTTTTACTGTTTTCAACATCTAAATAATCTAACAAGGTTGAGTCAGGTCCTCTGGGTAGATTCTTGTTGAAACGTTTCATCTATTATCCAAAAGACTTCTTCAGTCTGAGGAGCTGCAACAAACTCAGTCTTTAGACATTAGCATAGTTGCTACATGCATTTTTAGCAGATTAAACACAGTTCCTGTTTACTTGGGACAAGACACAAATTCTTTAATTAAAAAGTGCAACATTTAGTGCTTCATTGATCTTCAAAATAGTTTCAGTGCAAGCCGTGGTCTTAAAAGCTTGGTAAAGCATCTTTAAGGCCTATTAGTAAAACAACTAAAGTTCTCTGTGATTAAAGACAGCAAAGACCTTGCTGTAATTCTTCTCAAATGTCATTTCTGTTTTCATTCATTGAAATTATTTCTGTGTGAAGGAGTCTGATTATGATTATCCAAGGGTCGCTCTTCACCCATAGCCCTTACATTGCCCATGTGTACTATATAAATGCGCACCATTTTCCGTAGGTTGTACAATGTTTACTAGGGATGCACGATATTGGATTTTTGGCTGATATGTTAAAAGCCGGAAAAGGGTAGAGTGCCCTCTCCGGGTCAGGGAGGAGGTCCTGCCCCAAGTGGAGGAGTTCAAATATCTTGGGGTCTTGTTCACGAATGAGAGAAAAATGGAACTTGAGATCGATAAGCGGATAGGTACAGCATCTGCAGTGAAGCGGGCGCTGTACAGGTCTGTCGTGGTGAAGAGAGAGCTGAGTCAAAAGGCGAAGCTCTCAATTTACTGATCGATCTACGTTCCTACCCTCATCTATGGTCATGAGCTTTGGGTTGTGACCGAAAGAACGAGATCTCGGATACAAGCGGCCGAAATGAGTTTTCTCCACAGGGTGTCTGGGCTCTCCCTTAGAGATAGGGTGAGAAGCTCGATCATCCGGGAGGGACTCAGAGTAGAGCCGCTGCTTCTCCACGTCGAGAGGAGCCAGTTGAGGTGGCTCGGGCATCTGGTTAGGATGCCTCTCTGGTGAGGTGTTCCGGACATGTTCCACCAGGAGGAGACTCAGAGGAAGACCCAGGACACGCCTTGGAATTCCCCTGGAGGAGCTGGCCCCAAGTGGCTGGGGAGAGAGAAGTCTGGGCCTCCCTACTTAAGCTGCTACCCCCGCGACCCAACCCCGGATAAGCGGAAGAAAATGGATGGATGTTAAAATTTATTTGGCTGATAATCGATACCAATACCGATAATTTTTCCCCTAGACCTACTTACAGAGACTACATAGCTTTCTCTGCTGTGGAATTAAAATACTATATTTTGCATGGTCTTTGTCAATTTGTCCTGCTACCAAACGCAGATGCCAGAAAGGGGACTGAACATGATGTAACACTATAAATTATATATATATATATAAACCACCTTTTTATATCTGTGAATTCTTTAACTTTATTTAAAATAAATTAATATTTCACTTTATTGCTAATATCAGCTGATACTGATACTATGCTGATATTATGGTGCATCCCTAATACAACTTCACATCCTCAAGTTTGACTTTGACACATTTTCAGCCTTTTCTGTTACTTAATTAAAAATATTGAACTGTTAGATTATGATCATAAATTTGTCACCAAAAAAAGACAAAATTCTTAGAATTATTATTTTTTTTTACATGTTCTGTGCAAAACATTTTTGCGTACAGTGTAGTGTGTTGTGTAATTTAAAGTAAATGTTCATGATTGCACATAAATATGAACCTGTACTGCCGTGCGTTTTGATATCCGTTAATTCACTTGCATTTTAGTGTAAATATCTTCTTTAGTTTAAATGTTATGACTTGATGTAAAACAGAAGAAAAAAACAACTTGTCTTCTTTCACGGAGGATTTGGAAGGCTTGTGCAACCTGACTTCGTTTGGCCTGCCTGAGGACAGTCCCAGCCCAGAGCGCCATCAGTTTCGTCTGGAGGGCAGTGCCCTGCAGGAGCTGAGCAAAGGCAGTAAGGGGGAACTCATCCCCATATCCCCCGGAGGCATCACTCCGCCCTCTATACTGTCCCACCGCAGACGGAGGTACATTACCATGTCGCCAGATGCCAATCACTCCATGACTCCCAAGAGCACGCCGGTTAAAATCCTGCCTTTTTCTCCATCTCAAGTAAGTCTTCACAGATAATACCTCAGAACTGACGCAGACACATTGTTAGACAGTTTGTAAGTAAGCGATTAATAAAGGGTAACTTGATAAATGCAGTATATTAAAACTGTACATGTTTGAGGCACAAATCCTGTATTATTGGGGAAGTAAACCCTTTTCATAACTAATGCATACATAGTGTTCTTTTTAGTGCCCCACCGATATGGAAAGTTTGGCTATCGCCAATGCTGATATTGGGAGGGGAGGGCGAGGTCTGATAATGTCTGTATTTTTTTTTTAGCTTTGTCGGGTCCCAATAATCAAAGTGAACAGAGTTGAGTGGGGCTTGTTTATTTAGCACAGCTGTTATCACTCATGAATCTCAAGCTAATCAGACCCATGCTATACATAGTCCCATAGTAGGTTTACAAGTGGTGCACTGGTCATAAAAACACTTCCTAATGTGTGCTCACATTTTCTGTCCTCCATATTCACCATAAAGTTATCAAGTGTGTTACATAAATATAAATTATACAAAGAAACACTCTTCCCTGTTCATTGTTTAGTCAGTCAGTCACTAATGGTAAAGGCCTAATTAGTAGTGACCGCAGTGTTTATGTTTTTTTTTTTGTTTTCTTTGCATAGAAGTAAAGATTTCAGACAAACAGTGCATTCTATAGAGGATGATAAAGATAACGTTACTAACACTGATATATTTTACCTCTATGTTTCATTTATTGTTCAGGATAAAGTTTTACAATGCAATATAGCCTATGCTAGGTTATCTAAACGTTAGCTTGTTAACTTGAGAGGCACTTAAGCGAATGACTAGGGTTGGAGGATTGAATAGAGTTTATTATTGTTGATTTGTTTTATTTTACAGATCAGTTAAAATAAACTTCCCAACTTCCCTTCTCTGTTCAGCAAAATACTCTACAGAGTATTGCTCCCCGCTTTGACTGTGACAAATGTGAAAGTAAAACTTAAGGGAACGGCCGTGACTTGAAAGCAGTCTTCATGTGCCTTCGGATACATTGTACAATTACAGTTGGTTCCCAGCATACTAGGGGTAGGTAAAACTTATAAGTGCTTATTTCGGCACATAATGGGACATTTATCACAGATACCGATAGGTCTCCAAACATATATATCGGCCTAAATATTTAAATAAGCTGAGACTGACTCGCACAGAATATGACTGGTTCTGTAACTAGGGGTGCAATTTCCTTAATTTGGGGAAATCGGCCGATACTTGCATGAGAAACCAATTTCACCGATTTTTTTTGTTTGTTTGTTTTAACAACAATTGTCTGAACTTCATTTATATTTCAGAGCACTACCTCATGGCCAGTTAAAACAAGTTTGTATTGTTTCTAGGATATTGTTCAAGGGTATGTTTTTCAATAAAATAATATTGAAAAATTGAAGGTGTATTGTGACCTTATAATACCTGACAGTTTTGCTTATAAAACAAAATCGGTATCGGCCAAAATCGGAATCGGCAGGTTAGACTTTTTAGAAATCGGTGATCGCCCAGAAAACTGCAATCAGTGCACCCCTATCTGCAACCTAAAACTCAAATATGAAAAGTTTTCGGTGAAATTAAATTGGTTAAAACTATTTACCAGAGAAAACTGACTCCTTAAAGGGACATATCTCACTTTATTTACTGCACAACACTGACCAAAGGCAGATTTTAGGTGTTTGTGGCGTTTTCTGATATGCTGTATAAATCTGTGAGGAACAGAACAAAATGATCATAAAGCTAAAAAAAATCTTCAGACAATTTGAACCTGCCGGGTTTATTTACCTAAGCCAGCTGCTGACTTGACTTTTTTTATTTCAGTTTCTGAACATGTGGACTAAACAGGATACTCACGACCTGGAGAACCCCTCCCTCACATCCACCCCAGTTTGCAGTCAGAAAGTCATTGTTACTACGCCACTGCAGCGAGACAAGACCCCGCTCAACCAGAACGAAAAATCAGTGTGAGTTGTCTCGTTAGTGATGGCTTTTGGTTGCTGCTTCCACAGCTCATGTTTCCATTAGGCAAAACGTTCCGACTATTTTACTCGTGTGTGTGAAGTTTAAGTCTCTGAGTTGAAGAGGTTGTAACAAAGTCTAAGTCTGTTCGATTGTCAGTGTTCATGTTCTGTTTTTACTTTTAGATTTGTTACTCCTAACCACAAGTCTGAGCTCTGCATGACTCCACGAACTCCAACACCGTTCAAAAACGCCATGGAGAAGTACGGCCCTCTGCAGCCTCTGGTGCGTGTCACCCTGTACCTGTTGTTGACATTGTTGTTGTTTCTTTGTTCATTCTTATATTTTTGGTATTTTCTGTTTTATCTTCTCAGCCTCTGACTCCAAACCTCGAGGATGACATAAATGAGGTTATCCTGAAAGACTCGGGAATTGATTTGGTTTTTGTTCGTTCAACTCCACCTGAGCAAAGGCGCAAAACATTGGTAACAAACACTAACAAATTAAAAACTTCATGCCTGTTTCAATCTAATTAAGAGAAGTTAGTTATGAGTCTTTACATTGAGTATTAACAAAGCATGTAGACTTTAACGGACCATAATCCAAGGAACCATCCAGACCGTGAGCAGGAGTGTTTACTGTAGTTATCCAAGGTCTATCAGCTTTAGGTTGGGTTGCTTTATTGGTGCCTTCAGCATGGCTGCTCTTTGTAAGGAAAGTGTACAGTTGTAATAAGTGTCAATAGGTGATATGAGATTTTCAGTTTGATTGGGCCAAGATGGTTCAGAAGTAGGACAGCCATCTTGGGACCAGAAAGTTGCAGGTTCAACTTCCTGCCATGCCCACATGTCATGGTGTCCTTGAGCAAGACACCTAAACTGCTCCCCGGGCGCTTACATAGCTGCCCACTGCTCCACCTGGGTGTATCTCACGTGTGATGGGTTAAATGCAGATAACTAATTTCGTCATTGTAAAGTGTAAACTATGCAAATGGTAAATGGACCGTACTTATATAGCGCCTTTCTATCTTATTTCAAGATACTCAAAGCACTTTACACTACAATCCGTGTCCTCATTTACCCTTTCATACAGCACTCTACTAGATCTCTACAAAGCTAATTGAACAAATCATTCTAATGAGACTAATCAGTGCTTTAGCTCACATTCATACACTGATGGAACACACATCAGAGGCTATGAGGGGTTAAGTGTCTTGCCCAGGGACACTTCGGCATGTGACTGCTGGTGGATTCGAACCCCCATCTCTCGCATTGGAGGATGACTGCTCTAACCACTCAGCCACAGCCGCCCCCGGTGTGTGGTCATCACTGTGTGTTTTTATACAATGACAAAATTAGTTTTCTGCATTTAACCCATCAGGTTCAGGTTAGGTTTATTTGTCATATGCAAAATCAACACAAGGTCAACAATGCAACAAAGTGTTTAGGACGAGAAGAACCGTCTCGACTCACAAAAAACAAAATAGAAGAAAAAAAAAAAAGAAATGTCAATACACAGGGATACACCCAGGTGGAGCAGTGGGCAGCTATGTAAGCGCTTGGGGAGCAGTTAGGGATTAGGTGTCTTGTTCATAGACACCACGGCATGTGGGCATGGCAGGGAGTTGAACCTACGACTTTCTGCTCCCAAGTCGGCTGCCCTACCTCGACACCATCTCGGACCTTCTGTTTGCTGTATAGAAAACTTACAACAATGACAATGCTCTTATCCATAGACTAAAATACCATGGTTTCATACATACAAGAATATTTAAAAATAACATTGATTGGCTTTTATTTAAAAACAGAAATGCAAATGTTAGCACAGCTGCCTAAACCGTATCACTGTTGTTTAATGATTACATTTAGGGCTGGGCTATATGGACCAAAATTAATATCTCAGTATAAATGGTGATATATGATATATATCTCAATATTTTTTTCTTTCCATAAAGTAACAACAAAACTATATTTCTGAGTCAAAGCTTAGTCACAATTGTCACACAGGCACCTTTATTAACAAACAGCTGTACTGTAACTGTACAAAATGTCTCAAAAATAAAATAAAATTTATTTCCTGCATAACAAACCAAAAACACAGCTGTGCACTTACAATCAATCAATCAACCTTTATTTATACAGGTAAATCCCATTGAGCCTCGAGGACTCATTTACAAGAGAGACCTGATTTCAACAAAGAAAGATGACAACAATGGACAACAGCAACAACAAAACAGT
>NC_056504.1:21905489-21928041 GCF_014905685.2 Nematolebias whitei
AAAGGAAAAGGTAACAAAACAAAAAACAGCTAGATTCCAAGACAAATATAGAAAACTAAAAACAGGAACATGTCAGCATTGGTCCCTGCCAGGTGTCCAACAGATTCTTAAAGACACTTAGAGAGGTCAAGGTCGAGAGCTTCAAATCTTTTTGTAAGATGTTCCAGGAAACAGGAGCAGAATAGGAGAAGGCCCTTTTGCCTAGTTCAGTCCTCATTGAGGGAACACTGCATGTAATAATGTCCTGAGAGCGCACTCCGTAGCTGCACTCACGCAGAGACATGTAGGAGGAGATGTATGAAGGCAACAGACCAAGAAGTGATTTAAAGATGAAAATGTACCAGTGAGAGAGTCTGCGTGAAGTTAATGATGTCCAGTTAACCAGTGAATACAGTGTGCAGTGGTGGGTACGATAGTCACAGCCAGTTATGAATCTTAGTGCACCATGATAGACAGCATCCAACATCTGCAAGGTTCTTGTAGGAGCGTTCATGTAAATAATATCACCATAATCAATTGAGGGAAGGAAAGTCACAGATACAAGGCGTTTTCTAGCATTCAGGTTTAAACAATTTAAACAGACACAGCAAATGAGCAAATGAAAAGGTGACTTGCTCTTTAAAAAGTCTGATTCTAATGAAGCATATTAATTCAAACTTTATAAACCTTTATTAAGAAAACTGTTAGAAAGCCCACATTGTTGTGTAGTTGGCTTCATTACTGAGCTCGGTTCTATTTGGTTAAAGCTTGTTTCTGAATTTCATGGTTCCTATGCTCTTGAGTGCACTGTGGCTGTTCCAATGCTACTGAACGCACCGCTCTGTGTAAAGTGCCATGCTGCGTGCCATGCGTTGGAGATTTTTTCTCCTGACACGGATGCAGCCTTGCTGTTTGAGCTTCTGTTTGCACTTTATTGGTTACTGCTATGCGTAAATACCAGAAGAAACACAGCAAATAAATCACTCTAAGCTGGATATTTGTCTCCCATATTTTTTTTATGAGAAGACAGCTTCATACCATGCCACTTTAAACCAGTTAATGTCCTGGAGAACACCAAACCTCTCCTTTGTAGCAGCTACCCAGTCATTTTCACACCTATCGGGAATTTACATCCACGTCACAATGAGCTTTCTTGATCAGGCTGGTAGTGTTGTTGCACCATCTGAGGTTGTCATTCAGATGTACACCCAAGTACTTGTAGCTGGAGACCATTTCCACCAAAGGTCCTCTTATGTTCAGTGGGGTGTAGGTGTGTTTGTTCCTTCTGAAGTCCACAATCATCTCCTTTGTCTTCTTCACATGGATGTGAAGATTATTCTCTTTGCACCAGCTCTCCAGGTGTTCCACCTCCTGCCTGTAGCTGGACTCATCATTGTTTGTGATGCATCCCACCACCGCTGTATCATCTGAAAACCTTACAATATGACAGCCTGGATGGGCAGCTGCACAATCATACGTGAGCAGAGCGAAGGGACTAGTATGAGACTATTGTTTTATATTGGTATAGTCTCATTTTATATTGCATATGAAATATCTTGATATTTTAAAAATATTGAGTTATCACCCAGCCCTAAACATTGTAAGGTTAAGGTTTGTGTTGTGTGTGTCTTGAGCTGTGGTTCTGTCAACTAGTTGTTTGTGCCAGTTTTCTTCTGTGCCTTGCTCAGGTTTTGACCCATGTGTCTATTCACCTTAGCTACCATGATTCCTGACAGTAGCTTCCATTTTGTACAGGTGGTTGGCGAATAGTAGGAATGGGGTTGCCTTTTTCTGGTGGGTCTTTCATGATCAGGACTGTCCAGCCTTGGGTCAACCGCTCTGGGTGGGACCCTTCCATTAACAGCTGGTTCATCTGAGTTGCTAGGCGTTCACGGAGAAGGTGTGGATCATGTCAGGCCCTGGTGCAGATCTTCATACCACAGACCGTCTCAGATGTCTACCACTGTGATGGATATTTGCTCTTGGATCTTGCAGCCATCATTGTGTGTGGTGCCTCCTCCTTCTATGTTTCTCAGCTCTGTGAAGCTTTCCACTTTTTTCTCCAAAGAGCTTCAGATTCTTATGTCTAAACTTTTTTTGAGTTTTTTTTTTCCCAAGAGATCTAAAGCTATAATTCACAGTGCTTCTTTACACATCCTGGTATTTCTTGTTTCTGTTAGAGAAATTGGGATTCTCATTGCTGATATTCCAACTCAGATGAATTACTCAACTCTCGTTTTTCTTTTTGACGTCAGCATCGCCAGCCTATGAAGAAAGTGCGGAAGTCGTTGGCCCTAGATGTCATGGATTGTCAAGCAAAGCCTAAATCCAAACGCAAATCCAGCAAGACTGAACTCAAATGCACCATAAAGGTGAATAAAAGAAAGTTTGTGAGTACAGTAATTTCCAGATTACAAGTCACTACTTTTTTCACATGCATCCAACGCTGCAGCTGATACTACAGCTAGTTTATGGAATTATTATTATTATTATTATTATTTGATCGGCTAACAAGCTTCTTGCAGCCAAAACATTCAGCCTCGTCACACCTGGGCTACCCACTACACGTCTGTCTTGGGGGGGTGGGTCTTCGTGACTCAATGAGACTACCTGTATGAATAAAGGTAAAAAAAAATCTGACCAATAAAATTACCGAACAAGTCACAGTGGACCAATGAAACAGGGAGGGGAGGAGAGAATGGGGAGGGGGTGGGGAATCCCCATGAGTGGGGATGAAGATAGCAATCAATAACTTCCTGGTAGGCTAGTGTAATTTTTTTTTTTTTTTTTTTACCAGCCATGTTACAACACTGTTCAGAAAAAAACATTTACTGTACGTATTTGTGTATGTTACGGGTACATATTTAATTAAAAGTTTTTAAAATCTTTCTGTGTAACTCATGTTACAACGTGGACACTCGTGGCTTATAGATAAGCGCAGCCTATATATATGTATGAATGTATCATTATTTTTAATTTAGTGGGCGCGGCTTATATTCGGATGCACTCAATAGTCTGGAAATTATGGTAATGGTGAAATAATAGTTCATCCATAAATTTGACATGTTCTAACTCATTATTTATTTATTTTTTTTCATTTCTGTTTTTGTTTTAGGAGGAGCCTGGGACAGTTTCTTGTCACTCGTCGTTCCCCAGTAAGAGGCACGAAAACATTTTGAACCAAGGATTCCTGTTGGACCCCAGTGACAGTGCCATATTTCCCAGCACCTTGCCCCCAGTTCCTGTAGGTTTCCTCTTTAGACTTCTAATTTTATTTTATTTATTAACATTTATTTTACATTAGTCCCAGCTATTTGAAACACTGTTTCTGGTGTTACACCCTTCATATCAAATATGTTTTTGGATATACAGCTGCCAATATTTGGAACATTTTCAAGTCAGTTGGATGTAAATATCCCAAACTTAAGCTCGAACAATTCCCCAGGAGGCAAGCACTAATGTTTGTGGATGATCCATCTTAATAAGAAGCGTCTTACAGTTAAACATGGTGACATTAGTTGTGTGGTCTTTGTGAGCTCTAGTCAAAAAGTGTTTTGATGGAGCAGATGAACAGAGCAGCAACTTCCATCAGAAAACAGATTGAGTAAAGACGCCACAGTGTCTCATCTAATGAGAGTGCATTAACTGTGGTCACTGTCATGGGAGCTTCTGCTTTAAAATATTAAAGAGTAAATTAGTTAGATGAGCCCGCTCAATAAATAATATTATTTTGCAAGAAATGCATACTTATGTAAGACATGAGTCAGACTGACGGTGGTAGGGAGGTGCAAGATAGGTATTTCAAGATGGCGCCAGTGTGTAGGGCTGCCCGTCTCTCGCTCTCTGCTTGTATTTTATTTTTGTTATTTTTACAATGGTTCGTGCAGTGTGCCGAGTCTTATTTTCAGTATGATCGTCGGGCACTTTTGGAGCTCCGTACATTTGCTGAAATTCCCGCGGAGTTTTTGAACAGCGGCCATCACTCTCCCCCACCGGTCCTATCTGAGATTCCTGCGTTCCTTCTGCGTGACCCTGGCCTTTCTCCATGGAGGAAACGTCGCAGACGTCGTGGGAAGCGTGCAGGGATTTTGGTGAAACTGAGGCAAAGTGTGGATTATTCTAACAGGACTCGCTCTGGATCTGATCATCTCCTCTCTGACCCGTGGTGCTCCCGGGGCCCGGCTGCTGGCCAGCTGCCCGCGCGCTCAGTCCATGGAAACACCTGGAGTTGTTTACCTGTGCGCCGCACCAGCAGACCAGGAGGAGCTGTTCTTCATAACCTGCGCCCGCTGGCGCGCACGTCTCCCTCCACAGCTGTGCCTGTGTCGGACAATATCAGGATGTGTTTAATCAACGCAAGGTCTGTTTCCAACAAGACGTTTATCCTCAATGACTTTTTTAAAGATGAGGAGTTGGATTTTCTGTTCGTCACAGAATCTTGGATTTCTGATGGTGAGTCCAGCGCCCTGGTGGAACTACTTCCTCCGGACTGTGTATGTTGCAATGCCCCGCGGCCATCAGGTCGGCGCGGGGGGGGATTATTAACAGTTTTTAAAGCAAACTTTGCCTGTAAACAGTTGTCCATCCCGGTGTCCCGCACCAGCTTCGAGCTGAGCGCCTTTGAACTTGGACACTCTCCTCCGGTCCTGTGTGCGCTCATCTACCGCCCACCTCGTTCTAAGGACTTCATAAATGAATTCTCTGACTTTTTGGCTGATATCACTCAGAGATACACTCACTTTTTGCTTATTGGTGACTTTAATTTGCATGTGTGTTGTCAGGAGAAGCCCTTAGTGAAGGACTTTCTGGATTTATTGGACTCTTTTGGCTTAGCTCAGCAGGTGAGCGGCCCCACCCAGGAACATGGTCACACGCTGGACCTCGTTTTAACACGCGATGTCTCTGTTTCTAATTTGAAAATCGGTGACAATGTTTTTTCAGATCACATGCCTGTATTGTTTGACTTCACCCCCCCTTGTCATACTGCTAAGACGCGCGTTCCTGCACGTACGCGTTCCATTAACCATTTCACTGCTGCTCGTTTTAATGAAGGTTTTAATTCTGAGAGGATCGAACAGCTCTCGGTGTCTCTTACCACTGAGGAGCTAACCTCTCAGTTCAACTCTGCCTGTTTAGATGTTCTGGACCGTGTTGCTCCCCTTAAGACCAGAAAAACGAAACTTAGATCAGAGCCTTGGCTGAATGACGTCACGCGAGCCGTTAGGCGGCAGTGTCGCAAAGCTGAACGAAAGTGGAGGAAGGACAGGCTCCAGGTGTCTTTTCAAATGTTAAGGGAGAGTTGGCATCACTATCAGAAAACCGTTAAAGCTGCCAAATGTAAATTCTTTTCTGATTTAATTGTCTCCAACTCCCACAACCCCCGAGTTCTTTTCTCCACCCTGAACTCAGTTCTACACCTCAGTGAGCCTTCACCTCTGGAAGCCTCAACTGAGCTGTGTGAGAACTTCCTCCATTTCTTTTTAGAAAAAGTGGCAAACACCCGGGCACTCATTTCTCCACCAGCTCATGATCTGTCCATCCCATCTCAGTGCGTGGCTGTGTTTGACCACTTTGAGCCCATCTCTCTGTCCTCTCTGGAGCAGGTAATGTGCAGCATGAAGCCATCTGGTTCCCCCTTTGATGTGGTCCCCCCTCGACTACTAAAGGAAGTTTTTCTAACCCTGGGTCCTTTTATCCTCACTATTCTGAATAGCAGTTTATCCTCAGGTGTGGTGCCAAAGACTTTTAAACATGCTGCTGTCCAGCCCCTCCTGAAAAAACCTAACCTTGACCCCTCAGTCATGTCCAACTTCCGGCCTGTCTCCAGACTCCCATTCACCTCTAAACTACTGGAAAAAATTGTGGAGTCTCAGTTGAAACAGTTTTTGGGGGATCACGCTATCCTTGAGTTATTCCAATCTGGCTTCAAATCTCTCCATAGCACTGAAACTGCTCTACTGAAGGTTTTTAATGACATTTTCATATCCACAGACGCAGGTGATTCTGTGCTGCTTGTCCTATTGGACCTTACATCTGCTTTTGACACCATCGACCACAATATCCTCATTTCTAGACTGGAGCAGTGGGTGGGCATCACAGGGTCAGCCCTTAAATGGTTTGGGTCCTACCTCTTTGACAGAACCTTTTGTGTCAATATCAAAGATTTTAGTTCGGCATCGACCGCACTCCAGTGGGGGGTACCGCAGGGGTCCATCCTCGGTCCCCTTCTCTTTTCTTTATACCTGCTGCCACTAGGTGCTATCTTCCGCAAACACAACATACCCTTTCATTTCTACGCCGATGATTGCCAAATTTACTTCCCCCTGAGGCACAGAGGCACACGCTCTATTCAGCCTCTTCTTGACTGCCTGGCTGACATCCGGGACTGGATGGCTTTAAACTTCTTAAGCTTCAATGAGAAGAAGTCTGAAGTCATGCTGTTCCATCCCAGTGGCTCACTCATGAACTATGACATTGACCTATTCTCTCTAGCCCGCTAGAGAAACAAAAGGTGACTAATCTGGGGGTGATAATGGACCCGTCCTTAAAACTCAACAGTCACGTAAACATGATGGTCAAATCCTGTTTTTTTCAGCTGAGACGGCTGTCTAAGCTGAAGCCTATACTCAACAAAAAGAACCTCGAGACAGTGATCCACGCCTTCATAACATCTAGGCTTGATTACTGCAATTCACTTCTGTTTGGAATCAGTCAGTCCTCCATTGCTCGTCTACAACTGGTCCAAAATGCTGCAGCCCGATTTTTAACTGGTACAGGCTATAGAGAGCACATCACGCCAGTTTTGGCCTCCCTGCACTGGCTACCCATTCACCTTCGGATCCATTTCAAAATTCTCATGTATGTTTTTAAATCACTGAACAGTTCCGCCCCATCCTATCTCACTGATCTTCTGCAGCCATATGTCCCACCGCGCTCCCTGAGGTCAGCAGACCAGATGCTTCTCTCAGTCCCAGAAACCCGTCGTAAGCTCAGAGGTGACAGGACTTTCTCTGTTGCAGGTCCACGACTGTGGAATGAGTTGCCACTGAGTGTCCGGCAGGCTCCCACACTCTCAGTCTTTAAGTCTCGCTTGAAGACCCACTTCTATTCGCTTGCCTTTAACATGGTGTGATTTGTTTTGGTCCGGTCTGTTCTCTACTCTGTTGGCCATTTTAGTTAGCTTCTGCTGCTATTTGTATCTGTATTTCTATTTTATGTTTTCCTGTCCGCTGTGCATGTTTGTGTTCTTTTGTACAGCACTTTGGTTGGCCTTGTTGCTGTTTTAAGTGCTATATAAATAAATTGGTATGGTATGGTATGGTATGGTAAGATGGCCGTGGGGTGAACTGCATTTTGCTATGCTCCTGTCAGCCCCGCTGAAAAACTGGATTTTTATAAATATATCCTCACTAAGCTAAAGAAATCTAAAGCAATGGTGTTTTCGCCAACGCAACATGTCACAGTTACAGCTTCGGGCCACGGTCATGGAGCGGCAGGTGGAACTGCGGGTGTGTCGGCCCCATCCTCGTTGCGCTCTGGAGAGACAGTCGAGTCTGCTCTGAATTCAGACATTCTAGCTTCAGTTAAATCTGAAGTCACAGCGATAACTAGGCTGGAGATGAAGGCAGCTCTGACAGATGATTTTCATTTTATTAGGAATGAATTGCAGGCGGTGAGAGCGAAGCTTGCAGGTGCCACCATGAGCCTCAGAGCAGAGCTTGACCAAGTCAAGCTAAGTAACAGGCTGAAAATGGACTGTATATGCTCAGATTAGGTAGAAACTGCTTGGGACTGTGGCGGTGTTGGAAAAATAAGATTGATGGGCTGAGAAAACAGCTTGAATCCGTGGGAGGAAATATGAAATGTAACAATATTGGAATTATTGGTGTTCCTGAATTGCTGGGCTCATGCACCCCTACAGTGATAGCCAAGATGCTAACGAAGGCGCTGCAGATGGGCAAGTCGCCGCTGATCGATCGCGTGTACCGAACGCCAGGCAGGAGAGGCTTGGGTTATAAATCAAGAGTTATTGTGGCCAGGCTGCATTATCTTAAAGATTGTGTGGAGATATTACAACAAGCACGCAGCGGTGGCCTGATCCACTTCAAAGAATCATCCATATTCATCACAGCTGATTACACCCCAGACGTGGTAAGGGCATGGGCGGTGTTCACGGAGGTGAGGCGACTCCTGCGGAACTGACCAGTTGTCCGGTATGGAGTTGTTTTTTTCTGCACGGCTCTGCATCACACATGGAGGGACAGATAAAGTGTTTGTCAACTCCGTTAAAGAGATGTAATACGTCAAGTGGAATGTCATTCCAGCAACAGGTGGCAAGGAGCAGAAGAAACCACAGGATCTGCCTCCATCAACCAGCATTTTTCTTAGGCTTTTGTTTGACTCTATTTGGCT
Organism: Nematolebias whitei; assembly: GCF_014905685.2. NCBI lineage: Eukaryota > Metazoa > Chordata > Actinopteri > Cyprinodontiformes > Rivulidae > Nematolebias > Nematolebias whitei. Next base: position 21,913,881 of record NC_056504.1, read on the forward strand.
GTTGGGTTCTTTAATGGTAGTATTTATGGCATTCTGTTTGTGTTGGAGGGTGATTGTACAGTGTTAACACTCTGAATTGATTACCGTAAGTTCTGGTATACAGTACGCACCTTACTATGGGAGCGTTTTTTTAAGTTTATTTATTTTAAAAAAATCTCTTTTAGGTAAACATTCGATATTTACAGTAATGTATGCATATTTTGTTGTTTATTTTCGTGTTTTTTAATTGCTATTACTCAATTCATAATTGGGCAGACGGGAGCCCAGATGGTTGCATTGTGTTCTCTAGGGCAGTGGTCCTCAACCCCCGGGCCGCAGACCGGTACCGGTCCGTGGGTCAATGGGTACCGGGCTGCACAGAAGGGGAAAAAAGTTTTATTTTGAAAAATCGCCAGATTCTTTCTACCACATCAGTCTATGACTCACTCTTGACGCAGGTCAACATACACAAGTGGTTAGTTTCAGTTTCTGCTAGGCGCATGCGCAGATCTGTTCTACATTGCTGGTGAAGAACAAAGCAGTTAGCTATGTGGTCTGGAGCAGACAGGTGGAGGTGCGCAGCTGTATCTGTGCATTTTGAAGGATTACACTACATATTTTTCAACCCGCCTGACAAAGATTGACTATAAAACTATAATTTTAACAAGCTTCCTAATATCACGTCACATCAGAGCTGTTGCTTCACATTTTAGCTTCTGCTCAAAAAAATCTCTGCCCCTAAAAGTTAAAAGTAATGGGTAATTTCATTGTAAAACACAAAAATATAATTAAACATTCTGCACTAGGCATGAGTTCCTGTGCTTTTGTGAACAATCTGATGTGTGAATCACTGCAGGAGTTATCTGAACTTTCACCGAACTGATAAAACAGACGATGGTCTCAGCTCATGAAGCTGTTTGTCTGCAGTCAGAATATTTGAAGCAAAAAATGTTTTAAATGTTTGTAAAGTACAACAGAATGCAGGAAATGGCATCTACTTTATTCAAAATTCTGTTTGGGAGGACCCCCAGACCACGACACCCCCTCACCCCTCCCCGGTCCGTGACAATTTTGTTTGACATCAAACCAGTCTGTGGCGCAATAAAGGTTGGGGACCACTGCTGCTCTAGGGTAAGCACTAATGTGTGTATTTTCAGTTGACATTGGTTTTATTTTGGAAATTTATGTCACACCTGAAACGGATGAACACTAATAGTGCCTTTTTACAGGAGACCCATGTGTGCTCTGCAGATAGTGGAAAGTTTATTAAAAAATGGTCTGGTCAGATGTTTCAGTCTAATTTCCAATTCAAATCAAGTGGGGTAGCTATTATTATAGTTGGTAAACTGGTGCAATTTACAGCCTTGAATGTGCATGCTGATACCGCCAGGTAATATGTTATATTTGTGGGGAAGCTATACACACTGCCAGTGATCTTGGTTTTGGTGTATGCTTCCAAGTGGGATGACTACATTTTTTAAATACCCTCTTCTCAAATATACCAAATATGCCAACACATAAACTTATAATTGATGGTGACACAAATTGTGTGCTTTCATCTCTTGGCTGTAGTTAGATGGGGAAAAACTACCCTGACTAAGTCCGTTCAACTAATCGATTCATTTCTTGAATCATATGGTGTGGCACTTCAGTAATCTTACTTCAAGATCATACTCATTTTTCTCCCCAGTTCATAAGACGTTCACCCGAATTTACTTTTTTTTCTTGATAAACAAACTCTGCCTTTGGTGAAAGAATGTGACTGTGGGGCCATGTTCATCGGACCATGATCCACTTATTATGAAACTGCTTATCCCGGTCTCTAAATCTGTATATCGTCCTTGGGGATTTAACTCCTTAAGGCTCCAGTGTACTCGCGCTGACATTTTTCTGTGCAGACTCGACACACACTGTCCGCAGACAGTTGAGCCTTTACTCAAACGTCCACCCTGAGCGGTTTTGGACCAGCTCCGCAGACAAGGGGCGTTTACCTTCGGGACAAATTGAGGTTGCCGATTGGTCATTTGCTTTCACGCCTACTGGACTGATTGACAGGTGGCCAAAAAAAAAAAGAGCTGGCAGCCGCAGCAGTGTTCTGTGTTTATATGTTGTTAATTAAAAGTTCTAAAAAAAAAAGGGGGGGGAGCGCTGGCCCTGCAGCCCACACATCAGACCAGCCCACTAGGAAAACTCCAGACCCTCCTGCAGCCACGCAAGACCTGATTTTAATTCGCTCATGACAAATTTCATAATTTCTCACCATGGCGTCAATGGAGGAGGAGGAAGAGATCGTTTGCCTTTTGGCAAAAAAAAAATAAAAGAAAAGGCCATTAAATCAGATCAGGGATCAAGAAGGGGAATTTAATACATTGGTGTCGCATACAAAACAGTCAGTCTCCAGGCAGTTTATTGTGCTACACTGAGTACTAGGGCATTAACAGAGTACTCAAGTAATCTACACATCGATTGCTTGGACATCTATCGAGGTTAAAAATGTAACGTCGAGTAGCCGTAGTGACGTTATATTATGTGACTACCGTATGACCGTAGGGGGCGGTGTTGCACTGTTGCAGGTCACAGAGTATGGTGTAACGCCGAGTCCAATCCACCGAACCAGAACCAGCTTCCTCAGACCTTGTTTCACAAACAAAAAGCAAAAAATATTAATCTCTAAAACAACTTAATGCGCACCACAGCTGGCGGTGGTGCGGGGTGGTCGACCCACACACACACACACACACACACTGTTAAGTTTCGTTTTTGACGTGCTGCACGTTTCTTCACGTTTGCAGTTTAATAATAATAACTTATAGTTTAGTTTTTCCTGTGACTTATTTGCAGTATGATAAATGGTAGGAGCATAATATACACTCCCAATGTTTTGTTGGTCTTTTTTTTTGTAAATTACCTTTTTTTGCGGTTTTATTTATTTATTTATTTTTGTATCTTGAGATCTATGACGTCATCAAATACTCGAGTTCTACTCGGGTTTTATTATGTTAATGTCGAGTTTAAAAATTATATACTCGTTCAACCCCTACTGAGTACGTGTACACGGTCGTAAAAATTGAGCTTTGCACGAACATGCCCTGCAGGCCTCCGCGTCGACTCTAATCCGGTACGCGCAGACCTTTGTGGACTGAAGTATGCCCAAGTATACTGGAGCCTTTACTGTTATCCAAGAAAAACTTTATCACATTTCTTAGATCTGAAATTGAATTTTTTCTTCAAGTTAACGGAACACCAGGAATGCCACTCTGTACTGTTTGGGAGACATTAAAGGCCTACCTGAGGGGTCAAATAATTTCTTATTGTGCAAACAACAAAAGGGGGAGCTTGATACGACTAGGACATTTAACGGATGAGATATTACAATTAGACCGATATAGTCACTCCCCCTCACAGGATCTAATTAAAAAACATTTGTTACTTCAACCTGAATTTAATATTTTGTCTACTCAGCAGGCAGAATTAACTATGAACACTGTGAAAGGGATGTGCGTTTGCTCGCACATCAGCTACGGTGACAGTCAGCCAACCAAGCTATTCCAGTAATAAACAATGACCAGGGAGCTGCATGTCATAACAATGCTGGAATTAATACATGTAAATGTAATGCATTAATACGTTTATTTTTACCAGTCATTGTACAGGTATATGACTGAGTCATCAGCTAGCCTATCAAACATAGAAAACTTTTAAAAGATCTTAAACTTCCTTCAGTGAATCCTGATCTCGCTGGGAATTTGTAGAGGGAGTTTTTTGTAGCAGAGATAAACTCTGCAATCAGTGATATGGAAAATGGGAAATCCCCTGGACCAGATGGCTTCCCATCTGAGTTTTTAAAGAAAATTTCAAGTCTATGCTCACCCTTATTTTTTGTGTTTTGGGGAATAACTTGCTGCACAGATGTTGCCACTGTCCATGCATCAAGCTGTAATCTCACTGATAGCTAAGAAAGCTAAAGATCCTCCAAACTGCAGCTCATATACATCTATTTTGCTTTTAAATACTGGTGTAAAAATCCTTGCAAAGGTTCTGGCAAAATGACTTGAGTGGGTGGTCCCCACAATTGTCCCACCTGACCAGACGGGGCTTGTTAAAAACAGTCAGGCTTTCTTCAATGTTTGGCAGCTGCTTGTGTGTTGTACGCTCTTAGTCCACCTGAACACATCTGTGACGACGTCATTCTTTCATTAGACGCGGAGAAAGCATTTGACTGGGTGGAGTGTAGTGAGTCACGTGGGTACGTGTCACTAGTTGTATGACAAATATATGTGGTATATATTTATGCATACTATATTCACGAGTTCTTCATTTTTCTGACTGTGTAATGCCGTGCATTGAATTTAACAGAAATGCGAACGAGAGACGTTATTATCTTTGACCCATCAAATGAATGGAGTCATTTATTTTCAGAATCAAAGTTTAACATCAAACATTTACATTAATTTGGCAAAATATGAAAATAATAGACAGTTTCACAAATATTGAACTTCAAATCACTCGGCGGTGATTTGAGGACTTTGCTTCAGATATTTCTAAAAATATCTGTATAGATTTATGAGAGAGAGGTGAGTTTAAGATGAACTGGAGATTTTATCTTACAGAGGAATATGTGAGGGAATTAATATCTGTTGACCAGAAAATTGCACGCTCCCATCAGGTATCTCAGCTTGTCCCAGGTACACTTTAGTCGAAGAAGAAACCGTTACCTTGTTGACGATAGATCACCTCAGTAAGAATCCTTCAGACTGATATCAGCGTCTCCGTTGAGAACAGCTAAAATCCTTGGAGAGTCGTGCGTGGTTAGTTCAAAGCAGAATTATAATCCCAAAACGTCTCTGGATTCTCGGCAACTCTGACTCTTCATTGTCAGCAGCTCTCAGACTCTTTCAGATCTTCTCAGACTCCAACTCCAAAACTCTCCATAACTCCAACTCTGGAATCTCTTGGAACCGACTGCACTCCATGGAATCTACTGCACTCTATGGAATCTACTGCACTCCATGGAATCTACTGCACTCCATGGAATCTACTGCACTCTGACAGAACCGGGAAGTTGTCACATTTTAAATGAGTTTACTTCCGAGTTTACTTCAGAGCTTTCTGATTCGTGGATGGACCAGAAAGAGGAGTGGTTTTGTGACGTAAGATGTTATCTAAGCCAAGGTCAGAGAATGAGATTGTTTTAACAACTGACAGAGAGATTATTGCAGGAGAGCAGACTTCGTGGAGTCAACTCTTGGTAATCTTCTGAAAAAGTTTAAACATGACATCTTTCTCGGTAAACATTTTAGTTGACCGAAAACCAACCTTTCACATACTTACGACTTGACTCATTTCAGACAGAAAATCAAGAAATGCATATTCAGGTGATTTCTTCTTTGAATGAGGAACAAAAATCATTACTTACTGTTTATGTAAAATAAAAATGAGTAGTTCTTTTCAACCTGTAAGCATTGAGTGAAACTAACACAATTTGATTATCAAACATTTGTAAAACAGTAATGATTATAGAGGATTGTCTTTTCTGCTTGATTAATTCAAGAAAGAAAGTCATCAGATGGCTCAGACTTATTCAGATCAATGAAAATAACAGTCTCTGTCCATCTGGTAGATTTGAGGTCATCAGGGTCAGATGAGGGTCAGATCATCAGGTCATCTGGTTCACTACAGGAGTGTTTAGGGCTGGGCGATATGGACCAAAATTAATATCTCGATATTTTAAGATAAATGGCAATATATGATACCGCATATATGACGATATTTTTTCTTTCCATAAAATAATAACAAAAATATATATATTTCTGAGTCAAAGCTTTGCCCTAATTGTCACACAGGCATCTTGATTAACAGCTGTAACTACAAAATGTCTCAAAAATTATTTTTTTTTCCTCCTGCATAACAAAACCAAAAACACAGCTTGTACACTTAAAATTTAAACGGAACACATACAGAGCAAACATAATGAAAGGCTGACTTGCTCTTTAAAGTCTGATTCTAATGAAGTATATATTCATTCACGCTTTATTAACAAAGCTGTTAGAAAGCCCACATTTTTGTGTAGTTGGCTTGTTTACTGAGCTCGGTTTTGTTTGGTTACGGCTTGTTTCCAAATTTCATAGTTCCTATGCTCTTGAATGCACCATGGCTGTTCTGATGCTAGTGAACGCACCGCTCTGTGTAAAGTGCAGAGCAGTGTGTGTTAGAGTTTGTTTCTCTGCTGACACAGATGAAGCTTTGCTGTTTACTGCTGTGCGTAAATACCAGAAGAAACACGGCAAATAAATCACCCTAAACTGGATATGTCTCCATGTTTTTTAAAGAGGAGACAACTTCATACCATGCTTCTCTAAACCAGTTCATTTCCTGGAGAACATCAAACTTCTACTTTTTAGCAGCTACCATCATTTTCACACATCAGGAATTTACAGTGGCTCCCACTGTGAGTCAACAAAGATATATCTGCATATGCATCTAGCTTAGCTCAGCTTTATAATTCAAATAAAGTCTTCAGCTGCAACACGCTGCGGGGGAGGGGCAGGCTTGTATTCAATGAGAGAGCGAGGAGTGGCATGAGTGTACAGACTGGGAGAAAAGCTGGTGGATTTTCAAGTATAAATATAACTACATAGAGTATAAGACTATATAATTTTACATCAATAGTGTCATTTTATATCGATAGTGTCATTTTATATTGCATATGAAATTATCTCTATTTTTAAAATATTGAGATATCATCTAGCCCTATCTTCGAGACTTGTATAATTTACATTTAGTTTCAAATTCATATCATGGGTGAGGCTGACATACCTCCCTAATGGCAGCAGTCCGCACTAGCTGTAAGATATCCTATTTCGAACTGCAGAGAGGTACGAGACGGGTGCCTGCTCTCACCACTTCTATTTGTGTTAGCAATAGAACGACTAGCTTGACAGCAAAACTCCATCATTAAGGAGATGAATCGATTAGGTACAATGCACAAAGTTTCTTTATATGCGGATAACATGCTTTTGTATATATCAGACCCTCTTATCAGCTTTCCTGAATTACTTACTTTGCTTCAAAAATTCTAGAAAATATCTGGCTATAAAGTTAACGAGCGAACTGATGCCTGTGACCCCTATAGAAAAGAAAAATCTTAGACACTGTACCTTTTTAAAAGTTAGTTTAAAATATTTATTACCTTGCTTTCCCCCCCCCCCCCCCCTGTCCTGTCTGGCATTGTGACACTTAGAATTATTGTCTGAGTGTCAAAGTGATGCCCAACAGATTTACTTTCACAAGCAGAGCATTATGGCTGGCCTTAATGCTCCACTTGATATATAAATTAAATTTTATTAGAATATGCTTTGGGTTTGTTTCAGATGTAATGGACACGGGGACGGAAAACAAAGATGACAAAGCAGAAAAGTGAGAGGAGAGTTAAAATGTAAAGAAGGAGATAGGAATAGAGGAGAGAGAGAGGGATAAAGAGAACACAAATCAACATCATTGAAGTCTGCCTCTAGACCTGCGGAAAGAGAGAAAAAAAAAGACAAAACCAAGAAACCACAACAACAAACAACTTATATAATGATAGTTATAACATCTTTAGAAAGTATTTTATACAGTACATGGTAATACAATATATATTTGATGGCCACCACAACCCAACTGAGTGTGTATCTGATAAACACCTGAATCTAAACACTTGTGTGAGCATGCTTATCACTATAAGGTTTCTCCATAAAAATGTTCAATAGTGGATGTGGGGACCCATAAACCCGTCCCCACAGGACACGAAGGTAACACAGGGAAGACCGGAACCACAGACACACAGCAGCCCCCAAGCCCGGAACTCTGGTAGTCCCCCAACAGGGACACCCGCACCTCCCAGAGAGAGAAGCAAAGGGAAGCCCTGGGCGATCCCCAGCAACCACAATGCAGAAACCCCCAGGAGGCCGTAGCGACGAGTCAACGGGCCCCGCCGGCAACCCGCCCCTCCAGAGTGGATCCGGCCATGGACACCAAGCCCCGAGTCCTGAGGTCATACCACCCCCCAACAGAGGCCCGACAGAGCCAGGGCACCCAGGCCCCCGCAGGCAGCCACCAGGGCGGGCCCGCACACACCCCACCACCCAGCCCCAGCTGCTGAGAGCCGCCAATGCACCGGCGGCAGGGGTCCCACCACCGGAGGGGAGCACGACCCACCAAATGGGGGGCCAAAACTGGTCCAAGAGAGGGGGGCCACCCAAAACCCAACCTGAGACAAACAGGCACACAGAGACAGCCCGACAGAGCCTCTGTTGGGCCGTCCATGCGCCCCACCTGCCCAACAGTGACCGCAAGCCGGCCTCAGGCCGGGGGCCAGAGCAGCAGGGAGCAGCAGCCAAGGAAGGCCGGCCCAGCGCACCAATGCATCCCTAAAGCCCCACACCACAGGCCCGGAGAAGCCCCGGCATGCCACCCATGCACCCCCCCACACACACACACACAGCACCCCGCACCGTGAATGTCACATCAGGCCAACCAGCCAGCACTCCGTCGAAGTGAAGCCATGCCCCCGACCGCCGCCATGCACTACCAACGACCACACACACACACAACCACAGCTGACCTCCCGCCAGAACCCAGCAGCCACCCCAGCCAAAGGGCTGGCCATCAGAACCAGGAACCCTGATCAAAGGATCCAAACAATCCAGGGAGAACCGGAGCACCAGCTCCACCCCCAATCTCCCCCAAAGGCCCAATACCCACCCACAGCCCAGACCCCAACCAGGCAGCCTACCCCACCCCCAACCCCAAAAGTCAGACAGAGAATGAAGGTTTAAGAAAAGCTGGAAGATCCAACTTCTCCCTCCCCCCACTCAAATAAGATGTTGATGCATGTAGTTATATAGTGCGTTTAAAATGGGGAGGATGAGGTGGCGACTGGCACAGACCCACCCCAGAGAGCAGGCAGTGCCCATTCACCCCCCCAACCCTTACCCAGAACCCTAAATGTCTACATGCTACATAGGAGAGTGGGCACAGATCCCGGAGGTGAGAATGATTACACATCTCACCCCCATATGCCACCATGTGCCCACTCCAGACCCTATATATGCATGTCGTGAGTATGTTATATGCGAGTGTCTAGATTGTTTGATAAAATTGGGGCCCAGGTCTCCATGAACCACGGAGATGGAGGATCCTCCCCGCAGGTCAGTAGTGCACCTGAACCCCAAGGCCCTGCTTGAGTGGTGGTGTGATGGAGTGGGTGGAGGAAGACATTGGGATGGGGAGGAACAACTGAGGTGGCAATGCACTCCCAGGGGGCCAGCTCCCCCACTGACCCCAATAGGCACCCCCATTCTCCGAGATCCACCAGGGGAGGGAGGCTCCAGTGCATCCATCTAGGAGCAGGAGGCAGCAACACCACCAGGGACCCAGGCCATGGACCGGCACATAGCCCCGAGGACCGACCAGAACCCGGGCCAGCGACCCAAGCCCTCCCTGAGATCGTCCAGACCCCCAACCCAATCCCCAGCTCAACACCCAGCCCCCCAACCAAAGAAGCCACCGAACTCCAGCAGCGACAATCAGCCAGGAGTGCCTGAACAGCCACAGACAGCACACCACGATGACCGAGAGCACACCCCCACAAAAAGACCGACCAGTCCACCACAGCAACACCCACAATGAGAGCACCCCATGTAAGGGATGGCACACGCCCAAACACCCCCGGGCCAGCAGTGCAGAGCCACCTGAGCAAAAGCCCCCCCACCCACAGCCCAGAACCCCAGCCAAGCACCAGACCACAGCCAGGCAGGAAGACACCCAGGCTGAGTTCACCCGTCTTCCCCACCCACGTCAGAGGCACCAAAGCCCACCAGCGCACCAAGGGCCCCCATGTACCGGCCCAAGACCCTGACAACATACCCGCCAAGACCCGAGACCCCCGGATCAAGCCGGGACCCCAGCCCAGGAGCGACACTCCCCCAGAACCCCGAACCTGCGCCCACCCCAAACCCACCCAGGAGCAGCCAGGCCACTAGGCCAGCAACCTGTGCCCGCCGGCACAGACCGCCCAGAGGCCTGCATGCAGCCAGCAGAGGTCAACGCCCAGAACCACCAAAGCCATCTCCCCAGTTGAGCGCCATTGCCCTGGGCCCATGCCCCCAGCTCCGATACTTCCCCACATCAACCACAATGCCCCACGGGATGAAATCGAAGTAGTTTACCCACCTCCACTACAGGTTGAAGCCAATCAAAGAAGCTCAGAGAGATTGTTCTGATGTGGAGGTACAGGCTATCTCAAGACTGATGTAATCTAACAAAAGGTCTTTATACTGTTTAATACTAAGTGTATTTTTATTTTTCCAATTATAAGTATAGGTTTTTTTGCTATACATAAAGCAGTAAAAATCATGTGAATTGACTTTGTCTCCAAGGTGACATCATCTAAGTGACCCAATAAGCAAACTGACAGAGAGAGTGGAATATTACATCTCAGACACTTTGATAAGTCTTCACATATCCGGCACCAAAACCTCTGAACAGGTGGACAGAACCATAATGCGTGGATGTGATTGTCAGGAATATTGTTTGTACACTGTGAGCAAACATTAGATGATGCGAAACCCATCCTGAACATCCATTGACCTGTGTAGTGTACTCTATGAAGGATTTTGTATTGTATTAATTGTAAATTGGGGTTTTTAATCATCTTAAAAGTTCTTAGACATATGAGATCAGAAGTTTTGGTCAAAGTTGACTGACAAGTCTGTCTCCCATTTTACAATGGGAAGAGATATTGATTCATCTATTTTAATGAGTGTCCGGTAAACCTTAGATAGTAATTTGGGAGGGTTAAGATTTAGGAATTCTAATACACTTGCTGGTATTTCAATTCTAGTGTTATTAAGGTTAAATTTATTTTTTGTTATAGATTTAATTTGTTGATATTCTAAAAATTTATTCTTATCAATCCCATATTGTGTAATTAATCTATTAAATGGGATGTAGTCCACTTCTTCATATATATGTTCCAAATATTCAATTCCTTTACACCTCCAACCTGGGAAGTTTATCATCTTATTCTGTTGTAGGATGTCAGGGTTGTTCCAGATGGGTGTACGTCTGCATGGAATTAGTGAAGACTTTGTCATTTTAAGAAACTCCCACCAAGCTGTCAGAGAGGAGCTGATATTGATGCTTTTAAAGCATTCCTGTCGTTTTATGTTTGAGCAAATGAATGGAAGGTCCGAGATATTTATTACCTTGCTAGATGGCTATCCATACCTCATACTCTGGGGAGCAGAATAAACACTGTAAAATTAATATCCTTGCTTTATGTACCTGTTTCAGAATCTGCCAATCTTCCTACTAAATCCTTCTTTACCAATCTGAACAGCCAGATATCGGTGTTTATTTGGAATAGAAAGCATCCACGGATTGCAAAGAGGATCTTACATCTGCCCCACAAGCTTGGAGGCATGTCACTTCCTAATTTCATGAACTATTACTGGGCAGCTAATATCAGCTCTTCTATTCTGGTTGGGTAAGACACCCCTTCTCCCAGTTGGGTTGCCTTGTAAAGGGCCTCAGTTAGATTCAGCTCCACCTCTGCATTACTCTGCTCTCAGCTGCCTTTTCAGAAAGTCAATATCAACCTACACTTCTAACCCAATTGTGATCTGGTCGGTTAAGATTTGGAATCGGTTCAGGGAGAAATTTAACTCTACAGAGTTACTGTTTCTGGCACCTGTGTCAAATAATCATATGTTTACTCCTTCAGTAGCTGATACAGCTTTTGACACCTGGGTCTTGAGAGGAGTGCATTCACTGTGTGACCACTATGTTGATGATAATTTTGCCTCTTGAGCAGCTGGTACAGAAGTTTAACATCCACAAGTCACAGTTTTCAAATATTTGCAGCCGAGACATTTTGTGAAGTCTAACTCGCTGAGTGTTTTCCTTTGTACCCCTCTAAACATTCTGTGGTTAAGATTTTAGAGTGCAAGTCTGATACTAAGGGGGGCCCCAGCAAGATCTATATTGCTCAGTTCATACCATGAGACCAGTTTAAAATCTCAAACTGAAATGGGAAACAGACTTAGAGGAATCCATATCAGACTAAATCTGGCAAAAGATCATTAAGAACATTTACTCATCCTCCGTTTGTCTGAGACATGTTGTAATTCAATTCAAGGTGGTGCACAGGCTGCACTGGTCCAAAGACGAGCTGTCCAAGATCAAAGCCGACTTGAACCCTGCATGTAATCATTGTAAACAAACTCCAGCTACACTCCTGCATACATTATGGACCTGTCCCAAACTGCAGACTTTTTGGCAATCTCAGGAAAACTATACACCCATCACTACTCATCTATCTCACGGTTGGGGATGGTCTCTGTGGACATGGCCTTCAGCAAGTATGAGAAGGATGTGATTGCTTTTGGCTCTCTTCTGGCCAGAAGACTTGTTTTGTGCAGTTGGAAGGACCCACACCCCCCAGCATATGTACATTATGGGGCGGCTGTAACTGTGTGGTTTGAACAGTCATCCTCCAGTTCGAGAGGGGTTCAAATCCACCAGCAGTCACATGCTGAAGTGTCCCTGGGCAAGACACTGAACCCCTCATAGCCTCTGATGTGTGTCCCATCAGTGTATGAATGTGATCTAAAGCACTGATTAGTCTCATTAGTGTTGCGTTTTGGGAGCTGACTGTGGGTCGTCAGTCACTGCAGCTAGCTACGGCTAGCTGTGGGCCTCGGGCTTCCTCTCTGACCCTGGACCCTCAGCCAGCCCCCACCGCTTCCTCTGGTTCTATCTCAGAAGTGGCAACTCATACTATCAATAAATCAATGAGACGTCAATTAAGTTTTAATAATTATACAAACCAGTTTCCAAAAAAGTTGGGACACTAAACAAATTGTGAATAAAAACTGAATGCAATGATGTGGAGATGGCAAATGTCAATATTTTATTCGTAATATAACATAGATGACAAATCAAAAGTTTAATCTGAGTAAATGTAACATTTTAAAGGAAAAATATGTTGATTCAAAATTTCACAGTGTCAACAAATCCCAAAAAAGTTGGGACAAGTAGCAATAAGTGGCTGGAAAAAGGAAATTGAGCATATAACGAACAGCTGGAAGACCAATTAACACTAATTAGGTCAATTGACAACATGATTGGGTATAAAAAGAGCTTCTCAGAGTGTCAGTGTCTCTCAGAAGCCAAGATGGTAAGAGGATCACCAATTCCACCATTGTTGCACAGAAAGATAGTGCAACAATACCAGAATGGTGTTACCCAGTGTAAAATAGCAGACTTTTAAGTTATAATCATCAACTGTGCATAACATCATCAAAAGATTCAGAGAATCTGGAACAATCGCTGTGCGTAAGGGTCAAGGCCGTAAAACTCTACTGGATGCTCGTGATCTCCGGGCCCTTAAACGTCACTGCACCTCAAACAGGAATGCCACTGTCAAGGAAATAACAGAATGGGCTCAGGAATACTTCCAGAAAGCATTGTCAGTGAACACAATCCACCGTGCCATCCGCCGTTGCCAGCTGAAACTCTACAGTGCAAAGAGGAAGCCATTTCTAAGCAAGCTCCACAAGCTCAGACGTTTGCACTGGGCCAGGGGTCATTTAAAATGGAGTGTGGCAAAATGGAAGACTGTTCTGTGGTCAGATGAGTCACGATTTGAAGTTCTTTATGGAACACTGGGACGCCATGTCATCCGGACCAGAGAGGACAAGGATAGCCCAAGTTGTTATCAACGCTCCGTTCAGAAGCCTGCATCACTGATGGTATGGGGTTGCATGAGCGCTTGTGGCATGGGCAGCTTGCATGTCTGGAAAGGCACCATTAATGCAGAGAACTATGTTCAGGTTCTAGAACAACATATGCTCCCATCTAGACGTCATCTCTTTCAGGGAAGACCCTGCATTTTTCAACACGATAATGCCAGACCACATTCTGCAGCAATCACAACATCATGGCTACGTAGGAGAAGGATCCGGGTACTGAAATGGCCAGCCTGCAGTCCAGATCTTTCACCTATAGAGAACATTTGGCGCATCATAAAGAGGAAGGTGCGACAAAGAAGGCCCAAGACGATTGAACAGTTAGAGGCCTGTATTAGACATGAATGGGAGAGCATTCCTATTTCTAAACTGGAGAAACTGGTCTCCTCTGT
>NC_056504.1:21928141-21928862 GCF_014905685.2 Nematolebias whitei
CTGTGCCATCCGCCGTTGCCAGCTGAAACTCTACAGTGCAAAGAGGAAGCCATTTCTAAGCAAGCTCAGATGTTTGCACTCGGCCAGGGGTCATTTAAAGTGGAGTGTGGCAAAATGGAAGACTGTTCTGTGGTCAGATGAGTCACGATTTGAAGTTCTTTATGGAACACTGGGACGCCATGTCATCCGGACAAGAGAGGACAAGGATAGCCCAAGTTATCAATGCTCCGTTCAGAAGCCTGCATCACTGATGGTATGGGGTTGCATGAGCGCTTGTGGCATGGGCAACTTGCATGTCTGGAAAGGCACCATTAATGCAGAGAACTATGTTCAGGTTCTAGAACAAAATATGCTCCCATCTAGACGTCATCTCTTTCAGGGAAGACCCTGCATTTTTCAACACGATAATGCCAGACCACATTCTGCAGCAATCACAACATCATGGCTACGTAGGAGAAGGATCCGGGTACTGAACTGGCCAGCCTGCAGTCCAGATCTTTCACCTATAGAGAACATTTGGCACATCATAAAGAAGAAGGTGCGACAAAGAAGGCCCAAGACGATTGAACAGTTAGAAGCCTGTATTAGACATGAATGGGAGAGCATTCCTATTTCTAAACTTGAGAAACTGGTCTCCTCTGTCCCCAGACGTCTGTTGAGTGTTGTAAGAAGAAGGGGGGATGCCACACAGTGGTAAAAATGGACTTGTCCCAACTTTTTT
>NC_056504.1:21928962-21930443 GCF_014905685.2 Nematolebias whitei
GCCTTCTAACACAGGATCATCCTGATTGGGTCAAGAGTGTCAGGGAGTGAGCATTCCAAACAAAAAAAGTCACTTCCTGTTCTGAGGGGGCGGGGCTTTGATGACGTCAAAATTTGACCTCAGGGTATCGTCGGGCATAGGACAGGGATGACTCTTGCCAAATTTGGTGCAATTCTGTTTTTCAACGTGAAAGTTGTAGCGTTTGGAAATTTTTGGCGTGAAGCATAATTTTGAGGTCCGGCCCCGCCCCCTCAACATGCGTCGGTTTGCACCGTTTTGATAACTTTTGGTCCCCCATGCCTACTGAGCAAAATGGCGCAAGTTTGAAACCGATTGAGCGAAATCCCTAGGAGGAGTTCGTTCAAATTTGCCGTGTACGAAAAGTGAAAAACGGCCAAAATTGACCCTTTGACCCAAAATGGCCGACTTCCTGTTTGGTTT
Source organism: Nematolebias whitei (assembly GCF_014905685.2). Classification (NCBI taxonomy): domain Eukaryota; kingdom Metazoa; phylum Chordata; class Actinopteri; order Cyprinodontiformes; family Rivulidae; genus Nematolebias; species Nematolebias whitei. The sequence goes on from NC_056504.1 coordinate 21,929,404, forward strand.
AAGGCATACCTCCAAGAGACTTTTTTTCTTGATTCGGTGGGTTGTACATGTGTACCAAATTTCAGCTCTCTAGGACTTACCAGTTGTCATATCTCACGTTAGGGGGCGCTGTGGCGCAGTTTGGCCACGCCCACTTTTGGTTCCATTAAATACCTCGAATTTCTCTCGGGGGACAATTTTGGGTCAAATATGGTGAGTTTTGGGATATGTTAAGGCCTCCAAATTAGCGCTCTTTGACGGAAAAAAATTAGCAACGACACAATAACAATAGGCCTTGCCTTCGCAGCGCTTAGCTGCTCGGGCCTAATAACAATGTGTGTAGACATGGTCACACATTATGCCACAAAAATCTGGTATTGATCGGATGATATATCATTGAGATATAACTGTTACAATATTGTAGGGGGCGCTCTAGAGTCAAAAGTTAAAAAACGATACTAACGTGTCCATAACTGCTTACTAATGATGCACCAAAAATCTGGTGCAGATCGTATATTTCACTGAGATATAACAGTTTGAATAATCTAGGGGGCGCACTTGAGTCAAATTTTAAAGAACAATAACAATGTGTGTAGACATGGTCACACATTATGCCACAAAAATCTGGTGCAGATCGGATGATTTATCATTGAGATATAACTGTTGGTATATTGTAGGGGGCGCTCTAGAGTCAAAATTTAAAAAACATTACTACTGTGTCCACCAGGGCTAAATAATAATACACCATAAATTTGGTGCAGATCGGCTGATATATCACTGAGACAAAACAGTTTGAATAATGTAGGGGGCGCACTTGAGTCCCATATTAAACAAGAAAACTAAAATGTGCATCGGTTCTCAGTAATGACGCACCAAAAATCTGGTTCAGATCGGTTGTTGTATCACTAAGATATAACTGTAAGAATGTAGGTGGCGCTGTGGAGGCTCTTGGCCACTTATCATGGAAACCTGTTCAAAGGTGGATAATGATCAATCATAGTGATTTTGGTTCACCTGGGCTCAAATCTGTGCAATTTAGAGCCAAACGTATTGTAACGGCG
>NC_056504.1:21930543-21946299 GCF_014905685.2 Nematolebias whitei
ATGCTTTTGTTTTGAAAGGCAAGCTGCTCACCCGGAAGTTCTTCTTCGACACAGGAAACAATAGTTGGTTTTGGTGACGCTGCATTAGAAGTGCAAGACATGAACCGGTCTAGTAAGTGTACATGGTTACAAAAAAAAACAAACTAATAGGTTTTTGTCTTTTATTTTATCTTTATATTTTAAATATTGTTGTGAAACTGTTGCTGAGTTGGTCGGAACATCGCTTTTTTGTTTGCAACCTGCTGCTTCCTTCTGACGTTAGCTTCGATGTTTCTTAGCTAGCTAGTCGAGCTTAATATTGAATGAACAGGAGTTTTATAAAGATGTCCTATTAATCTCAGTGCTCGGGGGTAATTGTTTGGACTCCTTATGTCCGCAGGGCTGCCCGGGTTGTTCCTCCTCAGTCTGGCTCTGGCTGGAACTCAGTCGCTGACTCCGTCGTACCACCTGTCCCTGTCGGATGTGGGCCGACTTCACAACCTCCTGAGCCGGCCCTTCACCGACCTACAGTCTGCCTACTACAGTGTTGTTGGCCTCACCAAACTAGGAGCTGTTGTTCCCGACCACCAAGTAAAGATTTAGCGTTTTCTGGATTCATGTCGGGAGTATTATACATGAGCATTTTAATTTAAATAAAACAAAACAGAAAAGCAGCAAAGATCACATATAAGGCCATATACTCTAAAATACACAGATAAGGTAAGATGGAGCTTTATTGATCCCGCAGGAAATTGTTGTGCCAGAATTTCAGTACAAAGGAACATGCACAAGGAATCACACAAGATATTAAAAAATAACAGAATATAAAAAAATAACAGAGAAAATAAAAATACCAACAATTAAGGTCTAAACAGGTCAGATGCTGACAGAAACATTAAAGTGTTAAATGTAGTGCAGGATTCATTTTGTTGTCCTATGTGCAGAAAGGGGAAGAATTTGAAAAGTTTGATAGCCACAGGGAGGAAGGACTTACTGTGTTGTTCTGTGGAGCACCTCGGTGGTCTCAGGGTGCATTCACACCAGCCCTGTTTAGTCCGCTTTAATCAAACTCTAGCTTGTTTTCCTAGAAAGTCCATTTCGTTTGGGGAGGTGTGAACGCGCCATCAAACTCTGTCACGGAACAAAAAGGCGAACTCTGGCCCAGGCTAAAACCTAGGTCTTGGTCCGGTAGAAGAGAACTCCAGCGCAGTTCCAGTACAGTGTGAATGTTAACAGACCGGCCCCGCTCCACAAGCAAGAAGTGGAGTACAGCGCAGGACAAACAAACACGCATTTCTCTTACCTTATATGGAGCCGTCAGCTGTCTTGTGTGGAAAAACAATATTCTCCATAATCTTCTGCCTCATCTTCTGCTCATGCTTAGTCCATTTTTGAAAAATGACAAAATACAACTCCTAAAACTGCTAAAACTTGATGCCACTTTGTTTTTGTTTTTATTTCCAGAAGAAGTGTCTTCAGAGGTTTTTGTGTCGTTTCTTTCAGTAGTTCTTGGTGCAGCGCCCCCACAGGCGAGTGGGGGAATAGGTTGGTTCAACAGGTTGGCTTGTCTGCACAGTGCAGTGTGAATGAAAACGCACCAGCTCAAATGTAAACAAAATGTCATGAATATTGGTCCCGAACCGAGTCTACCGGACTATCAGGTGTGAAAACGACCTCAGTCTAAGACTAAAGGTGCTGCGGTAAGAGTCCAGGGTCTCATGCAGGGGGTGTGACGTGTTTTCAGGATCTAGAGCAGTTTCCTCAGCATCCTCTGCTCAGACACCTCTGTCAGAGACTGCAGGTCCAGAGACATAAAGACAAAGACATTATTTATTATCATTATCGTGCAAGAATAAATAAGAGCAGTTTTTTTATACACTTAAAATCATCTAACTGGATGTCAAAATACAAAAAAAGCAAAGAACTCGTATGAATGAAGATGATATTGTTTGCGGTTTACTCCAAATCACTTAAAAAAACATACACGTCACATTTCAAGCATATTATAATAATCTTGCATGTTGCTGTATCTCAAATCCAAATGGACTTCACCACCAACAAAACTAAGCTTATTTACTTCGGTACATGAATCAAACATAAGTATATGGTCATTATGGCTAAACAGTTCAATTTTAGTTTCTTCAAACCACAGGGCACATCTCCAGAAATTAAGGTCTTTGTCTCTGTGCATTTTTTAAAAACTGTATTTTGGCTTTTCTTGTTGTTTCAGAATGTCTTTTTCCTGTCTGAATAGTCCTTCCTCCCTGTGGCTATCAAACTTTTTAACTCTTCCCTTTCTACACATAGGACAATAACCGAAAGTCCCAGGTTCCATCCCCGGTCACTGCACACCTTGTGGTGTCTCTGGGCAGCACAGCTCATCCCCAAAATGTGCACCCCCCCCCCCCCCCCACCTGTTAGTATTTTTTTTTTTTCTATTCTGTTATTTTTATGTTCAGTTATTTTTTAACATCTTGTGTGAATCCTTGTGTTTGTTCCTTTGTAATGAATCTCTGGCACAACAATTTCCTGCAGGATCAGTAAAGTTCTATGTTATAACCTTTCAGCAGGACTTGTTTTACCTCAGATAATGACACTCTTACCAGCTTCAGCAGCGTGTTCAGTCTTTAGTTTTTGTCTTCAGGTTGATGTGCACATTTTCCACCAAAACACTTATCAGGAACACAGAACCCGTCTCCTTCCTGAGCGGTATGATGGCAGGACATTTCCAAGGTGTTTATTCTTGTAATTGTTTTATTAATTTTAGTGTATGTAAACTTGGGACGTTGAGAAGGAATAAAAAAAAAAAAAAAACTTAATTATTTGGACATTTAACAAATAGAAATAATTGTGGGAATCCAAACTGGCCTAAAACAGTAAAGTTTTAGTCCAAATTATTTGTCAGACCATTAGAATACAAAGTTGTCTTTTTATACAGTGTATGTAAAGAAGTGTAAGTCAACTTTACTTTTTCCATCACGTGGAACATGAGGTGGAATAAAATGATGTACACAAGGTCCTAGTTCCACCTAAAAATAACAAAATATAAAGTATAAAAAGAAACTATATACAAGGATCTAAGATATAACAATGTTCAGTCAGGTCATCTGGACGGTTTCTTTTGTTGCTGAGATGTTTTGTCCTTCATCAAAAAGACTTCTTCAATCTGAGGAACCACCAAACAAACTGATTCCCACAACCAGCATACTGAATAGTGGGAAACAAACAGTTTGCTGTATCCTGATGCATGCTCAATAATCCAGGTAGAAAAATCCAAAAAAGTTCAATCTGGTCCTCTGGACATTCAAAAAAAACAAAAACAAAACAAAGCAAAAAAAATTCTAGAAACGTTTCGTCTCTCATCCAGGAGACTTCCTCAGTCTGAGGTGCTGTTTTCAGCTCAGTCTCTTAAATAGCACAGTTTGCTGGTGCTTAGGTGGCCTCAGGAGCCCACCCTCTCCCCCGTCAACTCCTCTGATACAGTCATGCCAAAGTGGTTCAAAGTGGTTTGGTGACTTCTCACATTGAAGAAGTCCTTTGGATGAAGGACGAAACATCAGCAACAAAAGAAACCGTCCAGATGACCTGACTGAACATTGTTGGATTTTTACCTGGATTATTGAGCATGAACTTTGGGGATCTAAGATATTTACTAAATGAACTGTAAACAGTACGCTAATAGATCTAAGATGTACACTAAACACTAATAATGTAAAACAATATGGTGTAACAGCAGCTCGAATTTCATCTGGTTTCAACTAATTAACACCTGCTGCCACAAATGTGTGTTCTTCTCTTTCTCTTATCAAAATCTTCATGAACAACGGGTATGAATTTAGTAAAACACCAGTAAAATAATAGCTGATGATGTCTACAGCTCATTAGCTTGTAGAGTCAGTCTGATTCAGAATGGCCACCTCAGCTAGTCAACCTTAGCAACACTAAACTAGGTATAACTCCGTGGATTTTCCAGATAATGCACAAGAATTTAACGGGACCTTAACAGAAGATTATCCTTAACATACACTGATCACTAACCAATCTTTCTTTAAGTTTGGCATCAAGTCGTCCACATCTTGCTAAGCAAAATATCTCATAAACCAAAGATGACTGCCACATCTTAGTGACCTTAGAAAACACAAGAAAAGCTTAGACACAGTTGGTTTCTTGAGATAAAATTTGGCATGGTACCAGCGAAAAGTCATCCCAGACACATTGCTTGAGCACGGACAGACTTCACATCATGTTTAATGTGGTGAATGAGATCCATGTGAAGAACCACTTCTTTGTTTACCTGTTTACTTACATTTCTGTAAACTTTGAACTTTGTAGCTGATTCTGTTCAGTTCAATATAAGTGTACAACATGTTGAATTGTTTTCATAAAAAATGTGTGTTTTAGGAAGTGTGTCAGTTCCTGAAATCTCAGCTCAACCCCAGTAATATTGAGTCCCTCTTCTTCTCTGCTGAAACCAGTAAAGCCATTTCAGGATGTGAGGTATGAAAACAAGATTTTCCTTCCTACTTTATTTATTTCTACATGCTGTGGAAAATAAGTGAAGGATGCTCGTTTAAAAGTCTCTCACCACTCCAGCAAAATGCAGTATTTTTTTATTTTTCTTAAACATGTCCTAAAATATGTATGACATCACCATGAACATATTTTAGGACGTGCCTGCAAAGAAAACGGTACAGAAAGATTTAGAAACATCAAAAGATTCACTGTAGATGAAGAAGCAAACGTGTAGATGAAGAAACAAACGTGTAGATGAAGAAACAAACATGTAGATGAAGAAACAAACGTAAATGGACTGCATTTGTATAGCGCCTTTCTATCTTATTCAGATACTCCAAGCGCTTTTGTAGATGAAGATTTGAGATGTAGATGAAGAAACAAACATGCAGATGAAGAAACAAACATGCAGATGAAGAAACAAACATTTAGATGAAGATATCCAGCTCTGGAAAAAATTAAGAGATCACTACTGATTTTTTTTAAATCAGCATCTCTACTTTCATTCAACCTTTATTTAGACAGGTTAATCCCATTGAGCCTCGGGGACTCTTACAAGAGAGCCCTGATTTAACAAAGAATGACGACAACAATGGACAACAACGACAACAATATACAATCATAAAAGAGGCGTACAGATTTTCTTTATTTTTTGTTGTTGTTTGTTTTACAAGTTAAAATAATATGGCAAAAAAAGTAGCAAAAACGGCTAGATTATAAGGTGAATGTAGAAAACTAAAAACAGGAACATGTCTGCATTGGTTCTTGCCAGGAATTTAACTGATGTTTAAAGCCACTTAGAGAGGTCAAGGTCGAGAGCTTCAGATCTTTTTGCAAGATATTCCAGGAAATAGGAGCGGAGTAGGAGAAGGCCCTTTCCCCTAGTTCAGTCCTCACTGAGGGGACACTGCAGGTAATAATGTCCTGAGAGCGCACACTAGTACGTGAATGACAGCCGCTTCATTCCAGAGTCGGCTGAATGCCAACATTTCATTAATGCCACACTCATTAATGTTGTATTAATGTATTAATAATTAATATTATTAATTAATGAGGTTCTAATTCGATGATCACCTACAGCAAGTCTTAGAGAACAAGAACAAGTCTAGGAACCATCGCTGTGATTGTCATGAACTTCTACAGCAGAGTGACAAGAACTAGTAAACAATAACTACTCATCATCTGTATGTGTGAGACAGTCTGTCAGTCAGTTTGTAAGTTAGTCAGTCAGTTAATCAGTTAGTTAGTCAGTTTGCTTTATGTTGCTTCAAAGTACAACAACAAAGTCCATGCTCAATAATCCAGATATACAATCCAACGTTTTTCAGAAAAGTGTTGGATTGGATTATTGAGCATGGACTTTGTTGTTTTCAACCAGTTTGACAAGACTGTCAACAAGGAAGAGGGCCGGCAATGGAGGAGGGTGCGTACCAAAGAGACCATCTTATCACAAGCAGAACTGGTTTGTTCCACTTTGGAGTAAGCTGTTGGGGGAAGAATCAGTTTTGTTGTGTGTTTCCTTGACTGATGAAGCCTTCCGGACCGAAGGCGAAATGTTTCAGCACAAAAAAAAAAAAAAAACTGTCCAGATGACCTGACTGAAAAAGGTTGGCTTCAAAATATAGTTTCCTGAAATGATTGGACTGGCAGGTGCGGCAGCCACAGATTAATCTTAGGTGGTGAAGGCCACCATTGGCTGCTCGCTGGCTCCTCCATTGCACCTGGCGGTTAGTCAGTTTGCTCCCTCCGCTCGTTAGGATCTGTTACTCTGTGCCACCTCAAACAAAGTAAGATAACTACCTCTCTTATTCAGTGTACTACACCAGGTTTGCTCGTTCAGTTCCAGTCCAAAAAAACACTACTCAAAAAGTACCAACATTCAGTACTCAGCTCCTTCAGGGATGGGGACAGCAGCTTGTTTTTATGTTAGAGGAATATGATAATGCAGACTGTAATGAGCCAAAGTCTTCATGGGAGTTTTGTGTGTTCGTCAGATCCCTGTGTCCAATGAAACCCGGGACATCCTTCTGGCAGCAGTCAGTGAGGATTCATCCATGGCCCTGATCCATCAGGCTGTGGGGGCTCTTAGCTCTCTGGGGCTCCCTCTTGCTTCTCAGGAAGTCGTCAGTGCCCTTACAGCTCGCATCAACAAGGAGGAGAACGTCATGGCGTAAGTGTGAAGCATTCTGTGCAGCTGGTCCTGTAGTTTGACGAGTGCAGTTTGAAACAAGTGTGTTCTGGTTTTGGACAGGACCATCTTGGCTCTGCAGACTGCATCTCGTCTATCCCAGCAGGCAGAACTGGGTAGGATTCTAGAGGAAATTGAGGTGAGCTAAACAACATCCACCAGGTGGTGCTGTGTCACTGAGCTTGATTTGCAGATCAAGTTAGAAATCACATTTCCCTCTTCAGGATCTTACGGCTCGCTTGGATGATCTTGGTGGCATTTATCTGCAGTTTGAAGAAGGACTCGAGGCAACCGCTCTGTTTGTGACGGCTGCTTATGCCTTATCGGATCATGTGGATATAGAGCCCCCACTAAAGGAGGTAAGGAGTGCAGGCATTTCTGTGTCTGAAAGCTATAGAATATATATTCTCTGTGGGTGGGGCTTATCATTTTTAATGTACCTTTATGCAGACATGAGCAACTCTGAAATCATTTAAAACATTTAGCACATTAAATATAAACTATTGTTAAATGTTCATGTCATGAGAAAGACAGAAGTGCAGCATTCACATTTTCTAGTGATCACACAACAGAGACGTGACCAAGAACTCCCAAGTTTCACCTTCTGCACTGACAGCCAGTGTTGAAGCATGTTGGTCTCTACCAAGTTAAAATGATAATCACAAAATATGCACAGTATAAAAGATGTGTACTTTTGCCTCCTGGAAGAAGAGAAAACCTTCCTGTTGTTGCTGCCCTTTCTAAGCATCTGGGTTGAAACTACAGGTGACTAGTTGGTGAACTGCATGTGTGAGGGGGTCCCCAGAATGATTGAAACTTTTTTATTCTCACTAATTATATTAAAAAAAAATACTGGTTCAGATATGAACATCTTTATTTTTAAATTGTACTAAAATAAGTTAAGTCATAAAGTTGGGGCAGCTGCAGGTACAAAATAGGCTGAGGCATGTACAAGGTGGGCAACAAATAATGTGCACAGTCTAGACGACAATCTTTCAAGCTGTGAACATGGAAATTGGCCGGGGGCGTTCAAAAACTGGCCACGCATAACGTGTCTGCACGGCTCTGTCACTTTGTCACACTCACTCAGCGAGACAACTGATTTGTGTCAACAATATGTAGTCGTAAACTTAAAGGTAAATGGACAGAACTTACCGTTTTTTCTGACATATAAGTCACAGTTTTTTGCATAGATTTGTCAGTCCTGCAACTTATACACCTTTTTTTCATATTCATAACAATTTTTGACTGACGCTTTAAATTTCTAAGAACTGCAACATGTGTCATGTCGTCACTTTTTCAAAGCTGCATGTTTCAGTTTTTATCTTTGTGAAGATCCCGCACTTTGGAGGACTTGGGTTGAACAGTTTTCGCTGCGTCGGTCATTTGTAAAATGTATTTAATTTCCTTTGAAAACACCGCCTCTGCTCTGCTTCCGCCTCCCCTTCACTCTGTTCAACTCTTGCTGCAGAGTTGGGTTTTTTTTTTTCAAACTTTATTCAGTATTGACAATGAACTGCAGGTGAACATAACGGCTCCGCAGCACCGTGAAAGACGCATAATCGCGCGACACAACGAATCGATAATGAAATTCGTTGCAAACGCTTTTAATCATCGATTTTTATCGGTTTTATCAATTTGTTGTTGCAGCCCTAGACTGATGCGACTTGTACTCCAGAAAATACGGTATATAACTCCTTTCTATCTAATGAAGACACTTAAAGCTCTTTACAACACAATCTGTGCCTCATTTACCTCCAACACACACATTCAAACAGCACTCTACTACAAAGAATAATCAGAGCTTTATCACATTCATACACTGATGGGACACATCAGAGACAATGAGGGGTTCAGTGTCTTGCCCAGGGACACTTCAACATGTGACTGCTGGTGGAATTGAACCCCCAACTCTCTCTGGAGGACAACCACTCTAACCATTAAGCCACAGCTGCCCCATCTAGTTTCAGTGAGATATTATGTTGCACTCGGCTGGAGCCACCATGGCAGAACATAATCATCCTGTGTTGAACGCTCTAAACCAAAGACACAGACAGCAGGTAAAATAGATACATAGAAGAGGTGGGGAGCAGTGGAGCAGAGGTTAGAGAAAGTGAGCCTATGATCAGAAGGTCGTTGGTTCAAATCACCCTGACAATAACCCCGAAATGTGGATGGGAAAAATGAAGCACCCACACCAGCAAGGCCCTTACCCCCCCCCCCCCCCCCCCCCCCCCCCCCCCCCCCCCCCCCCCCCCCAATATCTCTTCTTCCCTCATGGGCTGGGGTAGCTCGGTGGTCATGGTTGTGTCAGGAAGGACATCCAGCGTAGATAAAAGAACTGATGAAGAGTAAATAACATGGATGTGTGGACATTATTGCTGCTACGCTCATGTCTCTGTGCTAAGATTTGACTTCTGCTGCTTTTTTGTTTCTTTCAGTTCATAATTTGTATTTTTTTTTCTTGTTGATTCATTGATGATCATTGATGAATTGAGGCGCTCTGAATCCTAATGGAATAACTTGTGAGGTGCCTGAAGAAGCTCACATCTTGTCCCCACAGGACCAGGTCATCCAGCTGGTCAATTCCGTCTTCAGCAAGAAGTCCTGGGACTCTCTGGCTGAGGCCTTCAGTGTAGCAGGTGCTGCTGCTGCTCTGTCCAGCAACCGCTTCCACATACCAGTCATGGTGAGCGCTCTGGGCCCAGCCACAGTGTCCCACAGCCAGCCCACTCTGCAGGTACGCTCTACATGCTGCTGCTCTCCATATGGTTTGTAATGTCGTCACTAACACTGCCTGCATGTGCGCTTCACAGCTCCTCATTACAGATGTCATGTCTCAGCCTCTGACCTCGGCCAACGTGCACGTGGAGTCTGCTTACGCTGTGGCTTCGAAGAGTGCCGTCCTCAGCCAAACACCTTTCACCCTTAATGAGTACGTATAATTCCAGAAGGATGCATGAATCCCAGTTTAAGAAGAAAGTAGAGGCATATTCAGGGTTCAAATCTTTCCCAGTGTGAGATGAATGTTACTGAAGAAGATGCTCATGCACATTGTTGTTGTTCTCACTGTGTTCCCTGCTTTCAGTGGTGTCTTTGAACTGAACTTCATGTCCGACCAGCCAGCCAGTGGATACTACCAGTTCACGGTAGCTGTGACTGGGGACAGTCGACTGGTGGCCAATCATGTTGAGGCAAGTTTCCACCATGTTCATATTTGTGATGGTCACCCAGTCAGTTTGACTTTACTGAACAGATCGTGCTGCAGGTTCTGCTCTGCTGATAAAAACACATCTGGTGACCAAAACTAAATGAGCTGGAGGTTTCTGAGGACGTGATTCTGTTAAATAAAATGAATAAAACGAAGCCTTACATTTAGGTTGATGGAGCTTGACAAAACTAAGAAAAAACCCTGCAAATTGGAAATGTCTACTTTTAAATTACTTACAAACAAAAGCAGCTGTGACTTTTCTGAGAGAAACGAAAGTTACGTATGCAACTACGGTTCTATGAATCCCGGATGACCGCCAGAGGGCGGTGCTGAAAGCACTGAATGTTCCCTTCGCGCATGCGCTGTTCGAGTAATAATACCAACGGAGTCACAGGTGTGACACGGATGACCAATCAGAGGCTATATAGCCCAACGTCATCCGCAGCTCTGCTCTTACAGAATTTTCTCACGGAATGCAATGATTCATAGTGACAGAGAAGCTCTGGCGGTCATCTGGGATTCATTGAACCGTAATTACATACGTAACTTTCGTTCTATTTCATCCCTCCTGACCACCAGAGGGCGGTACTGAAAGCACTGAATGACAAACGCTGTAAATGGACTGTACTTATATAGCGCCTTTCTATCTTATTGAGATACTCAAAGCGCTTTACACTACAATCTGTGCCTCATTTACCCATTCATACAGCACTCTACTAGATCGCTACAAAGCTAATTGAACAAATCATTCTAAAGAGACTAATCAGTGCTTTAGATCACATTCATACACCGATGGCACACACATCGGAGGCAACAAGGGTTTCAGTGTCTTGCCCAGGGACACTTGGGCATGTGACTGCTGTGGGGTTTGAACCCCCAACTCTTGCAAGGAATCCTAAGCACACACCTCACTGAGGAGGCCCAGAGGACCCTTGTAGAAGAACCTGGCCCAGGGGATGAGGGGTGGCCACGTTAACTCTGTAAAATCTGGTGAATGTGCTTGGGGAAGCCCATGATGCACCAGCACATATTGCTTCCAGTGGAAACCCTCTCAGGGCAGCCCAGGAAGCGGAGACGCTCCTGGTAGCGTGCCTTCACGCCGACCGGCAGGTGGCCGTGCCCTGCAGTATAGGCGTGACAGATGACATTCACGATCCAGTGGGAGAGGCACTGTTTGGAAAGAGGACAGCCTAATCTAGGGCCTCCATAACACACAAACAGCTGGTCTGAATGCCGTATCACGGCAGTAGCAGCAACGTATGCCTCGAGTGCCCTCATCAGGCACAGTAATCCAGACCCCTCACCAGGCATAGGCTGAAAACGTGCCAGCATCAACGGTTGGTTACAGTGAGAGTGAGATGACACCTTTAGTACAAATGCAGTGTTTGGCCACAAGGTAACACAAGAGCCCCACCTGAGACATGAGGGGCTGACTGAGAGAGCATGTAGCTCGCTGACCCTCTTTGCTGAGGCAATAGCCAACAAAAAAGCCATCATACAAGAAAGCCACTTGAGGTCTGCCTGCGTCAGAGGCTCGAAAGGAGGGTGGCACAGAGCTTGGAGAACCAAGGGCAGGTCCCAACCTGGTGCTCATGGAGCTGTTGGCAGGTGCGATCTATGGGCACCACGCAGAAAAAGAGAGACTAGATTATGGCTCCCTACCGTACAGCCATCAATGCCAGCGTGATTAGATGATATTGCTGCTACATAAACTTTAAGCGTCGAAGGAGAGCGACCCTTACCAAGGAGAGACTGGAGAAAGTCCAGAATGGTGGGTACTGTACAGGAGACTGGATCCTCGTTGTGATCAGAACACAATTGGGAAAACAAGACGCCACCTGTTTTCGTACTGCTGACGAGTAGAAGGTGCTCTGGCGCCAAGGATGGTGCATCTGACGGGGTTCGAAACTCCAGTCAGCTGCTGTCCTAGCCTTGCAGTGGCCACAGCCGAAGACATTAAGGATTGGTGTGCCATATCAGTCCCCCCAACTGAGACAGCAAGTCCCTCCTGGTCGGAAGACACCATGGGACGCCCTGACATAGACTTCGTAGCAGTGGGAACCATGGTTGCGCTGGCCAATATGGAGCCACCAGCAGCATCCTGTGGTCCTCCTCGAGGACTCTCTGAAGGGTTGGCCAAATTAGAGAAAGGGGTGGAAAGGCATACCATACCATACCAATTTATTTATAGAGCACTTAAAACAGCAACAAGGCCAACCAAAGTGCTGTACAAAAGAAAACAAACATGCACAGCGGACAGGAAAACATAAAATAGAAATACAGATACAAATAGCAGCAGAAGCTAACTAAAATGGCCAACAGAGTAGAGAACAGACCAGACCAAAACAAATCACAACGTGTTGAAGGCAAGAGAATAGAAGTGGGTCTTCAAGCGAGACTTAAAGACTGAGAGTGTGGGAGCCTGCTGGACACTCGGTGGCAACTCATTCCACAGTCGTGGACCTGCAACAGAGAAAGCCCTGTCACCTCTGAGCTTACCATGGGTTTCTGGGACTGAGAGAAGCATCTGGTCTGCTGACCTCGGAGAGCGCGGTGGGACATATGGCTGCAGAAGATCAGTGAGATAGGATGGGGCGGAACTGTTCAGTGATTTAAAAACATACATGAGAATTTTGAATATAGGCAATTTTGAATATAGCCTATGCCTATAAGCATAGGCTCCTGGCATATAGGAGGACCCTTGGCCAAGGATGAGCCAATGCGTTCTGGCCCAGCGCACCCGAGGCCCCCCCGTAAGAGAGTACCATAGGGGACACCGAGTCGACTCTTGTGTCGCAAACAGGTCTATCTCTGCCTGACCAAAACGGTCCCAGATCATCAGCACTATGCCGCTGTGGAGGGACCACTCTCCCGGAGCGGACCCTTGGCGGGAAAGAAAATCTGCGACCTGATTGTGTCGCCCTGGTAAGTACGCTGCACATAGGGTGGACAGGCGAGGAGAGGCCCATTCCATAAGCTCTCAGAGGACACTCTCAGAAGTTGTGCTGACCTGGTGCCCCCCTGATGGTTGATGTGGTAGACATCACTTCCAGGTGAGGCAGGAAGTGCCTGAGTGCTAAGTGCACTGCACGCAGCTCCAGCACATTTATATGCCTGGAGCGGTCCTTTTGACCCCAGCAGCCCTGAACCACTCTGCATTGCCACACAGCACCCCATCCCATAGAGCTGGCATCCATCATGACCACTTCCCTGCGACACACTCCCACTCCCATGGGGACACCCCTGAACAAATAATCTTCGTCCCTCCATGGAGTCAGGACATGAAGACATGACCACGTCACTGCGAGCTTGCGATGCCTGTGCAGCCTGGCATCTAGGCGAAAGCTGTTGATCTACCTCTGCAAGGGGCGAAGTGACAGCAGGCCTAAGGGCACCACCCGAGTGACTGACGGCAGTTTGCCGAGTAGTTGCAGGAAGGCAACATAGGGGAGGTGCCTGCCCAGCTTGAACCGACTGACTAGCTGGAGTATGCCGGCCACCCTTTGAGCGGATGGGTGAGCTCTTATGGAAGATGAATCCAGAACCACCCCAAGAAAGGTGATTGTCTGGGAAGGGGTCAGGCAGCTCTTCTCCAAGTTGACATTGAGGCCCAACTGAGACACATGAGTGAGCAGGCGGTTTGTGTCGTGAAAGGAACAGGCCTGAGACGGGGCGCAGAGAAGCCAATCGTCTAAGTACGGCAGAACCTTCACTCCACAGGCCTGCAGAGGAGAGAGGGCTGCCTTCACGCACCGAGTGAACACCCTCGGGGAGAGAGAGAGCCCGAATGGTAGTAAAAAAAAAAAGAATGCAACTATTGCACGGGAGGCGAGGTTGTTAAAAAAACAAAAAAGTATAATATCGACATGGACAAGAAATTGACACGTTTGGATAAAAGTACAAGAAGAATCACAACCTAAAATTAAAGCTGCAAGCAGCGTTGAAGGCCCTCGAAGCGAAGCGCCGCTGCGGCCTTACGGCGACCGCGAGAACTCCAGCGACTCTTCCCGGTCGCCATCGAGAATGCTCACGCTACCGTTCTCCAGAGTGCGCATGCGCCGAACCTTTGACATAAGCTGCGACCGCATATATAACTATTGTAATAATGTAGGGGGCGCACTTGAGTCAAATATTAAACAAGAACACCAAAGTGTCCATAAGTCCTCAGTAATCAAGCACCAAAAATCTGGTGCAGATCCGACGATATATCACTGAGACATAACAGTTTGTTTTATCTAGGGGGCACACTTGAGTCAAATATAAACAACATTACCACTGTGTCCATAAGTCCTCAATAGTCAAGCACCAAAAATCTGGTGCAGATCGGACGATATATCACTGAGATTTAACAGTTTGAATAATGTAGGGGGTGCACTTGAGTCAAATTTTAAGCAACAACACCACTATGTCCATAAGTCCTCACTAGTCAAGCACGAAAAATCTGATGCAGATCGGACAATATTTCACTGAGATATAACAGTTTGAATAATCTAGGGGGCGCACTTGAGTCAAATTTTAAACCACAATTAAAGCTGCAAGCAGCGTTGAAGGCCCTCGCAGCGAAGCGCCGCTGCGACCTTACGGCGACCGCGAGAACTCCAGCGACTCTTCCCGGTCGCCATCGAGAATGCTCAAGCTACCGTTCTCCGGAGTGCGCATGCGCCGAACCTTTGACATAAGCTGCGACCGCATATATAACTATTGTAATAATGTAGGGGGCGCACTTGAGTCAAATATTAAACAAGAAGACCAAAGTGTCCATAAGTCCTCAGTAATCAAGCACCAAAAATCTGGTGCAGATCCGACGATATATCACTGAGACATAACAGTTTGTTTTATCTAGGGGGCACACTTGAGTCAAATATAAACAACAATACCACTGTGTCCATAAGTCCTCAATAGTCAAGCACCAAAAATCTGGTGCAGATCGGACGATATATCACTGAGATTTAACAGTTTGAATAATGTAGGGGTGCACTTGAGTCAAATTTTAAACAACAACACCACTATGTCCATAAGTCCTCACTAGTCAAGCACGAAAAATCTGATGCAGATCGGACATTTCACTGAGATATAACAGTTTGAATAATCTAGGGGGCGCACTTGAGTCAAATTTTAAACAACAATAACAATGTGTGTAGACATGGTCACACATTATGCCACAAAAATCTGGTGTAGATCGGATGATATATCATTGAGATATAACTGTTACAATATTGTAGGGGGCGCTCTAGAGTCAAAAGTTAAAAAACGATACTTATGTGTCCATAACTGCTTACTAATGATGCACCCAAAATCTGGTGCAGATCGGATGACATATCACTGAGATATAACAGTTTGAATGATGTAGGGGGCGCACTCGAGTCAAATTTTAAACAACAACAACAATGTGTGTAGACATGGTCACACATTATGCCACAAAAATCTGGTGCAGATTGGATGATATATCATTGAGATATAACTGTTGGTATATTGTAGGGGGCGCTGTAGAGTCAAAATAAAAAAAAAACATACTACTGTGTCCACCAGGCCTAAATAATAATACACCATAAATTTGGTGCAGATTGGCTGATATATCACTGAGACAAAACAGTTTGAATAATGTAAGGGGCGCCCTTGAGTCAAATATTAAACAACACAACTAAAATGTCCATCAGTTCTCAGTAATGACGCACCAAAAATCTTGTTCAGATCCTATGTTGTATCACTGAGATATAACTGTAAGCAGAATGTAGGTGGCGCTGTGGAGGCTCTTGGCCACTTATCATGGAAACCTGTTCAAAGGTGGATAATGATCAATCATAGTGATTTTGGTTCATCTGGGCTCAAATCTGTGCAATTTAGAGCCAAACGTATTGTAACGGCG
>NC_056504.1:21946309-21971424 GCF_014905685.2 Nematolebias whitei
GCCTTCTAACACAGGATCATCCTGATTGGGTCAAGAGTGTCAGGGAGTGAGCATTCCAAACAAAAAAAGTCACTTCCTGTTCTGAGGGGGCGGGGCTTTGATGACGTCAAAATTTGACCTCAGGGTATCGTCGGGCATGGGACAGGGATGACTCGTGCCAAATTTGGTACAATTCTGTTTTTCAACGTGAAAGTTGTAGCGTTTGGAAATTTTTGGCGTGAAGCATAATTTTGAGGTCCGGCCCCGCCCCCTCAACATGCGTCGGTTTGCACCGTTTTGATAACTTTTGGTCCCCCATGCCTACTGAGCAAAATGGCGAAAGTTTGAAACCGATTGAGCGAAATCCCTAGGAGGAGTTCGTTCAAAATCGCCGTGTACGAAAAGTGAATAACGGCCAAAATTGACCCTTTGACCCAAAATGGCCGACTTCCTGTTTGGTTTAAGGCATACCTCCAAGAGACTTTTTTTCTTGATTCGGTGGGTTGTACATGTGTACCAAATTTCAGCTCTCTAGGACTTACCAGTTGTCATATCTCACGTTAGGGGGCGCTGTGGCGCAGTTTGGCCACGCCCACTTTTGGTTCCATTAAATACCTCAAATTTCTCTTGGGGGTTTTTTATCCGAAAATAGAGGATTGTGATTATTATAGTGAAAAACAATTTGATGGGTACGAATTATATAATATAAATAGAAATAATAAAAGAGGTGGTGGTGTGGCTTTATTCGTCAATAGTGCAATAAAATGTAAATTAAACAGGGAAATGTCAACAACTGATGAGAACTCAATTGAGATGATAACAATAGAAATTTAAAATAAAAATGATAGAAATATCATAATAAGTTGTGTATACCGACCACCTGGATCGAATATTGAGTCATTCACAGATAAAATTATTGAACTATTAGATAAGAGCTGTAATAAAACAATTTTTTTATGTGGTGACTTTAATATTGATTTGGGGAAAAAAACAGATTCTAATAATATCAGTACATTTATTGACTCAATGCAAACTTTAAATCTTTACCCATTAATCTCAAAGCCAACAAGAATCACGACTCATAGTGCAACAATAATTGATAATATTTTTACAAATACAACAAATGGGGATGTGATTGGGGGTATTTTGATGAATGATCTTAGTGATCATTTACCGGTTTTTACAATTTATAGTAAGTATCAAATAAGCACAAAAACATTTCCTAAAAAGAAAAAAATAATAAATACATCCAAGCAAGCTTTGGAAAATTTGAAAAATGATTTAGCTGTACAAAACTGGGATAGTGTCTATGTTGATGATGTAAACAAATCTTATTATGTGTTTATGAATATCTTGGATGCTT
The DNA here is from genome assembly GCF_014905685.2 of Nematolebias whitei. NCBI lineage: Eukaryota > Metazoa > Chordata > Actinopteri > Cyprinodontiformes > Rivulidae > Nematolebias > Nematolebias whitei. The sequence continues at coordinate 21,947,652 of NC_056504.1, forward strand.
TATATAAAAAAAATTGTGTACTAAATAATTACACCAAGAAGAATGTTGTTGACCAGCAGTGGATGACAAATGGACTGAGAAATGCTTGTAGGAAGAAAAACTATTTGTATTTATGTTTCTTGAAATGCAGAACACAAGATGCAGAAGATAAATATAAGAAATATAAAAACAAATTAGTTGGGATTATAAGAAAACATAAGAAAGAATATTATAGTGACTTATTGAATAAAAGTAATGGGGATACGAGGGCAACATGGCGGGTCGTGAATAGTGTTCTACAAAAAAATATAGGAAAAACAGGCATTTCACAGAACTTTACAATAAATAATGAGACAATATATGATGAAAATGTAATTCTTAATGGATTTAATCAATACTTTGTGAATGTTGGAACTAGTCTTGCAACAACGATACCAAAGATGAATAATTATGGGAACTATTTAATTGATGATTATCTGGACAGTATGTTCCTGAAGGGAACTGATAAAGATGAAATAATGAATGTAGTCAATAAATTTGTAAACAAACACTCTAAGGATTGGATGGATATGGACATGACATTTGTAAAGTACATAATGGGTCATGTAATTGAACCATTTACACATATATGTAATTTGTCCTTTACAACGGGAGTATTTCCAGACAGAATGAAGGTGGCTAAGGTATTTCCTCTTTTTAAAAATGGTGACAAATGTGTGTTTGATAACTACAGACCGATATCCTTGTTGCCACAGTTTTCTAAAATCTTGGAGAAACTATTCAGTAACAGACTGGACCAATTTATTGAAAAACAAAATATTCTAACTAATAATCAATATGGTTTTAGAACAAAAAATTCAACATCTATGGCGCTTATGGACTTTATGGAACAAGTAACTACTGCGGTTGACCGTAAACAATATTGTGTAAGTGTGTTTGTTGACTTGAAAAAGGCATTTGATACTGTTGACCATAATATTCTTTTTGATAAATTATACAAATATGGTATCAGAGGTTTAGCTTTACAATGGGTGTGTAGTTACTTGAAAAACAAGAGACAGTTTGTACAGATGAGTGATGTGAAATCGGATCACTGTACTATTACTTGTGGAGTTCCTCAAGGATCCGTACTTGGCCCAAAGTTGTTCATTTTGTATGTAAATGATTTGGTCAAGGTGTCTGGCCTCCTTAAATGCGTTCTTTTTGCTGATGACACAACATTTTTTTGTTCTGGTAAAAATATTGAACAGTTATTGGAGTCAATGATGACGGAGTTTGTTAAAATTCAGAAATGGTTTAGACTAAACAAATTATCTTTAAATTTGGATAAAACAAATTACATGATATTTAGTAATAGAAATAAAACTATTGATGTTCCATTTCAAATTGAAGATTCAATGATTTGTAGAGTTAATGAGGTGAAATTCTTGGGTGTCATCATTGATGATAAACTGTCGTGGAAACAACATATAAATTCTGTTAAAACGAAAATATCCAAATCTATTGCAATTTTTTATAGAGTTAGGTATCTACTAAATGATAAAACATTGTTTTTGTTGTATAATACAATTGTTGTTCCACACTTGGTTTATTGTGTTAATGTTTGGGGAAAAGCGTGTAAATCAATTACAAAGCCTATTTTTATATTGCAAAAAAGAGTTGTAAGAATTATTACAAGAAAACATTATTATCATCCATCAAGTATTTTATTTAATCAAATGAAACTGTTGACATTCTATGATTTGGTGGATTACAACATTTTGTCACTTATGTATAGAGCTCATACAAATACACTACCTTCTAATATTCAAATGTATTTTGTGAAAAGATCAAGCTGTTACAATCTTAAGGGGAAAGATGTTTTTGTTAAACCGCAGTTCAGAACTAGTTTAAAGGGAAGATCTACCTTAATTCAGGGTGTTGGTTTATGGAATGACTTAGAGACAGATATTAAGGAAGCCAAATCAATCTTGGTATTTAAGAAACTGGTAAAAATCAAATTGTTAAAAAAAATATATGAATGTAATTCATTGAAAATGTTTGTTAATTGAAAAATTAAGCGAGTTATTTATTTGTTTTTGTTACTTACAGTAAATGTTTGTTGTTTATTAGATAAATAAGGAGCAGACTTAATAAGATTTTATCTTCATCTGCTGCCTTTCATTTTATTTTTGTTTTCAAATGACATACATGTAAATTGATATGTATTCTTATTATTATAAAATGAATAAATAAATAAATAATAGTACCTGTAACTGCCAGTGGTGACCCCGATAGACAAACCTGAGAAAGCGGCGATGTTCTGCCGCAATAGGCACATGAAAATACGCATCTTTCAGGTTTACAGACGTGAACCATTCTCCCCTCGTGACAGCTTGAAGGACTTCTTCTGTCATGAGCATGTGGAAGGGCAGCTCCATTAAGTACTGGTTGAGTCCCCTCAGATCTAAAATGGGACGAAACCCCCCCCGTCCTCTTTTGCACAAGGAAGTAATCGAGTAATAGCCTCTGGGTTGTTGCAGAGGGCCCACTGCCTGGATTGCGCCCTTGGCCAGGAGGGCGGAAAGACCCTGGTCTAGTGCTCGAGCTTTCACCAGGTCGCGATTATAGTCATCTTGACCCGGCGTGAGATATGAGGCCGCCGTTAGAACTGTAGCCGGTAACCATGGGTCAGAGTGGCAACCACCCATGGGTCCACGACGTGAACAGCCCAGTAACTGAGCTGCTGGTGGGAGAAATATCCAACGGTCGGCCTGATGGCATCACCGTCTCAACGGTGGTCAGTGGACCGGGGTCGGGGTCTGTGGACCGACCCACGAAAGCTCCTGTTGGGTCTTTGCTGAACCGCATGAGGATAAAGACCACCCGGCTGATTATGACCCCCCAGGCGGCGGCTGAGTGCTAGGGTCAGCCAACGGGCACCTTGGATGCCGAGGAGGTGGAGGGGGCATTGCCCTGCTAAGGCTCGAAAGCTGCTGCCTTCTCTGTCGTGCCTGGACGGTCTGTTCCAGCGCTTCCAAGGCAGCCGAACCTAACAACTCTCCCGGCATCACTGGGACATTACGGAGGATTCTACGACATGGCTCAGTCGATGCTGACTGCGCCAACCAGACCTGTCGGCGAGCCTGGACCAAGAAGGACATCATGCGCCCAAGTCCCCTCGTCATCAGTGCAAAGGCCTGAAGCGCTGCGTCACTAAAGCCCATTGCTGCTGTCGCACCACTAGTCCCCTGAAGGGACGCGGAGAGGGCAAGCATGAGGTGTGCCAAGGAATTGCCCAAGCGGACAGCACGCGCTCTGCAGAGGAATTCATCCGTGACGCGACTCTGAGTTCATAGGCACCGAACGTTACTGTACAGAGCTTCCTCTGGTGACACGACAGGCAACAGCAGGTTCTATCACCGGCCTGCGATCCAAGCCTGCTGCAGCCAGCTCATGCATAGCCGCCAACACTCGGCCATCTGCGGAGAGGTGCGCAATGACTTTGGGGTCCCGCCAGCAACCATGCAACTCCCTCAGGAACGCCTCTGATGGAGGGACAGAAAAGGAAAGAGGGGCCCGACCGCGCCTGAAGAAGGCACTTCCAGGTGTAGACTCCTCTGGTTGCGGGACGTCCAGCTGCAGTTGTCTCAGGCCCATACGCATGACGTCCTACATCGAGCCATCACCAGACCCACTAACTGTGCTCCGAGACGAAGAAAGTGAAGCTGTCTCTGAGACTTGAAATGAATGCCCCTCTTCCTCACCTACAAAGTGAGAGGCAGAGGCAGCCAAGGATAGCACATCTTCCTCCGCAGCCAGTTCAGGCATGGGTGGGTAGGAGAGTCCGGCCGCTGCCACTGGTTCAGTTCCCAGTTGGCGTACCTGAAAAAGGGACTTCATCTCCGCTAATTCAGCGGACAGCTGCTCCACCCTTGTGGAGAGGCCTATATCAGACCTGGCTTGCCTCTTCCCAGGAGGGGCCACAGAGACTGCGGCCTCAGTCCGGCGCTTCGAGTGCCTAGGTGGAGCCTCCTGCCCAGAACGCGGGAGGTCATCGCCGAGCTCGGGGCGAAACTGGGCCAGCCGGGCCACCCTCACAACACGCGACATGAAGCTGCAATTCATGCAGGGGTTCTCTGATTAAACTGGGCCAGCCGGGCCACCCTCACAACACGCGACATGAAGCTGCAATTCATGCAGGGGTTCTCTGACAAGGCTTCCACCAGATGGTCATGTCCAAGGCAGGCATGACACGGGTTGTGACAGTCATCTGTCTGGAGCATGGCTCCACAAACTGTACAGCAGTGAGAGCCGTCCATGCTCTTACTTTAGGCAGTTCACTTCAAGTCAATCAAGGTAAAAAACTGCAACCAGCAAAGGGGCTGGCACTGCCAGCTATGTCCAAGATATAGGACGAAAAATTACGACAAAGAAACTCTGAAAGGTTAACACCGCTAGCTCAGCTGGTAAAGAGAACAATTGGGAGAGGGGGCGCGAACGCTTGCCTTCACCAATTAAAACAAGGCCAGAACTCAGAGAGGCTAGCACCGCTAGCTCAGCTGGGAAACGAGGACAATTAAGAGAGGGGGCGCGAACGCTTGCCTTCACCAATTAAAACAAGGCCAGAACTCAGTGAGGCTAGCACCGCTAGCTCAGTCCAACAGTCTATGAGGTTGGAAAAAATGATCGGGAGGGGGTGCGACAACGCTAGCCTTCACCAATGAAAACAAGGCCAGAACTCAGCTGGCTATGTAATAAGCAAACTTCTGAGCACAGTCCAACCGACCACGCAGTTGGAGGCCTCCCAACAAACGGGAGCGGAGTGAACACTACCGCTTGCCAACGGCAAAATATAAGAAAAAACACTACTCACCGGTGTTGAATCACACACATAGTAGTCAGCCGCTCTAAGTTGGGAGAGGTGGAAACTGCCGTAGAACTCAACGAATCAGCAGAAAATACCTTTGAACAGGGTTAAACCGTTGCAGCCCCTAGGAGGGCGAACACGCCACTCCCGCCAACGTGTAGTCGGGCTTCTGACGACGGTAAAAAGTTAAAAAAGGTCCAAAGGGCTGAAGTCCTGAATTGAACCGCGTGCGAGAAGGAAAAAAAGAGCAGCGCTGCGGATGACGTCGGGCTATATAGCCTCTGATTTGTCATCCGTGTCACACCTGTGACTCCGTTGGTATTATTACTCGAACAGTGCATGCGCGAAGGGAACATTCATTGCTTTCAGCACTGCCCTCTGGTGGTCAGGAGGGATGAAATAGAACTATTTTTACCTTCATTTGTCTCACAGCTTTTCTTCTCGGAACAGAAGGAAACAGGTGGAAAGTAAAAATTCAGTTCAATTCGACCTTTAGTTAGGCAGGTAAATCCCATTGAGCCTCGAGGACTCATTTACAAGAGAGACCTGATTTCAACAAAGAATGATGACAACAATGGACAACAGCGACAACAATAAACAGTTATAAAAAGTCATACAATTTTATTTATTTGTTTATTTTTTTAACAAATAGGATGGTTAAATATAAAAAAAAAAAGAAAAGTAAAATGTAAAGTAACAAAAACCAGCTAGATTAATTAGCTAGATTAATTAGCTAGATTAATTAAAATGTGTATTTAGTTTAAAGACTGAATCGTCGTAGAGAAGTAATGGTGAAAAATTAATTTCACTTGATTTGGAACGGTTTGGATTTATTTATGTTTTACTTTTTTAATTTTACTTACGTGTTGTAAAACTAGGGCAGCACAGTGGCTCAGTTGGTAGAGCTGCTGCCTCTCAGTGAGCAGGTCCCCGGCTCAAATCCCAGTCTGGGGGCCTCTCTGGGTGGAGTTTGCATGTTCTTTCCGTGCTGCGTGGGTTTTCTCCGGGTACTCTGGTTTCAAGGATTCAAGGTTCTTTGTCATACGCACCACACGTGGTACATGTGGTGGAACTCAAGTGTGTACACAGGGTCCTGGTTTCATCCAACAAAAGTATAAAGTGTAAAGAAAAAACAATAAGATCTAAGATATGAACTACGAAAAATGTTAACTAGAAATACACTAAGCGCTAGTAGTACAAAAACAATATGCCAAACGGCAGCATAAACATGAATCTGTGTGAGCAGATGAGCATGAATGAACACAGCAACATGAAATAGATCAGCAGCAGCATGATGTGATTTTTCACAGTGATTATTCTGGTTAGAGGTTCATGAGTCTAACAGCCTCAAGGTAGAAGCTGTCCCTCAGTTTAGTGGTTCTACCCTTAATGCTCCTTAACCTCCTTCCTGAGGGGAACGGGGCAAAAAGTGTGTGTGCTGGGTGAGTGGGGTCCTTCATGATGCAGGTCCTCTTCCTGCATCTGTGATGGTGGGGAGGCCCCCTGAGGAACAGACCAAAAACATGTGTTAGGCTGATTGGTAACTCTAAATTGTCTCTAGATGTGAGTGAGAGTGAATGGTTGTTTGTCTCTATGTGTCCCTGTGATTGACTGGAGACCTGTCCAGGGTGTCCCCCGCCTCTCACACAGTGATAGATGGATATGGGCACCAGGGACCCCTGTGACCTGACAGTAGTCAGTAGTTTATCCACTGGCGTGGTACCAAAATCCTTTAAACATGCTGCCGTCCAGCCTCTCCTGAAAAAAACCAAACCTTGACCCCTCAGTCGTTTCCAACTACCGGCTTGTCTTCAAACTCCCATTTGTCTCTAAAGTACTGGAGAAAATAGTCGAGTCCCAGTTGAAGTGCTTCTTGGAGGATCACACCATCTTAGAGCTTTTTCAATCTGGCTTTAAACCTCTCCACAGCACTGAAACTGCCCTGCTGAAGGTCTTAAACAACATTTTCAGATTCACAGATACCGGTGATTCTGTGCTGCTTGTCCTGTTGGACCTCTCAGCCGCCTTCGACACCATCGACCATGAGATCCTCATTGATAGGTTAGAGCAGTGGGTGGACGTCACAGGATCAGCCCTCAATTGGTTCAGATCTTACCTCGCTGACAGATCCTTTTGTGTCTCCATCAAGGATTTTAGTTCCGCAGAGGCAGAGCTTAAATGGGGGGTTCCGCAGGGGTCCATCCTGGGTCCCCTCCTATTCTCTTTATACCTGCTGCCGCTTGGTGCTATTTTCCGGAAACACACACTACTCTTCAGACCCTCGGAGCATGTGGAGGGGCATTAAGTGCATAACAGATTATAAAGGAAGGAGCGAACAATGCCCCAAAGACCCATCTCTGCCTGATGCCCTCAACAAGTTCTTTGCACGCTTTGAAGACCCGAACAGACCACCCAGCACCAGACTCACCTCACCACCGGATGAAGAGCATCTCAGCGTGACCTCAGCCGTAGTAAGGAGTACCTTCAGGAGGATTAATCCGCACAAAGCAACTGGCCCAGACAACATCCCCGGAAAAGTGTTGAAGGAATGTGCTGATCAGCTCTGCGAGGTGCTGGCAGACATCTTTAACACCTCACTTACCCTGGAGACAGTTCTCACCTGCCTGAAGACTGCCACCATCATCCCAGTCCCAAAAAGCTCTACAGTGACTGGTCTGAATGACTATCGGCCAGTGGCCCTCACCCCGATAGTTGCTAAATGCTTAGAAAAACTGGTCATGACTCACATCAAAACAACCATCAACATCGAGGACCCTCATCAGTATGCATACCGTGACAACCAATCAACAGAGGATGCCATCTCCTCTGTGGTCCACACTGCTCTCAACCAACTGGAGCAGAAAAACTTGTGCGTCCGTATGCTCTTTGTGGACTTCACATCCACCTTCAACACCATGATCTCCCAAACCCTGATGGACAAACTATCCACACTAGGACTAAGCCCTTACATTTGCATCTGGGTCCTAGACTTCTTAACAAACAGACCACAGTTAGTGAGGATCCACAACTTCTCCTCCTCCACCATAACCCTCAGCACTGGCTCTCCTCAGGGATGTGTGTTGAGCCCCCTTCTGTTTACTCTGCTCACGTATGATTGTGCAGCTACCCATCCAGGCTGTCACATTGTAAAGTTTGCAGATGATACAGCGGTGGTGGGATGCATCACAAACAATGATGAGTCCAGCTACAGGCAAGAGGTGGAACACCTGGAGAGCTGGTGCAAAGAGAATAACCTTCACATTAATGTGAAGAAGACAAAGGAGATGATTGTGGACTTCAGAAGGAACAAAAACATCTACACCCCCCTGAACATAAGAGGATCTGCGGTGGAAGTGGTCTCCAGCTACAAGTACTTGGGTGTACACATGAATGACAACCTCAGCTGGAGCAACAACACCACCAGCCTGATCAAGAAAGCTCATCAGAGACTCTACTTCCTCAGACGGCTGAGGCGAGCTGGTCTGGGAAGCTCAGTCCTCACCCCCTTCTACAGGTGTGCAGTGGAGAGCATCCTGTGCTCCAGCATCAACATGTGGCATGGAGGCTGCACAGCTGCAGAAAGAAAAGCTTTGCAGAGAGTGGTGAAGGCTGCACAGAAGTCTGTTGGAATCAGCCTCCCCACCATCACAGACATCTACACCTCAAGATGCAGGAAGAGGGCCACCTGCATCATGAAGGACCCCACTCACCCAGCACACACACTTTTTGCCCCACTCCCCTCAGGAAGGAGGTTGAGGAGCATTAAGTGTAGAACCACTAGACTGAGGAACAGCTTCTACCCTGAGGCTGTTAGACTCATGAATCTCTAACTAAAATAATCACTGTGAAAAACCACATCATGTTGCTGCTGATCTGTTTAAATGTTGATATGTTCATGCGTGCACATCCGCTCACACAGACTCATGTTCATGTTTGTGCTGATGTTCAATGTTTTTATGTTATGAGTGCTTAATGTATATTTAGTTGATGTTTTTCTTAGTTCATATCTTAGATGTTATTACTGTTTTTCTTATACATTTTATTGTTGGATGTATCTGGGACCCTGTGTACATAATTTCGCTCCACCACATGTACCACATGAGGTGCGACTGACAATAAAGAATCTCTGACTCTGACAACATGCCCTTCCACTTCTATGCCGATGACTGTCAAATTTACTTCCCCCTAAGACACAATGGTACATGCTCTATTCAACCGCTGCTCAACTGCCTGGCTGACATGAGGGACTGGATGGCTTTAAATTTCTTGAGTTTCAATGAAAAGAAGTCTGAAGTCATGTTGTTCCCTCCCAACGACACGATCACAAACCACTGAATCAACCTCTCCGCTCTAACCCTGTCAGAAAAACAAAGAGTCACTAATCTGGGCGTGATAATGGATCCTTCCCTGAAGCTTAAAAATCATGTAAACATGATTGTTAAATCATGCTTCTTCCAACTGAGGCGACTGTCTAAACTGAAGCCCATATTGTCCAAAAAGAACCTGGAGACAGTAATACATGCATTCATTACATCTAGGCTTGATTACTGCAATTCACTCCTGTTTGGTATCAGTCAGACCTCCATTGCACGACTACAAGTGGTCCAGAATATAGCAGCCCGATTTTTAACCAGTACAGGCAAAAGAGAGCACATTACACCAGTTGTGGCTTCACTGCACTGGTTACCGGTTCACTTTCGAATCCAGTTCAAAATACTCATGTATGTCTACAAATCACTGAACAGTGTCGCCCCTCCCTATCTCTCTGATCTGCTACAACCGTATGTCCCACCACGTTCCCTGAGGTCAGCAGACCAGTTGCTCCTCACAGTTCCAGGAACTCGTCTTAAGCGCAGCGGTGACATGGCCTTCTCTGTAGCAGGACCAAGACTCTGGAACGAGTTACCTCTGCTTGTCAGACAGGCCCCCTCCCTCTCGGTTTTCAAGTCCCGTTTAAAAACCCACTACTATTCAGTAGCATTCAACACCCGATGATCTGTGTTTTTGATCCTGTATGCTCCACACTGGTTTGTCGTCATTATCTGCATCGTTTTTATGTCTATATTCTGATTTACCTCATTTTGTATTTTGCTTTGTGTGTTACCTGTTGTTTTGTCTGTACAGGTACAGCACTTTGTTTGGCCTTGTAGCTGTTTTAAGTGCTTTATAAATAAAGTGGTATGGGTATGGTATGGTATGAAAGGAAGATGCTGATAAAGATGATGGATGTAAAATAGGGATGCACCGATCCACTTTTTTTTAACTTCCAATCCCGATGCCTAAATCTGAGTATCGACCGATACCTATCCAGTTCCGATATCATGATCATCATTGATTTTATATGAGGCTGTAATAATCTCCTCTCAAGTACAATTTGTACAAATATATGCATGCATGTCCAAAGAGGCAACTTGAGGTAAGTTTTATTAATGTTGGTTAAGTTTTAAAGTTAGAATTAAATTCTGCTAACACAAAACATGTTTCTTTTCATTCCTAGCTTTAAAGTGGATATTAAAGTGATTAATTTAAGTGATTGTTTAAAGTTATTTTATATTTTATAAGGGCAGATATAAGAATTTTTTTCTTCTTTCTGCACTCTTTTCATTCGTTTTCTTTTTGATGATTTTATTTTATTTCATTTAAATGAATGAATAAATGAATTAAATTCAATAAAATGTTAAATGGCTTCAAACATCTGCTAAGTTCATGGCATAAACCAACAGACATGTTCCTCTTTTTAGTATTTTACATCACTTTTATTAAAAACTAATCAAACTGAAGTAAAGGAATGAAAAGTTTTAAGCAGCACATTTGGTTCAAACATGTCAACAAATATGGACACTTAAGGTTTAGCCCAGACTTTTTGACATTTAGACTCAAATCCTTGAGTCCTTCACAGGGTAAATTTCACAGACTGCCAGAACAGACATCGTGCTCCTCAGGTCAGATCTATTATTTTTCCACATGCATTTGGTTAAAAGTCTTAAATCAACAGATTTTTAGTAATACCACCACTACTTGACTCAGCACGGGATTGTTCTGCGTGTGTTGTCTGTTCGGATCAGGACACGTTAGCACACATGCTGTTACAGAGCACTCAGACGTGTGACTCAGACCACCCGAATACAGCTGCTGATCTGATCCCAACTCGTCCTCAGCAGGAAGTCGTCCTTCTGTTTGCTTCATGATGCAGATTCTGGGTTCTTCAGGTTGTGCAGAAGCCTGTTCGTTTTATATGACTTCAGTTTAACTCTACATTCTGTTGTCTCCGTGTCCACCTGCAGCTTAAAGTGAAAGTGTCCACAGAGGTGGCTGTGACCAACATGGACCTTTCTGTGGTGGATAAAGACCAGAGCATCGGCACCAAGACCACCAGGTTAACTTGCAGCTCAGTCCTTTATGTTGTTGACTTTAATCCACAGAAAAGTAAATAACTGTTCTTCTCTTCTTTTGGTTTGACTATCCAGGGTAGATTATCCCTCAAAGGCCAAGAGCTCCTTCACCGCAGACAGCCACCAGAACTTTGCCATGTCCTTCCAGCTGGTCGACGTCAACACCAAACAGGAGCTCACGCCTCATCAGGTACGTCATCAGACTGGAACCAACGTTTGCAGCAAGCTGTCTTATTTCATGTGATTTCATGATCGCTCTGACCACGCTGCTGTTAAACAATGCATGTGGTCGACAGAGATGATCCTAAACTACCCTCCATGGTGACAGTCAGCAGATCATTGAGCTGCTTTAATGTAAGAGGGATTCATTGTCTCCATCCAGACCTTTGTCCGGCTCCATAATCAGAAAACGGGTCAGGAGGTCGTGTTTGTGGCTGAGCCGGACAGCAAGAACCTCTACAAGTTTGAGTTGGACACGGCCGAACGGAAGTCTGAGTTCGACTCAATGTCTGGTACTTACTCCCTCTACCTGATTGTGGGGGATGCCACCTTGGACAATCCCATCCTGTGGAACGTGGTGAGTGTCCGTTCAGACTCTGTGATGTGATGTCTGGAGTGTGGCTAAAGATGAGTTGGCATCTGTCGGCAGGCTGATGTTGTTCTCAAGTTTGTGGATGAAGAAGCTCCAGTTGCTGCTCAGCCCAAGACCCTTTATGTCCCCAAACCAGAGATCCAGGTAAGCCCCACCCCTTTTCCATGTTTTATGTACTAAAAGAAGATGCATGGAGTAAAATCTGTTGTTTCTGCTCAGCACTTGTTCAGGGAACCAGAAAAGAAGCCTCCCACTGTGGTGTCCAACACATTCACTGCTCTCATCCTGTCTCCCTTCCTGCTTCTGCTCATTCTGGTAATGTTTGAAAATATGCACCCAAATGTTTTTTGTTGTTTCATGTTGTTGAATTATCTGAAGCAGGACGTGTGAAAATAATTCAAAAACCCTTTTTTAAACACATAGATACATTTTGATGATGCACTTCCACCTTCCCAAAATAAAAATAAAAAGCGTATGTGCACTTTAAGATAATCTTGTAGCCTTGTAGCCTTTACACGTGGGTGTTGATGTTTCTGAGGTCGCCTTTGTTTTCTCTGCTTCGTATTCAGTGTGGGGCACACATCAAACCAGTGGCTGTTTGTTCTCTTTGAAATGGCCGATGAAATACTTAAAAGCACCTGTGATACTAATTAAGTCAAGTCAAATTTATTTATGAAGCACATTTTAAAACAGCAGCTGTTACCAAAGTGCTTAATAAAAATCAATGGCAGTCATTTAAAGAAGAAAAATTACAAAAATTATTTAAAGGAATCAAAAGAAAAACCAAACACAAAATAAAACTCTAAATCAGTGTTGTCAGTGAAGACAGGTGTGTTTTTAAGAGATTTAAAAACAGGAAGTGAAGTGGTCTGTCTGATGTTGGAGCAGATTGTTCCAGAGTTTAGGACCCACGACTGAAAAAGTCTGATCTTCTCTGAGCTTCAACTAAAAGCAGCTGATCAGATGATCTCAGCACCTGAGAAGGAACAGCTGGTTGAAGTAGGTCAGAGAGATATGAGGGTGAAAGGTCATCTATTCATTTAAAGGTCAACAGGAGAATTAAAAAATCTATTCTGATACGTAAAGGGAGCCTGTGAAGGGAGGACAGAACTGGTGAAATATGATCAAACCTACGAGTTCCTGTTAAAAGCTGAGCTGCAGCATTTTGGATGAGCTGGAGATGTGAGGGACACCAGACTAAGCCCAACATGAAGAGTGTTACAGTAGCTGGGTTGTAATGAAGACATGGACTAATTGTTCAAGGTCAGATCAGGTCAAACTGACTTCAGCTTGGCTGTCTGTCTTAACTGGAAGAAACTTTTCTGTAGAACAGAGTAGGAATGTGTGATGTATACGGTACACGGTAGAAACTATAGACATTTAGCCTATGATAGAGATTTGTCTTCTACCAGCTAACCACAGTAATGCTGTGTCTGATGTAAAATCAGGGTTGTCAGATTTAGTCGTTACTTTTTTTTGTTGAAAACTGTGCGTAAGTGGTAAAGTATTTTCTTTGAGTGCTAAGTAGTGAAGCTAACTACGGCCGGCTTGCCGTACTCTTATTCGGACGCATGCGCAAAACGCTGTGTTCCGTCTACAGTTTTTTTTTGTTGTTTTTTTTTTGGTCGAAAGTTCGTTGGTCAGCTTTAAAAGAGTGTATTTGAGCAACAACAAAAAAAAGGGTTAAACCTGCTCTCTGATCTGTAAAAGAAAGCTGTGTTGTGTGATTTTACTGTGAGACTCTCTGGTTAAAGCCACAGAGGAAACTGGTCACCATTTTGTGTCAGCTCTCCTTAAAGCGGAAGGAGATGCCCACTGGAGGGTTGAAGGTGAAGTGTTTCATTGTAAAATGCTGCTCTGTTGCTGTTCATTTCTTAAGTGAGAATACTGGAAACTTAAGAGTTAATAACATATTATTTTGTTTAAAACATATGACTAAAACTACAATTGATATATTTTGCACTACAAGAAAGAAGTCTAATACTTGATTAGTTTATTTTTTTAAATTTAAAAACTCTGGACCTAGTAGTGGAATTTTCTTAATTGAGATTATTTTGTGGTATAGCAGTTTTCAAAATAAATGATGGCAAAAGGACAACCTTATGCTTTTTTTTCCATTCCTATTGCAAGTTTTATACAAAAAACATATCGTGATATACAGGTCCTTCTCAAAAAATTAGGATATTGTGATAAAGGTCATTATTTTCCATAATGTAATGATAAAAATGAAACTTTCATATATTTCAGATTCATTGCACACCAACTGAAATATTTCAGGTCTTTAATTGTTTTAATACTGATGATTATGGCATACAGCTCATGAAAACCCAAAATGCCTGTCCCAAAAAATTAGCATATTTCATCGCACCAATGAAAGACAAGTGTTTTTAATACAAAAAACGCCAACCTTCAAATAATCATGTTCAGTTATGCACTCAATACTTGGTTGGGAATCCTTTTGCATGAATGACTGCTTCAATGCGGCGTGGCATGGAGGCAATATGCCTGTGGCACTGCTGAGGTGTTGTGGAGGCCCAGGATGCTTTGATAGCGGCCTTAAGCTCATCCAGAGTGTTGGGTCTTGCGTCTCTCAACTTTCTCTTCACAATATCCCACAGGTTCTCTATGGGGTTCAGGTCAGGAGAGTTGGCAGGCCAATTGAGCACAGTAATACCATGGTCAGTAAACCATTTACCAGTGGTTTTGGCACTGTGTGCAAGTGCCAGGTAGTGCTGAAAAATGAAATTTTCATCTCCATAAAGCTTTTCAGCAGATGGAAGCATGAAGTGCTCCAAAATCTCCTGATAGCTAGCTGCATTGACCCTGCCCTTGATAAAACACAGTGGACCAACACCAGCAGCTGACATGGCACCCCAGACCATCACTGACTGTGGGTGCTTCACACTGGACTTCTGGCATTTTGGCATTTCCTTCTCCCCAGTCTTCCTCCAGACTCTGGCACCTTGATTTCCGAATGACATGCAAAATTTGCTTTCATCCGAAAAAAGTACTTTGGACCACTGAGCAACAGTCCAGTGCTGCTTCTCTGTAGCCCAGGTCAGGCGCTTCTGCTGCTGTTTCTGGTTCAAAAGTGGTTTGACCTGGGGAATGCGGCACCTGTAGCCCATTTCCTGCACACGCCTGTGCACGGTGGCTCTGGATGTTTCTACTCCAGACTCAGTCCACTGCTTCCGCAGGTCCCCCAAAGTCTGGAATCGGCCCTTTTCCACAATCCTCCTCAGGGTCCGGTCACCTCTTCTCGTTGTGCAGCGTTTTCTGCCACACTTTTCCCTTCCCACAGACTTCCCACTGAGGTCCCTTGATACAGCACTCTGGGAACAGCCTATTCGTTCAGCAATTTCTTTCTGTGTCTTACCCTCTTGCTTGAGGGTGTCAATGATGGCCTTCTGGACAGCAGTCAGGTCGGCAGTCTTACCCATGATTGCGGTTTTGAGTAATGAACAAGGTTGGGAGTTTTTAAAAGCCTCAGGAATCTTTTGCAGGTGTTTAGAGTTACGTTGTTGATTCAGATGGTTAGGTTAATAGCTTGTTTAGAGAACCTTTTCATGATATACTAATTTTTTGGGACAGGCATTTTGGGTTTTCATGAGCTGTATGCCATAATCATCAGTATTAAAACAATTAAAGACCTGAAATATTTCAGTTGGTGTGCAATGAATCTGAAATATATGAACGTTTCATTTTTATCATTACATTATGGAAAATAATGACCTTTATCACAATATGCTAATTTTTTTAGAAGGACCTGTATATCATTGCCACCCTTCACAATACATATCGTGATATGAATTGTATGCCATATCGCACATCCCTAGAACAGAGCTGATCTGTTTATTAAACAAAGTCAGAATCTAAAACCATTGGGGATTTGTAACAGACTGATGAAGATGAGGCTGAAGAAAGTCCAGGTACACAGGATCAGAGAGAGCTGTAGAACTAGAGCTAAACACAATGACTTCAGTTTTTTGATCATTAATGTTGGTCAATAAAAATAACTTTTCATTTTGGATCCAATAGAACTTTATTCCACCATGCTCATCACTGCTCAACAACACTGACACCACAGAAGAAGAGTGTAGACCACATTCCCATGCGCTACTGGCATGACAGTGCCCCCTAGCGGATTGGCATGCAAACTAAACAAAACAAAGGAGTAACAATTAAAACTTAAATTTGAATCCATCCATTCCTTGATGTCATAAAGACATTTTAACAGAGGGGGAGCAGGAACTGTTGGATTTTAATGGCAGATAAATCTGACGATCATCATAACGGTGAAAACAAAGAGCATGTTTCCTCAGGACAGACCCCAGTGGGAGCAGATGGTGAAAACAGAAGGTATGATTAAGGTCACAACTATAATGCAAAGGTTACTGGTCTCTGTAAGGGTCCCATCATGTCTTCACACTGTCTGAACACATTTTATCAATTCATCATTTCTTGTTACATTTTACCATACCATACCACTTTATTTATAAAGCACTTAAAACAGCTACAAGGCCAAACAAAGTGCTGTACCTGTACAGACAAAACAACAGGTAACACACCAAGCAAAATACAAAATGAGGTAAATCAGAATATAGACATAAAAACGATGCAGATAATGACGACAAACCAGTGTGGAGCATACAGGATGAAAACACAGATCATCTGGTGTTGAAAGCTACTGAATAGTAGTGAGTTTTTAAGCGGGACTTGAAAACTGAGAGGGAGGGGGCCTGTCTGACAAGCAGAGGTAACTCGTTCCAGAGTCTTGGTCCTGCTACAGAGAAGGCCCTGTCACCTCTGCGCTTAAGACAAGTTCCTGGAACTGTGAGGAGCAACTGGTCCACTGACCTCAAGGAACGTGGTGGGACATACAGTTGTAGCAGATCAAAGAGATAGGGAGGGGCGACACTGTTCAGTGATTTGTAGACATACATGAGTATTTTTGAACTGGATTCTAAGGTGAACTGGTAACCAGTGCAGTGAAGCCAAAACTGGTGTAATGTGCTCTCTTTTGCCTGTACTGGTCAAAAATCGGGCTGCTGCATTCTGGACCAGTTGTAGTCGTGCAATGGAGGTTTGACTGATACCAAAACGAGTGAATTGCAGTAATCAAGCCTAGATGTAATGAATGCATGTATTACTGTCTCCAGGTTCTTTTTGGACAATATGAGCTTCAGTTTAGACAGTCGCCTCAGTTGGAAGAAGCATGATTTAACAATCATGTTTACAAGTAAATTTGACAGTCATCGGCATAGAAGTGAAAGGGCATGTTGTGTTTCCGGAAAATAGCACCAAGCGGCAGCAGGTATAAAGAGAATAGGAGGGGACCCAGGATGGACCCCTGCGGAACCCCCCCATTTAAGCTCTGCCTCTGCGGAACTAAAATCCTTGATGGAGACACAAAAGGATCTGTCAGCGAGGTAAGATCTGAACCAATTGAGGGCTGATCCTGTGATGCCCACCCACTGCTCCAACCTATCAATGAGTATCTCATGGTCAATGGTGTCAAAGGCGGCTGTGAGGTCCAACAGGACAAGCAGCACAGAATCACCGGTATCTGTGAATCTGAAGATGTCGTTAAAGATGTCGATTCGTAAAGATTTTAGTTAACCATCACACACTAAGGGCTGCAGATGTACATTACATAATTGCTTTTAAATGAAACATGTTCTATTTCGTATAGGCTTCGCCCTTTAAGGCTGTCGCTGATGGGTTTATCCCGATATGCGAAGCATTGCACTGAAAAATTTAGTCCACGCCCACCTGCTGTGTTGCCCCCACCTGGTCCGTATAAATTACGTTGAGCGGGAAATCGGCTCCCATTTTTCCTTCTGGTCATCCCGGTGAGCTCTCCTCCCCGAGGAGAAGCTGACGAGCAGTCTTGTTTCAAGGTAAGCGCCGAGGAGTATTTCTCAGTGACACGTCGCTACACGCTGGACAACGCCATCTTGTAATTTTCCTCTTATCGCCGACCCTCGGAGCGAATAGGATGGTTCCTCCAGGACAGGCGGCGCTCAGCTGCACCCCCCCGCTGCTCATTCCCTCCTGGAGAGCGTAGTGTCGGTGGAGGGGAGCTGAGCGAATGCTCACCTCATCCCACCTCGTTTCGCATCGGCGATCACACCGCTCCCGGCCGACTGCGCCCTGTGGGGTTGCCCGGCGTAATCCAGGAGCCGCTGGCATGAAGGGACCCTTTTTTATGTCCCACGCCTTTCCCGCCAGTTCGGATGATCCGGCGGGAAGGTTGTTTTTTTCTAGGTTATATTCCAGCTCACCGTCCTGATCCATCTGGCCTCGTTTTCCCAACAGGACGTCCTATGGGCGAGGCCACTGCCGGCTTTCCTGGTAGATTGGGGGGCCGGTCTCCACAGTCCGCACCCATCTCCAGAGCAGGGGTTCACCGAGCGGAAATTCCCTCAGTTCCCCCTGGAGCCGAGCCTGACGGAGGCTTCATCGGAGCAAGATGTCCAGGTGGACCAGCGTCCCGTGCCTCCGGTTAGCGTAACCCAAACGGTGACACCGCTCTCCAACTGAGCTCACCAGCATGCGTTCCAGACGGCCACAACGATCAACACTTTACGCTGTTGGTGTACACGTTCAGAGGCGGGAAGAGACGGTGGGCCCTCTGACCTTCGGCTAGCTCCGCTCTCGTCGCGGCTGTTCGCTAACGGCGCCGTCGGCCTCTGTAGTACGCTCCGTCTGCAGGGCAGCTGACGTCATCCCCAACCTATGCGCCTCTTTTGCTGTCTGCTGCCCCGCATCGCAGCCGGAGAATGAGGTCCCAGAGGTTCTCCTGGCTCATCACTCCACCTTCCTCTCAGGAGAAGCTACAGAAGCTTTTTGTTGGAGGGCCTTTCATCAGCGAGAGATCATTTCAAGATGCTCCACGGCTGCACAACGCTTCCCCAGCTCTGCTATGCCAGTCCCTCCCGTCAGACGTCCTCGGCATCCGGAAGTTCAATTTTTCCCAGATTCCGCCAACAGGGGGCCCTCTAGGACAACAAAGGCTGTCAGCACAGATGATCTGACAAGCGGCCCCATCACACACACTCATCACGAATGAGCCTTTTAAGGTTGTTTTCATTCACTGCCAGCGGTGCCAACACGTGCTCCTGCGGCACGAGCAGCCTTCACCTATAAGGCGTTGCGTTATGAAAGCGCGCACGCAGCTCTCATTGCCTGCCGTTCACGTCAACGTTAACGTGAGACCGCGGTACGAGCCCAGTAACGTATCTCGCTCTCGGCAGGAGCGATACACGTTTTTCATCGCAGTGGTGTCAAACGCGCGCTCCCGCGGCGTCAACAGTTTCACAAGCCTCACAGCTCCTTCATCCTCGAAGAAGGTTTTCTGAATTAATACTGCAGCTCGTGGAATCACTCAAAAGCTCACGTGATTCGCAGCCAAGAATGAACGTGTTCTGCAGACCAAGCCCAGTGGTAACCTCGCCCCACCGATGCCGCACGCTGCTTCCTGACCGCACCAGCGTCAAACATGCGCTCCCGTGGCAATCCTCGCTTAAGGCATCGCATGAATGAGGGCGCGCACACACGACTCTTCAGGGAACGTCGGCTCATACGTGCACCCGCTCCCCGAGCGTTTACACGGAGCAGCTGCACACAACGTGAGCACAGCACAGATGAGCTGCGTCCCGCAGCGTCAGCAAACGCACAACGATTTGCATGCTCGGGGGCACGCGTTTTTTCTTTCTCCTTCAGCGCGCACCAGCTCACATCAGCATGCATGCGAGTTCACAGCATCAACGCGTGCCCGCTTGATAACTTTATAAACGAGTGGCGATGAGCGCGCGCTCCAGACAGATAGGCGAACCGTTTTCATCCGGGGATTCACGCTGCAGTACAGCTCAAACCCCGGTGCGGAAGAACTCTAATGATGTTTTCTGTCATTTCTAGAACAGATCTCGTCCCCTCTCGCAGAAGCTCAGGAAATTCTGATTAAAATGTAATTTCCAGAGTCTCGGAAGGAGAGGAAAACACAGGATTCCTCTCTCATCACTCCCTTGTCCCAACGAACCGGAAAGATGAGATTTATTCTAGATTTGTCAATTTTGAACTGTGAGAAACAACATTCCATTAATGCGCCCGAGCCGCTCTGCAGCCGCCGCACAGAGCAGGGAGGAGAATTCTGCTTAATCTGGACATCTGCTGCTGCTGAGCAGTTTGTACAGACAGGTGGCAGCAGTGCAACTCATGTGAAACCGGTTGAGTGATATCAGCTGTTTCCGTCAGCAGACCTACGTCACACATGTCAGACTTCACAGAGGCACACGCATTTAACGAGCTGTGGGGGCGCTGTGGTTCTCCACACAGCAGCTCATTTAAATGTTTTTGGAGTGTTGCACGGGGTTCTTTGAATGTGATTCAACACTTTGCCTCTGAGCTGCGGAATTATCAGGGTTTTTGATTCACACAGACAGCAAGTGACTGTTGCATACATAACTGGCAGGAGATGTATGCTCTCAACCCATGTGCCACATTGTGAGACAGATTCTGTGTGGGGCACACCCATTCTACTCTCCATTGGAGTAGGGTACATTTCCTGTATTCTGAACAGGTGATAGATATGATGTCCAAAGACGGTCCTTTGTGGCACGGGGACCTGGGACCTTCCACCCAGAGCTATGGCTCAGACTAGGGCTGCAACTAACGATTATTTCAATAATCGATTCATCGGACGATTATTTTTTCGATTAATCGATGAATCGGCAAAAAAAAAAAAACGTTTTAATTTCCACCCCTTTATTCCAAAATTGAACATTTGACTGACATAGCAATTCACACTAAAAACAGGTTGCTATTTGACTATTGTGTTAGTAAAATACTGAATAATAAAAAAATAAAAGTTAGTCAAATAGCTTAAAAAAATAAATGTACACAAAAATATATACAAATGTATCTTTATACCTGCACAGTATGTAGCTACTTTGTAAAATGTGTCCTTGAGGGAAGAGTGTAACCTGGATTAAAAGTGTGGATTATTATAACCTGGATTAAAAATGTGGATTACTCGTCTTCAACCATTCTCAGAGGCCTCATGTCAGTGACGGATCATGTTCAGGATGATTTCAGTGAAGACAGCTGCTGCTGTGGTGTCCATGATGTCTGTCCATCATGAAGTGTTGTTGTTGTTGTTGTTGTTTTCTGGAATGAGACAGTAAATATGTTTTATAGCATAATTTACAGCAACTCAAGAAATGCCTTGTTTCACTTACAGCGTTAGGTTCAGGCAAAAGTAGCTAAAAGAGCAATTAAACACACACACAAACACACACACATATAAAATACTTAATTACACACATTTGAGTAGATGTAATAAATTACTTTAATTCCTGTTTAAATGCAATTCATCCTGCCATACCTGCAGTGTCTTCAGACTTTGCCAGCAAATTAAAAGTTGAAGCTTAATCATTAAATTATTATCTTTGTGTTAGATTTATTTATAAATCACATTTAAACACTGCTTGTACCAATTAAATAAAAACACACACGTTCTCTATCACCGCCATTAATCAGACAAACAAACAAACAAGCAGCAGCTTCATCTCCCAGACAGACTGACGTTACGTTTTCTCTCTTGAAACAGAACAATGTGTTAAATTGTAAAGACTCACCTGCAACACGAGTTGGGAGTGAAACATGTATCAGCTGCAGCTCGTGACTCCGACATGTTTACGTTTTATCTCCGTGGTTCTCGCGTGTCGTGTCGGCGATTTTCAAAGCTGCATGCTTCTCATTTTTTATCTTTGTGAAGAGCTTCCACACTTTGGAGGACTTGGGTCGAACAGTTTTCGCTGCGTCGTTTGTAAAATTTACTTATTTTCCTTTGAAAACACTCTGCTCTGTTTCCTCCTCCCTCCTCGCTCTGTTCAACTCGCGCTGCAGTTTTTTTTTTTTTCAAACTTTATTCAGTCAGTCAGCATTGACGGTGAACGAAACGAAATGGCTCCGCAGCGCCGTGAAAGACGCATAATCACGCGACACAACGAATCGATAACGAAATTCGTTGCCAACGCTTTTAATCATCGATTTTTATCGTTTTTATCGATTCGTTGTTGCAGCCCTAGCTCAGACGCGGCAGAAATCCTGCGAGCAGTTGTGGACCTGTTGCAGCACGAGAGAATGCTCGATGTCAACTATATTATCATGGAGCCACGGGACGATCCACCGCTAGGGGTGGACGTGTCTGCTCACAGCCTGTGGTCGTAATGCTTCTTCAACTCCCTCTCTCCCCCTGATATCACGGTTTTCTGAACCAAGCTCAGGAGGAGGGACTGAAAGCTCCTCTGTCCCAAGTGCATGAACGCATCATGGTTCCCAGTCCTACGACACTTGTTATCGGGGCGCTCGTGGAACCTGCCGTGGAGGGAGGACGCTCTCCTCCAGGCGGGAGGAGCGATCAGGAGTTAATCAGAATAGGCCAGCACCTGTGGTCTGGCTGCTGTGCGGATCCTTTTGAGAAGATGGATCTCGCTCAAGATGTAGTGCGTACGATTCAGGATTCACATGCTGCAACCACCACAGCGCTGTTCACATCAAGTGGTCAGTTTTTCAGCGCTGCTGTACAGAGAAAGGTGTAGAGGCCATTTCATGTTCACTAGGTGGTGTGCCGTCCTTTCTGCCGCAGCTGATGGACAGAGATCTGGCGTTCAGCTCATGTAAAATGTTCACTGCGGCCATCTCTTCCTGTCATGAAATTTTCGAGACAGAACAGTTTTAATCATCCGCTGATGAAACGTTTTGTAAAAGGTGTACAGAGAAGGTGTAGAGGCCACTTCATGTCCACTGGACGACATGCTGTCCTTTTCTGCAGCAGTCGATGGACAGAAATCTGGCGTTCAGCACGATTATCGTATGTTGCAGCCATGTTTTCTTCTCGTCTCAAAGTTGTCGGAGACAGAACAACCTTTAATCATCCTTTGACGGAGCATTTTGACTCAGATTGAAATAGCAGCTGTGGGACTGTTTGCGACACGAGAAAACGCTCAGTGTCAATTATGGTTTTCTCTGAGCCCGCGAGACGAACCACCGCTGTGGGTGGATGCGTTTGCCCACAGCCCATGGCCCAAAATGCTTCTGTATGCGTTTTCCTCCACCTCCTCTGATTTTACGGTTCCTGAACCGAGTTCAGGAGGAGGGATTGACAGCTCTCCTGGTGGCCCCCGAACGCGTGAGCGCACCATGGTTCCCAGTCCTGCAATGCCTGCTGTCGGGATGCCCGTGGAAACTGCCGTGGAGGGAGGACGCTCTCCTCCAGGCAGGAGGAGCGATCAGGAGTTACCCAGAAATAGGCCAGCACCTGTGGTCTGGCCGCTGAATGGATCCGCTTAGAGAGGATGGTCTCCCACAGGATGTAGTGCGCACAATTCAGGTTTCACGTGCTGCATCTACCACAGCGCTGTACACATCAAAGCGGACAGCTTTTCAGCGCTGGTGTACAGAGAAGGGTGTAGAGGCCACCTCATGTCCATTAGGTGGCATGCTGTCCTTTGTACAACAGCTGATGGACAGAAATTTGGCGTCCAGCACGATTAAAACGTACGCTGCAGCCATCTCTTCCTGCCACGAAGGGTTCGGAGACTGAACAGTTTTTAATCATCCGCTGATGAAGCATTTTCTAAAAGGTGTACAGAGACGCAGGCCTGTTTCATGCCCACTTGTTCCACAGTGGGATTTAACGCTGGTCCTGCAGGCCCTGATCAAAGCTCCATTTGAGCCTATGGATCAGGTTCCACTTAAATTCTTGTCTATTAAAACAGCCCTGCTGCTGGCTTTAACATCCGCTAAGAGGATGAGTGATTTATCTGCCTTCTCTGTCGCTCCGTCATGTCTTAGAATTCAGGCTGACGGCAGCTCAGCTGATTTAAGACCAAATCCAGCTTTTATGCCTAAAAACATCACAAGCTCTTTTAAATCAAGGGTGATATCATTGGAGGG
>NC_056504.1:21971824-21990751 GCF_014905685.2 Nematolebias whitei
CCACAGATCAGAAGAAGTAGCATCTTTTCATCTTCTCTGTCCGGTGCGGGCGTTGACGTGTTACATAACGTGCACAGCTGCAATGCGTCTTTTCACTGAACAGTTTTTCTTCAGAAACATCAACATGTCTGTTTTCTGTGGACACAAACAAGATGCTCCTGGCTGATGGTGTCTCCAGCAGTAGGAAATGTTCACTCTGAGGCTGTAGATGATGATTGTTGCACACACAGATACCTGGTTGTCAGTTTGATAGCACTGACATATTGTCCCTCACATTCCACCAGCAGGTCACTAAATTCAATGAGGTAGGGATGATGCAGACTTCTGTACCTCTGTGTCGCATCTTGAATCTTCTCTATGGTTCTCTGGGGTTTAGGGCTCTGATCATCTCCCTAATTGACATGAGAACAAAACATCAACAATAACATGGTTGTGTTATTATTGCTCAAAAAACATCATCTAGGCTGAGAGATAAAAGCTTAAATGGTCAACAACATCTTTTACAGTTTATTTACCTCCAACATGCTAATCCTTCAGTTGAGTCTCGCCATAGACTCCAAAAACATTTAGGGGAAAACCAAAAACCAAACCTCAAGTCGTTCGTCTAAAAGGACAACAGACGATTGAACCAAACTATATTTTGCCATGTAAATCTAACTTAAACCAAGTTAGGAATGGAAAAATAGTTTGGAATGCCCTTCTATAGGTATAAATCCCTATACATAAATTTTTCAGCATGACCCACCCTTTAAACTGGTAACTGTAGCTGATCTAAACCATGATAGCTTACACACCAGGTGCATATAGGATAAGGTCTTATGTAAAGTCCCACTCATAAGCCCAACTAAAACCACATACATGCATAACACATAGAACCAGAATGGCACCCACTGGGAACCACAAGCAGCAACCTTTGCTGAAGGAACCTACAACTCCAACGTGGGTCTCCAATCTATATCCAGTGGTCACCTCTGCAGTTCAATCGAGGGAACCCCTCTGCATGCTGATCAATCAACACCTCCAATCGTTGTGGATTATATGACTTTTTCCAATGGATTACAGACTTTGTTTCCAAGGGGTTAAAGCATTGCTACAATGGAATTACCAACAACATTATGGAATTACCAACAACATTGTGGAATTACCTAAACCGTTGTGGGATTACCTTCTTTGACTTTTGTTTTCCTCTTGCTGGATTACATCAAGCTCAAGGACATTTGGAGGCGCAAGTTCATGTTGGAATTCATCCCCATGGACAGGCGATGATTTCCAAAGGGGGGACTGTAGTGAACTCGGCCTCCGACCAAAACCTGCCTCTGAAGACCTTCATGGGACAGGAACTGTTATTTCATTGATTTGAATCCAGAAATACAAATTAGCTCATCCAGAGACTGTCTAATTGTATCCTGAAGTAATCAATTGAAAGAACACTCTTCTTTTTATATTATATTACTATTTTACAATATCTTGATAATCAAAGTGTGTTTAGTTCATACCATTTCTAAATGTTGAAGTGAACCACTCATTTTAAATCAACTGTGGAACAGTATTAATAATTTTTTTAATCCTCATTTAAATTAGAAATCAAGTTACAGTAAATGTCTATTTACAAAGTAATTATGCATTTAGATTTTCTATCTAAAGGAGAAGTAGTGATGTCAGTCAAAAGTCGGAGACAGTCAGAGGGAAGTTATTAGAACAGGCCTTGTTGTTTGTAAACCTAGCAGACGGTAAAAAGAGAAACACTGGCATCTGCGTTCCTCTCACTCCTTCAAAACATTTCTCTGTCTGTACTAAACGTTCCTAAACATTCCTGCTGTCTGTTTAATAACCCTCTGACATCACTGAAACACACCCCCTGTTGTTTGTTTCAACCAATCAGGAAGTCCTGAGTGACCGGAAGTGAGAACTCTTTAAAAGTCCACACTTCCTGGAACTACTCAGTCGAGTCTAGTCTAGTCTAGCCAGTCTAGTCTACTGAGTTTTCTGCAGTCTACTGAGTTGAACTCAGTCTTTGATGGAGTCTTCCACTCCTGAGTGGAAACTCTGACGGACTCACAGCAACTGGCTGTGAATCCACCCGGGTGTAATGCCTCCAAGTTCGAAGGAAGCTTGTTCTGTTGAACGGAGTAAACCACACAACTTCTGACGATGACCAGTCACCCTGACCGGAGATGCTATAAAGGTAGCGTGCATAGGGACATCTAGACCGGAACTGATCCATCATCTGCAAAGGTAAAGAGACGTCACGAGTTGTCGCGCACTAAGTGGACCGGGGGTTTGAGCTGGTGTTGAAAGAAGCGCGCTAATCCTGGTCAACAAACATACATCTTCCCTCATCCATCTTCCTTTTAAACTCCTTCAATCCTTTCTTTCAGCTCTTCTATTTTGCCAGTAATCTAGATGCCTTCAGAAATGTCTTGTTGTCTTATTAGTAAAGCGTGCCAAGTTTTATTAATCAGAACCAGATCAGCTAATCACGTGTACATGTTTTGATGTTAAATTTTGATTCTGTTAAATAAATGACCACATTTATTCTGATGGGTCAAAGGAAATTAACGTCTCATGTCACTGATTTAAACACTCCACTCACAGTTATCTTGGTCACATGGCAGAAATTTAACTTGAAAAAGAAAGAACCGTCATATTTAAATAATTAGTAGTGAAGGTACAGCAAGCTGACCTTCACACACTAAAAATTCAATTCAATTCAAAAATACTTTATTAATCCCAGAGGGAAATTATTTGTTGTTGTAACTCATTATCCTCATTTCATTAAGATATGTTATAGACACTGATGGCTGTAAACAGGAAGGATCTCTTGTAAAGTTCCATCCCACAGTGGATCCTAAGAAACTGGCTGCAGATGCCGTCTGATCCGTCCACCCAGACTCGGCTGGCATCTCGGTTCCCCTCGTGCTGTAGGACTGCCCAAATGCTGGGCAAAACTCCTCCCAGAGCGATGGCCACTCCTCCCAGCAGTCTGCCGAGCTCCTCGTCACTGCGGACAGCCAACTGTAGGTGCCGAGGGACGATCCTGTCCTTCCGCTGTCACGAGCCGTGTTTCCTGCTAGTTCCAGGATCTCAGTGATCAGGCACTCGAGCACAGCTGGCAGGTAGATGAGAATGCGTCCACAGAACATCCTTTTCAACTCACTTGAGATTTGAGGCTGTAGTTGAGATATTATTTGAGCTTTTGAGATGTTAATCAGCTGCTGTTGGTTGTAGAGAACAGCCTTGTTGCCATAGTTACGCATCATAACAAATGTCCAAAAATAAAAAAGTTTCAGTAAAAATCCTTCCAGCTGCACAGCATCTGATACCAGAGGAAACAACCATCCAAAAAATGTGATTTACATCCAGAAAAAGAGGAATTAAAGTTTCCAAAAGCAAAATCTCAAAATGAATGCAACAGAGCTGCTCCAACATGCAACATTGCCACCTTGAGCGGCGCAATTCTAAATATGTTAAAGTTAGCGTTGTTTTACCGCGATGTACGTGTTAACAAACTTAACAAAGTCCATGCTCAATAATCCAGATATAAAATCCAACATTTTTCAGTCAGGTTAACAGACGTAATCTCACCAGCTGTAACAGACACAGCTCTGTCCTCGGAGTTCTTTGATGAAGACAAGTCCGGCTGTGGAATGTTGATTCAGTCCGTTTCACACACACACACACACACACACACACACACACACACACACACACACACACACACACACACAGACTGACACGCTGAGAGGAGGAGGGGGGAGGAGGCTGTCGTCAGTCTCTCTTCTTGCAGAGAAACACGGAGCAACTTTCTGCACGTGTGTTGTCGGAGCCGTTCGACACCACACGCGCTGCACACGTGAACCCAGTCTGTGGGCGGTGTCACCAGCACATAGACATACATTGTACATAGAATAGGTGCGGCAGCTCTATACAGCTTTGGGTGTAAACACGTAGTCTGTTTGTCATATGTCTGGTGTTTTGCCTGCCTGCATGCTGAAACCACGTGACACCTTACAACCAATACCGAAACTTGACACCGAAAAAAGAGTGACGTTTCAATACATACACCGACCGGTGCAGTTCGGTCGGTGCCATAAAAGAACCTCCGTTCGGTACTCAGCCCTAGCTGTGAAGGTAAATACATTTCTCTATAGATCACAACCAGATTCTGTTCTCATCCAAACTGTTACCAGTACAACATTTATGTGTAGCACTGGTTTTATATGCAGCTGTTTTTCTTAACCCACTTTAGAAAAGCTTTTCAGTGGAGATCTGGTCAGCAACACTGTCCAACATAAACATACTTTAATTTGAAATCACAAAGGATGTGGAGTATTTTCTTTTCCACTGTTGAGTGTGTTATTTTTCAGCTTTTTTGTTTTCAGCTCTGTCATAAAAAAGCCCTAATCATTGTTTGATTTCCATTCTCTTCTCTAGTGGTTTAAGCTCGGAGCCAACATCTCCAATTTCAGCTTTTCTCCGAGCACTATTCTCTTCCATTTGGGACATGCAGGTTAGTGCCCACGGTTAAATCACTCTGCTTATTACAGATGTGATTGTGTTACAGCTGCTTTTGTTCATCGCCTGTTGTTCAGGTTGAGTAAATTACTTTGAGCATGAGTAATGTTGTGCATAATCACATTTGAACCCGTTCAAAGATGGACATGACAAAGAAAATACACCTTTTTAATATTTATTTTTCCTTTTCAAGGATTATGGTACTAACAGCAAAAACCTTCTTGTCACAAAACCATACAATCAGAAAAACACAAATGTTAATTAAACATGACGTTCCGTTGTTTAACCAAAACTAAGTTGAAATACAAAAACTAAAGAAGGTTGGGATGTTTTGTAACGTTTCAATTAAAAAACTAGATGTAATGGTCCCAGATACAATAAAATATTGTTATTCACAATAGAATATAATGAACTTATCAAATGTTCAAGAACTTGTACAGTTTGTTTTAAAATAAGATAATTTAGAGTTTTATGTTAATCCATCTCAGAATGTTGGGACATGGACAACAAAAGGTTGTAACAGTAGGTGGTATGATGAGGAGACAGGTGGAGGATCATTTAGCAACTGAATGCGTTAATTGTCAACAGATCCATAAGAGAACTGAGTATAAAAGAACAATTTAGATAGTCTGGATAGGCAGAGGCTCACCTGTCTGTGAGAAACTGTCTAATAATAGTGGCTCTATTTCAGACAAATAAAGTTCAGTGATGATGATCATAAATTATCTAAACCTTTCAAGAATGTGTAGAAATGTGAGCTCAAAGGCCAAGGCTGAAACTGCATTAAAACAAGTCTGCTTCTGTTCTGGACATCACTGCACCGGCTCAGGAGCTCTTCCACAAATCGTTTGTAAACAGTCCATCGTGCCGACAACAAGTGCTGGCTAAAGCTTCAACACCAAGAAACGCCCCATCTTCTCTGCCTCAGGCCATTTCAAATGAGCTTTGGGCCAAACTGTTCTGTCGTCAGACTAATCCAAGTTAGAAATTTTCTTTGGAAATCAATTCAATTCAGTTTATTTATATAACGCCAAGTCACATTAGAAGTCATCTCAGGACACTGAACAGAAATATTCATATACATTAAAAAGTCTATTAGTGAAGTTCTCCATCTAAGGAAGCAGCAGACTCATTGACTCTTCACTTCATCACAGTCTCCCATCCTGAGCAAACACAAAGGAGACAGTGGAAAGGGAAAACTCCCTTTAACAGGAAGAAACCTCCAGCAGAACCAAGCTCAAGACAAGCGTCCATCTGCTTTGACCGGCCGAGTTTGAGAGGACAGGAAGGAGGAACAGACACAGAATGGCAGGTCCAGAATGGAGGCGAGCAGGTCTTCCTATAGGAGGAAAGACAAAAAAATAAAATAAGAACAAAAATATAGAAATAATTATAAATACAAACTATTAATTTGTAACCATCTGATGAAATTAGGTCAATTTGTCTTCCAGCAGTCTAAGCCTATAGCAGCATAGGATAAGGGATAGGTCAGGAAATCCAAACCAACACTAACTATAGGATTTATCAGAAAGGAAAGTCTTAAGTCCAGTTTTAAAATTGAACAATGTGTCAGTATCATGGACAGAAACTGGAAGGTGGTTCCACCAGAGAGGAGCCTGATAACTGAAATATCTTCCTCCCATTCTTCTTCTGTAAACTTTAGGAACCACAAATAAACCTGCAGTCTGAGAGTTAAGTGCTCTGTTAGGAAAATATGGAACAAAAGATTTGTAATATAAGATGGAGCTAGGTTGTTGAGATCTTTGTAGGTTCGAAGTAATAATTTTGAATCTATTGAGTTGTGTGTACCTCATCTGTGTTTGTTTAAAACGGATCTCTTTTTACATGAGAACGTGACTAACCTGTATAAATAAAGGTTGAATGAATGAGGAGCTAAAACTGGAGAGATATGATCTCTATCAACTCTCATTTAGACTCTGGCAGCAGCATTTTGGATCAACTGAAGATATTTTAAAGAAGTATTTGGACACCCATATAATAAACCATTGCAATAGTCCAGTCTAGATGCAACAAATGTTGAGCCACAAACTGCAAGTCCTCCAAACTAAAGTGGAGAGGGACCATTTGGTTGAGTGCACATCTTTGATTAAGTGGTGCCTCTGCTATGGGCAGCTTAGACTTCTGGAAAGACCATCAATGCAGAGACGTACATACAGCTTTTAGAACTTCACATTATCTCATCTGTCTCAGGGAAGGCCTTGCATTGACCTCTTACAACAGCACAACTTCGTAGAAGAAGAGTTCAGGTGCTGAACTGGCTTCAGTTCCTAAATGTTCACAGACTGTTGTTGAAATAAATTGGTGGTATTATTCAGGTCTTGGAGAAAACTAGGTCGTGTTTTGATGATGTCCTGACATGGAGTTTTAAAATGAAAAAAGACCAAAACCCAGCACGTGAGGATAAATGGTGTGAAAATGAATTCTCATACCTTCTTGGTCGTATCATTTCAGCTATGCTCGGCCTGATGTACGTCTACTGGACCCACCTGAACATGTTTCAGACGATGAAGTACCTGGCATTCATTGGAGGTGTAACTTTCCTTGCTGGGAACCGCATGCTAGCCCAGAAAGCAGTGAAGAGGTATGTCTTTTGATGTCGTCTAGCACTAACAGTTCCCAGAGAGTCCTTAACCCAAGAAAGAAAGACTGGCCCTTTTTCAGGTGACAAGGACCATGCTGATTTAAGAACTCTTGGTAATTCTTGGTCCTAAACCTGAGTAAAAGTGTCTGTAGCTCTTTAGCAGGCCTTCAGAGACTGATTTTAGTACCAAGCTCCCTCCTGGAGAAGGGCTCATGCATGGAAGGAGACACACGTAGCATGACAAG
The DNA here is from genome assembly GCF_014905685.2 of Nematolebias whitei. Lineage (NCBI taxonomy): Eukaryota > Metazoa > Chordata > Actinopteri > Cyprinodontiformes > Rivulidae > Nematolebias > Nematolebias whitei. The sequence continues at coordinate 21,979,187 of NC_056504.1, forward strand.
ATCTACAAAAATGACAATCTGAGTGGGCAATTTCTTCACCATCACTTTCAAGAGCTCTTCAGTAGCCAGAGTGAGCAATTTGTATCCTGTCTGACCGACTGAAGGAGTCACCTCGTAGTTTGTCTCTTTCACGTTCCTTTCACAGCTGCCCATTTAAACATTTTAAGCAAACAGGATATTACAATTAAAGATCGTGCCAATGTCATGTTCCCTGTGAGGACATGTTCCTTTTCTCTGCTTGAAGCTGGTGCGTCTTTTTTAACCCCCCTGTCCACACCTTGCTGTCTTTTTACTCCTCTTTCAGGATTGCTGCAGAGCAAAGTAGTAGGTTGGCAAAGTATAGGAGCCTTCGGTAAACCTTCCTCTTTTGTAACGAATGTAAGGCCATCCTTTCAGATGCATTCACACGGCATTTCCATAATGTGTGGCAGTGTGCATGGCTGTGTGGCGTTCACTCATCTTAATGCCGAGTGCACCTGCTGCCCTCCCCCTGGTTTGCCTCTTCACTCATCCTGTCTCCATCATTCCAACCAAAGCCATACCAGTTCTCCCATCATAGTCTACAACTCGTGGCTCTGGTTGTACCCGAGTGTCTCAGTAATGTGGTTTGTGTTCAGAAAGGTTTTGCATCGTCCTCATCATAGACATTTTTTTAGATAATCTAGGATTCACATCCAAATGCATGATTTGCCTAACAGTGAATAAATAACATAAATCCAGAAGAGTCCACTCGTGACCATGCTTACACTCGTTTTTATTTTCCCACAGGATGGAGAAAAAATGAGGGCGAATCGTTAAAAGAAGACCCCGACAACACTCGTTTTTTATTAAACAAGACAGAAACAAACAACTATTAAAATTGGTGTGAACATTGAAGAATCCAACCAACAAGGTGAACACGCAGTAGGTCTGTCCAGATGGAAGAAGACTGGATGAACAGATTCTTCTGCTGAGGACATCAAACTACTGATCCTGCGAGATTTTTTTTTCTTTGTTTTTTGGTTCAACATGTTAAAGTTTATCGTTTCTTGAAGAGATTTTTGGGTTTGTCCTTTTTATGTACATTCTGTTTTGTTTTAGCTCAGTGCCCATCACCTCCTAAATAATGGATGTTTTCAGCTGATGATAGAGTTGGCTGCAGCACTGACACTTGGATCATGAACGATGCCATTACGCTCGCCTGTGTTGCTCTATTTGATACAGAACATGTCCTCCACAGAATTTGGTAATAAAACACAGGCACTTTCAGAATGTGATGTTTTTGTAACGATGTGGGGAAAATAAAGACGCTGAGGTGAAGCCATGTTTGTGTCGTTTTTACTGTAGAATAATAAGAAAACAATTTTTTTTTTGCTATGTGCAGATGTGCATCACATCTGTGGAGGCCCCTTAAAAGGCTTTTCTTTTGTAATATATGCATAATGGACAAAACAATTGAGCAGTTTTTTGGATATGAACGTGTCAACTTACAACAGTCCAAACCCTTGTTTTTGACAGCAGAAGAGTGGCTGAAGCTAATGGTACCTGCTGAATGGCGTGTACAGGTAGCAGCAGAACAACATCTAAAACCTCTGGAAAGCTAAGGGTGAAGGGCCACAGCAGAAGAGCAGATAAAAATGAGTAGCATAAGAAGACAAGCAAAAATGCTTGTAGTGAACTAGGCCTCCGACCTCAACCTGTCTCTGAAGACCTTCATGGGACAAGAACTGTTATTTCATTGATTTGAATCCAGAAATACAAATTAGCTCATCAAGAGACTGTTTAATTGTATCCTGAATTAATCAATTGAAACAACACTCTTCTTTTTTCATTATCATTACTATTTTAGAATATCTTGATAATCAAAGTGTGTTAGTTCATACCATTTCTAAATGTTGAAGTGAACCACTCATTTTAAATCAACTGTGAAACGGTATTAATGATTTTTAAACCTCATTTAAATTAGAAATCAAGTTAAATGTCTATTTACAAAGTAATTATGCATTTTGATCTTCTGTCTGAATGAGAAGTCAGTGATGTTGGTTGAAAGTCAGAGACAGTCAGAAAACGAGTTATTAGAACGAAGTGTTTTGTTTTTAAACCTAGCAGACGGTAAATAACTTCAACTGGCATCTGCGTTTGTCTCACTTCGCCATAACATTTCTCTGTCTGTTCTAATCATTCCTAAACATTCCTTCAGCCTCTCTTGACTTTTAATAACCCTCTGACATCACTGAAACACCCCCCTGTTGGTTGTTTCAACCAATCAGGAAGTACCAAGTGACCGGAAGTGAGGACTCTTTAAAAGTCAACACTTCCTGGAACTAGTCAGTCTTTGACCGAAGTCTTCTTCAGTCTTTCATGGAGTCTTCCACTTCTGAGTGGAATCTCTGACTATGGAGTCTTCCTGAGTGTTCCTAAGGAACTTTCAGATTCAATCAATAGCTGATGGATTTGACCGTGAGACGTGGGTCCGTCCATCTCAGCGGAGTCACAGCGCCTCGCTGTGAACTCACCCGGGCGTAACGCCCTACAACTTCGAAGGAAGCTTGTCTGTTGGACGGAGTAAATCGTCACGACTTCTGACAATGCCCAGCCACCCTGACCGGAGAAGCTGGAAAGGTAGCGTTGAAATGGACCTCTGTACCGCAGTTGATTTATCTTCTGCAAAGGTAACGAGTCGTCACGCACCGAGTGTACCGGGGGTTTGAGCTGGTGTTGGAAGAAGCGTGCTAATTCTGGTCAACAACATACATCTTCCTCCATCCACCTTTCTTTAAACTTCTCCATTCCTTCCTTTAAACTTTTTATTTTGCCAGTAATCTAGATGCCTTCAGAAATGTTCTGTTGTCTTGTTAGTAAAGCGTGCTAAGTTTTCATTAATCAGAACCAGATCAGCAAATCAATGTGTACATATTTTGATGTTAAATTTTGATTCTGTTAAATAAATGACTGCATTTATTCTGATGGGTCAAAGAAAAATGGCATCTCATGTCACTGATTAAACAATCCTCAGTTATCTCGTCACATGGCATTAATTTAACTCGAAAAAGAAAGAATCCGTTGTAATTAAATATTATTTGTGCTTGAACTAGCTTTAAGAATAATTAATTAGTAGTGAAGGTACAGTTAATCTGTCCCCATATTCACTACATGCTGAAGATTCACAAAGAACAAAGTTTACAAAGCTTAAGACGTGTTACTGTGTGGAAAACATGATAGCAGATAAAGTTGAATTGTAAAAAATGTATATAAAACTGTTGAATCCGCCTTTAAACAATGTCTTATTGTTCATTAAAGCTTTCAAGTGTTTAGTAATCATGTTTGTTGCATGTTGGTTAAAGTTTATAGTTGTAGTATAAGTGTTTTTCATGGTGGGGGTGCTTTTGGGCGTCTTGGCATAACAGCAAAGACTTTAAAGTGTCACATGCATATCCTGCAAATACAGAACATGTCCTCCACATGTTGCTGTCGCTCAGTACTGTCGTTATTTTTTCCTGGTAATCAGAAGTGTTGAGAACTACTGTGCATCTTCCTTTCAAGTTCAATGACAGTTTTTACAGACAGAAGCACGGTTGTGCCATGGGATCTCTAGTGCCACCCATTGTTGCCAATCTCTACATGGAGTAAGTGGAACAGAGCCCTAAACTCCTTTGAGGCAACAACGCCAAGCCATTGGTTCCAATATGTGGATGATACCCGAGTCTAAATCCAAGCCAAGGAAATTAAAGCGTTCACCAGACACATTAACTCGGTCAATAACAACATCAAGTTTGCCAGAGAGGATGCAAACAACAAGCTGCCTTTTTTTGGACTGTTTGATTCAGTTGGAAAGAGGACAGCCTCAACATTGAAGTTTACAGAAAACCAACCCACACAGACCAGTATCTTCTGTTTGACTCTCACTATCCACTGGAACATAAACTCTGTCATCAGAACTTTACAGCATCGGGCCGAACGCGTCCCCACGAAGACAGAAGGGAAGTAAAAAGAACAGAAACATATTCAAGAAGCTCTCCAAACGTGGACATCCTATTTGGGCTTTTGTCAAGTCAACGAGGAAATCTAGAAAACGTGCTAATAAACAGAAAAGGGACAACATCAGATAAAAAAAAAACCATTGTCATCCCTTATGTTGCTGGAGTGTCAGAGAAATTCAGAAGGATCTTCAACAACAAACACAACATCCCAGTACATTTCAAACCCAGCAGGACTCTCAGACAGAATCTGGTCCATCCTATGGACAAAACACCCATACACAAACAGAGTGGTGTAGTTTATGCGGTCCAGTGCAGCGAGGACTGTCCAGACCTCTACATTGGAGAAACTAAACAGCCTCTTCACAGATGCATGGCTCAACACAGGAGAGCCAGCTCCTCTGGAGAAGACTCAGCTGTTCACCTCCACTGCACAGATAAGGGACACTCTTTTGAGGACCAAAATGTGCACATTTTGGACCGAGAACACGGATGGTTTGAGAGAAAGGTGAAGGAAGCAATTTATGTTAAAAGAAAAAAATGTCTCTTAACAGAGAAGGAGGCCTCAGATTTCAACTTTCAAAAACATATAACGCAACTTTAAGACTGATTCCCAGCCGGTTTTCACACCTGATGGGAACAGAGGGGCCTCATCTGTTAATTAGATTAACAAAGACCTTAAGAAACCCCTACTGTTAAGGTCTGAGGTGTGATTTGTCAATCTACATATGTATGTATTCAAAAAGCGTTCAATACAAAAACAACTGGACTTTATTTGTAACAGAAGACGTTTCGCTCCTCATCCGAGGAGCTTTCTCAATTCAAAGAGCAGAGAGTGAGAGATACAGGTTATAAGGCTGAGTGAGATAAGACACACACACACATAAGACACACACACACACATATATGTAGATTGGCAGTTCACACCTAAAACCTAAAACAGTAGGTCTTTGTTCCTCTAAATCACAGACGAGGCCCCTCTGTTCCCATCAGGTGTGAAAACCGGCTGGGAATCTGTTTTAAAGTTGCATTATATGTTTTTGAAAGTGGGAATCTGAGGCCTCCTCCTCTGTTAAGAGACGGTTTTTCTCTTTTTACATAAATTGCTTCCTTCACCCCCCTCTCAAACCATCTGTGTTCTCGGTCCAAAATGTGCACATTTTGGTCCTCAAAAGAGTGTCCTTTATCTGTGAGATGGAGGTGAACTGCTGAGTCTTGTCCTGTGGAGCTGGCTCTCCTGTGTTGAGTCATGCGTCTGTGAAGAGGCTATTTAGTTTCTCCAATGTAGAGGTCTGGACAGTCCTCGCTGCACTGGACCGCATACACTACACCACTCTGTTTGTGTATGGGTGTCTTGTCCTTAGGGTGGACCAGCCTCTGTCTGAGAGTCCTGCTGGATTTGAAATGTACTGGGATGTTGTGTTTGTTGAAGATCCTTCTGAATTTCTCTGATACTCCAGCAACATAAGGGATGACAATGTTTTTACGTCTGTTGTTCTCCTTTTTCTGTTTATTGGTGTGTTTTGTAGATTTCCTCGCTGACTTGACAAAAGCCCAGTTAGGATATCCACATGTTTGAAGAGCTTCTTGAACGTGTTTCAGTTCCTTTTCCTTCCCTTCTGTCCTTGTGGGGACGCATTCGGCCCGAAGTTGTAAAGTTCTGATGACAGAGAGTTTGTGTTCCAGTGGATGGTGGGAGTCAAACAGAAGATACTGGTCTGTGTGGGTTGGTTTCCTGTAAACTTCAATGTTGAGGCTGTCCTCTCTCTCCATCTGAACCAAACAGTCCAAAAAAGGCAAGTTGTTGTCGTTTGCATCCTCTCTGGTGAACTTGATGTTGTTATCGACCGAGTTAATGTATCTGGTGAACGCTTCTATTTCCTTGGCTTGGATTTTGACCCAGGTGTCATCCACATAACGGAACCAATGGCTTGGCTTAGTTCCCTCATAGGAGTGTAGGGCTCTCTGTTCCACTTCCTCCATGTAGAGATTGGCAACAATGGGTGACACTGGAGATCCCATGGCACAGCCGTGCTTCTGTCTGTAAAAACTGTCATTGAACTTGAAATAAGTGGTGGAGAGGCAGAGGTCCAACAGGGTGCAGATCTGGTCCGGTGTGAAGTTGGTCCTGTTGATTAAGTCCTTGTCTTGTAGAAGTTGTTTTCTGACGGTTTCTACTACTTCAGAGATGGGTATGCGTGTGAAAAGAGAAGTCACATCATACGATACAAGGGTTTCTCCTGGGGTTAGTTTCAAGTGTTGAACTTTGTTAGCAAAATCAATGGAGTTCTTTATGTGATGAGGTGTGTTTCCAACAAGAGGAGCTAAAATATCAGCCAGATGTTTAGCAATATTGTATGTCACTGAGTTCATGCTGCTGACGATGGGTCTGAGTGGTGTTCCTTCTTTGTGTATTTTTGGGTGTCCATAAAGACAGGGAGTGGCTTCCCCTGGGTACAATCTATAATACAAAGATCGATTGATTGTTTTCTCCTTTTCAAGTTTTTGCAGGTAATCTGTGACTTTCTTTTTGTAGGCACTGGTTGGGTCCCTCTTCAGGGTCTCGTAGGTGTTACGGTCGCTCAGTAGTGTAGTTATTTTTTCCCGGTAATCAGAAGTGTTGAGGACTACTGTGCATCTTCCTTTATCAGCTGGTAAAATGGTGATGTTTTGGTCCTGGCTGAGTGATGTTACAGCTTTCCTTTCCTGTGGTGTGAGGTTTGAAGGAGGCGGTTTGGCACTGGAGATGGTTGCTGATATTTCCATTCTGAGCTGTTCTGCCTCTCCTTGTTTTAGGTTTTAGGTGTGAACTGCCAATCTACATATATGTGTGTGTGTGTGTCTTATGTGTGTGTGTGTGTTATCTCACTCAGCCTTATAACCTGTATCTCTCACTCTCTGCTCTTTGAATTGAGAAAGCTCCTCGGATGAGGAGCGAAACGTCTTCTGTTACAAATAAAGTCCAGTTGTTTTTGTATTGAACGCTTTTTGAATTCATCATGTCCTGGATGACTGAGAATCTTCACCAGCATACATATGTATGTGTATCTTATCTCAGCCTTATAACCTGAACCCCTCACTTACTGTTCTTTGAATTGAGAAAGCTCCTCGGATGAGGAGCGAAACGTCTTCCATTACAAATAAAGTCCAGTTGTTTTTGTATTGAACATTTTTGAATACACATGAAGTCCCACTAACGTTTCGAGACGACAGGTTTTTGTGTCCACCAACAAACTTCTGACATAATCCTTGCTGGATATTTGACCACTCATGTCAGGATTTGTAGAATTAATTCAAATACCAATCCATCCGTTTTCTTCTGCTTGTTCTGAAGTCAGGTTGCGGGGCAGCAGCTTGAGCAGGGAGGTCTAGACATCTCTTTGCAGAGACAGTTTCTCCAACATGTCCTGGGTCTTCCCCAGGGTCTCCTCCCAGCTGGACATGCCCGAAGCACCTCCCTAAGGAGGAACCCAGGGAGCATCCTTTCCAGATGCCCGAACCACCTCAACTGGCTCCTCTTGATGTGGAGGAGCAGCGGTTCTACTCCAAGTCTCTCCCGGATAACTGAAGTTCTCACCCTGTCTCTAAGGGAGAGTCCATCTACCCTGCAGAGGAAACTCACTTCTATCGCCTGTATCAATGATCTCGTTCTTTCAGTCTCTACCCAGAGTTCATGACCACAGGTGAGGGTAGGATCGTAGACGGACCAGTAAACAGAGAGTTTTGCCATACAGCTCAACTACCTCTTCACCACAACGGACCAGCACCGAGTCCTCAATACTGCAGACGCTGCACCAATCCATTTGTAAATCTCACACTCCATTCTTCCCTCACTTGTGAACAAAACCCCGAGATACTTGAACTCCTCATTTGATGCAGAAACTCACCCTCAACCTGAAGAGAGCAATCCATCCTTTTCTGGTTGAAGACCAAGACCTCAGATTTGGAGGGGCTGATTCTCATCGCAGCCACTTCACATTCGCTTGCGAACCGCTCCAGTGAGAGCTGAAGATCACGGAACGATGACACCAACAGAACCACATTATCTGCAAAGAGCAGAGATGGAATCCTGAGACCACAGAACCGGAAACCCTCCACCCCTTGGCTAAAAAATACAACTGAGAATATTGTCATGTCAAGGGCAGCACGGTGGCTCAGTTGCTACAGCTGTTGCCTCTCAGTGAGAAGCTCGCTGATTCAAATTTTAGCCGGGGCCTTTCTGGGTGGAGTTTGCATGTTCTCTCTGTGCATGCATGGGTTTTCTCTGGGTACTCCAGTTTCCTCCTACAGACCAAATACATGCATGTTAGACTGATTGGTACTTCTAAATTGTCCCTAGGTGTGAGTGACAGAGAGTGGATGTTTGTTTGTCTCTATGTGTCCCTGTGATGGACTGGAGACCTGTCCAGGCTGTCCCCCACTTCTCACAGTGGTAGCTGGATATGGACAACAGTGACACCAGCAACCCGAAAAAGAAGAAGCTGGTAAAGAGAATGCATGAATGAATGGTTGGATGGATAATTGATGAATGAATGAATGAATGATGGATGAATGGATGATGAATGGCGGGAGGATGGAAAATGGATGAATGAACAGAGGATGGATGGAGGATTGATTAATTATTTGCCCTAACAATGTTTACAAAGTTGAAGCACCAAAGTGAATATTACAGTCTGCATGTTTTAAAGTCTTGTTGGTCAGAAGTGACGTTTAGAACCTCCTGATGTGAAAACAGGCTGATGTGAAAACAGTCTGATGTGAAAACAGTCTGAAAAGAAATCAACCTGATGTGAAAACAGGCTGAAATGAAAAACTCTGATGTGAAAAAAGCCTGATGTGAAAACAGGCTGATTTGACAACAGGCTGATGTGAAAACAGTCTGATGTGAAAACAGCCTGAGGTGGAAAAAAGGCTGATGTGACAACAGGCTGATGTGAAAACAGCCTGATGTGACAACAGCCTGATGTGAAAACAGACTGATGTGAAAACAACCTGATGTGAAAACAGGCTGATGTGAAAACAGTAAATGGACTGTACTTAAATAGCACCTTTCTATCTTATTTCAAGATACTCAAAGAGCTTTTCACTACAATCTGTGCCCTCATTTACCCATTCATACAGCACTCTACTAGATCTATACTAAGCTAATTATACCATACCATACCAATTTATTTATAAAGCACTTTAAACAGTGACAAAGCACACCAAAGTGCTATACAGGGACAAACAGAACAAGCACACAGCAACAGATTACATAACAGGACACCAAAAAGTAGAAACCGACAAAAACAATAATGGATAACAACAACAACCGCAACATGACTAACACAGTGTGATGCACACAGACTCAGCACAGATCACACAGTGCAGAAAGCCAGGGAATAGAAGTGTGTTTTTAAGCGAGATTTAAAAACTGTGAGGGAGGGGGCCTGTCTAACGAGCAGAGGTAACTCCTTCCAAAGTCTTGGGCCTGCTACAGAGAAGGCCCTGTCACCTCTGCGCTTGAGGCGGGTTCCTGGGACTGTTAGGAGCAACTGGTCTGCTGATCTGAGAGAACGTGGTGGGACATACGGCTGGAGCAGATCAGTAAGATAGGAGGGGGCAGAGCTGTTTTGTGATTTATAGACATACAAGAGTATTTTGAATTTGATTCAAAAGTGAACCGGAAGCCAGTGTAGGGAGGCCAAAACAGGTGTAATGTGCTCCCTTTTGCTTTTGCTGGTCAAAAACCGGGCTGCTGCATTTTGGACCAGTTGGAGTCTAGCTATGGAGGTCTGACTGATACCAAAAAGGAGTGAGTTGCAATAGTCGAGCCTGGATGTAATGAATGCATGAATTACTGTCTCCAGGTTATTTTTGGACAATATGGGCTTCAGCTTAGACAGTCGCCTCAGCTGGAAAAAGCAGGATTTAACAATCATATTTACATGATTGTTGAGTTTCAGAGAAGGGTCAAGTATCACTCCTAGAATAGTGACTCTTTGTTTCACTAACGGTGACAGAACGGATAGGTCGATGCAGTGGTTGGTGATAGTGTCATTGGGAGGAAACAGCATAACTTCAGATTTCTTTTCGTTGAAACTCAAGAAATTTAAAGCCATCCAATCTCTGATGTCAGCCAGGCAGTCCAGTAACGGTTGAATAGAGCGAGTACCGTTGAGTCTGAGGGGGAAGTAGATTTGGCAGTCGTCTGCGTAGAAATGAAAAGGTATGTTATGTTTCCTGAAAATAGCACCTAGTGGCAGCAGGTATAAAGAAAATAAGAGAGGACCAAGGATGGACCCTTGCGGTACCCCCCATTTAAGCGCTGCCGAGGCTGAGCTAAAATCTTTGATGGAGACACAAAAGGACCTGTCAGCGAGGTAAGATCTAAACCATTCGAGGGCTGACCCAGTGATGCCCACCCACTGCTCTAACCTCGCAATGAGGATCTCGTGGTCAATTGTATCAAAGGCAGGTGTGAGGTCCAGTAAGAGAAGGAGCACAGAATCACCAGCGTCTGTGAATAGGAGAATGTCGTTAAAAACCTTGAGTAGAGCAGTTTCAGTGCTGTGGAGAGGTTTAAAGCCAGACTGGAATAGCTCTAAGATGGCATTATCCTCTAGAAAGCATTTCAGCTGGGACTCCACTATTTTTTCCAGCAGTTTAGCGACAAATGGGAGTCTGGAGACAGGCCAGAAGTTGGACATGACTGAGGGGTCAAGGCTAGGTTTGGTATGGTATTTTGGTATGGTATAAAGTTTCTTCATTTTAAAAAAGTACAAAACAATTCCATAACAATATATAAAAAAGATACAATAGATTTAAAATGAAAGGCAGCAGAAAGAAGAAAAAATCTTATTATATCTGCCCCTTTTTTCAAACAATTATTTCAATCATAATAATTTTCAAGTAACAGAACAAAATGAATAACTCTTTCTAGTTTTTCTAATTCTAAAACAAAAAACACACTAAGCTACTTCATATACATATTTTTTAACAAACAACAACAAAAAAAAATTGAACAAATCATTCTAATGAAACTAATCAGTGCTTTTAGATCACATTCATACACTGATGGGAAACGCATCAGAGGCTATGAGGGGTTCAGTGTCTTGCCCAAGGCCACTTTGGCATATGACTGCTGGTGGATTCGAACCCCAAACTCTCGCATTGGAGGTCAACTGCTCTAACCACTCAGCCACAGCCATCCAGTGTAATGTGAAAACAGCCTGATGGGAAAACAATGTGATGTGATAACAGTGTGATGGGAGAACAGGCTGATGTGCAAAGAGGCTGAAGTGAAAACAGGCTGATGTGACAACAGGCTTATGTGAAAACAGTCAGATGTGAAAACAGCCTGGTGTGAAAATAGTCTGATGTGAAAACTGTCTGATGTGAAAATAGTCTTATGTGAAAACAGTGTAATGTGAACACAGCCTGATGTGAAAATAGCCTGATATGAAAACAGTGTAATGTGAACACAGCCTGATGTGAAAACAATGTGATGCGAAAACAGGCTCAAGTGAAAACAGGCTGATGTAACAACAGACTGTTGTGAAAACAGCCTGATATGAAAACAATCTGATATGAAAACAATGTGATGTGAAAACAGTGTGATGTGAAAACA
>NC_056504.1:21990761-22003232 GCF_014905685.2 Nematolebias whitei
GAAAACAACCTGATGTGAAAACAGGCTGATGTGAAAATAGGCTGATGGGACGAGCCTGCCCTCCAAGGTATTTTCTTAAATGCACTATCTGATTTTCTCAAAGACCAGATGGCCACGCTAGACGAGCTCGAGACTTTCGACAAGCTAATAGACCTTGCCATCTCCATCGATGACCGTTTCCGGGAAAGGAGGAGAGAGGCAAATTACAATTCCCATCGACCCTCGACTTCCGGGTTTCCGGCTTCTCCAGGTGAGCCCAAGTCTGCACCTTAATACTACGTTTCCCAGAATCCTCCCACTTCCGGGTTCACGACCCCTCGCCATGAGTCCGCTTCACCCAAGCAGTCCCCCTTGAACTACAACTCCCAGTCTTCCATGCTTCCTGGTTTCATCCAATAATCTTCTTTTCCTCCACGGGATCGCTCCCCCGAGCCTATGCAGGTGGGGCGCGCACAGCTGACTCCTGCAGAGAGACAGCGGCGTGTATCTGCCCATCTCTGCATTTATTGTGGTAACCCCGGTCATTTTCTGCCCCACTGTCCGTTTTGGGGAAACGAGAACTTCCACCAGTAAAGCGGGAGTTACTGGTGGGAGCGTCTGCGTTAACCTCCCCATTTAAACTATTACTTCCCATGGTCATTCAGACACCTGACCGCCACTTTTCGTTTTCTGCTCTCATCGACTCGGGTGCTGAACAAAACCTGATCAGCACCGGTTTAGTTAAAGAATATTCTTTGCCCACTCGCGAGATTCCTTCGATTTCTGTCGCCGGCTTAACCGGAGATACTTTGACCCGTATAAACCTGAAGACTACCGAATTGCATGTCATAATCTCGGGAAATCATCATGAAATGACTGATTTCTTCATGTTTAATTCCCGTACGCCCCAAATAATTTTAGGTTTCCCCTGGCTCCGAAACCATAACCCAGTTATTAATTGGGAGCGCGGCTGCGTTTACAAATGGAGCGACAAATGTCTCAGTAACTGTCTTCGCTCCGCCATTAAAGAGTTCCCTCGGAACGCGCCTCCTCTAGAGGAGATCGACCTCACCTCTGTTCCTGCTGAATACCACGACCTGGCGGCCGTCTTTAGCAAGCAACGCGCCTTGTCTCTTCCTCCTCACCATCCCTATGACTGCTCGATTGACTTATTACCTGGCGCCCCCTTGCCGTCAAGTAGACTTTATAATCTTTCTGGTCCCGAAAGCGAGTCTATGTCCGATTATATTAACAAATCCCTTGCCTCTGGTATCATTAGACCCTCGACCTCCCCTTTGGGAGCCGGTTTCTTTTTCGTTTCTAAAAAAGATAAAACTCTTAGGCCATGTATTGATTACCGCTGCTTAAACAACATAACTGTTAAAAATAAGTATCCGCTCCCCCTCATTGACTCACTACAGGAACAGTTACAGTCGGCTTCTTGTTTTACTAAACTCAACCTAAGAAACGCTTACCACCTCGTTCGTATTAAGGAGGGCGACGAGTGGAAAACAGCTTTTCGCACTCCTTTGGGTCATTTTGAGTATCTAGTTATGCCTTTTGGGTTGACCAATGCCCCCGCAGTTTTTCAGGCGCTCGTCAATCACGTCCTGCACGACCTTATTGGTAATTTTGTTTTTGTTTATCTCAATGACATCCTTATTTTTTCCCGCGATCCCTCTCAACACACGGCTCACGTCCGCACGGTTCTTCAGCGGCTGCTGGAGAATCAGTTATTCGTTAAGGCGGAGAAGTGTGAGTTTAATACCTCCACCGTCTCATTCTTAGGTTTTATTTTTGAGGGCGGACGCTGTCGAACCGACCCCGAGAAAACCAGGGCGGTAGTCGACTGGCCGACCCCCGAGTCCAGGAAACAGTTACAACGTTTCCTGGGCTTCGCAAATTTCTACAGGCGATTTATAAAGAATTATAGTCGTGCCGCCGCCCCCCTGTTTCAGCTCAATTCCACCGCCCGAGCCTTTCACTGGACCCCAGAGGCCGAGGCCGCCTTTAAGAGACTCAAGTCTCTCTTTTCCTCTGCACCCATCCTCTGCCACCCAGACCCTACGCGCCAGTTCATTCTGGAGGTGGACGCCTCCGACACTGGGGTAGGGGTGGTCCTTTCCCAGCGATCACCTTTGGACTATAAGGTTCATCCCTGCGCCTTCTTTTCTCGACGTCTCTCTCAAGCGGAACTTAATTACGACGTGGGCAACCGCGAGCTGTTGGCGGTCAAGCTCGTATTAGAGGAATGGCGGCACTGGTTGGAAGGCACTGAGACCCCTTTTTTGATTTGGACGGACCATAAAAATTTAACCTATCTTAGGAACGCCAAGCGTCTGACCCCCCAACAGGCCCGCTGGTCGCTTTTCTTTAACCGTTTCAATTTCGTCCTAACTTTTCGCCCAGGCTCTAAGAACATTAAACCTGATGCCCTGTCCAAGCAGTTTGCCCCTCCTGACTCGCCTGAGGTTTCTAATAGTATTGTTCCTGCCACTTGTATTGTCGGCTCCCTCTCCTGGCCCATCACCGCCACCGTTCAGCAGGCCCTCCTCTCTGAACCTAATTCTGGTGGTGGTCCCCCCGGTACCCTCTTTGTTCCCTCCAGCGTGCAGTCCCAAGTGCTCCAGTGGCTCCATTCTAACAAGCTTTCCTGCCACCCCGGCGTCAACCGCATGCTCGCTTTCACAAAGACCCATTTCTGGTGGCCCTCCATGTCCAGAGACATCAAGGACTTTGTTTCGGCCTGTCCCGTCTGTGCCAGGAACAAGTTTGTTTGTTTTGTTTGTCATTTTTATTCATTTCATATTTAAAACACAAACAATTTAGAAACCAAATGAGAAAAAAAAAACACGTCATAAAATGAAAGGTAGCAGAAGAAGAAAAAATCTTATCATATCTGCCCCTTGTTTAAAACAAAATCAATTCAAACAATCAATTCAAACAATAATCATCAGGTCTGGTACACAACCTCCGGCTGGCCCTCTGCTTTCCCTCCCGACCCCTAGTCGCCCTTGGTCCCACATCGCCCTCGACTTTGTGACTGGTCTTCCCCCATCTGACGGCAACACCGCCATCCTCACGATTGTTGACCGTTTTTCTAAGGCCACTCACTTTGTCCCCCTCCCTAAGCTCCCCTCTGCCCTTGAGACTGCTCACCTTCTCACTCTCCACGTTTTCAGGCTCCATGGGATCCCTTCTGACATCGTCTCCGACTGAGGCCTGCAGTTCGTCTCTCAGGTCTGGCACTCCTTTTGCAAGTCGCTCGGGGCGTCCGTTAGCCTCACCTCCGGCTACCATCCTCAGGCTAACGGACAAGCTGAGCGCTGCAATCAGGAGTTGGAGTCCACCCTGCGTTGCCTGGTCGAGTCCAACCTGTCCTCCTGGAGCCAACACTTGGTTTGGGTGGAATATGCCCACAACTCTCTCCGTTCCTCTGCCACCGGTATGTCCCCCTTTGAAGCTTCCCTCGGCTACCTTCCTCCTCTGTTTCCCAGCTCTGAGTCCAACTGTTCGGTCCCATCCGTTCAGCATCACTTTCGGCGGTGTCGTCGTATCTGGCGCCAGGCCAAGGCGGCCCTCCTTAGGACTGCAGCCCAGGCTAAACGGTTCGCTGACCGCCACCGTTCAGAGACACCCGCCTACCAGGTCGGCCAGCAGGTTTGGTTGTCCACTAGGGACATCAAACTGCGGGACACCCCCGGTAAACTGGCCCCCAGCTTCATTGGTCCCTTCTCCATTACCCGCATCATCAACCCCTCTGCGGTCCGCCTCCAACTCCCCAGGGCCATGAGGATTCACCCTACCTTCCACGTCTCCCAGGTAAAGCCTGTTTCCCTCAGTCCCTTGTGTCCCCCTTCTGACCTCCCTCCGCCGCCCCACCTGATCGACAACCACCCGGCGTTCACCGTCCGATCCATCTTGGTCATGCGACGCAGGGGTAGGGGTTTCCAGTACCTGGTCGATTGAGAGGGGTACGGTCCTGAGGAGAGGTCATGGATCCCCAGGTCCTTCATCCACGACCCCAGCCTCATCTCCAGGTTTTTCAGAGACCACCCCGAGAAGCGCCTCAGGTCGCCTGGAGGCGATTCTTGAGGGGTGGGGGGTACTGTAAGGGTCCCACTGCCTGCAGCCTGCCTTGCTGATGGCCGCTGATTAACAACACCTGGCGGTCATCAGCCTGATGAGCCTCTCCATCTACAAAAGGCTGCAGCCCAGTGTGACTCATCGCTGGAGCATATCACCTCTCATGTTTCCTGGTTCCTCGTGTTTTTGGATTCTCCTCGTGACCTGATCTGGATCCCTCGGCCTGTCAGGTATTCCTCGTGCCATTTTTGCCTCCAGTTGCCAGCCTTCCTCGTGCCCTTGGACTCTCGTTGGTTTTCCCTCTGCTGCTCTCTCCCTGGACTGAAGGACCAGCTCCCCTCCTTCGGTTTGGACTGTAAGGACAAGAACCTCCTTCAAACAACCACTCAGGTCTTCCCCTTGGACCAACACTAACCTGTCGTCCCTCTTTCCAGGAGTGCTGAGTTCCAGCGTGCGAAACATTTCACTGTATATAACAAACACTGTTCTTTTTGTATTTCCCCTGTGTCTGCCTCGTTCTGGGTCTCAAACTATCCGGGTTCCCCGCGTAATCCTAACAATCAGAGGCTGTGAGGGGTTCAGTGTCATGCCCAGGGACACTTCGGCATATGACTGCTGGTGGATTCGAACCCCCAACTCTAGCATTGGAGGACGATTACTCTAACCACTCAGCCACAGCCACCCAGTGTAATGTGAAAAAAGCCTCATGTGAAAACAATGTGATGTGAAAACTGTGATGGGAAAACAGGCTGATGTGAAAAGTGGCTGAAGTGTAAACAGGCTGATGTGACAACAGGCTCATGTGAAAACAGTCAGATGTGAAAACAATGTGATGTGAAAACAGTGTGATGTGAAAGCAGGCTGATGTGAAAACAGCCTGATGTGACAACAGCCTGATGTGAAAACAGCCTGATGTGACAACAGCCTGATGTGAAAACAGCCTGATGTGACAACAGGCTGATGTGAAAACAGTCTAATGTGAAAACAGACTGGTGTGAAAATAGTCTGAGGTGAAAACAGTCTATTGTAAAAATAGTCTTATGTGAAAACAGTGTAATGTGAACACAGCCAGATGTGAAAACATTCTGATGTGAAAACAGGCAAATGTGAAAACAGTCTGATGTGACAACAGCCTGATGTGAAAACAGCCTGATGTGACAACAGCCTGATGTGAAAACAGCCTGATGTGACAACAGGTTGATGTGACAACAGGCTGATGTGAAAACAGTCTGATGTGAAAACAGCCTGGTGTGAAAACAGTCTGATGTGAAAACAGTCTGTTATAAAAACTGCCTGATGTGAAAACAGTCTGAAATGAAATCAACCTTATCTGAAAACAAGCTGAAATGAAAAAGTCTGATGTGAAAACAGTCATATGTGAAAACAGGTTGATGTGAAAAAAGCCTGTTGTGAAAACAGTCTAATGTGAAAACAGTCTGATGTAAAAACATCCTGATATGAAAACAGTGTAAAGTGAAAACAGCCTGATGTGAAAACAATGTGATGTGAAAACAGTCTGATGTGAAAACAGGCTGATGTGAAAACAGCCTGATGGGAAAACAGCCTGATGTGTCAACAGGCTGATGTGAAAAAAGGCTGATGTAGAAAAAAGGCTGATGTGACAAAAGGCTGATGTGAAAACAGCCTGATGTGAAACCATTAAATGGACTGTACTTAAACAGCACCTTTCTATCTTATTTCAAGATACTCAAAGAGCTTTTCACTACAATCTGTGCCCTCATTTACCCATTCATACAGCACACTACTAGATCTCTACAAAGCTAATTATGGTATGGTATAAAGATTTTTCATTTAAAAAAAATACAAAACAAATCCATAACAATATAAAAAAAGATACAAGAGATTTGAAATGAAAGGCAGCAGAAAGAAGAAAAAATCTTACTATATCTGCACCTTTTTTCAAACAATTATTTCAATCATAATAATTTTCACGTAACAGAACAAAATGAATAACTCTTTCTAATTTTTCTATTTCTAAAACAAAAAACACACTAAGGAACTTGATATACATTTTTTTAAACAAACAACCAACAAACATAACTGAACAAATCATTCTAAATAAATTAATCAGTGCTTTTAGATCACATTCATACACTGATGGGACACATCAGAGGCTGTGAGGGGTTCAGTGTCTTGCCCAGGGACACTTCGGCATATGACTGCTGGTGGATTCGAACTCCCATCTCTAACATTGGAGGAAGACTACTCTAACCACTCAGCCACAGCCACCCAGTGTAATGTGAAAACAGGCTGATGTGAAAAGAGGCTGAAGTGTAAACAGGCTGATGTGACAACAGGCTGATGTGAAAACAGTCAGATGTGAAAACAATGTGATGTGAAAACTGTAATGTGAAAGCAGGCTGATGTGAAAACAGCCTGATGGGACAACAGCCTGATGTGAAAACAGCCTGATGTGACAACAGCCTGATGTGAAAACAGCCTGATGTGAAAACAGGCTGATGTGACAACAGGTTGATGTGACAACAGGCTGATGTGAAAACAGTCTAATGTGAAAACAGACTGGTGTGAAAATAGTCTCAGGTGAAAACAGTCTATTGTAAAAATAGTCTTATGTGAAAACAGTGTAATGTGAACACAGCAGATGTGAAAACATTCTGATGTGAAAACAGGCAAATGTGAAAACAGTCTGATGTGAAAACAGCCTGATGTGAAAACAGCCTGCTGTGACAACAGGGTGATGTGAAAACAGCCTGAGGTGAAAACAGGCTAATGTAAAAACAGCCTGTAGTGAACTAAGCCTAAGGTCAGGATTTGACCTTAAGGACCATATGAGACAGAAACTGTCATTTCATTGATTTGAATCCAGAAATACAGGTTGACCCATCCTGAGACTTTCTTTCTTGAAAATTCAAGTGAAAGAACACTCTCTTTTTATTATCATTACTATTTTACAAATGTTTGATAATCAAAGTGTTTTAGTTCAAACCATTTTAGATGCTGCAGTGAACTAATCATTTTAATTAACTGTGAAACAGTAATAATGATTTTTAATCCTCATGCAAAGTTAGAATTCATGTTAAGGTCTGTTACAGAGTAATTATGCATTTTCTGATTTTCTGTCTTTGAATGAGCAGGGTAAGTTGGTCCAAGGTTGGACTCAACGCAGACAAGTGTTGGAACGAACTGTCTTGTTTTTACATCCTCTCAGACGTAAATAGAGAAGCTGGCACCTGTTGGCACCTGTTTTTCCGCCAACTCGTCTAAATATCCCTCTCGTCTGTCTAAAAACCTTTTCAATCTGTTCCATAACATTCTTGCTGCTTTTCTGACTCATAGTGACCTCTTACGTCACAAAACACACCCCTGTCTGGTCGATATTGACCAATCAGAAACTCCCAAATGAACCGGAAATAGAGCTCTTTAAAATGTCGGTACTTCCTAGTTCAAACGAGTGTCGAGAGAGTGTCGGGAGAGAGTCGAGAGTCGTGTGGAGTTTCCAGTCGGGTCGAGAGTCGAGTTTGGAGTCGTTGCAGCTCCCGTGCTGGGAAACAGGAAGATCCTGACATGACCACAGAGCTCTTCCGAGTCTTATGGGATTATAACATCTTCCACCTCTGAGTGGAACTCTGACGGACTCCACTCATGTGAAGTCCACTTGTGAGGTGAACTTGTGTCGAACAAGCACCGTCACTACTTCGGACGATTCACAGCTGTTCTTACGGAGACGCTGAAAGGGTGCGTTGAATGGACTTTCGTACCGGTGGAGACATCTCCAGGTAAAAGAGTTGATTCTATCACCTAAGTGTACTGGGGAAGAAGCTGAGAAAACCCGGAGAGTGCCGTCCTGATGCTGACACAAACTTTCTCCCTCACCCATCCTTTTTCTCCCTCTAAACTTCATCTTTCCATCTTTAAAATTCTTCTATCAGGTAGAAATCATTCCAGATAATTTAGAAATGTCTGTGTAAAGTTCTCAACCACAGCCGTGTGGTCAATCAAAATTGTACAGCTTGCTAAAATTAGCCATGTTGTTATTTTCCATATTTTGCCAATTAATGTAAATGTGTGATGTGTTAAACTTTGATTCTGTAAATAAATGACTGCATTCATTTTGATGGGTCAAAGATAATTAACGTCTCACGTTACATTTCTAAATTCAATGCACATTATATACAGTCCAGAAAAATGAAAGAATCCGTTTAATTTATGAATATATCTCATGCATATGTTCATCTACATCTGGTGGCCCGTTACGTGTTCATAAATGGACTGTGTATGCGTGTAATAATTGATTTTACATGTTGGCATGAAAGAAAAAATAGCAGATTTTGCTGTGATGAAACGCAGCGCAGCTGCGACGCTTGGAGAAAGCGCAGCGTGTTGAGCTGCGATGCTCAGAGACTGCTCACGTGTTTTGAAAGCTGAAATTGTGAGTCAACGTGTCTGTTTGAAAGCTGAAATTGTACGTCTGTTTTGCGTGACAAATTTAATGAGCTGTGGAAACGCTTTATTCTGTTTAAACTGTGTTCCAGACGCTGTTCTGGTCCGGTTCGGTTTCTGAAAAGTTCGAACGAGTTTGTTTTTAATGGTTTAAAAGACGTTTTGCCACGGAGCGCCGCCTCCGTTAAAGCTCAGAGTTGATTCGTTACATTTTTAACAGAAAATGGTGCATTTTGACAGTTTAAAAGACGAAAAGTTGACGGACTAGTTCAGGCTAATGCTACACGCTAGCTGGAAAAACGATCTGTGATTGGTTGAAAACGGCCGTGTGTAACGCTTTCATTGGCTGAGAGACGTGTCAGGTCGTAAAGCCCACCCCCGTGCTGCTCTGTCATTGGTAGATTCAGTCACGTGACCCGGAAATGAAAACTCGTTTTCATAGGGAATTTCAATCTGTTTTTAAAGTTGAAAAATGCTTTAAAGTTGATTCTGATCCGCTGCTCCGTTTCTTTAAAGCCTAATCGCTGAAATTTTGCCAGTTTGAGTTTGAAATCCGTCACTAAATGGTGTTTTTGGACCACGCTAGCCGATGCTAATTTTAAGCTAACAGCTAACGACCGGATGTCACCGGATGCCACAGGAAGTCATAGCGACTCCTACTGGACATCACTAACAGTGTCTGGGTTTAAATGAAATAAGGTTATGCTGCCACCTCCTGTGGAGACTTGATATCACAGTTTCACTTCGTTTCTAGGTTATTTTGAGTGGAATTAAACGTGTTTATTTTCTGTAAGACGAATTTTTGAGTTAATAGACGTTCCTCAAGCTGAATTTTACTGTTATCTTGCATTTAAAAAGTGAGTAAGGTATTTATGCAGAAAGGCAGTTACCAAAAAACTTTTTATTCACTGGTAATCCCTCTGATGGAGGTGCAAAATAAAAAGTTAGAAACTTTTTAAAAGATACAGATACAGATATTCACAGAGTAGAAAAAGTTTACTCGTTTGCTGGAAAGATAATACACGTTTAATTGCTAGATCATTAAATAAGAGTAAATATATCAGAAAAAGAGACTTTTCAGATTTTATTTTACCACCTAAAACACTGTCTTCTTATTTAATTTTAAATAAGGAATAATGGCAGGAGAAGACGTGAACACTGACCTCTTGGACTCCCAAGATGTCATCCAAACAGCTTTACATATTTTAACAAATTCAATTGTTGGTAAGCAATTAGAGCAATTAGAACAACTTGATGAAGCTCAAAGAGCTGCAGAACTGATAAGTTTATCAAAAGGAGCTACAGTATCAGAGGATAAAAAATCGAGCCGTGAACGGTTAGCAAAAATTTCTCTGCTCCTCAAAGAGGAATTGGACCATCAGGTTGCACGAAATGTCATGCTATCCAGAGGATATGCATCTGCAAAGGAGAGGTGTGACAAATTGATGAATGAGTCTGAATTGGATGCAGAAAGAGTGCAGGGTGAGAGGGACCTCTCACAGACTGAGCTGTCATTACAGGCTCAATCATTTGAGGAGAAGATTGGGGATAAAGACCGTGTGTACCAAGCTGTGTGTTCAGACAACTGTGCGCTACAACGACAGTTGCAGAGCGCATCAAAGGAGCTGGAGGAATGCAAACTGGTAAAAACGGGATTACTCCAACAATGTCTGCTTTTACAAAGTGAATGTCAGACATCACAGGAGCGCCTGAAGGCTTGTGAGGAGAATCTAGCCACAGCAACAAACAAGATTTCTGACGTGGGGCGAGCTGGTCTGGGACTCGAAGACGAACAAGGTCAGGGTCCGGGTCACCCACAACCACCCCAGAAAGATGTTGTTGCACCTCCTACTCTTAGCCCCATTCTGTCACCCCCACCCCCATCTCGGGTGGTAGGGACAGACCTGCACCGACTTGCACTTCCTACTCTTAATCCCATTCTGTCACCCCCACCCCCATCTCGGGTGGTAGGGGCAGACCTGCACCGACTTGCACCTCCTACTCTTAATCCCATTCTGTCACCCCCACCCCCATCTCGGGTGGTAGGGGCAGACCTACACCAATTTGCACCACCAACCACGCAAGTGAGACCGTTGATACTGTCTCCTTCAATGGATGATTTGCAGAAAATCTCAAAATATGTACAACGCTTTGTACCTGGACCGATGGGTTCATCTGGAACAAAAGCGTACCTCAGAGATCTTGAATTCAGATTGAGAGGTTATCCTAATGCTACGGTTGAGGATAAGATCAGTCTGATAAGGCTCACTTCGGACAGAGAGGTGTTCACCTTCATCGAGCGTCTACCTGATGCAACGAGAAGGGATTACAACCTTCTGTGTGAAGCTTTGATCAGAGAGTACGACTCCTGCACGGGACCTGCTGGTTTCCCAGCTGCGGACAAGGTCACGCAGGGCAAAACTGAACGTCCAAAAGTTTATTACAAAAGAGTCTTCCAAGCTTATTTTGGTAACAGAAATGAAACCGGTATGGAGGAAGACGAAGGTTTCAAGTTTGTTTTCAGCAAAAATCTCCACACTGATTTTAAACGATCAGTACAAATGATGGCAAATTTCAGAGAGAAATCCATCAGTGAGATTAAACAGTGTGCTGTGAATGTGTTCGAGGCATGTTCTCATGCTAAGACGCCCATAGAAGTGTTTCCTGGTGTAAAGGTTAAACCCCTCTATCTTGAACTGGAAGGACGGCGTGCTTTGCCGCCTCCTCCCAAAAAAGTTGAGAAAAAACAGTCTGTTCAAACTAACAAACCGCGTCATGAAGGTGCACGCTGGGACAAAAAAGCTCCTCTTTCAGAGGATGAACGTGATTATCGTAAAAGGGGTGAGCGTAGGACGCAAAGATATGGGAACCGAGAGGACCCATATAATCAGGGAAAGTACGTAAAGGAACCCCCAAAAGACGTACCTGACCGTCCCCCACCTCGGACGAAACGAACCGAGGCGAAAAAATCACAAAAGTTCCAGAAACAAGGCCCTACAGCTCTGAGCTCGGAAGAGACAGAGAAAATACGCAGGTTGTTAGAAACTTTGAAACACACTGACACGGGAACCCAACCAGGAGCACTATGCAGTAATGTAATCACTATTACATCTGAGGGCGCGAATGACAACATTACAGATGTCGGTGGAACACACCAAGACATTGCTGTTGTTGCCTCAAACAACCCCTCATCGGAAGAGGGGGGGTAAACACACACACAAACGATGACGAGTCATCGCAAGCTGAACACTCAGAAACAGCTACTGCTGTGCTGACGGTTCAGACAAACCAAGATTACACAGACAAAGCTGAACGCGTGAAGAAGCGTCAGAAAAAACCCAAGAGGTTTCTGTGTAACTTTATCAGAAGGGGGGTCGCCAAAAAGGCGTACCTGTCGGTAACACTCGAAGGTGTCCTCACACACGAAGCACTCCTGGACGGTGGGGCAGACATAACAATTATGTCAGCTAAACTGTTCGAGGAGCTGAGGACAGCCGCTGCCGGTGTTAACAGGATAATACCTCTCTCTGAATGTGCTATAGAAATGCAGGGTCTCTCAGAGGAGAGAACAACCCTGACAGCTATAGCAATGGTTCACATGCAGGTTGGCAAAATGACACTGTACCACCCGGTACACGTGTCTCGTGTTGACTCATTCCCATTTTTGGTTGGCCAGGATTTTATAAATCGCTTCGACGCGATTATAGATTATGGTGATCAAACGATGTGGACAAAAGTGAGCAAACCACTGCCAATAGATACGCCTCCGGAGTGTAACACAGACTGCCCAACAGCAGGTACCGCGGAAGGCGCAAAGGACTCCTCAGCCGAGGACACGAGCCCGGTGAGTACTCCTCTGACATCATGTGAAACCAAAGAGACCCACCCAGTGGTCCAAACTCTGACCCAACAAGACAGCCTCCTCTGTGAGCTGGAGCAGTCAGAGTCCACCAAACACTACCTACCACTGGTAGTTAAGGGTGT
>NC_056504.1:22003332-22005674 GCF_014905685.2 Nematolebias whitei
ACAGGCTGATGTGAAAAAAGGCTGATGTGGAAAAAAGGCTGTTGTGACAACAGGCTGATGTGAAAACAGCCTGATGTGACAACAGGCTGATGTGAAACAGCCTGATGTGAAAACAGGCTGATGTGACAACAGCCTGATGTGAAAACAGTCTAATGTGAAAACAGTCTGATGTGAAAACAGCCTGATGTGAAAACATTGTAAAGTGAAAACAGCCTGATGTGAAAACAATGTGATGTGAAAACAGTCTGATGTGAAAACAGCCTGATGTGAAAACAGCCTGATGGGAAAACAGCCTGATGTGTCAACAGGCTGATGTGAAAAAAGGCTGATGTGGAAAAAAGGCTGTTGTGAAAACAGGCTGATGTGAAAACAGCCTGATGTGACAACAGGCTGATGTGAAACAGCCTGATGTGAAAACAGGCTGATGTGACAACAGCCTGATGTGAAAACAGGCTGATGTGAAAACAAGCTTATGTGACAACAGCCTGGTTTGAAAACAGTCTGATGTGAAAACAGTCTGATGTGAAAACAGTCTAATGTGAAAATAGCCTGTTGTGAGAACAGTGTAATGTGAACACAGCCTGATATGGAAACAGTCTGATGTGAAGCAATATGATGAGAAAACAGCCTGATGTGAAAACAGTCTGATGTAAAAACAGGCTGATGTGAAAACAGTAAATGGACTGTACTTAAATAGCACCTTTCTATCTTATTTCAAGATACTCAAATAGCTTTTCACTACAATCTGTGCCCTCATTTACCCATTCATACAGCACACTACTAGATCTCTACAAAGCTAATTATGGTATGGTATAAAGTTTCTTCATTTTAAAAAAGTATAAAAAACAATTCCATAACAATATAAAAAAAGATACAAGAGATTTAAAATGAAAGGCAGCAGAAAGAAGAAAAAATCTTACTATATCTGCCCCTTTTTTCAAACAACTATTTCAATCATAATAATTTTCACGTAACAGAACAAAATGAATAACTTTCTAATTTTTCTCATTCTAAAACAAAAAACACACTAAGCTACTTCATATATATTTTTTAACAAACAACCAACAAAAATAATTGAACAGATCATTGTAATGAAACTAATCAGTGCTTTTAGATCACATTCATACACTGATGGGAAACACATCAGAGGCTTGGAGGGGTTCAGTGTCTTGCCCAGGGACACTTCGGCATATGACTGCTGGTGGATTCGAACCCAAAACTCTCGCAGTGGAGGACGACTGCTCTAACCACTCAGCCACAGCCACCCAGTGTAATGAGAAAAAACCTGATGTGAAAACAAGGTAATGTGAAAACAGTGTGATGGGAAAACAGGCTGATGTGACAACAGGCTGATGTGAAAACAGTCAGATGTGAAAACAGTCAGATGTGAAAACAATGTGATGTGAAAACAGCCTGATGTGAAAAAAGCCTGATGTGAAAACAGTCTGATGTGACAACAGGCTGATGTGACAACAGGTTGATGTGAAAACAGACTGATGTGAAAACAGACTGATGTGAAAACAGTCTGATGTGAAAACTGTCTTATGTGAAAATAGTCTTATGTGAAAACAGTGTAATGTGATCACAGCCTGGTGTGAAAACATTCTGATGTGAAAATAGCCTCATGTGAAAACAGGGTAAAGTGAAAATAGTCTGATGTGAAAACAGCCTGATGTGAAAACAGCCTTATGTGAAAACAGCCTGATGTGAAAACAGGCTGATGTGAAAACAGGCAGATGTGAAAACAGCATGATGTGAAAACAGACTGATGTAAAAACAGGCTGATGTGAAAACAGCCTGATGTGAAATCAGGCTGATGTGAACAAAGCCTGATATGAAAACAGGCTGATGTGACAACAGCCTGATGTGAAAACAGGCTGATGTTAAAACAGGCTGATGTGACAACAGGCTGATGTGAAAACAGGCAGATGTGAAAACAGACTGATGTGAAAACAGACTGATGTGACAAATCCTGGTGTGAAAACAGTCTGATGTGAAAAGAGTCTCATGTGAAAAAAGTGTAATGTCAAGACAATATGATGTGACAACAGTCTGATATAAAAACAGCCTGATAAGAAAACATTGTAAAGTGAAAACAGCCTGATGTGAAAACAATGTGATGTGAAAACAGTCTGATGTGAAAACAGCCTGATGTGAAAACAGCCTGATGGGAAAACAGCCTGATGTGTCAACAGGCTGATGTAAAAACAGCCTGATGGTAAAATAGCCACATGTACAACAATGTTATGTGAAAAATTTGTGATTAGAAAAAAGCCTGATGTGAACAAAGGTTGATGTGAAAACAGCCTGATGTGAAAACAGCTTGATGTAATAACAACCCG
>NC_056504.1:22005774-22008096 GCF_014905685.2 Nematolebias whitei
CTGTTTTCCCATCAGGCTGTTTTCACATCAGGCTGTTTTCACATCAGACTGTTTTCACATCACATTGTTTTCACATCAGGCTGTTTTCACTTTACAATGTTTTCACATCAGGCTGTTTTCACATCAGACTGTTTTCACATTAGACTGTTTTCACATCAGGCTGTTGTCACATCAGCCTGTTTTCACATCAGGCTGTTTCACATCAGCCTGTTGTCACATCAGGCTGTTTTCACATCAGCCTGTTGTCACAACAGCCTTTTTTCCACATCAGCCTTTTTTCACATCAGCCTGTTGACACATCAGGCTGTTTTCCCATCAGGCTGTTTTCACATCAGGCTGTTTTCACATCAGGCTGTTTTCACATCAGACTGTTTTCACATCAGGCTGTTTTCACTTTACAATGTTTTCACATCAGGCTGTTTTCACATCAGACTGTTTTCACATTAGACTGTTTTCACAACAGGCTTTTTTCACATCAGACCTTTTTCACATCAGACTGTTTTCACATCAGCCTATTTTCACATCAGCCTGTTTTCACATCAGGTTGTTTTCACATCAGCCTGTTTTCACATATGACTGTTTTTACATCAGACTTTTTTATTTCAGCCTGTTTTCAGATAAGGTTGATTTCATTTATGACTGTTTTCACATCAGGCTTTTTTCACATCAGACTCTTTTCACATCAGCTTGTTGTCACATAAGCCTGTTTTCACATCAGGCTGTTTTCACTATTGGCTTTTGTCACATCAGCCTGTTGTCACATCAGGCTGTTTTTACATTAGCCTGTTTTCACATCAGGCTGTTTTCACATTACCCTGTTGTCACATCAGGCTGTTTTCACATCAGGATGTTGTCACATCAGGCTGTTTTCACATCAGGCTGTTTTAACATCAGCCTGTTTTCACATCAGGCTGTTGTCACATCAGCCTGTTTTCACATCAGCCTGTTGTCACATCAGCCTTTTTTCCACCTCAGGCTGTTTTCACATCAGACTGTTGTCACATCATCCTGTTTTCACATCAGGCTGTTGTCACATCAGACTGTTTTCAAATCAGCCTGTTTTCACATCAGGCTGTTTTCACATCAAGCTGTGGTCACATCAGCCTGTTGTCACATCAGGCTGTTTTCACATTTGCCTGTTTTCACATTAGACTGCTTTCACATCAGGCTGTGGTCACATCAGCCTGTTGTCACATCAGGCTGTTTTCACATTTGCCTGTTTTCACATCAGACTGCTTTCACATCAACGTGTTTTCATATCAGCCTATTTTCACATCAGCCTGTTTTCACATCAGGTTGTTTTCACATCAGCCTGTTGTCACGTATGACTGTTTTCACATCAGACTTTTTCATTTCAGCCTGTTTTCAGATAAGGTTTATTTCATTTCAGACTGTTTTCACATCAGACTGATTTCACATTACACTGTTTTCACATCAGACTGTTTTCACACCAGGCTTTTTTCACATCAGACTGTTTTCACATCAGCCTGTTGTTACATCAGGCTGTTTTCACACCATGTTGTTGTCACCTCAGCCTTTTGTCACATCAGGCTGTTTTTACATTAGCCTGTTTTCACATCAGGCTGTTTTCACATCACCCTGTTGTCACAACAGGCTGTTTTCACATCAGCCTATTGTCACATCAGCCTGTTTTCACCTCAGACTATTCTCACACCAGTCTGTTTTCACATTAGACTGTTTTCACATCAGCCTGCTTTCACATTACAGTTTTCACATCACATTGTTTTCACATCTGACTGTTTTCACATCAGCCTGTTGTCACATCAGTCTGTTTACCCTTCAGCCTCTTTTCACATCAGCCTGTTTTCACATCAGGTTGTTTTCACATCAGCCTGTTTTCACATATGACTGTTTTTACATCAGACTTTTTTATTTCAGCCTGTTTTCAGATAAGGTTGATTTCATTTATGACTGTTTTCACATCAGGCTTTTTTCACATCAGACTCTTTTCACATCAGCTTGTTGTCACATAAGCCTGTTTTCACATCAGGCTGTTTTCACTATTGGCTTTTGTCACATCAGCCTGTTGTCACATCAGGCTGTTTTTACATTAGCCTGTTTTCACATCAGGCTGTTTTCACATTACCCTGTTGTCACATCAGGCTGTTTTCACATCAGGATGTTGTCACATCAGGCTGTTTTCACATCAGGCTGTTTTAACATCAGCCTGTTTTCACATCAGGCTGTTGTCACATCAGCCTGTTTTCACATCAGCCTGTTGTCACATCAGCCTTTTTTCCACCTCAGGCTGTTTTCACATCAGACTGTTTTCACATCAGCCTGTTGTCAAATCAGCCTGTT
>NC_056504.1:22008196-22025852 GCF_014905685.2 Nematolebias whitei
CCCACTCTCTCTCTCTCAATCCCCCGGCCTTGAAGCCTTTACACAAATAGAAAACACGGCGCAAACAAAAGTTATTACAACGTCCTATACTAATGTGATCCCTGACCACATGAAATTTGGCAAATCTACCTAAGTCCCAGACTTTCACATTTCCCTTTAAACTAAAACTATTAATGGCATCTTTTTAATGGGCAGTCGACACCCACAACGCAGACGCGAACGTAGCTCCGAATCCCAGATTCGATTTCCGTCCCTTTCGTCAAAGGGATGGCCTGTACGCCACCACCGCTGAAAAAAGGGAAATGTCGTTCACGTCAGACGTGAACTCCCGGCAGGCCCTTTCACCTTCCTCCGGCACTATTCAAACTCGTGAAACTAACTAAAACACTACCTAAACATCAAAGAAAGCGTTCGGCACTTAAACTCTCTGAATATCGTAACCCACTTCGTCAGAATTAACACGAATCACCGGAAGTTAGCTTAAATAAACCATCTTTATTTCCAGAGATGGCTGCATACACACCAAAAGAGGAATTTGAATTTGGTTTGAATTTGGTTTACGGCCAAATAGCCAGTACTCCGGACCTTAAGGTCCAAACAGGTAACCAGTTTACCTGAAATTATCGGGCCCAGTTCCTCTGCGTGTGCACCACAAACCACCTCGATCCAATTCAGTCTAGGCCGCGTCTTGCTGCACGTCGGTGGTCACCATCTGTTGTGGTCTGTTACCACGTCATGTTCAAGACAGCTGAGACATCGCCCTCGGTATAAAAGATTTATTTGACAAACAGGAGTTACAGGTATTCAGAGACAAACAATTACATGTATAAAATATATGCATATATTTGGAGCATTAAAGAACGAACCGTCTCGGGCTGCGCTTCCCCGTTAATGCTCTCTGGGCGTGTGTCATTTCCGGCTTTTATCAAAGTTTGAGAAGGCTAGCTTTCTGATTGGTTTAGACCCGGTTACTATGGTTACTGGTCTAGCCCGCCCCCTCTTACTGCATTCCAGAGATAAGATATGGAAGCTTGGTTTCTTGTCTGCGTTCAAACTGTTTCAGTTTAGCTTGATTAGACCTTATTGATATTTGAGTTAAAATTGTTTCTTTCTAGGAATAATTAATATTTATTAATTATTAACTAACTCATGTTTATGTGTTTTTAATTGATCCCTCTGGCTTATACTTGTGTATCAGTTCAGCTGAAGTCACCCTGCCCCCCACATCTAGTAACATTCTAAACCGACCCTGTATCAAACAATGATTAAATGATTAAATCTTAATTGTTATTATTAAGAGAGAACCTGAGGGATTTTACTTAGTCAAACTATATTAAGTCTAAATTAAAGAAATATGTTCTAGCTTTATTTATGTTAATCAGTCTGCTATCTGGCATGATTTGATTGCTTGTAATATATCAAATGTGAACTTATAAAATTATCATTAGCTAATATAAGAATATATGTAAAGGTAAAATAGTTAGAATTAGTAAACATTTTCTATAAATATAGTTCAACCCTTGAAGAAAGGCACGCACACACTTTGTATAACATGACATTTGAATGCTTGATAGGAAATATAAAAAGGTATAAAAATATGAAATCCAACAGAGTCTTACTGCCAGAGTCATTACAATGACGAGTACTCTACTCATGCAGCTAAGGTAGTATGGAAAAAGTATGGTGACGGAAAATGGAGAAGATCTGTACCTGACGGCACCAGTTGCGCTAACGTCATATTAGGGCATAAGCTGAAAACTAGAAAAAGTATTCAGGGAGTGATCATCCTCTTTGTCTCCGATTCCATGATTGCTCTGGCCGAAGGGCATGCACTGAGGCGACGCTTATATTTTGGTGATGAGTTGCATGGTTACGATTGGGTAGGCCCAACATGTCAGTATCCCGAAGAAAGTTGGAAAAAATGTGGCAAAGATGAGGAAGAAAATGACTGTGCTTGGTATGAAACTGTTAGTTACACAGTAGGCCGTAAAGTCACGGAAGTAGTGCATGAGGTAGGTGAAGTGATCGAAGAAGGCGGAAGAACTGTTGAGGGATGGATAGTTGATCTTTTCCTTCAGATCTGGCCTTATTTGGCAAGCTTAGTTGGAGTGATAGCTGTTGCCTTATTAGGACGTGTGGTCCTACAAGAAGGCATCAAGGCCATGTGCCGCCCATGTGGGAGGAACTACAAGCCACTCCCACCAGAACCGGGCGCTGGCTCGGCTTAAGACTAAGAGAGTACGGAAACAGTCTCACATCCGCCCCGGAGCAGCAGAGAGCAGAACTCAAAGGATCCTCGGAGTCAAGAACATCATGGATTGCCCAACAACCAGTGCTCCAACTGATGTGAGTACATTTTATGCAGACTCAGATAGCACTACGGGCCCCACGAAGACCTCTTGGCCAAAATACCTATTCCAGTTTATGGGGAGCACGACAGAATATTTTTTAATACTGATTGCATGGATGTGCTACTACCACACGGGCAAATGGGGCATGCGATGACTCATCATCATTTGTGTGTGAGTTTACCCCCCCTTCGTCCGATGAGGGGTTGTTAGAGGCAACAACAGCAATGTCTTGGTGTGTTCCACCGACATCTGTAATGTTGTCATTCGCGCCTTCAGATTTAGTAGCGACCACATCACTACATAGTGCTCCTGGTTGGTATCCCATTTCAGCGTGTTTCAAAGTTTCTAACAACCTGCGTATTTTCTCTGTCTCTTCTGAGCTCAGAGGTGTAGGGCATCGTTTCTGGAACCTTTGTGATTTTTTCGCCTCGGTTCGTTTCGTCCGAGGTGGGGGAGGGTTAGGTACGTCTTTTGGGGGTTCCTTTTCGGACTTCCCCTGATAATATGGGTCCTCTTGGATCCCATATCTTTGCGTCCTACGCACACCCCATATACGATAATCACGTTCATCCTCTGAAAGAGGAGCTTTTTTGTCCCGGCGTGCACCTTCATTACGTGGTTTGTTAGTTTGAAAATACTGCTTTTTCTCGCCTGTTTTAGGAGGAGGGGTCAATGCACGCCGTCCTTCCATTTCTAGGGAGTGGGGTTTAACCTTTATACCAGGAAACACCTCTATGGGCGTCTTAGCATGAGAACATGCCTCAAACACATTCACAGCACACTGTTGAATCTCATTGATGGATTTTTCTCTGAAATTTGCCATCATTTGTACTGATCTTTTAAAATCAGTGTGGAGATTTTTGCTGAAGACATATTTAAAACCTTCTTCTTCCTCCATTCTGGTTTCATTTCTGTAACCAAAATAAGCTTGGAAGATTCTTTTGTAATAGACTTTTGGATGTTCATTCTTGCCCTGCGTGACCTTGTCAGCGGCTGGGAAACCAGCAGGTCCGTGCAGGGGTCGTACTCTCTGATCAAAGCTTCACACAGAAGGTTATAATCCTTTCTCGTTGCATCAGGTAGACGCTCGATGAAGGTGAACACCTCTCTGTCTGAAGTGAGCCTTATCAGACTGATCTTATCCTCAACCGTAGCATTAGGATAACCTTTCAATCTGAATTTAAGATCTTTCAGGTACGCTTTTGTTCCAGTTGAACCCATCGGTCCAGGTACAAAGCGTTGTACATATTTTGAGAGTTTTAGCAGAACATCTATTGAAAGAGGAAGTTTCCATGCACTCTGTTGCATGTTTGGTGGAGGAGACCTGTTCAGGTCTGTTCCTACCACTTTAGGTATGTATGGAGGGGTGTATGATGTGAGGAGATTTGGGTTTGAAACCCAGTGTGTCTCCACATCCTGTCCACGGTCTGTTCTGAGTTCCAGACAAACTCGCCCCACGTAAGATCTTTTATTTGTTGCTGTGGCTAGTTTCTCCTCACAAGCTTTTAAGTGTTCCTGTGATGTTTGACATTCACTTTGTAAACGCATATATTGTTCGAGTACTGCCTCTTTTCCCAGTCTGCATTTGTGAAGTTGTGTTTTAAGCACATCTATCTCAGTTTTGCAGCGGGAAACTTGTGACTCTGTCACGACGTGATCCCGTCTTAATGCAAAGTATTCTCCGGACAACAGCTCTTTAACATCCCTGGCTTCAGATAGTGATGCATTAAGTAACTGTATTTTGCTGTTCAGTGAATCAATTTCTGCACGTGCATCTTGCTGTGATTGAAACATCTGTTCAGAATGTTTTTTGTGAGGACTTCGTGTTCACTTTTAAATTGAAGGAAGTGTTCTTCAATTTCCTGAACCACCTCTTTTTCACTGTTTAACCTCATTGCAAGGTCATCAGCTTTCTCAACCACTGAATAGAATGATTCTTTCAGCAACATTGCCATTTTAGCCAGCTTTTCATAGCTGGACTTTGTAATTTCTGTAGAGGTCACACTCTCTGCAACCTCCTTCAGATTGTCCACTAACTCTTTTGGGTTCATGCTGTCCACCTGTTTATCATATGGATGTAAGGATCCTGTCAGCAGTGCTAACGCATCCTCTAAACAGTCCTTCATCTCATAAGGATCAAAATCTTTTCCTATCACACCTGTCATGGTATTCACTGTGTAGCACTTTATCTGGTTAAAACAGTTGCCAGCTTCAGATATTTTACAGGTAAATATTTGTATTCAAGTGTCATTGAGTTTCACACTATTTTAAGCTCTGGGTTTACACAAAAGTACTGTTATAAGTCAACTTATTCAGAGGAATGGGCACCTGTTTCGTAGGTTTTACCCCAATTCATGAATATTTAAGTAAATGCTTCTCTGCAATGTTACTTTTAATGTGCTTATTTCTTAACAGATACTAGATTACCAAGCTTCTCAGTGTTTTTTACTCTAAAGCACTGAACTTAATAAACCTGCAATTTTTCTAAAAAGTCTCACAGCAACATCAGTTTAAAAACGCTTTTTTTTTTAAACCGTTCACTTCCAGAAATTCGCTATTTTAACAGTTACTCATTGAACCAGGTGGTGAAAAGAGAAAAATATTATGAGGAATAATCAGTCTCCCCTTCAGGAAAACTGTTATACTCCTCTTCTCCTGCCATTATCTTCTATTTAAAAATTAAATAGGAAGATGTAATTTTTTAGGTGGTAAAACAAATCATAAAAGTTTCCTTTTTTCTGATAAGTTTACTCTTATTTAGTGATCTAGCAATTAAACGTGTATTACCTATTCAGCAAATGAGTAAACTTTATCAACTCTGTGAATATCTGGACCGTATCTTTTTTTAAAAAGTTTCTAATTTTTCATTTTGCACCTCTCTGTTTGAGGAATTCAGTGAATGAAAAATGTCCTGGTAAATGCCTTTCTTGCATAAATACCTTAATCACTTTTTAAATGCAAGATAACAGTAATAATTCAGCTTGAGGAACGTTTATTAACTCAAAAATGCCTCTGCATTAGTATAAACACGTATAATTTCACCAAAAATAACCTAAAACGAAGTGAAACTGTGATTTCAAGTTTCTACAGGAGGGGGCAGTGTTAGCTTTCTACCAGCAGAAGCCTATGACAACTTCCTGTGGACGTTCTGTTGACATCCTGTCGTTAGCTGCTTAGCTTAAAATTAGCTTTGGCTAAACTCGGTTAAATCAACATTTCTGAACGTATTTCAAGCTAAAACGTGGCGTTGTTTCAACAAGCACGACTTTTTTGCATGAACATGAGTTTTTGGGGACATGTGGCAGCTTCATTTAGTGATTTTAAGCACAGAAAAGGCTTCGGTTCAACCGAGCTCATTTCCGGGTCACGTGACTGAATCTACCAATCATAACAGCGCGGGGGTGGGCTTTACATCGCTGACATCAGATTTAGTGACGACAGACACGTCTCTCAGCCTATCAGGGCGACCCAACACAGCGGTTTTCGACCAATCGCTGCTCGTTTTTCCAGCTAGCGTGTAGCATTAGCCTGAACAAGTCCGGTCAACTTTTCGTCTTTTAAACCGTCAAAATGTACCATTTTCTGTTAAAAATGTAACGAATAAGCTCCCAGCTGCACGGAGGCGGCGCTCCGGTCTCAAAACGTCTTTCCAACCATTTAAAACAACTCGTTCGAATTTATCAGAACCGAGCCGGACCAGAGTCACGTCTGGACCACAGTTCAAACAGAATAACGTTTCCACAGCTCAGCAAATTTGTCACACACCACAGATGTACAATTTCAGCTTTCGTAAAGACTCATTGACTTACAATTTCAGCTTTCAAAACACCACTAACTGCAAGCATTGCTGTATTTTCTCCAAGCATCGCATCTGCAAAAACGCTGCTTTCACACAGCTACTCTCTGCACTTTTTTCATGCCAACATGTAAAATCAATTGTTACACGAATACACAGTCCATTTATGAACCCGTCACGGGCCACCAGATGTAGAATGAACATATGCTGATATATATTCATAAATTAAACGGATTCTTTAATTTTTCTGGACTGTATAATGTACGTGCATTGAACTTAATAAAATGTGGACGGAAACGTTAATTATCTTTGACTCACCAACGACAGTGGGTCATTTATTAACAGAATCAAGTTTAACACATCACACATTTACATTAATTGGCAAAAATTGAAAATAGCAACAGCTTATCTAGCAAGTTTTACAAGGAGTAAACAATACGGCGATTGTTTTCTCACTTCCAGCAGTACAACAGACATTAACCACACGGCGGTGGTTGAAAAACTTTGCTTCAGACATTTCTAAAAATATCTGGAATGATTTCTTAGCAGATAGAAGAATTTTAAAGATGGGAAATGAAGTTTAAGTTGAGAGAGATGGGGAGGGAATTTGTCTGTTATAACCAGAAACAGCACGCTCCTTCTAGACCAGCTTGACCCAACGGTACACTTTGGTTGAGATCACTCTTTACCTTTGCAGATGATAGTTTCAGCGTTGGTGTAGAGCTCTCCTTTCAACTCTTTCAGCGTCTCCGTAAGAACAGCTAAACCTCTGGAGTCGTGAGATCATCCAGAACAGACATTTCATAATTCCCTGATCTTCTCTCGTTCAGCTTGATTTTTCTTCCTCCAGCATCCTGAATTCCAGCCTTCTGAACTCTGGAACTGCTGTGAACTAGGAAGTGCTGCACCTTTTAAAAAAGGTCACTTCCGGTTCATTTGAGGACTTTCTGATTGGTCTATGGACCAACAGAAGTGTGTTTTAGTGATGTAAGGTGTTATTAAAAAGTCAAGGAAAAAGATTAAGATTGTTTAAGAACAGACAGAAGATATTATGAAGAACTCAGACTCCGTGGAGTCAATTCTCTAGTATCTTGCTGTAAAAGTTAAACATGACATTTCTTTTTCAGTAAACTTGCAGTTGACCGAAACTTGAACTTTGACCAACTTACACAACTTGCTCATTTCAAACAGACGATCAAGAAATTGAATCATTACTCTGTAACATATTCCAACTTGATTTCCACTTTGAATGAGGATTAAAAATCGTTATTACTGTTTCACAGTTGATTTAAAAATGAGTAGTTCACTTCAACATTTAAACATTGTTTGAACTAACACAATTTGATTATCAAACATTTGTAAAATAGTAATGATAATCGAAAGTAGTCTTTTTTCACTTGCTTAATTCAAGAAAGAAAGTCTTAGGATGGGTCAACCTGTATTTCTGGATTCAAATCAATGAAATGACAGTTTCTGTCCCATAAGGTCCTTAAGGTCAGGACTTGACCTCAGGCCTAGTTCACTACACTGGTGATGTAAAGGTTGTATTTCTTCACATCCCTGACCTCAAGACGAGGAGTTTGTTCACTGGCTCGAACGGTCAGCCTGGAGCGTTTCCTGGAATTCTGGACAGCTGTTGTTAACTCTTTGATGAAAACTGCAGGTGTTTGATTGCTGAAAAGGATTATATCAAACTTTACCCAAAGTTGAAGCTAATTTTCTCCTTGGAAGTCTTCTGAAGGTTGTGTCTTAGAGCTTCTATCTCCTCCTCGGGAGGTCTGCATCACTTCTTAATCATCATCTCTTCTTCTGCTGTCTCCCCTTCTCTCTATTTCTCCTCTCTCTTCTCTGTCATCAAATGACCACACCTCTGATTTGAAAGAGGTGGTCGATTTGAACCAATCAAAATGAAAGGGCTGAACTTTTATCCACTAAATAAAGTATTATTTTAATCTGCTCTGTTGAAAAAGTCATCAAATAAAATCATTTAAGACACTTATCAACTTTAAATGTTAAACAATACAAACACTTTGTCAACCTTATAAACAGAAAACAAGTTTGTAAACTTTTGGCCTACACAGGTTATTGTCAGCTGCAAGGGAAACAACAAGGCAGTTATTTAGTTATACCCAGTAAACACTTATTTCATTAAAAAAACAGTATTAATTCTTCTAGAATGTGAATAGAAAGTCTGTCCGTTTTCTACATGCAGGAAATGGGACTCAAGTGTCAAAGTTGGAATTCCTTTGAACAGAAACAAAGCTTTCTGTTATTTATGATCGTTGATGGGATAGACTGATCAGAGGTTGGTACAAGTTGATACCAGGACATCCTGGAGTGATTTATGTTAACTCAAACGTCCATTTTGTGGGGTTCACAGAAAGGATGTTCCAATATCAATCAGATTTATGGACCCTTGGGTTGTCTTTACCAACCATAAAAGTCTTCTTTTGACACTTTCCAGAGTTAGAGATACTGAAAACAAACTTTAAACTGTCCCAGATTCTGAAGTGGAGTGGGGTGGGATGTCTCAGTTGTTCAAGGGATGAAGAGTTTTTTTTTTTCTATTTCAGAAACATCTTTACAGAATGAACTGCTCAGTCACAGAAATAAAAGGTCTTACAAAATGACATTCAGGGACGCAGGTATATCTCTACAAACAGCATTTAGATGAAGCTTCTGGCAACCACATTTAGATGCAGCTTCTTGCAACCGGATTTAGACGAAGCTTCTTACAAATGCACTTAGACGAAGATTCTTGCAACAATGATTAGAAGCGGCTTCTTACAATCGCATTTATATGTGGCTCCTTGTAAGCAAGTTTAGACATGGCTTCTAGCATCTTCAATTAGACGCAGCTTCTTGCAACCATATTTTGACACGGCGTCTTGCAACCGCATTCAGAAGCGGCTTCTTACAAGGACGATTAGAACCTTCTTACAACCGCGATTAGATGTGGCATCGTGCAAGGAAGTTTAGAAGTGGCTACTTGCAACTGCGATTAGACGCGGCTTCTTGCAAGGAAGTTTAGATGCTGCTTCTTACAACTGCATTTAGACACGGCTTCTTGCAACCGCTTAAAGACGAGGATTCTTGCAACCACGTTTAGACGCGGCTTCTTACAATCGCATTGATACGCGGCTCCTTACAAGCAAGTTTAGACGCTGCTTCCTAGATCTTTAATTAGACGCGGCTTTTTGCAAACGTAATTGACGTGGCTTCTTGCAACCGCTTTTAGATGTGGCTTGTTACAAACACATTCAGATGCAGCTTCTTGAAAGGAAGTTTAGACTTGTGTTGTGTTTTTCATCTTATTTTTCCACCCGAGTCTGTAGTTACCATTTCAATCCTGCAGGGGTCAGTCAAATCATGCACATCAGATACGACAAACGCACCTTCAAGTTTATGAATATTTAATAAGTAAAGAAACTCAGAAGTCATAGATTCACAAGCATAAACAGTGGATTAGTTAAATGCAGTCGTTATTTTAACATATTAAAAACTGGATGCATCCATTTTAAACTGTACAATACAAACTTGAAGTTGTCTTTCTGTGCTCCAAACTGGCTGCTGCTGCGTCTCCTCGCTTCTCCTCCGTCTGCTCACTCCCTCGAGGAGAAACTACACTTTTCCTTTGTTTAAAGAAAAAAGGGCGTTCCTTACACAGCAAAACTAACTTTTCAGCGCGTTCTGAGTCTGCTGTCAGGATTGGCCAGTTTTCAATCCAATCAGAAGTGGTTTACATCGTGTTACATTATGTAAACAGGAAATGAAATCAATCTGTGGGAGCCTCTTCAAAGTAAAACGTTGGTTACGTACTGTAACCCCAGATTCTATGAATATAGGCGTAGCCCTTTAAGGCTGTCGCTGATGGGTTTATCCCGTTATGCAGAGCATAAGCACTGAAAAAATTTAGTCCACGCCCACCTGCTGTGTGGGCCCCACCCGGTCCGTATAAATTACGTTAAGAGCGGGAAATCGGCTCCCAAAATAGCTTTTTCTTCAGCCATTTAGGAGCCAGTGAGGCCCGACGCTTAAAGGGCTACGCCTATATTCATAGAATCTGGGGTTACAGTACGTAACCAACGTTCTATTTCATATAGGCTTCGCCCTTTAAGGCTGTCGCTGATGGGTTAAGGGCGAAGCGGATGTGGTCCTCGCCTCACTGGGTCCATTCGAACACAGTAAGAAGCGGAAGCTTGCCCAAAAAACGTCTTGTCACTCAGCTCCCCGTGTGCATAACTACGTATCGCGTAATTATGTGCCATGCACAGACGCATGTTGAGTAACTATGCGTTCTGACAAGCATGAATGCCCCGGAAAACTTTCAACGGGAAGAAGAAGTTGAAAAGAGGGGGGGGGGGGCATGAACCAACTGGTTCATGGCTGAACAGTATAAACAGATTAATGTCCATGAATTGATTATTGATCAAATGAACTGATTGGTAACAATAGTCATGAACTGATTAGTGACAATAAAACCAAAATCACAGACACGACTTGTGACTGATAACAACATCTCACACTGTAATGCATGCAGACAGAAGTGAGCTTAAACAGAGTTCCATGAGAACAATAATATTCATTCTGTTAGAGCACTAAGGACAGAATGTGTCATGGAACGAGCCGTTACATCACGTAGGTAAAAGCGAATAAATGAGCAGGGTGTTGACCATGCAGCCGCAGTGCAAATGTCCTGCGTTGACATACCATTATGCAGAGCAGTCGAAGATGCGATACCCCTGGTGGAGTGTGCTTAGAGGTTGACAGGAGGCCCTAAATCTGATGCTCTGTAGGCTTCAGAAAAGGCCTCACACAGCCAGTGTGACAAGCGCTGGATGGATAACGGCGACCTGCAGAAGCATCTCTATAATGCACAAACAATTGTTGAGTTTGAAACGCATTGCAGCTGTGCGCGTTATGTAACACGTCAACGCCCGCACCGGGCAGAGAAGATGAAAAGATGCTTCCTCTTCTGATCTGTGGGGGGGAAAAGACCCCTCCAACGATATCACTCTTGATTTAAAAGAGCTTGTGATGTTTTAGGCATAAAAGCTGGGTTGGTCTTAAATCAGCTGAGCTGCCCGTCAGCCTAAATTCTAAGGCATGACGAAGCAACAGAGAGGGCAGATAATTACTTATCCTCTTAGCGGGTGTTAAAACCAGCAGCAGGGTTGTTTAAAGAGACAAGAATTTAAATGAAACCTGATCCAGAGGCTCAATTGGAGCTTTGATCAGGGCTCGCAGGACTAGCGTTAAATCCCGCTGTGGAGCAAGTGGACGTGAAGCAGGCCTGTGTCTCTGAACATCTTTTAGAAAAACGCTTCATCAGCGGGTGATTAAAAGCTGTTCTGTCTCCGAAACCTTCGTGGCAGGAATAGATGACTGCAACGTACGTTAAAGCGTACTGAAAACCAACTCCCTATCCATCAGCTGTTGTAGAAAAACAACACGCCGCCTAAAAGGCATGAGGTGGCCTCTAAACCTTCTCTGTACACCAGCGCTGAAAAGCCGTCCCCTTTGATGTGTACAGAACTGTGGTAGATGTAACACGTGAATCTTGAATTGTGCACACTATCTCCTGAGGGAGACCCATCCTCTAAGTGGGACCGCTCAGCGGTCAGACCCACAGGTGTTGACCTATTTCTGGGTAACTCTTGGTCGCTCCTCCTGCCTGAAGGAGAGCATCCTCCCTCCACGACAGTTCCACGGCGACCCGACAACAGACGTTGCAGGCCTGGGAACCATGGTGCGTTCACACGCCGGGAGCCACCAGGAGAGCTGTCAATCCCTCCTCCTGAACTCGGTTCAGGAACCGTAAAAAACAGAGGAGGTGGGGGAAAAGAAACGCGTATAAAAGCGTTTTGGGCCACCGGCTGTGAGCAAATGCGTCCCCCCCCAGCGATGGGTCGTCTCGCGGGCTCAGGGAAAACCATAGTTGACACTGAGCGTTCTTCTCGCGTCGCAAACAGGTCCACAGCTGTTTTGCCAACTTCTGCTGCG
Organism: Nematolebias whitei; assembly: GCF_014905685.2. Lineage (NCBI taxonomy): Eukaryota > Metazoa > Chordata > Actinopteri > Cyprinodontiformes > Rivulidae > Nematolebias > Nematolebias whitei. The sequence continues at coordinate 22,020,347 of NC_056504.1, forward strand.
TCTGAAAAACATCAGGTCTGGATGGAGGGTCCGGTCCACGTGACGTGGGCCGCCCCTGGACGTCACATCTGCCCCTCTGTTCAGAACACCGGATATGTAAACCGCTCTAATAAAGAGCAGGTTTTGATTAACCCAACACAGTAGCTTTCACACAATGTGTAACATCTGGGCTGAACGCACACCCTTGATGGTTATGTACGCAGCAGTCATCATGTTGTCTGTGTGAATCAACACGTGTTGATTCTGTAGCACGGGAGCAAAGTGTTGAATCACATTCAGTACTGTGCGACACTCCAAAACATTGATGTGGGCTGATGTGTAGTGGGACCACAGCGCCCCTACTGCTTGAGATAGGCATGTCTTCCCCCCCCCCCCCCCCAGCCTGACAGCAACGTGTCCGTGAAGACTGACCCGTGACGTGGGTCTGCTGAGGGGGACTCCCTCTGACAGAAAACAAGGTGTTTCCCCAGAGTCGGAGGTCTGCTTCCACAGAGGAAGGGACAATAATCATCCGTCGTTTGTTTTACTGGATCCACATGCGGACGTGCAAAACACCTCTGGAGGCATCTCATGTGAAACAAACCAGTGGAAAACACTGTGTGAGTGACATCATTTCCAACAGCTTCATGACGGAGACAGCTGTTATAACTTGCCAGGTCTTACGTGGCTGAGTTGACTTTTTAAAAAGTGTCGAATCTAGTTTGTGATAAAAGAGTTTTCATGGTGGTTGAATTTAATTCCACTCCCAGAAACAAATGTCTGGGCCGGAAAAATCGAGCTTCCTTCCAATTTATGGCGAAGCCCAGATTTAACAGGTGTGATGTCAACACCTGATCCTGCATCAGCGCCTCCTGTCTGAATTGACAGGAGCAGCAGATCATCCAGGTAAAACAAAAACTCTCGTCTCTGTGTTAGGATGATCGGTATGCGTTCTCTGGATGTTAAACAACAGATCCAAGAACGGTCTCACCCCTCCGATCCGTGAGTAAAAACCTTGTGTTTTCTCTCCCTTGGGGAACTCTGTAGATTACTTTTATCAGAAAACACTTGGATTTCTGCATTTAGGGATGAGATTTAGTCTGATGATGACGGGGCCGTTTTTTATAACTCCTCTGAATGGAGGGGTTCGGGTTGCAAACTGTAACTTGTACTATTTGCATAAAACCTTGTCCATCCATCTGAAAAACGGCGAGCATGTTTTAGCCACTCTACGTAACGTTCGTAGGGTGGACGTGCGTTAAGTGATGTGTCATGTTTTGTACGGCTGTCAGCCGTCCGCCCCTCAACCGCCGTCATGCGTTGCGGGAATGTTTTCTGTGTGATCCCGGGCGAGACTTGTGCTGAGGCGAAGCGTGTGACAGCTGATGACGCGGTGGGGCTGCGCGTTTGACGTCGCTGTGCGAACGTTGAAAAGGCGGAGGGCGTGACTTCGTTTACGCCGTGCTGTTGGAGTGAAGGCTGCTAGCCCCGCGGGAGCACCCGTTGTCTCTGGAGGGACGCGCGCCGCTCTCGCTGGAGGGGCGCGCGCTAGAGGGAGGCGGGACTCATTACCGGGTTCTTCAGCTGCTTCACGTTTAGCTGCGGTGAGCTGCCGAAAGCTGAGACGCGGTGGTGACGGCTGCCCGCGTTGGTTCGTCGAGACGGGTGTCGTTTCTTGTGAGAGAGAAGGGCCCCCACCCGAACCAGCCTGCGGACCACATTTATACCGATGTGAGCTGGTTAGCGCCGGCAGCTGTGTGTGTGCGCCAGCATCAACGCAGCGCCGTTGGATGGAGGCTGTTCATCTTAGTGATCGACTCGTCATGTCAAGAGCGGCGGTGAGTTAAAACCCTGTTTAAGGACACCGGCTCATGTGGAGGCTGTTCCATCCCACGAGTGCGAGTTGACACCGCTTGAGTGAGGATCGTGCAGTTCTAGTTGGTAATGAGTTATTTTCGCTTACCGTTGTGCCGTGATCGACTCGTCATGTCTAGAGCGACGGTGAGTTTAAAAACCTTTAATTAAGGACACCGGCTCATGTGTGGAGGCTGTTCTGTGATCGACTCGTCATGTCTTAGAGCGACGGTGAGTTTAAAAACCTTTATTTAAGGACACCGGCTCGTGTGTGGGGCTGTTTCATCCCACGAGTGCGAGTTGACATCGCTTGGGTGAAAAACGTGCAGCCCGGGATTATAACGAGTTATTTTCACTTACCATCGTGCCCTGTAAGCGACTAGTAATGTCTTGGAGCGGCGGTGAGTTTAAAAAGCCTTATAAAGGACACCGGCTCTTATGTGTGCGGCCGCTGTGAGCTCATCCGGGCTTACAGACTGGCTAAAAAACAGACACTTTGATCATTAATGATGATTTATTTCAACTTTCGTGTCACTTTTACACACACCCTCCGGAGACCGTCATTTTGAGAGCTTTCTCTCTCATGAGCTCTGCGATTGTTTGCCCAGAGCGCTGTCTTGCAGGCGAACTCTGGGGAAACGCTGAGCTGCAGGCTGCCGGAGTGAAGAGGGCTAGATTCTGACGGGCGGGGCTGGTGGTGGAACTCAGCGAGAGCCGCGGCCGTGGAAAAGTCGAAGCTTGCTCGCGACGGTCCCTCCAGCGGGGACGGGGTGGGCCGCGCGGCTTGATGAGGTGGCGCACAGCCTCTGGCACCTCCTCCGACTGTTTCACTTCGCCAGCATGGTTTGAAGCTGCTCTGAACAGCGCGTCCGCGATGGCTTCATCAGGTCTTGTGCAGATTCTCCGGCAGCGAGGGGAGTAACGAAGCCAGGTGGATCGTTGGATCATCGTCATCCGCGCTGCAGTCCTCGACAGGCAAACCGTGGGAGAGGCACACATGTTGAGCTGGCGTCAGCTGCCTTACAGAGGGAGTTCTTCGTCTCCAAGGCAGGTCTGCGGCCTTCAATCCCTTGGACATGCTATATGCTAGCAGCGCACGTTGTTGCTAGCTGCGGCTGCCTGAAAACACGTCGGTGGGCTCGATTGGAGAGCGTGGTCGCCGTCTGGTTCCTCCGGAGGGACGGGACGCTGCTCCGACCTGGGCAGCTTCGCTCCGGAAGCTTCCGCGAGGCTTGGCTCCAGGGGGGGTTACCGAGGAATAGCCCCGCTCGGTGAATCCCTCAACTCTGGTGATGGGAGCGGACTGGGGACCGACTCCTCTAATCTACCAGGAAAGAACCGTCTGCGGCCTCGCCCGTCGAACGTCCTGTTGGAACGTGAGGCCGTATGGATCAAGACGGTGAGCCACAGTGAAGCCCAGTGAAAAACAGCCTTTCCGCCGATCATCCGAACTGGCGGGAAAAAGGCGAGGGACGTAGAAAAAAGGGGTCCCTTATGTCAGCCTCCTCCTGGGTTCCGCCGGGCAACCCCTGAGGGTGCTGTCGGCCGGGAGCGGTGTGGTCGCCGATGCGAAACGAGGTGGGATGGGGTGAGCATTCACTCAGCCCCCCTCCACCTACACTACGCTCCCCAGGAGGGAATGAGCAGCGGGGGCTGCAGCTGAGCACGCCTTGCCCCGGAAGAACCATCCGGTTCGCCCCGAGGGTCGGCGATAAGAGGAAAAAACACAAGATGGCGTTGTCCAGCGTGTAGTGACCTGTCACTGGGAAATGTTCCCCGACGCTTACCTTGGAATAAGACTGCTGTCATCTTCTCCTCGGGGAGGAGAACTCACCGGACGACCGGAGGTCGACTGCCGGGCTAAGCATCCTTCACAAAGGTTGGTCATTTACACAATTTATCTTCTTTGTTCTTCTGACAGTGCTATATTAGCTCGCTGAAGAAAAAATGGGAGCCGATTTCCCGCTCTTAACGTAATTTATACGGACCGGGTGGGGCCCACACAGCAGGTGGGCGTGGACTAAATTTTTTCAGTGCTTATGCTCTGCATAACGGGATAAACCCATCAGCGACAGCCTTAAAGGGCGAAGCCTATATGAAATAGAACAGGAAGTGGGTCAATTTCAGAATAAAATAAGAATTGGGAGTCAGATTCAAAAAGGAACAAAATATTATTCCACAACAATTCCCCCTTTCGACCTCATCTAAAGAGGTCGACATCAAGTGGAAGAATATGCTTCTCTGCGCCTGCGTGGTTGCATCTCAAACTCAGAAAGTTCATAACCTCTGCGCATTAGGAGCTGACGAGCTATCTCAGGGTCACGCCTCTCTAAAGTGGAAGTGATAAGACGTACTGACAGAGATCTCAAGCAAGGAATACAACAACATCCACATGTGATTAAAATAGCTGCAAATACTGCAATGGACATCAACATGGACACAATCATCTGCTTCCAGGGGCCAAACACTTTGAAGAGCCATTCATCAAGAGGATTATCTACACCAGAGTGAGATTTCATCTCATTAGACAACGTTCTCAAACCTTCAAGTGCACGGGTCACTTTACCATCAGGGGCAGTGTTATTAGGAATGAAACTACAACATAGGTCACCAAACATGCTACACACACCTCCTTTCTCTGCTAACAGCATATCAAGAGCCATTCTGTTCTGCACAGCCATCAGAGAAGTTGGAGCTAGTTGCTCCGCTAAGCCCTCAACAGTGTCTCTGGTAAGGTTGGACAGACGCATGACATTGTAATGTATGTAATTTATTCGGTCAACATTTTTATTTGGTGTAATTGGGAAATATGCTGAAACAACAGGTAAATTTTCAAAACCTGTCGCAATCTGATCTACTAATTTGTGCTCATCAGGAACTCCTCGAGGGATTCCTATGGCATCAATATAAGTAGTAGAGCCCACAGTGGGGTCAAAATTATGCGTTGAACGTCTCTTCCTACTGGGAGAGATGGAGGTGTCATTTAAAACTTCCAAACGAGGGCCAATCAAGGTTAACGATGCAGCTAAGCGTACTAATGCACACAATCCCACAGAATCCTGAGGGATATGTGTCAGTAAACGTCTACCACCACAATAATAATACAGGTCAGCGCGAGCCACCTTACCCACACGGGTGTTGTCAGAGACATTTTGTTGCGTGATATTGCACCATTCATCCTGAATTTGTCCTAAGGCAACTTTTTTATTTGCAGTTGAGGTGTAATTAAAACAGTAATAGTCAAATCGTTCTACCGGAGCAAACGAGCCTAATTTGGTTATATTAGAAATAATTGGGAATAGCTGATCTAATGTAGTGCAATTCTTAGTATATTTTCTCATAGTCAAACTTAACATGCAATGAAATCCCCAAGCGTCCTCTAGGTGTAATGGAGCTGGCTGGGTGTACAAATTTGGTCGAGCTGCAGCACAAGCTACACATTCAGACAAAGAAGCCTGTCTAGCAGCCTCAGCGAGCCAAGCTAACCAAATGTTAGAGTCAGTATAGCCAGTGGACATAGCAATCACATCCACAGGGGTTAAGCTGGTATAGTCAACACTATCAATTCGCATAGGCATTGGGAGCGATGACTCCTGGGTCGGAGGAGGAGTAGGGTCTTGGGCTGACAACTCTGTAAGAGCAAGTTGTAACACCCGGAAAGGGTCCTTGCCAG
>NC_056504.1:22025952-22039941 GCF_014905685.2 Nematolebias whitei
TAAACAGGAAATGAAATCAATCTGTGGGAGCCTCTTCAAAGTAAAACAGGAAGTGGGTCAATTTCAGAATAAAATAAAAATTGGGAGTCAGATTCAAAAAGGAACAAAATATTATTCCACAACACTTGGCTTCTTGCAACTGCGATTAGACGTGGCTTCTTATAACTACATTTAGTCGCGGCTTCTTGCAAGGAAGATTAGACACGGTTTCTTGCAACCGCATTTAGACACGGCTTCTTGCAAACGCATTTAAACGCGGCTTCTTGTAACCACATTTAAACGCGGCTTCTTGCAACCACATTTAGACGCGGCTTCTTACAACCACATTTAGACAAAGCTTTTTACAACCGCTTTTAGACAAATCTTCTTATGCCCGCATTTTGCAACTACATTTAGATGAAGTTTCTTGCAACCGCATTTAGAAGAAGATTCATGCAACTGCATTTGGATGAACCTTCTTGCAACAGCATTTAGAGGAAGCTTCTTGCAACCGCGTTTAGATGCGGCTTCTTACAATTGCATTTATACATGGCTCCATGCAAGCAAGTTTAGACACAGCTTCCGGCATATTCAATTAGATGCAGCTTCTTGCAACCGTATTTTGATGCGGCTTCTTGCAATCGCTTTTAGACGCGGCTTCTTGCAACCGCATTCAGACGCAGCTTCTTGCAAGGAAGTTTAGACTTGGCATCTTACAACCGCGATTAGACGCGGCTTCTTGCAACTGCATTTAGGCTTCTTGCAAGGAAGTTTAGTAGCTGCTTCTTGCAACCACATTTAGACACGGCTTCTTTCAAACGCATCAAGACGAGGATTGTTGCAACCACGTTTAGACACGGCTTCTTGCAAGTAAGTTTAGAAGTGGCTTTTTGAAAATAAGTAGTAATGAGGGTTTGTGATTTTTTTTCAATTTGCATATTTAAACTTGCTGCTTTGTTCATTTTATTGAGGCTGCCACCTGTGACGACACCAGATATATTTCACAGCTTGTGCAGGTGTTTACCATCAGCTGAAATGACATGAAAGCCAGGAATGTTGAAATAAAAAGTGCAAGACAATTACCAGAAGGAGCGACGGAGGGATGGAAATGGACGGAACTAATGGAATGGAAGAGGTGCACAGCCACCACAGAGGGACGGGAGGCACATCGGCCAGGGAGCGCAACAGCCGTGTGCTTCTTGCAATTGTTATGGCCGAGGTTGTACCCAGGATGAAGGACCAGAAAACTGAACAGAGACCAGGACTCGAAATACCAAAAAAACAGTGTTTATTTACAAAAGGTGATAATAAAGGTGATGACGTCTCTGTACAGGTGTCGGGAAATATTTACAATATATATATACAGGATCACCTGAGGGGCAGAGGAAGAGGTTAAGGGAAACGCAGGAGGGACTGGAGTAATCTGTGAGGGATCTTTCTTACGTGACGAGAGGTTGAATAGGAAGGGTCCAAAATACGAATCCAGGTTGGAGTGGCAAGTGGTGGAAGGCAAAAAAGGCAGCTGCAGGATCACAGGAGGGATTGAGGAGGAACTCAGGAGACTCAGGCAGGTCCGATGACAACACGAAAAACAGGAAGGCTCTGAGAATGCAGAGGAAGACAAAACTTTAGTATAATCACTAGAGAACGCTGGCTAGAACATCTACTACCGTTGGCAGGCAATGTCCCAGCGCCTGTAGAGTGGCTTCTGAGTCTTCTTATACTCCTCCTCAGGTGTGGTGCTGATCAGCTGCAGCTGCTGGTAATTAAGGAGCTTGAGGAGAGAGAGGAGTGCAGGGCAGGATCCCAACAGCAATTATATTTAGAAGAAGCATCTTGCAACTACATTTGGACAAAGCTTCTTGAAACTACATTTAGACGAGGATTTGTGTAACTACAATTGGAAAAAGCTTCTTGAAACTACATTTAGTCAAAGCTTTGTGTAACTACATTTAGACAAAGCTTCTTGCAACTACATTTAGACGAAGCTTCTTGCAACTACATTTAGAAGAAGCTTCTTGCAACTACATTTAGACAAAGCTTCTTGCAACTACTGTTGGATAAAATGTAAATGTTATCATTTAAAACTGTTTTTAGACCCCTCATCATTTAATTAAACTCCAGTCGTGTGAACTAAAGAATAGCCATTTGTCTTGTTCATTTGCAGTGAGACCAAGATCTTGGGTTTTTAAACAACCATGATGTTATTCAGATCTGACCTCGCTACTCCGGCTATACTGTTTTGTAATCAAGCTGTCTGTTTAGTAATCTTTTCTGGCTCCGCTGCGTCGGAGAAAATCTGTATCTGTTGATTTTGCCTGCTGCTCACTCCTCCTGCCTCAAAATAAAACACGAGCTCTCCCGTCGAACGGACTTCACCTTGACATTTGGTCAGGTCACGAACTCCCCCCTCTGCAGAGGTCTCATCAAAATTCTTACACTCTGTCTTGTGTGTGAATTCTTTAAAGGTGATTCGAGGGAAAAAATCCCTAACATTCTTGGCGAGCCAGCCAGGAGCTCCCCGCAATCTGTTCATCGGTGGGACTCGACAGGACGCGCTGAAAGGTCGGCAATAGGCCGCCCAAAAGCCCCGGACGCTGATTGTGTTACAGGCCAGCGGGATAGGTTCAGGTTCGAGACATCGGGGACAGACCGGCGGAGCTCCGGCCCACATCTCTCACACAAGGCGTGTATGAGACTTTTCCTTTTTTTTTTTATATATAAGCAAAGTTGAACAGTGAGGTTGTTTGTTCAAACAGAATGCTGAGACCCTGTTAAAGTGATTAAATAGTGAAAAAGAAAAAACAGTTTAAGCCAAGACCCAGTAAAGTAGGGAAGTGAGATTGTTTGTTTAAACCACCAACCAACAACTTGTTTTGAAGTGAGATCGGTTTGCGCATACAATTAAGACCTACAGAAGTGAGGTGTGACAAGTCAAGACCTGATTTAAATAGTGAGACGGGCACCGAAACCTTATTTGGACATTTGGTGAGGCGTTAAATGAACACTAGTGCCATTTTTAATATAAAATGAGTCAAGACCTCCTCTGGAAGTGAGATTTCTAAGGGTTAAGAAACTTATAAACAAGCAACGTGAAAAAAGTAAGATTTTTCATGAGTAACGTGAGAAAAGTGAGATTTTTCACCGATTACAAGCAGAAGTGAGACCTTTCCTGAATTAAGATCTTAATTGACAAAAGCAGGTGAGACTATTGTCAAGACCCTTTCTAAAATTTTGAGTGAGACTCATAAGCCGGCATTTATTCTGAAAAATCGTGAGACATGTGCAAAACTCCTGTCTGTCTATGTGTGACTGTCTGTCTGTGTGTATGTTTAAAGTGACAGGCTGATCCTGTGGAGGATCCTTGCCTGTACTAACAGACGGGACCCGAAGCAGATTTGCTTACAACCTTTTTTTTAACTGAGTTTGGGTTAAGTGAATCTTTTTCATCTGGGGAACAAAGACTGCAGCTTTGTTTGTCAGAAAAAAGACAACACCCACTAACTGCATAAGAAAAAACGCTAAAATACCTTGTCTACTTCGCCTGTAAGCTTATTGAGTAATATAAGTTTACAGATAACTGTTCACTGTTTTTTGATTCTATAATGTCCTTCAAGCGTACAGCTGACTTTTTCTGTTATCTGTGGTGTTGCCGGCTCTCAGTCTGGGAGACCAAACGCACGCACGCATTGAACTCCCTCCTGTGTGATAACCACACACACACACATACACACACGCTCGTGAACGTCATGTTGTACTAAAGTTTTAAGTGGTATGACACTCTAAAAAACAAGTTATCTGAATTTAGATAAAAAATTAAAAAGTAAATAAAAATACTGCATGATGTTGAAAAATAGAAATTGACATTGATTTTATAAGCAATCTACATCGGGTAAGATAGCTACTGTTTATAATCTTGTACCAAAACCCAACTTAGAAAATATCTGAAATTCCCTTTAACTGACTGAATTAATTTATAAAAAATTCTGAAATGTCCCTTTAAACTGTTTAAATTCACTTCATGTCAAGAAGAATATCTCTGACCTTTGAAACCAAACCACACAAAAATAACTGAAACGGATTCACCTTTATCTTTTTCTGGTTTTATTAAACAACACTAACCACACAGACACTGATAATTACATTAGAACCCACTCATTGAGGCGAAGATTTGCTGGAACCGGATTCGGCCCCGTCGGTTCGCAGCAGCCCCATCCATCCGCCACTCCGACTCGACCAGAACCGAATGGACCAGAACCACACCAAATGTGTGTCACGAAACATAAAACAAAAGGAGAAAAAAAAATATATATATATATATGTATATGCGTTAATAAATTCAGATTGAGTATTGCTTAAAAGTAAAGGCCGAGTGCTGCTGTACCTGCGATAAATCCGCTGTGAAGTTGTTGAAATCCAACATCTACGGCTTGTTTTCGGGTCCACCAGTCGACCGAGTTGAATTTGAGTAGGTAAACGGTCCGTTTCGCCGTCACAAACCGTCGCTTTCTCTCCATAAAACCAACAAACCGCATCCGCCCTTGTCATCATCTTCACTGACTGGTTAGCTAAACGTTAGCTACACAGGAAGTGCAACTCGCGGTAGTGCGCATGCGTAACCGGAGATACAGGACCACAGCGCCAACTAACGTCCCGGCATGATCACTGCAGGCCAAAAGTTAACATTTGGGTTTAAACAGACGTCTGTCAAGGGCAAATTAAGACTTGACTTTTAATTTAAAGATTTGATTTAAAAAAGACACTAAGAGATTTATAACAGCAGTTGAATGGAATTTTGAACGACCCACAAAAGGAGCATTTGTTCAAATTGGGTGTGTAAAAATTAACTACTAACGGCTTATTAAATCTATAAATTAGGTGCAAATTTAACATAATATAATTAAATCCGAGATAGCCACATTAGGAGTTGACGGCTCATTTTAAGCAGACCTAACAATGTACGTTTTAGCAGACTTAGCACTGTTAAGGCATTAAATATGGATAATACACTAATAGATTGTGTTCTCGTTTCATTTATTGTATGACAATTCAGACCGTTTAAGCTCTCACGACCTTTGAGTTTGACATGTGTGGTGTAGGAAGTTCCGCCTTAGATTCTGAGTTTAGTGTTGATGGTGTTTTTTGGCTTTCATTATGAGGTGCTGTTTGAGATCCTTGTGTTGGTCAGAGTACAGTTATGACACCGCTGGAGGTAGAGGCAGATGGATTTTCAAGAGATGGAAATGGCTATCGGAGAGCTCAATCTGAGCTTTATTTGTCTATGTGTAACTTGAGATGGAGAACTTTACAATTGGATTTGTTATTTGGGTAATTGATTTTGCTATTTAAGACTGTTTCTGTTAAGTGCCCTGAGACAACTTTTTGTTTGGTTTAGAGCTATAAATAAATAAATTAAGAATAATATCAGGATTTAATTGGATTACTTTATTTTTAAGCTAATCTTAAATTAAGAAAAAGTTGAACTGAGTGAGTTCTTGAACCAGGAGGGATGTTCTGATTACACATAATGCACAATCATTCATATAGGTTGCTGAAAACCCACATGCAATTTGCAGTTTGACATCTTGGACTGGTTCTGAAGTGCCCAGAAGTGTATCACATGTGCAGGGTTGATGAAAAACTAGGCTGACAAGAACTTGTGACTTCATGAGACCACATCTACCAAACAACAACAACAACAAAATCTAAGTCTGGAGCACATGGACTTGAACTGAAACAAAATGCTGATGGCTGTGGACCGGCACTTTTGTCCAGGAGGGGGGAGCTGGACTAACATCATGATGAACTCTTGAACTCTGAACTTGCAGTATCTCCAAAGTCACACTGGAGAGAACCTGAAGCGGGCTGTCACTATACGTCTGGATTTGAGTGTCGACTTTTGCATGTGATGTACGGTGGTGCGTTCACTCTGGATCCAGGATAGATGCTGCATGTTTGCTCTGACATAAATGCACCCACATAGACACACTTTTCAAACATTACAGCAAAATTTTGATTTTGAAAAGTAGTATTGTGGTCACTTGGGACACCGGCCTAGTTCAATGACTTTTAGACAAAAAGAAGAGAGTTATATTTTACAATCTTATATCAAAAATGAATAAGGTTGCCCCTGAACAAATTATTGGCTTTTCCATTGGGTTCACTTTGTCTTTACAGATTAGTCTAAGGACTCAGTGACAAGAATGAAAAAGTGTTGTTTGTATTCTTTTTGGTTAACAAATGTTGGTCTGCAATATGAGCTGGAAAATTTGAACTCTGGTTGATCTCACATTTCCTATAGAGCGCTAATTTGGAAAATAAATACATAAATAAATTATCATGTACAGGGGATGATTCGGTTCACACATAAACAGTATTTTGGGCAAATACAAAACGGGAATCTTATTAACCAACAACCAAAACGGGAAAACTTTACTTCGATGTTTCTGAAACAGGGCACACTGGTGTACTGTTTCAGAAAAATGGGGGAGGTATATAGTGACTGATGTACTGATTTTATAGATTTGCCTTGCTAGAAAATTAAAAAGAGATGCTAATATACAAATTTTATCAACTTCACAACAAAACATTAAGGATGCTTTTTGAGAAAATTGAAGGATGCTTCATCACCTGTGTAAATTAGAGATTTTGATAACCAAAGAATCTCACTTTTATGTGTACAGGACAGTTCTCTTAGGGGGACACCCCTTTTTCTGAGAAGCCTTTTCTGAGACCTTTGTAGACCTTTGTAGACCTTTTTTTTTTACCTTTTTTAGAGCCAGGAGAACAATGAAAATGTGGTGGATCTATGTTTTTAGATATATTAACTTGACTTGACTTTACTTGACTGGACTATCAAGAAATTAATTGAGTTTTCATGTATAGAGTGTTTTAACTACATTTTTATGATGAGCACATATTTGTTCTGCCTAAACAGATCTCCAGAGGAGCTACGGCAGAGCTGGATAACTGATTTTGATTTCCTTTTATTTGTTCTATCTCGATCAGAAAACGCAATGTTTGATGTTGTATTGTACTGTTTTGAAAGAAAATATATTTTCTGCGCATGCGTTTAATAATTATTCCCTACAGACAGGAGGAGGTAAGACAAATAAATTTATTATCTTAACTAAAAACTTTAACTTTTTGATTCTGATGACTCATTTTCACTGCATGTGGTAATAACACATAATGTCTTTTGATTTCTATGTTCTCTTGTGAAAATAACTCTGCTTGTTCTAGGATCCAGAGTAAGGACTTTTGAGAATCCGACATATCCTTTTTCTTGGTTCAGGTTTGTAAACATAAAAATACAAATGAAATGTGATTTATGTTGTTCTATAAAGCTATTACAGTGTAGAAGTAATAATGAAATATTTTATTTTGACAAACCCCTTTAGTGGAAGAGACAGAAAATACAGTTACATGCCTTAGAGGGCTGCATTTGGACTAAAACATAGAACATCATATGACCTACAAAAAATAGACAGGAAAATTTAGAAAAGATCTGAAGATAGACCCCCTAGACAACGATGCAGGAGATTTTTGTAGATTTTTGTGTTACAGGTGGCGGGTGAAAGGAAGACAGTCTCTGGGTGCAGCAACTGCTCTCACCTGAGAGAAGAAACGAAGGAATACAGAAAAATTCGGCACCTTTGTGTCAGGCTTCATTCACAGGTGACAAAACCAAAGGAGAGAGATGAACCTGGGAGACCCCACACACTCGGTGCTGCTGAATGTCATCACAGGAGGAAGGGACCGAGGTGGACTGGACCTTATCAGGTGGTTGAGAGAACCTCACGCCAGCAGAGAAGCCAAACACTTTGGGATCGATCTGGTTGATGAAAGCCCCCACTTTGTCAGGACAAATGGCCTGACACACATTCTTCCTGAAAATCCTGAACTGAACTTATACCCCCAAAGAAAAACGACAAGATGGACACGCTGACTTAGGCCTCCTCAGTGCACACACGTCCCTAGAAAGTTTAAAACACGCTGATAACAGAGACTCTTACACACATGAAGAGAACTCCGCGGTCCTATATGTAAGGGTCCCACTGCCTGCAGCCTGCCTTGCTGATGGCCGCTGATTACCAACACCTGGCAGCCATCAGCCTGATGAGCCTCTCCATCTACTTAAGGCTGCAGTCCGGTGTGACTCGACGCTGGAGCATATCACCTCTTATGGTATAGTACTGTTGTGAGGCAAATGTCTTGGTGAAAAGAATTTGTTCACCTTTTGCTCTTTTTTCCAGTTTCCTGGTTCCTCGTGCTCTTTGGATTTCCCTCGTGACCTGATCTGGATCCCTCGGCCTGTCAGGTATTCCTCGTGCCTCTTTGCCTCCAGTTGCCAGCCTTCCTCGCTCCCCTTTGGACCCCTGTTGGATTTCCCTCTGCTGCTCGCTCTCCTTGGACTGAAGGACCAGCTCTCCTCTTCGGGTTGGACTGTAAGGACAAACGCTCATTAAACAAACCACTCTGGCCTTCCCCCGTTGGACAACTGTTAACCTGTCGTCCCTCTTTCCAGGAGCCTCAGAGAAGCAGCCTGTGGATGTCATTTAACTCACTGTATATAATAAACACTGTTCTTTTGTATTTCCCCTGTGTCTGCCTCGTTCTGGGTCTCATATCATCTGGGTTCCCCGCGCACTCCTAACACTATAATTACATCACCGCTGAGCAACAAAGGACCCCTCACATGGGAGGGCCTCCCGACTCTTCAGAGCACCAAAACGCTGAGGGAAAGGAAAATTGATGTTGTTGTTGCTTTTATTTGGTCATTTCAGGAGAACAGAATATAATAGTTTTATTACCAGAACTAGTAGTTAAAATAGTCACAATGCTTTACACTCAGACCTAAAAACCTGTTCTATATTTATTATTTTAAATTGGTTTAAAGTGATGATTCAGTTATCTTTGCAGTTCATAAAAAAAATTACTGCTCGCTCATAAAGAGCCCACATAATTCTAGTTTTGCTTGGTCTTTGAGTGATTTTTGTTTTTCTGCCTTTTGATTTACTTGTTCCGGGGACCACAAATTGAAGATACTGAGTGAACCTGAAGTTCAGGGTCATCACCAGAGAGGGCCTGGGGTGATGACGTGCTTTTCCTCCTACGCTCTTACCATCAGCCCTGGGGGGGGGGGGGTTCAGCGTCATTCACACAGAATCTTCAGTTAAACGTGTTGCCCACATAAATTTATAGTTTGCATATGGTAAAACTTAGTTTTAAATGATAAACAGTAGGGAATGTTGGATAAAATGTAAATGTTATCATTTAAAACTGTTTTTAGACCCCTCATCATTTAATTAAACTCCAGTCGTGTGAACTAAAGAATAGCCATTTGTCTTGTTCATTTGCAGTGAGACTAAGACCTTGGGTTTTTAAACAACCATGATGTTATTCAGATCTGACCTTGCTACGCCGGCTATCCCGTTTTGTAATCAAGTTGTCTGTTTAGTAATCTTTTCTGGATCCGCTGCGTCGGAGAAAATCTGTATCTGTTGATTTTGCCTGCTGCTCACTCCTCCTGCCTCACAATAAAACACGAGCTCTCCCGTCGAACGGACTTCACCTTGACGTTTGGTCAGGTCACGAACTCCCCCCTCTGCAGAGGGCTCATCAAAATTCTTACTTTCTGTCTTGTGTGTGAATTCTTTAAAGGTGATACGAGGGAAAAAATCCCTAACAACTACATTTAGATTAAGCTTCTTACAACTACATTTAGACAAAGCTTCGTACAACTACATTTAGACTAAGTTTCTTACAACTACATTTAGACTAAGCTTCTTACAACTGTCGGCTGCTGAGCGATACTGTTTATTTTTAATAAGACAGAAAAATTATAAAACTAATATCAGCAACACCACCTACTTAAACTAGGAATAAGGTTAGGTCTATATCGCAGGGATTTACAATAATTTATTACAACCGTAGAAACAAATTCTGCACGCAGTCCAGATGTTAAAACCCCACATCTAGAGCAATCTATAAAATCAAAGATTAAAAAGGTGACATGGTTATGACAGTCTGAGCAAAAAGAAGCAGTCTTAGCTGAAAGGGGTGTGGTCCTCTCACCCGAGGATGGAGCTCCTATGCGGTTTCGAGTCCCAACTTTCAGTGATCTCCCGGCACGCTATCCGGCATCCGACGACCCTCCACGATCTTGACCTCACCCTGCGCTCGTATCTCCTTGAGTCTGGCGTCCCATGGCGAACTCAACCTCCAGCCATCTCCAATGCTCGGATCTCCGCCCCGACACCAGACCTGGAACACTGTACCCTCCAACCAGGCACGATCCACCATGCTGAGCAGATTAGCTGGTTTCTTGGGTGCGTTCTTACCCCCGCTAGTCCCTGCTCTTCATCATCGCGCATTCAGTCTATGCCAACCTGTTGACTGGCTTGTCCTTGGCTGTTGCCCATTGGCGTTGGTTGCGCACCCGGCCATTGCGCTCCGTGGCCAACATTCCTCCCGCCCCTCGGCAGTGGTTGCGCGTGTCTGCCGGTGCGTTCGTTTCGTCCAGTCCGCTTCTCCGTCGCTCCTTCTGTTCATTGTCCTGTGCTGTTTATTTCCCCATTCCTGGTTTTCATGTCATTACAGCTGATAGGGAATACCTGCGCAAGCTGTCGGATGTCTCTGGTTGCGTCACAGGTGGCAGCCTCAAAACAAAAATGAACAGAACATCCAGTTTAAACATACAAAAAACCCCACAAAAAGCCACGTTTAGACGCAGATTCTTGCAACCGCTTTTAGACACGGCTTTTTGCAACCACTTTTAAACGTGGCTTCTTTAAAGCACTTTTAGATGTGGTTTCTTGCAACCGCATTTAGACGCAGCTTCTTGGAACTGCATTTAGACAAAGGTTCTTACAACCGCGTTTAGTCAAAACTTACAACCACATTTTGCAACTACATTTAAAAAATAAATTAATTTAAAAAAAATTTAGACGAAGCTTCTTGCAACCACATTTAGACGAGGCTTCATGCAACCGCATTTAGACGCAGTTTCTTGCAACCGCTTTTAGACACGGCTTCTTGAAAGGAAGTTTAGACTCGACATCTTGCAATCTCGATTAGACGCGGCTTCTTGCAACCGCACTTAGACAAAGCTTCTTACAACCACATTTAGACAAAACTTCTTTCACCCGCATTTTGCAACTACATTCAGACGAAGCTTCTTGCAACTGCATTTAGACAAAGCTTTTTGCAACAGCGTTTAGCTACTTACAACTACATTTAGACACGGCTTCTTGCAAATGCACATAGACGAAGCTTCTTGCAACCGTGTTTAGACGCGGCTTCTTACAATCGCATTCATACGCATATCCTTGCAAGCAAGTTTGACGCAGCTTCCTGCATCTTCAATTAGACGCCGCTTCTTGCAATCGTATTTTGACGCGGCTTCTTGCAACCACATTTAGACGCAGCTTCTTGCAACTGCATTCAGACGCAGATTCTTGCAAGGAAGTTTAGACTTGGCTTCTTGCAACTGCTATTAGACATGGCTTCTTACAATTGCCTTTAGACGCGGCTCCTTGCAAGCAACTTTAGACGCGGCCTCCTACATCTTTTATTAGATGTGGCTTCTTGAAACCTCTTTTAGACGCGGCTTCTTGTAACCACGATTAGACGTGGCTTCTTGCAAATGAATTTAGACGCGGCTTCTTGCAAGGAATTTTAGATGCTGCTTCTTGTAACTACATTTAGACACGGCTTCTTACAACCACGTTTAGACGTGGCTTCTTGCAAGGAAGTTTAGAAGTGGCTTCTTGCAACCGCATTAAGAAGAGGATTCTTGCAACCATCTTTAGACGCAACTTCTTACAAGCAAGTTTAGATGCAGCTTCTTGCAAGTTTAGACGCGGCTTCTTGAAACTATGTAATAATGAGTGTTTGTGATTTTTTATTTGCTTATTTAAACTTGCTGCTTTGTTCACTTTATTGAGGCTGCCACCTGTGACGACACCAGAGACATTTGACAGCTTGTGTAGGTGTTCCATATCAGCTGTAGTGACATGAAAGCCAAGAATGGGGAAATAAAAAGCGTAAGACAATGAACAGAAGAAGCGAAAGAGGGATGGAAACAGATGGAACGAACGTAATGTATGAAGCACACAGTCACCACCGAGGGACGGTAGGCACGTCGGCCAGGGAACGCAATGGCCGGTTGCGCAACCACCGCTGCAGTGCAACAGCCGAGGACAAGCCAGTCAGCAGGCTGGCAGAGACTGAAGGCGCGATGATGAAGAGCAGAGACTAGCTGGGGTAAGAACGTAACCAAGAAACCAGCTAAGCTGGTCACATGGTAGATCGTGCCCGGTTGTAGGGTGCAGTCATCGAGATCTGGTGTCGGGGGCAGAGGACAGAGTGTTGGAGATCGATGGAGGTCAAAATCACAATGGCAAGCCGGACTCAAGGAGGTACCAGCGCCAGTTGAGGTCAAGACCGTGGAGGCAGAACTCTGGATAGAGTGCCGGGAGATCACTGAAGGTCGAGACTTGGGTCATCCTGGGAGTGCCGTGCGAGGCCGAGAAGACCACGCACCTTTCAGCTAAGACTTCTTCTTTTTGCTCAGAGTGTCATAACCATGTCGACTTTTTATTACTTTATGTGACAAAAAAAATAGTTCCGCTAAGGCAGCCGACAACTACATTTAAACTAAGCTTCTTGCTGTAAGGATGGTACTTTTCTGTGGCCCGGTTTGTGTCTGTTTCCCTCGTGCTCCCTGATTAGTTCCATTAGTGCCACCTGTGTCTCGTCCCAGCTGTTTGTCATCATGTCTCGTCTTCTCCCTGTATTTAAGCTGTCCTATTCTGTCTTGTTCTTCGTCGGGTCGTCTTCGTTGGCTACTTTCCTTGGGTCTCCTGAGTCTTTCCCCGAGTCTTCCTGGTCCCTCGAGTTCCCCGTGTCTCTCGTGCCTCCTGAGTTCCCCGTGCCTAATTCATGTAAGTTTTGCTGCCCCGTCAGCTTGTTTATTTTGTACTTTTATTTACCATTAAAAACATATTTTTTGTATATCTGCCGAGTTGAGTCCCTGTTCTGCACTCTGGGTTCGCTCCTAACCTCAAACCATGACAGTACGACCCGACCAGAACAGAACCCAGCGGGCAGGGTTCTCACTCGGCAACACTCACCATTTTTCTTTTTTCCCTCCTCGTGCCATGATGGACGAACTCCTCTCCGTCTCTGTCCATCCACCGTCCCGCCGCCGCCGCGGTGGACGGTTCCGGAGGCAGTCTGCGGCGACCGGCCCGGTCTCGTTGGCCGAGCAGAACTTCAGAGCTGGTTCCGGTGTTTTCGTGGGAGCGGGGTCCGTCGCTTCACCTCCCAGGTTTCCGGTGGGGGCGAGATCCAGTGTCCCACGGGAGATCCGGTCCACTCCTGTTCGTTTCGGTGAGTCCGGTCCGGTTGACGTTACAGGGGCGGGTTCCGTCGCCTCACCTTCCAGGTTCCTGGTGGGGGTGGAATCCGGCCTCTCACCGCCACTCCGCGCCGCGGCTGTTCGACCCAGCCCGGCCGTACCTCCGGAGAGTATTCAGTGTGACTCCGTGGGGGCGTGTCCCGCCGCCTCACCTTCCAGGTTTCCGGTGGGGGCGGCACCCGTCACCACATCCACTCATACAGACATTCCCTTTTTTCATTCATTTTCCCCTGAAAATATTTTTCATGTTAATCAAGCCCTTTTTGAACTATTTAATTCTGTTAAAAGAAACCCGTCCTCCTTTGATTTAGTTTTGACCCAGATGGAGGATTTTTTACTTTCTATCCCAGGCCTTTCTTTGCTCCCCGAGTATGATTTTTTGCTATCTGAATTAAAGACTCTTAAGACTCCAGTTGCAGCCATTCCTGAGGTGGACTCCACGCTGCACGCAGCCATCCCTGAGGTGGACTCCATGCTGCACGCAGCCCCTGAGGTGGGTCCTCATCTCTCCTACTCCGAGGGGGTCCCGGCAGACGCTCCTCATCTCTCCTACTCCGAGGGGGTCCCGGCAGACGCTCCTCATCTCT
>NC_056504.1:22040041-22051152 GCF_014905685.2 Nematolebias whitei
CCCCAGGCCTCTCCGACAGCAGCAGCAACTCCCCAGGCCTCTCCGACAGCAGCAGCAACTCCCCAGGCCTCTCCGTCTCCTGCTGCAGTTTCCAAGGTTCCCTCATCTCCTGCTGCAGCCTCCCAGGCTCCCATGCCGTCTTGCTGCAGCCTCCCAGGCTCCCATGCCGTCTGCTGCAGCCTCCCAGGCTCCCATGCTGTCTGCTGCAGCCTCCCAGGCTCCCATGCTGTCTGCTGCAGCCTCCCAGGCTCCCATGCCGTCTGCTGCAGCTTCCCAGGCTCCCATGCCGTCTGCTGCAGCCTCCCAGGCTCCCATGCCATCTGCTGCAGCCTCCCAGGCTCCCATGCCGTCTGTTGCATCCTCCCAAGCTCCCACGCCGTCTGCTGCAGCTCACCAGGCTCCCACGCCGTCTCCTGCAGCCCTCCAGGCTCTCGTGTCCCTTTTCTGGTTCCTCGTGTCCCTTTTCTGGTTCCTCGTGTCCCTTTTCTGGTTCCTCGTGTCCAGATTCATGTAAGTTTTGCTGCCCCGTCAGCTTGTTTATTTTGTACTTTTATTTACCATTAAAAACATATTTTTTGTATATCTGCCGAGTTGAGTCCCTGTTCTGCACTCTGGGTTCGCTCCTAACCTCAAACCATGACACTTGCAACTACATTTAGATGAAGCTTCTTTCATCTAAATTTAGACAAAGCTTCTTGCAATTACATTTAGATGAAGCTTCTTGCAACTAGATGTAGGAGAAGCTTCTTGAAACTACATTTAGATGAAACTTTGTGTAACTATATTTCGACAAAGCTTCTTGAAACTACATTTAGACAAAGCTTTGTGCAACTATATTTAGATGAAACTTATTGCAACTACATTGAGACAAAGCTTCTTCCAACTACATTTAGAAAAAACTTCTTAAAACTAGATTTAGACAATGCTTCTTGCAACTAAATTCAGATAAAGCTTCTTACAACTACATTTAGACGAAGTTCCTTGCAACTACATTTAGACGAAGCTTCGTACAACTACATTTAGACTAAGCTTCTTACATCTACATTTAGAAGAAGCTTCTTGCAACTACATTTAGACGAAGCTTCGTACAACTACATTTAGACTAAGCTTCTTACATATACATTTAGAAGAAGCTTCTTGCAACTACATTTAGAAGAAGCTTCTTGCAACTATATTTAGAAGAAGCTTCTTGCAACTACATTTAGAAGAAGCTTCTTGCAACTACATTTAGAAGAAGATTCTTGCTAATATATTTAGAAGAAGCTTCTTGCAACTACATTTAGAAGAAGCTTCTTACAACTACATTTAGACTAAGCTTCTTACAACTACATTTAGACTAAGCTTCTTACAACTACATTTAGACTAAGCTTCTTACAACTGTCGGCTGCTGAGCGATGCTGTTTATTTTTAATAAGACAGAAAAATTATAAAACTAATATCAGCAACACCACCTACTTAAACTAGGAATAAGGTTAGGTCTATATCGCAGGGATTTACAATAATTTATTACAACCATAGAAACAAATGCTGCACGCAGTCCAGACGTTAAAATCCCGTATCTAGAGCAATCTATAAAATCAAAGATTAAAATGGCGACGTGGTTATGACAGTCTGAGCAAAAAGAAGCAGTCTTAGCTGAAAGGGGTGTGGTCCTCTTGCCCAAGGACGGAGCTCCTAGCGGTTTTTTGTTTCTCGATTTTAAGTGATCTCCCGGCATGCTATCCAGCATCCGACAACCCTCCACGATCTTGACCTCACCCGGCACTCGTAACTCCTTGAGTCTGGCGTCCCATGGTGATCTCAACCTCCAGCCATCTCCAACACTCGGACCTCCACCCCCAACACCAGACCCGGAACACTGTACCCTCCAACCGGGCATGATCCACCATGCTGAACAGATTTGCTGGTTTCCTGGGTGCGTTCTTACTCCCGCTAGTCCCTGTTCTTCATCATCGCGCATTCAGTCTATGCCAACCTGTTGACTGGCTTGTCCTCGGCTGTTGCCCATTGGTGGTGGATGCGCACCCGGCCATTGCACTCCGTTGCCAACGTGCCTCCCGCCCCTCATCAGTGTTTGTGTATGTCTGCCGGTACATTTGTTCCGTCCAATCCGCTTCTCCGTCGCTCCTTCTGTTCATTGTCCTGCGCTGTCTATTTACCGATTCCTGGCTTTCATGTCATTACAGCTGATAGGGAACGCATCCGCGAGCTGTCGGATGTCTCTGGTCGTATCACAGGTAGCAGCCTAAAAAAATGAACAGAACAACCAGTTTAAACATACAAAAAAAAAAACCACACAAAAAGCCGCGTTAAGATGCAGCTTCTTGCAACCTCTTTTAGACGCGGCTTCTTACAACCGCGTTTAGACAAATCTTACAACCACATTTTGCAACTACATTTAGACTAAGCCTCTTGTAACCGCATTTAGACGAGGCTTCATGCAACCGCATTTAGACGAAGCTTCTTGCAACCGCTTTTACAAGTGCATTTAGATTTGGTTTCTTGCAACCGCATTTAGACAAAGCTTCTTACAACCGCGTTTAGACAAATCTTACAAACACATTTTGCAACTACATTTAGACTAAGCCTCTTGTAACCGCATTTAGACGAGGCTTCATGCAACCGCATTTATACGAAGCTTCTTGCAACCGCTTTTAGATGTGGCTTCTTGCAAGAAGTTTAGACTCGGCTTTCTACATCTTCAGTAAGATGCAGCTTCTTGCAACCGCTTTTAGACACGGCTTCTTGCAAGGAAGTTTAGGCTTGGCATCTTGAAATCACGATTAGACGTGGCTTCTTGCCACTGCATTTATACACAGCTTCTTGCAACCGCATTTAGACAAAGCTTCTTACAACCGCGTTTAGACAAATCTTCTTTCACCCACATTTTGCAACTACATTTAGTTCAAGCTTCTTGCAACCGCATTTAGATGAAGCTTTTTGCAACAGCGTTTAGCTACTTGCAACTGCATTTAGACACGGCTTCTTGCAAATGCACACAGACGAAGCTTCTTGCAACCGTGTTTAGACGCGACTTCTTACAATTGCATTTATACGCAGCTCCTTGCGAGCAAGTTTAGATGCAGCTTCCTGCATCTTCAATTAGACGCGGCTTCTTGCAATGAAATTTTGATGCGGCTTCTTACAACCAGATTTAGAATCGGCTTCTTGAAGCAAGTTAAGACTAGGCTTCTTGCAACCGCGATTAGACGCGGCTTCTTGCAACCGCATTCAGACGCGTCTTCTTGCAAGGAAGTTTAGATGCAGCTTTTTGCAAACGCGATTAGATTCTACTCATATCAGCTACTTAGACTACAAGCATGTCTTAAAGACATAAAAACCTGGATGACTTAATTTTCTCCTGTTGAACACAGACAAAACTGAGGTTTTGGTTTTTGGACCTGAGCACCTTAGGAATGAATTTTTCAGTCTTTCTCCCTCCTTAGATGGCATCAATCTGTCCTCCAGCTCTAATGTTAAAAATCTTGGTGTTATTTTTTATCAGGACATGTCTCGGCAGCCGACAACTACATTTAGACTAAGCTTCTTGAAACTACATTTAGATGAAGCTTTGTGTAACTATATTTGGACTAAGCTTCTTGAAACTACATTTAGACGAAGTTTCTTGCAACTATATTTAGAAATAGCTTCTTGAAACTACATTTAGACAAAGCTTCTTGCAAGTACATTCAGACGAAGCTTCTTACAACTACATTTAGGCAATGCTTTTTGCAACTATATTTAGAAGAAGCTTCTTGCAACTGCCTTTTGACAAAGCTTCTTGCAACTACATTTTGATGAGGCTTCTTACAACTACATTTAGAAGAAGCTTCTTGCAACTACATTTAGAAGAAGCTTCTTGCAACTATATTTAGAAGAAGCTTCTTACAACTACATTTAGACTAAGCTTCTTACAACTGTCGGCTGATGAGCGATATTGTTTTTTTTTAATAAGACAGAAAAATTATAAAACTAATATCAGCAACACCACCTACTTAAACTAGGAACAAGGTTAGGTCTACATCGCAGGGATTTACAATAATTTATTACAACCATAGAAACAAATGCTGCACGCAGTCCAGATGTTAAAACCCCGTATCTAGAGCAATCTATAAAATCAAAGATTAAAAAGGCGACGTGGTTATGACAGTCTGAGCAAAAAGAAGCAATCTTAGCTGAAAGGGGGGTGGTCCTCTCGCCCAAGGACGGAGCTCCTAGGCGGTTTTGAGTCTCGACTTTCAGTGATCTCCCGGAATGCTATCCAGCGTCCGACGACCCTCCACGATCTTGACCTCACCCGGCGCTCGTAACTCCTTGACTCCGGCGTCCCATGGTGAACTCAACAACCAGCCATCTCCAATGCTCGGACCTCCGCCCCCGACACCATACCCGGAACACTGTACCCTCCAACCGGGCATGATCCACCGTGCTGAGCAGATTAGCTGGTTTCTTGGGTGGGTTCTTACCCCCGCTAGTCCCTGCTCTTCATCATCGCGCATTCAGTCTATGCCAACCTGTTGACTGGCTTGTCCTCGGCTGTTGCCCATTGCGGTGATTGCGCACCCGGCCATTGCGCTCCGTGGCCAACATGACTCCCGCCCCTCATCAGTGTTTGTGCGTGTCTGCCAGTACGTTCGTTCCGTCCAATCCGCTTCTCCGTTGCTCCTTCTGTTCATTGTCCTGCGCTGTTTATTTAACCATTCCTGGCTTTCATGTCATTACAGCTGATATGGAATGCCTGCGCGAGCTGTCGGATGAAACTGGTCACTACACAGGTGGCAGCATAAAAAAAATGAACAGAACAACCAGTTTAAGCATACAAAAAAATGAAAAAAAACACAAAAAGTCGCGTTTAGATGCAGCTTCTTGCAACCGCTTTTAGACGCAGCTTCATGCAACCACTTTTAAAAGTGTCTTCTTTAAAAAACCCTTTTAAATGTGGTTTCTTGCAACCGTATTTAGACGCAGCTTCTTACAACTGCATTTAGACGTGGTTTGTTGCAACCGTATTTAGACAAAACTTCTTACAACCGCATTTAGACAAAACTTACAACCAAATTTTGCAACTACATTTAGACGAAGCTTCTTGCAACCGCATTTAGACGAGGCTTCGTGCAACCGCTTTTAGATGCAGCTTCTTGCAAGGAAGTTTAGACTCGGCTTCTTACATCTTCAGTAAGATGTGGCTTCTTGCAACCGCATTCAGATGCGGCTTCTTGCAAGGAAGTTTAGACTCTGCTTCTTACAACCGTATTTTGATGCAGCTTCTTGCAACTGCTTTTAGACGTGGCTTCAAGCAAGGAAGTTTAGACTCGGCTTCTTGCAATCGCGATTAAATGCAGCTTCTTGCCACCGCATTTAGACACAGCTTCTTGCCACCGCATTTAGACACAGCTTCTTGCAACCGCATTTAGACAAAGCTTCTTACAACCGCGTTTAGACAAAACTTCTTTCACCCACATTTTGCAACTACATTTAGTTCAAGCTTCTTGCAATCGCATTTAGATTAAGCTTTTTGCAACAGCGTTTAGATACTTGCAACTGCATTTAGACACGGCTTCTTGCAAATGCACATACAAAGCTTCTTGCAACCGTGTTTAGACACGGCTTCTTACAATAGCATGTATACGCATCTCCTTGCAAGCAAGTTTAGATGCAGCTTCTTGCATCTTCAATTAGACGCGGCTTCTTGCAATCAAATTTTGACGCGGCTTCTTGCAACCGCGATTAGACGCGGCTTATTACAACTACATTTAGACACAGCTCCTTGCAAGCAAGTTTAGACGCGGCTTCCTACATCTTTAATTAGATGCGGCTTCTTGAAACCTCTTTTAGACGCGGCTTCTTGCAACCGCATTCAGATGCGTCTTCTTGCAAGGAAGTTTAGACGCAGCTTTTTATAACCGCAATTAGATGCTACTCATATCAGCTACTTAGACTACAAGCATGTCTTAAAGACATAAAAACCTGGATGACTCTTAATTTTCTCCTGTTGAACACAGACAAAACTGAGGTTTTGGTTTTTGGACCTGAGCACCTTAGGAATGAATTTTTCAGTCTTTCTCCCTCCTTAGATGGCATTAACCTGTCCTCCAGCTCTAATGTTAAAAATCTTGGCGTTATTTTTTATCAGGACATGTCTTTTATCTCCCACATTAAAAACGTTACTAGAACTGCCTTCTTCCATCTGCGTAATATCACTAAAATGAGAAACATCTTGTCTAAAAATGATACAGAAAAACTGGTCCATGCATTTGTCACGTCTAGACTAGACTATTGCAATGGTTTATTATCTGGATGTCCAAATACTTCTTTAAAACGTCTTCAGTTGATCCAAAATGCTGCTGCTAGAGTCTTAACCAGAGTTATTAGGCGAGATCATATTTCTCCAGTTTTAGTTTCCATTGGCTCCATGTCAAATCCAGATTAGATTTCAAAATCTTACTTCTAACCTACAAAGCTCTCAACAACCTGGCTCCATCTTATATTACAGATCTTATTGTTCCATATTTTCCTAACAGAGTGCTTCGCTCTCAGACTGCAGGCTTACTTGTGGTTCCTAAAATTTACAAAATCAGAATGGGAGGCAGATCTTTTAGTTATCAGGCTCCTCTCTTGTGGAACCAACTGCCAATCTCTGTCTGTGAGGCTGACTGTCATGGTTTGAGGTTAGGAGCGAACCCAGAGTGCAGAACAGGGACTCAACTCGGCAGATATACAAAAATAGGATTTTAATGGTAAATAAAAGTACAAAATAAACAAGCTAACGGAGCAGCAAAACTTACATGAACTAGGCACGGGGAACTCAGGAGACAAGAGAGATACGGGGAACTCGAAGGACCAGGAAGAATCAGGGAAAGACTCAGGGCAAGACTCAGGAGACCCAAGGGAGAGTACCAACGAAGACGACCCGACAAAGAACAAGACAGAATAGGATGGCTTAAGTACCGGGAGAAGACGAGACATGATGACAAACAGCTGGGACGAGACACAGGTGGCATCAATGGAAACTAATGAGGAAGCACGAGGGAAACAGACAAACCGGGCCACAGAAAAGTACCATCCTTACACTGACACATTATCCAGTTTTAAAACTAGGCTTAATGTGATGTAAGGTTCATTTTTGGAGAAGTGATTGGTGTCACCTGGTGATAGACACAGTCACAGGTCCAGAGGGTAGATATTTAATAATAAAACTTTATAAAAATAACTATAAGTTGTGTATTGTCAGTATATATGCCCCAAATGTAGATGACACCTCTTTTTTTCATGATTTTTTCTCATCACTTTCTGATCACTTGGATTGCTCACTTATACTTGGAGGTGACCTCAACTTTGGTCTAAATGAAGAATTAGACAGATGTAGTAGAGCAGGAACTCAGCGTAGTTGGCAGTCCATAAATATAGTTAAACAGTACATGAATGATTATGGACTTTGTGATGCATGGCGATCTCTTCACCTGAATCGTAGAGAGTATACTTTCTTCTCTTCTGTCCATCACTCTTACTCTCGTCTGGATTATTTTTTAGTCAGCAGCTCTTTGTTGACGGACATCTCAGACACTGAGATTCACCCTATAGCTCTCAGTGATCATGCTCCTGTCTGTTTAAATCTAGCAAACAGAAAAGAAATCCCTAAAAGTATAAACTGGAGATTTAATACATCACTGCTTGAAGATGTAGATTTTATCAAATATTTTACAGAAGAGTGGGCTTCATATCTGGAGTATAATGACGTGCCTGGAACATCAGCATCTATTCTCTGGGAGGCAGGTTAAGCTGTAATGAGAGGTAAAATAATTTCATTTTCATCACAAAAGAAGAAAAAAGAAAATAAACATATTCAGGAACTAGAAGAAACCATTAAATCGTTAGAAGCCTCTCAAGATGAAGAAATGCTGGATAAAATGCGTAAAGCAAAATTGGAATTAAAAGAATGTATTAACAAAAAAACTCAATTCTTAATACAACGAATTAGAATCGAAAATTTTGAACAGAGCAATAAGTCAGGTAGCTTTCTAGCTAAACAGCTCAAAATAAATAAGGAAAAAACAACTATAGTTGGTGTTAAAGACTCGACTGGGAATACAGTTTACGACCCTGAAAGAATTAACAGCATTTTTAGAGATTTTTATAAAGACTTGTATTCGCCCCAGATAAACCCATCAGATAATGAAATTAATGAATTCTTGGATAAAATAACACTTCCTAAACTATCAGATAGTCAAACAATGGAGCTGGATTCACCACTGACACCAGTGGAACTCCAGGAAGCCCTCAAAAGCATGTCCAATAAAAAGGCTCCAGGTCCAGATGGATTCCCAACAGAATTCTATAAAGAATTCTGGAATATCCTGGCTCAACTATTTCCCAAATCTACAAGAAACTGAGAAAAATAACAGTCTTCCAAAAAATATAAATTCTGCCAACATTAGTCTCCTGTTAAAACCAGGCAAAGACCCTGTATTACCTACCAGTTATCGTCCAATATCTCTTATCAACGTTGATCTTAAAATAATTTGTAAAGCCCTCTCAAAAAGATTAGAAAAGGTAACTCCTCTAATAATACATCCAGACCAAACTGGTTTTATAAAAGGGAGACATTCAGCCACAAATGCACGCAGATTATTTAATTTAATAGATTATTCTTACAGTAAAAACATTGAAACTGCAATATTCTCTCTAGATGCAGAAAAAGCCTTCGATAGAGTTAACTGGAAATTTTTATTTGCAGCCTTACATAAATTTGGTTTTGGAAATTATTTCATAAATTGGTTACAAATATTATACAGTTCTCCTTCAGCATGCATTAGGACAAATAATCAAATATCTGCTAGTTTTGCTCTGCAAATGGGAACCAGGCAGGGATGTCCACTCTCCCCCTCACTGTTTGCTATTTTCATCGAACAACTAGCTGCAGCAATCAGGCAAACTACAGATATTAAAGGCATAAAATGCAAGAACAGATAGCACAAAATCAGTCTATATGCTGATGATGTGCTGCTATTCCTCCGGCATTCACAAACCTCCATCTCTCAGGTTATTGGATTGATAAACTCTTTCTCAAAAGTTTCAGATTACTCTATAAACTGGCTAAAATCCACAGTTCTACCAATTAATTGCTCTTTCAACAATTCACTTACTACACAACTGCAATCAGGGAATATTACATATTTGGGTATCAAAGTTTTGCCTAAATTGGCAGATTTAACAAAACTAAACCACACCCCACTTTTAAAGAAAATTGAGGATGATCTGGCTAGATGGAAATCTTTACCCATATCTCTCATGGGAAGGATCGCATCAATAAAAATGATGGTTTTGCCTAGAATAAATTATTTATTCTCAATGATCCCAAATAAACCATCATCTGACTGGTTTAGATCCCTGGACTCCTCTATTTCTAAATTTCTATGGAAAGATAAACGCCCTCGTATTAGATTAAAAACACTACAGAAATCCAAAGATAAAGGAGGACTAGAACTACCCAACTTTTATTATTATTTTCTAGCCAACAGGCTAGAATACATCTCAAAATGGATAAAACACACACCCCTTGATGAACTTTGGCTAGACGTGGAACAGACACTTTGCAATAATATAATGATCTCGGACCTTCCATTCATTAGCTCAAACATAAAACGACAGGAATGCTTTAAAAGCATCAATATCAGCTCCTCTCTGACAGCTTGGTGGGAGTTTCTTAAAATGACAGAGTCTTCACTAATCCCATGTAAACGTACACCCATCTGGAACAACCCTGGCATCCTACAACAGAATAAGATGATAAACTTCCCAGGATGGAGGTGTAAAGGAATTGAATATTTGGAACATATATATGAAGAAGTGGACTACATCCCATTTAACAGATTAATAACACAATATGGGATTGATAAGAATAAATTTTTAGAATATCAACAAATTAAATCTATAACCAAAAATAAATTTAAACTTAATAACACTAGGATTGAAATGTCAACAAGTGTATTAGAATTTCTTAATCTTAACCCTCCCAAATTACTATCTAAGGTTTATCAGAAACTCGGTAAAATAGATGAATCTATATCTCTTCCCATTGTAAAATGGGAGACAGACTTGTCAGTTAATTTTGACCAAAACTTTTGGTCGCAGATCTGTCTGAGAACTTTTAAGATGATTAAAAACTCGAATTTACAACTAATACAATACAAAATCCTTCATAGAGTACACTATACAGGTCAACGGATGTTCAAGATGGGTTTCGCATCATCTAATATTTGCTCACAGTGTACAGACAATATTCCTGACAATTACATCCACGCATTTTGGTTCTGTCCACCTGTTCAGAGGTTTTGGTGCCGGATATGTGAAGACTTATCAAAGTGTCTGAGATGTAATATTCCACTCTCTCCGTCAGTTTGCTTATTGGGCCACTTAGATGATGTCACCTTGTAGACAAAATCAAGTCATATTATTCTCACTGCCCTATGTATAGTAAAAAAAAACTATACTCATGAATCGGAAAAATAAAAATACACTTAGTATTAAACAGTATAAAGACCTTCTGTTGGATTACATCAGTCTTGAGACAGCCTGTACCCCCACATCAGACTATTCTCTCTGGACTTCTTTAATCGGCTCCAACACGTAGTGGAGGTGGGTGGTCCCCTTTGATTCTGTCCCGTGGGGCATGGTGGTCGGTGTGGGTGGGGTGTCGGGGCTGGGGACATGAGGGGGGTCATGGGCCTGGAGCGGTGGCGCCCGACTGGGAAGGTGGCTCTGGTGGTTCTGGGTGATGGCCTGTGCTGGCTGCATGCGGGCTTCTGGGCAGTCTGTACCGGCGGACATGGGTTACTGGCCTAGTGACCTGGCTGTCCCTGGGTGGGTTTGGGGTGGACGCGGGCACGGGTTCTGGGGTGGTATCGCTCCTGGGCGGGGTTCCCGGCTTGGTCCGGGGGTCTTGGGCCTTGGCGGGTATGTTGCCGGGGTCTTGGGCCGGCGGGTGCACCTGCGCCCGGCCCTGGCCTTGGGGCCTTCGGTGCGTTGGTGGGCTTTGGGGCCTGTGCCGTGGGGGGGTGGGACTGTTGATGGGGGGGGTCTGTGGGAGGGGACCGGCGGGCTCAACCTGGGCG
>NC_056504.1:22051252-22058328 GCF_014905685.2 Nematolebias whitei
CTATATCTCTTCCCATTGTAAAATGGGAGACAGACTTGTCAGTTAATTTTGACCAAAACTTTTGGTCGCAGATCTGTCTGAGAACTTTTAAGATGATTAAAAACTCGAATTTACAACTAATACAATACAAAATCCTTCATAGAGTACACTATACAGGTCAACGGATGTTCAAGATGGGTTTCGCATCATCTAATATTTGCTCACAGTGTACAGACAATATTCCTGACAATTACATCCACGCATTTTGGTTCTGTCCACCTGTTCAGAGGTTTT
Organism: Nematolebias whitei; assembly: GCF_014905685.2. Taxonomy (NCBI): domain Eukaryota; kingdom Metazoa; phylum Chordata; class Actinopteri; order Cyprinodontiformes; family Rivulidae; genus Nematolebias; species Nematolebias whitei. Next base: position 22,051,526 of record NC_056504.1, read on the forward strand.
AGTGCCGGATATGTGAAGACTTATCAAAGTGTCTGAGATGTAATATTCCACTCTCTCCGTCAGTTTGCTTATTGGGCCACTTAGATGATGTCACCTTGTAGACAAAATCAAGTCATATTATTCTCACTGCCCTATGTATAGTAAAAAAAAACTATACTCATGAATCGGAAAAATAAAAATACACTTAGTATTAAACAGTATAAAGACCTTCTGTTGGATTACATCAGTCTTGAGACAGCCTGTACCCCCACATCAGACTATTCTCTCTGGACTTCTTTAATCGGCTCCAACACGTAGTGGAGGTGGGTGGTCCCCTTTGATTCTGTCCCGTGGGGCATGGTGGTCGGTGTGGGTGGGGTGTCGGGGCTGGGGACATGAGGGGGGTCATGGGCCTGGAGCGGTGGCGCCCGACTGGGAAGGTGGCTCTGGTGGTTCTGGGTGATGGCCTGTGCTGGCTGCATGCGGGCTTCTGGGCAGTCTGTACCGGCGGACATGGGTTACTGGCCTAGTGACCTGGCTGTCCCTGGGTGGGTTTGGGGTGGACGCGGGCACGGGTTCTGGGGTGGTATCGCTCCTGGGCGGGGTTCCCGGCTTGGTCCGGGGGTCTTGGGCCTTGGCGGGTATGTTGCCGGGGTCTTGGGCCGGCGGGTGCACCTGCGCCCGGCCCTGGCCTTGGGGCCTTCGGTGCGTTGGTGGGCTTTGGGGCCTGTGCCGTGGGGGGGTGGGACTGTTGATGGGGGGGGTCTGTGGGAGGGGACCGGCGGGCTCAACCTGGGCGTCTTCTTGCCTGGTGGTGGCCGCGGCGTGGTGCTTGGCTGGGGGGCTGGGCTGTGGGGGGCTGTGACTGGGGTGGGGTATATTGGGGGCTCTCACGTGGGGGGCTCTGTGCTGTGGGACCGGGGGAGTCTGGGCTCGCTGGGTGTGTGCCCTCACTTGCATGGGGCGCTCTCGCTGTGGGTGATGGGTGGACTGGTCTTTTGCTTTTTTGGGGTGGGGGGGGTGCTCTTGGTCACTGTGGTGCTCTATCTCTGACTGTTTGGGCACTCCTGGCTGATTGTCCCGGTTGGGGTTTGGTGGCCTCTCTGGTTGGGGGGCTGGGTGTTGGACTGGGAATTGGGTTGGGGCGTCTGGACGGTTTCTGGATGGGTCTGGGTTGCTGGCCCTGGTTCTGGTTGGTCCTCGGGGGCTATGTGCCAGTCTGTGGCCTTGATCCCTGGTGGTGCAGCTGCCACCTCCTCCTAGGTATCTCTGTTAGAGCCTCTCTCCCCTGGTGGATCTCAGAGAGTGGGGGTGCCTATTGGGGTCAGTGGGGGAGCTGGTCCCCTGGGGGGGCATTGCCACCTCAGTTCACCTCCCCATCCCGATGTCCTCCTCCGCCCACTCCACCACACCATCACTCAAACAGGGTTTTGGGGTTCAGGTGCACTACTGAGCTACGGGGAGAATCATCCATCTCCGTGGCTGGTGGGGTCCTTGGCCCTAATTTTAATATACAACCTAGACACTCATAACACTCTCACGACATATGCATATATAGGATCTGGAGTGGGCACATGGTCGCACTTAGGTGGTAGGATGTACAATCATTTCCACCTCCCGGACCTGTGCCCACTCTCATATGTAGCATGTAGACATTTAGGGTTCTGGGCGGAGATGAGGGGTGAACGGGTGCCGCCTGCTCTCTGGGCAAGAGGAGGGTCTGTGCCGGTCGCCACCTCATCCCCCCATTTTAAATGCACTGTATAACAACATGCATCAACACCATATTCGAGTGGGAGGAGGAGGAAGTGGGTCTGTTCATAATTTATTTATGCATGTATAGATTTTTTTTTCTTTCACAAACACCTCCTTTCTCCGTGTGACACTAGGAGTCGGGGATGGGGGGGGCGCATTGTTGGGGTCTGGGCTGTGGGTGGGCTTTGGGCCTTGGGGGCGGTTGGTGATGGGGCCAGTGCTTCGGCTCCCCCTGGGCTGTTCCGATTCTTTTAATCTAGGTTCCTGGTTGCGATGGCCGGCACTTTGACCGGGGTGGCTGCCGGCTTTCGGCGGGGGGTCGGCTATGGTAGTGTACGTGTGGTCATTGGTGGTGTAGGGCAGCGATTGGGGGCGTGGTTTCACCTCATCAGGGCACTGGCTGGTCTTACTGTGTGGCATTGGCGGTGGGGGTACTGTGTGTGTGTGGGGTGGGGGGGTGCGTAGGTGGCATGCTGGGGCGTCTCCGGGCCTATGGTGCGGAGCTCTTGATGTGGGAGCCGGCCCTCCTCGGCTGCAGCTCCCTGCTGCTCTGCCCCTTGGGCTAAGGCCGGCCTGTGATCGCTTTCAGGTAGATGGTGCATGCGGTCGGCCCGACAGAGATTCTGTCGGGCTATCTGTGTGTGCCTGTTTGTTGCTCAGGTTGGGTTTTTGGTGGTCCCCCCTCTCTTGGATCAATTTGGGCCCCGCGTTTGGTGTGAGGCCCACTCCCCCCGGTCGTGCCCCCCTTTGGCGGGGGGCCCCCTTGCCGCCGGTGCATTGGTGGCTCTCGGCGTCTGGGCTGGGTGGTGGGGTGTACGTCGGTCCGCCCTGGTTGCTGCCTGGCTGGGCCTGGGTGCCCTGGTTCTGTCTGGGCTCTGCTGGGGGGTGGTATGGCCTCGGGGCTTGGGGCTCGGTGTCCATGGCCGGATCTACTTGGGGGGGCATGGGTTGCCGGCCGGACCTGTGGGCTCGTCGCTGCAGCTTCCTGGAGGCTCTGCATTGTGGTTGCTGGGGTCACCCGGTTCTTTCCTCTGCTCCTCTCTGGGGGGATGCGGTTCTCCCTGTTGGGAGACTCCTGGCGCTCCGGGCCTGGGGGCCGCTGTGTGTCTGTGGCTACGGTCCTCCCTATGTTGCCATTGTGTCCTGGGGGGGCAGGTCTTTGGGCCCCCGCATCCACTATTGGGCATTCTTTTGGAGAAATCTGGTGGTGGCGGGCATGCTTGCGCGGGTGTTTGGATTCAGGTGCTTTGACAGATGCACGCTAGGTTAGGTAGTGGTGGAAGCTAGATGATTCCTTGTGCCATGTCGAATGTTTCATGGTGATATTGTGGGTGGCATTGTGCTGTGAATGTTGTTTTGTTGTGGTGGTCTCTCGTTTTATCTATTTCTCTTTTATTTATTTATTTATTTATTTATTTTTCTTCTTCTTCTTCTTTCTTCTCTTTCTTTAAAAGAATTGAGCGATGATGATGATAAGTTCATTGAAACACTTCACAATGTTTCTACACTTAAACTGAGCTAAAAAAAAAACTAGGCTTAAGACTTTCCTTTTTACCAAATCCTATAGTTAGGGTCAGCTTGGGTTTCCTGAGCTGTCCCTTAGTTATGCTGTGTCTTGCTTTTCTGAGTGAGGTAGGCACAGGAGAGGACAGTTTTAGTTTGTTTTAAGGCTGCGTTGAAATTATTCACCCAGACTGTTAACTATCTCCGATCCTTGTACCACACCCATAGTCTCACCTCGTGCCTCACCCGACCTAGCAGCAGGAGTGGGGACGTTTAGCAGACGAGGAATAGCAAGTTAACAACAGCTCATCTTCTGATTTAGCGTTACAATTGTTACTCGATCTGGCGTTGTATAGAGCCTAGGCACAAGGCTCATGGATGTTGTTTTATAATCAAAAGCTAATAAAACCGTTTAAAACCTTCTGTGCTTCTGTTGTTTCTCTGAACTAAGTTTTCCACTTCCAAGAACAAAAGGGGTGTTTGAAATAAGAATCCAGAATTTTACATTTTGCTTTGCTTTAATTAATAAACTTTTGCAGGGGAACAGCGGTATTGCACAATAATGATTACACTCGATTATAAAGAGAATACATGATGAGTAATTTTCACTCCTTAGTCCCTTTTCTAGTTGTTGACCTTTCCTGGGCAAGGTAGATCTTCGTCCCTGTGGAGGGGCTTGAGATAGGCTCTTGAACTCCTCTCTGCTCGGCCTCGGACTTCTTTTAGTCTGGCCGGCCACGCCCGGTCTCACTCAGGAACACAAGTACCCACACAGTTTACCTACTCTCTCTACCTGACCTAACACATTAGTTCTCACTGCAAGGAAGACCCTTCTGCAACTCTGAGCAACCAGATTTATAACAAAATTGATTTTTCTGCTTGTCAATTCACACACCGCTGCTTTAATTTGGGATAAGGTTTTATTAAGGACTAAATTTGAGGAACGTCCCCTTACCATGTTTTCTGAATTAGTAAGAGGCAAATTTCCCCATCTCTCTCTCGGATGTGGGCCGTTCCTGGTCCTCGATCTGGTTGAAATAGAAGAAAAAGGATTTAAGGATAATCCGGGCTGATGGGTTGATGAATAGTTCCAAAATGGAACGTATTCCAACGGATTTCACCCTAGTTCTTCTCTAGCAGAGACCGTCCAAAATTACCCTATTAGTCCACAATCATCTCGTGGTCCTCCCTGATCTTGTCCTCCTTCTCCTTGCACGAGCGGTGGGTCCCAAACAGCAGAGTTTTCACTGAAACCCTCATTTATATAGCCTGAGATTTTGACTGACATCTCCAGACCAGTCATGCCATCAGGCTAATCCATCCCCTTTTGGATTGGACCTTTGTCCGAATTTACAGGCCTCTTATGAGGTTTTGCCAGTCACTCCTCATGCATATTAATCTCTGGGTGTCCTTTTGTTCAATTTTGCCTAGTCATTCTTAGTTGTCCTATCCTGATTTGCTCAGAGCTGGTTGGGGGGGGGGGGGGGGTTCCATTGCGTAATTCCTTCACTTGCATAACTCTTTCTAGAACATTCGTGAAACTACGAGGTTCTTCTTTCAATCAGTCAACAACATGAACAAGCTTAAAACAGATTACATTCTAAAGTCATAACGTTTACATTTAAAATCACAAAGTTTATGATATCACTTGATTATCTACTTGTTTATTGATTTATATAAACACATCTTTCACATTCATCTGAAACTGGTCATTTTTATTAAAAAGAGAAGACATCTTCTGCTCTGCAGTTCTCTTCCTGCGTGTGTGTGCCTCTCAAGCGGGCCTGTGTGTCTGTGTGTAGTTGTGTGAGTGTGTGTCACATACATTCGTGCTTATGGGGTGTGTAAATGCATGCGTTTTCTCTACACATGGCTTTCATTATTTCAGGCTTCGAGGCCCAGGAGCACAACACGGTAACAAGGAGATTAACACAGAATGGACATGTCTTGGCATGCCCTTTGTTACAAGATCAGGCTGAACTCCGCATATCTTTGACACCCCCTCCACGGAGTCAGACTGTTCCCTCGACCCAACCCCTAAGCTCCAAGCCAGTCTCAGTCTTCATCAGCTGTATCCACTTTTAAGACATCTTCCTCGTAATCCAAATTGACCAGATCCTCGTGTTACGGTGCTGGATCTTCAGTATCGCTAGGCCTCTTCGTCAGCAGCATCCCAATAATCTACTATCGTCAGCTCGCCAGAGTCGACCTCTAATGAGTTGCCCACTTGAGATGTCAGATCCCCGGGGTGATGTGCATCCTCAGACAAAGTTGGGGCTGTGCTGGTGACAGGCTGAGAGGATGTTGCCTCCACACTCATGGGAGACTCCACGGGAGTGATGGGCTCATAGATGGGTCGTCCTTCGTCTGAATAGACCCATGCATACACTTCCGGCACTCGCTGTGGTCGTTCTTGCGTCGATTCTTGAGCGGCATTTACTGGCCCATCAGGATGAGTTGGGTCCAGAAATGTTCTATCCGGGTTTATCAGGCTTGGTGGGTTAGAATTTTCAGGGCTGGTAGGATCATACAGAGCAGTGCTTGTGGAGTTGGTCGGACTAGGTGGGCCAACTTCAGTGCTCACGAAATGATTGAGATAGGTTTCCAATTGGTACAGTTCTGGGCACTCCAGGGAGAGAAGGGGTGGTTCAGGAGATGTTGCCCTTACTTCCATGGGCTCGGTCTCAGGCTGAGCCCTGGTAAGTGGCAGGTCAGGTGAAGTAACGGCTGGGGTCTGATGTCGAGTCGTCACCATCATGGTTGGTGCCAGATGGATGTTAGGTGGATTTGTATTCCGTTCTTGAATTGCTGTCATCGTAGGAGTTGGAACCAGTGGTGGAGTGGCTCCTAGGTTTGCCCCTAAGGAGGCCGGCACTGTCGGGGGCAGAGGTTCTGGTGATCCCTGCGTAACCCCAAAGGATGGGACGTGGACCAAGGGCAGCCCAGTGTACAGATGGATTGCCACGAACCTGGTGACGTTGTTGAGGTGTTCCCACAACTTGGCTACCACCGGGTAGTATGAGGCTTGCGGTGGGATAGCTCCCCTTGGACGATAGGGCACCGAGTTCAGAGCCGAGGTCCAGATGACTTTGCAAGTGCGCTCTGTTTCCATGCACACTCCTGCGGATACTTGCGGCAGACTATGGGGCTCGTCTGAGACAAGAATTCCATTCACTGCAGTTCTGGCCACCAAGCCAGAGTGACAGCACTGGCACCACCAGGACGAACCGACAGCCCAGAGATACTTGGTTTCTGTTAATCCTTTGTGATAGAAACAGCAGGTTACTTCATGCTCCTGTAATGACAAAAGGGGATAAAACAAGATCTAACACTACAACACAACTACTATATTTTATTTTTATTTTATTTTATTTTTACTTTTTATTTTATTTTTATTTTTATTATTTTTATTTTATTTTTTTCTTCCCCGGGTTCCATCGCTTTTCAAAGGCCCTCAACTGTTACTGGACCTATACAGGCCATCAGCCGACATCTAGGACCTCATCGAGCAATGTGGCCTGGAGTTAAACAGACATTAGATTAATAATTTATAATAGCATTAGCGG
>NC_056504.1:22058428-22077044 GCF_014905685.2 Nematolebias whitei
CGTGGTATTACCTGCAGCTCCCTAAGACAGTCTCATGAAGGCTGTGATGAGGTGACTCATCCAGAATATTAACGACCTTCTTCCATGAGTCACACCCAAATCTCACTCCGTTCCTCATCCCATCCAAGCAGCAGGGTCGGGCCGGCTGGCACGGAGAAACACGCGTTCACGGTCACCCACCTCTTAATTTAGCGTTGCAATTGTTATCCGTTCTGGTAATCTTTAGAGTCCAAGGACAGGACTCAGGGGTGTTGTCTTACACTTCCTTGCCAGGAAACCGTTAAAAGCCTCCTAATGCTAGATGTTAAAGTGGAACCAAGCCTCACCAAGTATTCTGCTTAATAAGGATGAAATAATAGTCAAGATTTATATCCTGATGCATGCTCAATAATCCAGGTAGAAAAATCTAAAAAAGTTAAATCTGGTCCTCTGGACATTCAAAAAAACAAAACAAAGCAAATCAACAAAAACATGTAGAAACGTTTCGTCTCTCATCCGAGAGACTTCCTCAGTCTGAGGAGCTGTATTCAGCTCAGTCTCTTAAATAGCACCGTCTCAGGGTGGATCAACCAGTTTTGCTGCTGACAACCAAAACCAGCTGATCACATGCTCAAGAAGGACCATCAGCATAACAATGGATCATTAGCACACTGATGGCTGTTTACTGTTCACAGAGGGCTGAGTGATACTAGTAATCACAGCATTGGAAGAGGGGGACAGTTGAACACGTAGGCCTCCACCCCTGTTTAATGATGGACGATTTCTTTTCACAAAGATGGCCTCCTTTACTCCTCTCTCAAACCATCGTTCCTCTCTGTCCAGGATGTGTCTCTCATCCTCAGACTGAGGAAGTCTCTCGGATGAGAGACGAAACGTTTCTACATTTTTTTGTTGATTTGCTTTGTTTTGTTTTTTTGAATGTCCAGAGGACCAGATTTAACTTTTTTAGAGTCAAGATTTATATTTTTTGCTTCGCTTTAATTAATAATTTTGCAGGGGAATACAGCGACAAGCATAATTTCACTACAGGTACTTATACATGATAATGGAGAAAAACACTTTATAACTAGGCGGACAATAAATCAATGTGTCTCCAAGAGCCCTTGGAGACTTGTATAAACCACCTCAGTTCACAACTCAAGCTGACAGATGTTTTTTTCCTCAAAATGCCTCAACGCTTGGATGCACCTCTGAGCATTGACCCACTAAACCCAGTTTGGTTCTCTCTGATTTTTTCCTAAGTACTTGCCCTGATCTGACAGATTAATTAGTTTGGAGCAGTTGGACTGGGAAGTCCTCTTACCCTGATTTTTAGGATAATCCTCATAGAATTTTCCGCACGGGTAAAAGGCAAATCTCCTGCTCCCCAGGAGGGGGATACAGGCCTTCCCTACGCAGAGTAGCTATCCCAAATCGAAAGGATTGTAGGCTTTGGACATACCCGGGCCAAGTAGATAGGAGGATGGAATAATCCTGGTCTCGTCTTAACAAGTGAAGAGTTGGGTCCAATCTCGTCTCAGAGAGACCAAAGATAAATCCAAGACTCGTCTGAGATCGGCGTGTTTCATCTCCTTTGGGTGCCCCCGCCCTCCGAGCTGCGTGCTGAAGTCCTTTCTGCTCTTCTCTTCCTCTGGCTTGCTTGAGCCCTGTTCTGTCTGATCATGGGGCTTTTATGGACCCTTTTTCCCCCTCCCCTGAGGAGGTTCAAATGTCTCACTATACGCCTCAACCAATCACTCCTCTCATTAGGACATATGAGATCATGTACCGTCCTTGCTCAGAGGCTGCATTAGACGTTCACTTTCCAAAGTTTACTTTTTAAGTTGATCAGCTTGAAAGCTGCTAATGCTCAGAGGCCACATTAGACGTTCACTTTTCAAAGTTTACCTTTTAAGCTGATCAGCTTGAAAGCTGCTAATGCTTTTTCCTCCATTACCAGGTCAACAGGGAATCACGTCATTGCTCAGAGGCTGTATCAGATGTTCACTTTCCAAAGTTTACTTTTTAAGTTGATCAGCTTGAGAGCTGCTAATGCTCTCCCTCCATTACCCGTGCAACAGGGAATTACATTATCCACTCTCGAGCTAACTCTTCCTCTGCCTGAAACCGAGTTCAGGTCTTCCTTTGTTTTACTCATCTTGTCAGCAATGAGTGGCTACTAAAAGAAATAGAAAAAACATTTAAAAATGTCATGCAAACTGTTAACAAACTTTTATGCACATTGTTAACAAACTTTTATGCAAACTGTTAACAAACTTTTATGCAAACTGTTAACAAACTTTTATACACCGTTTAGCAGCACTGGTTTGAATATAGTCTGATTTCAACTTATTAAAACTGGCCTCTTCCTCCTGGATTCCAGTTTTCCAACACCATATGTCCTGCTCTTTGGAGTAAACTGTAGTTAAGATTTGATACCTAATCCAATAATTGGCAGAGTGTTTTAAACAAGGGACCACCCATTCTCTTATTTCTTCCTCTTGAAATCCCCACCAAGTACGTGAGTCATCTCTATGGTGATACTCATGCCAGTGTAGATGAACATATATCTGTGATATATTCATAAATTAAACGGATTCTTTCATTTTTCTGGACTGAATAATATCGTGCATTGAATAATTAAATGTAACGTGAGACGTTAATTTTCTTTGACCCATCAAATGAATGCGGTCATTTATTAACAGAATCAAAGTTTAACATCAAACATTTACATTAATTTGACAAATTGATTTCAACAACAACATAATTAATTAGCAAGTTTTACAACTAGGAAACCATACGGCCATGATTTCCCGTGCAACTTTAACCCAACAGACATTTCTGAAAATATCTGGATGAATTACTGGCAAGATAGAAGAGTTTTAAAGATGGGAAATTGAGGGAGTTTAAAGAGAGAGAGAAGATGGATGAGGGGTTGTTATGTGTCGGTATAAGAACGGCACTCTCCATCCGAACCCAGTTTCGCCCCGGTACGCTTCGGTAGGAAATCGACTCGTTACCTCTCTGAAGATGAATCAGCTGGTACGGAGTTCCATTTAACGCTACCATTTCCAGCGTCTCTGTAGGATGGTTGGGAAATGTCCGGAGTAGTGACAGTACTTAGTGCAACACACGTTCACCCCACTGGTGGACTCACAAGAGGAGTAAGTCCGTCAGAGGCTCCACTCAGATGTGGAAGATTCCATAATTCCCACAAGACTCGGAAGAACTGCGGATCATGTCTGAACCTCCTGTTCTCTCCAGCACTTCTTCTGTTCGGTTCTGCTCTCCGAACTGAACTGCTCTCCCACCGCACTCGACTCGCTGGAACTAGGAAGTGCCGACATTTAAAGAGTTCTATTTCTGGTTCATTTGGGAAGTCCTGACTGGCTGAAATAGCTAATCAGGGGTGTGTTTTTGTGACGTAAGAGGTCACTAGAAGTCAGAAAAACAGAAAAATTGTTTTGGAACAGACAGAAGATGTTTTTGAGACAGACGAGAGAAATGTTTAGGCGAGTTGGGGGAAAACAGGTGCCAGCTTCTCTATTTACGTCTGAGAGGATTTAAAAACATGACAGTTCGTTCCAACAAACTTGTTTGCGCTTGTCTCCAACCTTGGACCAACTTACACTTGCTCATTTCAGACAGAAAATCAGAAAAATGAATAATTACTCTGTAACACATTTTAACTTGATTTCTACTTTGAATGAGGATTAAAAAAATCACTAATACTGTTTCACAGTTGATTTAAAATGAGTAGTTCACTTCAACATTTAAAAATGGTTTGAACTAAACACACTTTTGATTATCACGACATTTGTAAAATAGTAATGATAATAAAAAGAGAGTGTTCTTTCAATTGATCAGTGCAGGACACTTAGAAAGTCTCTGGATGAACTTAATTTTGTGTTTCTGGACTCAAATCAATTAAATAACAGTTCTTGTCCCAGGAAGGCCCTCAAGGTCAGGATTTGACCTGAGGCTTAGTTCACTACACCAGGCTTGGAGCAATATTTTGATCATCTTTTCTTTCTTTAGTTCCATACAGTCATAGCGCCAGGTGGACATGACTGCTACTTCTGTTTCCCACAGTCTGCATCTAGGTGACGCCCCACTACTCTCCCACACTGAGTTATTAAGGCTAAGGAAAATTCATTTGGCTACACATTCATCAATTTTGTTAAAATCACCTTTTGGTGCATTGAATAGCTTGTTTGGTTTGGGCAGCCTCTGCACATACATGTCTGAGTAATATGGCCCCATCAGGCCTGCGTAAATCTTGGTATACCCCTCCACAAAGTCACCTTATAAGTGGGGCAAACCAGGGACCACCCATACCCATGGTAATGTCATGTTCAATCAATCTTCGTGCCAGGCATTAACAGGATGAAATATAGCTGCCCAGCTCCAGTAATAATATCTTTGATTTGCTACTGAGGTTATTGGTAAATAATTTTTGTAAGGATGGTACTTTTCTGTGGCCCGGTTTGTGTCTGTTTCCCTCGTGCTTCCTCATTAGTTTCCATTGTTGCCACCTGTGTCTCATCCCAGCTGTTTGTCATCATGTCTTGTCTCCTCCCTGTATTTAAGCTGTCCTATTCTGTCTTGTTCTTTGTCGGGTCGTCTTCGTTGGTACTCTCCCTTGGGTCTCCTGAGTCTTGCCCTGAGTCTTTCCCTGAGTCTTCCTGGTCCCTCGAGTTCCCCGTGTCTCTCGTGTCTCCTGAGTTCCCCGTGCCTAGTTCATGTAAGTTTTGCTGCTCCGTCAGCTTGTTTATTTTGTACTTTTATTTACCATTAAAATCCTATTTTTGTATATCTGCCGAGCTGAGTCCCTGTTCTGCACTCTGGGTTCGCTCCTAACCTCAAACCATGACAATTTTGAGATTTACACTCACCGTACAGGTTCCAATAGCAGATTGGGAGCTTCTTTAATTTGTATTCCTTACAATATTCTATTGCGGCCGTCTCTGCCCTGTTATTATTGGACTCTATCTTTAACATGTATATTACATTGCCCGGCGGGGGTGTTTTGTTATCATAGGCCTCAGTTGGTCGTTGGTGAGGCTTTACGTGGGTTGCATTGGGTTTGAGTATCTTCTTGTACCTTATAGTGTGAATGGTTTTAATTCCAGTATGGTTCCGATACGTTCCAGTGTGATTTCTTTGAATGAGTGGGGGTATTTTGTCACAGTCTAAATGGATGTTGCCCCAGAACTCCCAACGTGGGAGGATCGCCCGACAGCTTTCGTCTTTTGGCGGCGCGGGATAGATTACTTCTTTATCCCCGTGACCTTGGTGGGCCAACCCTGGCAGTGGTCGGCAGGCCCGATCACATTGCCATTCGGCTGGTTCTTTGTCAGGGTGAATCCAATTACATCTTGTTGTTCTTTTAACTTGTTTCTTCAAAACTGCTATCCAAACTACAACTCCATCTTGCAGGACTAACAGGTCGGTGATGGTCCATGCTATTCTAGTCAGATTCTCAGCGTCAATAGCTGCCATCCATTCAGGTGTGAGATTCAGCTTTTTCCTCCAGGCTCGATAGCCCGCTTGTTTCACTCGATTCCAAGTAAAAGTTTGATTTTGAATGGTTTCATTCTGGTTCCATGGCATGAAAATGTTACTTCGAGTGATATCCCAGCTGGTCATGTTTGCATATTTGGATCTCCCGTGGGAGACTGTTACATGCGTGAGGCTCCATGGTCTAATTCCAGCTTGATACAAAATAACCAACAACATTACAAAGCCTATTAACACTACGAATCCCCGCATCAGGGTACGTAGACAAGCTGCTTTATCCTTAATCGTAATCCTTGGACAGTCCTTAGGTCGGTTGGGGGTCGCTTCATCATCTGAATCTTCTTTGTTTGAATCATCGCTGTTCAGGTCTCTATTTTTCAGGGGGATCATTTTGGAAAAAGGCCTGTGTTGCTCCTAGCTCTTGCCCTTTTCTCGGAGCGTCTGTTGACTGTAGTCACTCGCCCTTGAAGGAGTTTCAGATATATTGGGGAGGGGTGTGGCAATCCAGGTTGCAAACCTTTCCACACCCAATTCCACTGCATCACCAACCAATTTTTGGGTTCAGGTTGGGGTTCACATCTACTCCATAATGGCTTAAAAGCGGCTGCCCACTCTTTCCTTTTTATTGGTCCGAGTTGGATAATCAGTGAATAATACTCCATTTCTTTTTGGCCCTCTTCGGCTAATACTTCTACTTGAGTTATAAGTTGCTGACCTTTGTACAACACCTGTACTCTGTATCCTAATCTTGCTCTTGAACTTATCAAACGATTGTAGGGGGTCATTATTCAATCCCCTACTATTCTAAGGGGCAGGTACTGGTTTTCTAATACATACCGCTCCGATTTACATACCTTTTTGCGGATGGCTTTCAACATAGGTGAGCTTGTGGTCCAGATTACCATTTTTCCTACTGAAATTTCAAAGAACTGACTCTGGTATGACTCCCTATAGTTGGGTCCCCACCTGAGTTTGATTCTTAGTCCAGATACAGTCAAATAGACCACATTGAATATCCATGGGGACTCTGGTGGGCAAGAGCAGATAGAGGTGCTGTATTGAGGGAGCAATGCCAGGCTCCGGTCATACTTCTTTTGAGGTTCATCCAGGCGAGGCCTCCTGATGTACTGGGTATTTTCATAGAAGTAGTTTTTGGAGGGGTTTTGCCATACAGAAAAGTCTTGTTGTGCCTTGTCAAGCCATGTTATCTCATTTACCGTTAATATTGCTGGTATTTTTGGGCCTTTTTGATCATATTGATCACAGCAACGTCAATTGGCTTAGAGTGTATAATGTCTTCCTTCTTTATGGGCTTTCTGGCGCGAGCAGACATGACAGCATTGGATTACTTTCTGCCCGATGGGTCATGAACCTGAGTGCTTCACTCTTCACTTCTCCTGGAGCTCTGTCCTCTTCTCTTGTCACTCGTTCCTTATAGAGTTCTAGACAGAGGGGTGATGGGTGTGGCATGAGTGGTCATAATCCTTTCCACGCCCACTTCCATTGGTGGACACTCCACCCGGTGGGCTCCAGTTGGGGACCTTCTAGCCCGTTAAAGATGGTGTTGAGCGGGCTTTCTCCCCTGTGGAAACGATCCATTGTCTCTTGCTCCCGTTGTCTGGCATATTCGCGTGATTTTGCCTCATACTGTCTGTACGGCGCGCCCACCTCTATTTGTAAGGTTACTGTGCTGACCAGGGGGTGCCCCCTGTAGGACACCATTGCCTTGTATGCTGATCTCATGGGGTATCCATTCCAGTGGTTGACAGGTGTCAAAACTCAGTCGTACAGCATTCGCAGGGGTAGCCTAGTATTTTCGACTACTACCTGATACTTGTCACATTCCCTTTGATGGATCTTCGTTCTCAGGGTTGGGCTTGTTGCCCAAATTATTAGTTCTCCCACCGAGATTTCACAATATTCCATTTGGTGAGGCTCTCTGTAGTTGGGGCCCCACTTGATCTTGACCTGCCATCCCAACACTTGCAGATAAACAACGTTAAAGATCCATGGTGTCCCCATTGGGCGAGAAGGGGGTCTCTGCAGACCAAAAGTGGGCGTTTCTGGCGAATAGGCTTTTATGGGCGGCGAACACTGATTGGCTAACAGTATTTAATAGGCGTTTGTCGGCGGCGAACACTGATTGGCTGTGGGTAACCCTCAAAGTCACGAGGATTATTGATGAGGTAACGTTTCTTTGCGATGTTTGACAAAGAAATATGATTTATTGTACTTATAAAGTATGTTATGTTTTCACTTATGCATTTTATTGAAGTACGTTTATTGTAGGTCACGATAGTTTCGACCGTTCTCTCGTTGTTGTCGTAATGCACTGAGGTAAAGTGAGCCTCCACAGCAGCTCTCACTGTGCACGTTTACAACAACTGGGTGTTGCTTTTCAAAATAAAAGCTGAAAATAAAAGTTCTTAATACTTGAAAAATAAATATTTTAAAGCTGTGTATAACTGAAAAATATGAAAAACAAATAAATAAAAGTTGTTATTAGCTGAAAAATAAATAAATAAAAGCTGTTAATTATATCTATGTCTTTCTGCCATGTCAGGGACCACTCTCACTTCAGGTTGACTCTAGAAGACCCCAAGATGTTGCTCAACAATGTTGACCAACATCTGATGTTGACTTTCAAAATAAATCACCTCCAAAGTTTAACATAGTTCATAGTAATAGTCAAAAGTTGCTGACGTTGTTGCAACATGAGTTAACACAAACATGAGTGTAAATTGTCAATGATTCAATAATGAGTAATAACTTATTCAATAAAAAGTCTGTAATTTGTCAATAATAGTCAATAATTCATTCAAGAATAGATTATGGGTGTTGGGTATGGCTCAGTGGCTAAAATGGGTTGGATGTTAGAGAAATTACTTAATTTTCAATTACCTGAATGCACAAATTCCTTCATTTATAGTTAAACTTTAGGAAATCAACTTTTTTTTCCTTGTGAAAAAAATATCAAAATTAACTTTAAAATCCAATCCAGGATTAAGTAACAACTAGCAACACCCTAACTGTACTATGCTCTGTGTTTCCAACAGATGCTACGATGACTTCTAGAAATGGATGTCCCAATAAACACAATAAAAAAATTCAATGATGCATCAAATGTTGTCTGAGTATGTTTTAAGGTAATAACAAATGTGAAATCTGGAAAACAAAGAGAATTCCTGAATCTGTCTTGTGTGCTTTGATGTGTACATAAGTTTATTGGAGGTCCTGAAACAACTTTTCTGAGAACACAAAGATTTTTATTTTACCTTTGGCCAAGATGTCAGTTTGAAATCAGGCTGCTTACTGCAAAACCAAGAGGTTTTTTAAGACGGTCTTCATTTGTATTGTTTTGTCGACTAAGTTAAATGTAATTTCTAAAATATGGATAATCTGATCTCATCATGCAGCATAAGCAACTGGGTACAGGTGTGAGGGCCAAAAGTCTGGTTATGTACTGGCTCCTAAATGTGCTGGTTTTCTACTGAAACATGGAGTAGGGTTGACCTTTAAAATGTGAGACAGCTGAGGAAGTTCACCAGTAAACAGAAATACCTGCTCCAGGTGCAGAAATCTGACAGAAACTGACAATCACTCATCTGCAGTGACTGCAGGTTGAACAAGAAAATGTGAAGTTAAAGGAAACCTCCTTTGTCCCAAGGCCAGTTTAAGTATCATTAATATTTTTCTTTCTTTATGAATCGATTGTAACTTTGTTCACATTTTTCAACAACCAAAATGGAATTTGTTTTTTTAATGTTATGGCTAGGTATTAAAAAAAAACCTAACATTTAGCTCTCCCCACTACCCAGTTATGTTGCTCTTATTTTGAAATGTAACCGGAAGTTCTGTGTTAAGAGAGTCGAAAAAAGAAGTTATGGAGACGCCGCGGCAGTATACTGGAGCGATGTCGAACCGAGACGCCGCTAATGTCGAACCGGTTAACACCATAGACATAATATGCCTGTGGTTAACACAATCTGCCAATAACGCCTTGTTTTTAGACATAATGTGTCTGTGGTTACGGCATTTTATCGTTCAGCCTTTTTTTTTCTATCGTTCAGCCTTTTTTTTTCTATCGTCCAATCAGATGTGGCCGTCCAGACACGCCCATTTTTCTATCGTCCAATCAGATGTGGCCGTCCAGACACGCCCATTTTTCTATCGTCCAATCAGATCCGGCCGGCCAGAAACGCCCATTTTCCTATCGTCCAATCAGATATGACCGCCCAGATACGCCCACTTTCCTATAGTCCAATCAGATATGAGCGCCCAGATACGCCTTCCGAATTTGCCTGCAGAGACCCCTTCTTGCATTGGGCTGGGGTTGTATGGTAATCCCCACTGGTCGCTTATTAACATGAAGGCAACCATCTTTGGAGCCGCCCTGGTTAGGTCTGGTTTGTTGAAGGTTCTCACACTCGAGCTGTAATAATTCTTTGTTTTATTTGTAAAAATTGAATAATCTTTTCTGGGTCGGTCTAATTTTACCAGCTGTCTTCTGACAATCAAGGCTGGCTCGTATGGCCCAGTTCTGGATCTTTGAAATACCATATTCCATACGTACTCACGGGGCTGTTCCTTAGTTCTTGGGAGGAAGTCCATTTCGCAGGGCCAACAGTCCGGTATAGTTCTTAATGTGGTCATGTCCCATGACCAACTTTCTTCGATGATTTCAGGGAATTTTATGTTATCTCTTCCTCCCCAAATGGGGCTAGGGCATCTTACAATACCTATTAGCAATTGTTTTTCTAACCTTCTTTTGCGATGAGATCTGTTGATGAGTCTAGAACCACTTGGGTTGATTCTTACTCGTTCATTTTCTTGTCCGTGAATTTCCATCTCCTCTGGAACGTCTTGCCTGCCCAGGCTTTCAGCACACTTCGTCTTTTGTCCGCTTTGCTTAGTTGAGGCTTTTTAGCGTCATTCTTACTGTCTTCGATCGGCTGGATTGTGGCCCCAACGGGGTACACTCCCCTGTATGGTGCAATGATCATCTGCATGGAAACTCTAACCCTCTGGGTGGAGTCTGGCCTTATGGGAGTGTCTACCCATTGTGCAGCCGTTCCGGGAATCTGCAGCACTCCTTTCCTCTCCCAGGCTTCCGGTGTCACTAGATACTCAGCTGTTTTTTGCTTGGGTCTAGCCCCGTGTATAGCCCATGCATCCAGGCTGGTGGTGTGGTAGTACAGATTTGTGTGCCTGGTCCCTGCCTCTCGAGGAACCTCTGGCAGGTCGATTAATGGGAGATCCTGGTTTAGGATTACCTCTGCTACCAGTAGAGCCCACGTTGTTAGCTCCCAGGGGCCCTTCCAGCCGCCTTTTTGAGCCTCTTCGTTCACTTCATCAGGTAGTTGGTTTATTTCACCTCCATCTGTTCCCAGCGGGTCCCTAAACACCCTGAACACCAGTGGAAACTGATTAGTGCTGAGAGGTGCGTTTCTCGCTTTTCCTATTGAGGGATTATAGGGCCAGGCTTGCTACACTGATTGTTCGAGCAAATCCTGAGGGTTCCAACATTTCCCTTTCTTTTTAGCCTTCTCCCCATCGTTGGGTTTAACTATCCCTGGATATAATGGTGGGGCCGAGGGTGTAGCGTTCGGCCCTTGATCATAATGCTGTATCCTTGTGGTTTCTTTTGGGGTCTCGGATTTTCTTTCATATAACTGGGTTTTAAAGGATTTGAGGGGGTCATAGTATCTCCTTACTTGCCAACCCACTGCCCTTTCTGAGTGCAACAGCTGACCGTTTTGCATTTCTTCTTGGCAGCCCCCGCAGTATTTCACAACGGTTCCATCCCACTCACAAGTGCAGTCTCTTGGGCCTTTGCCACTTAAATCCCATTGTGTTATTATAATCATCCGAGGCAGGACAGAGACTCTGCACTTCCCACAAATAAATGCATCCATTACTTTTACAGGTTTTACTTGGAAATCTCGGACATGTTGCTTACTTGCTTTAGGTTTGAGGGGTTTCTTTTTCCCCGGTCCTTCCCAGAGAAGGGGTAGACCGCTCGGGTCCAGGCAGATTACGCAGTTGTTTTCCAGCTTGTTCCATTTGAGGGCTTCATCTTCTGTCGACAGGTATCCTTTTTTAGCATATTCCAATGTTTTCAGAGCCCTACCTGCCCAAAGCTCTGAAGCTGTTGTAGATGAACAGATGCTGAGAAATATTCATCAATTAAAACGGATTCTTCATTTTTCTGGACTGAATAAAACGTGCATTGAATTTAATGAAATGTAAACGAGAGACGTCATTTATCTTTGACCCATCAAAATGAATGCGGTCATTTATTTTACAGAATCAAAGTTTAACATCAAACATTTACATTAATTTGGCAAAATATGAAAATAACAACATAATTAACAGCTTTACAGGTAGTGAGAAACGATGCGGCGATTGTTTCCACTCTTCAGCAGAACAGCAGACATCAATGAAAACTGTACAATTATGATCAATTATCCACACGGCGGTGGATGAGCACTTTACACAGACATTTCTAAATTATCTGGAAGGATTTCTACTTGAGAGAAGAATTTAAAGATGGAAATGAAGTTTAAAGGGAGTAAAAGATGGGGTGTGAGGGGAAGTGTTGACCAGAACCGACACTCTCCATCCGAACCCAGCTTTTCCTCGGTACGCTTTGGTAGGAAACTTGACTCATTACCTTTCTGAAGATTAATCAGCAGATATGGAGGTCCAGTTAATGCTACCTGTCCAGCATCTCCATAGGATGGCTGTGACTCGTCCGAAGTAGTGACGAGATTCCGTCCGACACAAGCTCACATTATTCGTTATAATCCAACTCGGAGGAGCCTTATCATGCTGGACTTCTGTTCTCCCAAACGACTTCACAGAACTGCGAACATCTCAGAACTTCTCCGCGCCGCCGAACTGCTCAGACTTCGAGAGAACTAGGAAGTACCGGCATTTTAAAGAGCTCTATTCCCGGTTCATTTGAGCGTCCCTGATTGGTCCATATTAACCAGACAGGGGTGTGTTTTGTGATGTAAGAGGTTACTAGAAGTCAGAAAACAGCAAGAATTGTTATGGAACAGATTAAACTGTTCTCAGAGACAGAGAGAGTTTTGTTTTGGCGAGTTTGGAAACAGGTGCCAACTCCTCCGTTGACGTCTGAGAGGATGTAAACAAGACAGTTGTTCCAACACATGTCTGCTTCGACTCCTGACCTTGGAAAACGCACACTTGCTCATTCAAAGACAGAAATCAGAAAATGCATAAAAATCTGTAACAGACCTTAACATGAATTCTAACTCTGCATATGGCTTAAAAAATCATTACACTGTTTCACAGTTAATAAAATTGATTAGTTCACTGCAACATCTAAAATGGTTTGAACTAAGACACTTTGATTATCAACATTTGTAAAATAGTAATGATAATAAAAAAGAGAGTGTTCTTTTACTTGATTTTCAAGAAGGAAAGTCTCAGGATGGGCGAACCTGTATTTCTGGATTCAAATCAATGAAATGACAGTTTCTGTCCCACAAGGTTCTTAAGGTCAAGGGTTTTGACCTTAGGCTTAGTTTTGACATCAGGTTAAGTTCACTACAGTCCCCCCTTTGGAAATCATCACCTGTCCATGGGGATGAATTCCAAACATGAACTTACGCCTTCGATTGTCCTTGAAGCTTGATGTAATCCAGCAAAGAAACAAGAGTCAAAAGTAATCCAGCAAGGAAAACAAAAGTCAAAAGTAATCCAGCAAGGAAAACAAAGTCAAAGGTAATTCCACAATGTTCTTGGTAATTCCATTGTGTTGATTATAATTCCATAATGTCTCGGTAATTCCATTGTAGCAATGCTTTAACCCCTTGGAAACAGAGTCTGTAATCCATTGGAAAAAGTCATATAATCCACAACGGTAAATCCACAACGATTGGAAGTGTTGATTAATCAGCATACAGAGGGGTACCCTTGGATTGAACTGAAGATGCGGCCACTGGATGAAGAGTGGAGACCAACGTCAGGATTGCAGGTCGCCTCCAGCGAAGGTCGTCTCTGGGCGACGTCCAGTCGGTGCCGTTCTGGTTCAAATGTGACATGCAATTATGTGGTTTAAGGTGGGCTTATGAAGGGGATTTTACATAAGGCCTTAAACTATATGCACCTGGTGTGTTAGCTATTATGGTTGGGAACAGCTACAACTACCAGTTAAGGGGTGGTTCACGCTGAAAAGGGTAACTACAGGGGTTTATACCTATAGAAAAGGGTTCCAAACTATTTTTCCATTTCTAACTTGGTTTAAGTTATCTTTACATGGCAAAATATAGTTTGGTTCAATTGTCTGTTGTCTTTTAGACGAACGACTTGAGATTGGGTGTTTGGTTTCCCCATAAATGTTTTTGGAAGTCTATGGCGAGACTCATCAAAAAGAATTAGCTATCCCCCCGAATAGAATTGTTCGAGTAGGTTCGGCTTAAGCGTTGTGAGATCAATGTAGATTATGGTACTTAAGGTAGCAATAATATACATTGACTCCGCAAAGATTGCAATTTAACGAATGAACTGCATGTTGGCATGGTCAAAGGCCTCTTAGTCTCTAACTTAACTACACAACAAAATTCATTCTTGCCTGGGGTGTTCAAAAACAATACCAAAAACCAATTAAACGATGTCTCAACATCGACAAAAACAGTGACTAAGCAACCAGTTAAACAACGTTTCAACATTGACAAAAGCAGTGATTAAGCAACTAGAAAACGACGTTTCAGTGTGCCACTCACTCTGAATGTCAGATTTGATCATGTTATCGCGTCTGGTAGCATTATCCTAACTGGCGTCACCCCCCTTCGGTCATGGGAGACCGTGAACACGGGTGAGGACGTCGCTCCATGAGCTAAAGTTAGGCTGTCCTTGAGTAGTTTTAACTGTTTGCGTAGCTGAAAGAGGACTTTTAGGTCTGGATCGGAATCCAGTTTGACTTTCGATGGAGTGTATTTGTCTGGGTCAGTCAGATACAGTATCATCGATTTAATTGCAGGATCATCCAACTTCTGAAGTTGGAGGATGTCTGGGTCAGTTGAAAGTGACTTTTCATATTTTAAAAGAACTTGGCGAATTTTGTCTCTTTCTTCATCAGATGTCAGAGTGTCGGCTTGGGCGACCACCTGTTCAATCTGTGATGAGACTGATGAGGGTTCTTGCTCCATGGGGAGCTCCAACGAATCCTTTTCTGAGTCGTCGGACCTGTCTATGGGTAAGACACCATAGGTTTGTGGTCCTTGGTCGACGTCATTGGTTGAGAAAAGAGCGATGGCCTGTGATGGTTTCGTGAAACATACTGGCCCAGCTTCTTGACTCAGTACCAGGTTATCTGGGAGTCCTCCCAGAACTGGAATGCCTAGTTCAAAATCATGAAAATCAGGTTCTAAGTTTTCAGTTTGCGATGACTCGTCATCATTTGTGTGTGAGTTTATCCCCCCTTCGTCCGATGAGGGGTTGTTGGAGGCAGCAACAGCAATGTCTTGGTGTGTTTCACCAACATCTGTAATGTTGTCATTCGCGCCCTCAGATTTAGCAGCGATCAGATCACTACATTGTGCTCCTGGTTGGATTCCCATTTCAGCGTTTCTCAAAGTTTACAAACCTTTGTATTTTCTCTGTCTCCTCCGAGCTCAGAGGTGTAGGGCCTTGTTCCTGGGACCTTTGTGATTTTATCGCCTCGGTTCGTTTCGTCCGAGGTGGGGGAGGGTTAGGTACGTCTTTTGGGGGTTCCTCTTCGGATTTCCCCTGATAATATGGGTCCTCTTGTATCCCATATCTATGCGTCCTACGCATATCCCATTTACGATCATCACGCTCATCCTCTGAAAGAGGAGCCTTTTTGTCCCAGCGTGCACCTTCATTACGTGGTTTGTCAGTTTGAAAATACTGCCTTTTCTCGCCTGTTTTAGGAGGAGGTGGCAACGC
Organism: Nematolebias whitei; assembly: GCF_014905685.2. Classification (NCBI taxonomy): domain Eukaryota; kingdom Metazoa; phylum Chordata; class Actinopteri; order Cyprinodontiformes; family Rivulidae; genus Nematolebias; species Nematolebias whitei. The sequence goes on from NC_056504.1 coordinate 22,073,867, forward strand.
ACTCCATCCTCCCATTTCTAGGGAGTGGGGTTTAACCATTACACCAGGAAACACTTCTATGGGCGTCTTAGAACATGCCTCGAACACATTTACTGCATACTGTTGCACGTTCGGTGGAAGAGACCTGTTCAGGTCTGTTCCTACCGCCCGAGATGAGGGTGGGGATGACGGAATGGTGTTAAAAGTAGGAGGTGCAACAACGTCTTTCTGAGGTGTTTGTGGGTGACCTGGACTCTGTCCACGGTCTTCTCTGAGTTCCAGACAAACTCGCCCCACGTCAGAAATCTTGTTTGTTGCTGCTCTTAGCTTCTCCTCACAAGCCTTAAGGCGTTCCTGTGATGTCCGACATTCACCTTGTAAATGCCGACAATGACGGAAAAATATCGCCTTTTCCGCTTTGCACTCCTCAAGTTGTGTTTTAAGCACATCTATTTCACCTTTGCAGCGGGAAACTTGTGACATTTTCTCGTCGTGATCCCGTCTTAATGCAAAGTATTTACTGGACAACAGCTCTTTAGCATCCCTGGCTTCAGATAGTGATGCATTAAGTAACTGTATTTTGCTATTCAGCGAATCAATTTCTGCCTTTGCATTTTGCTGTAAGTGAAACATCTGTTCATAATGTTTTGTCAAGAGGACCTCGTTTTTGCTCTCAAATTGAAGGACGTGTTCTTCAATTTTCTGAACCACCTCTTTTTCACTGTCTAACCTTATTGCAAGGTAATCAGCTTTCTCAACAACTGCATAGAATGATTCTTTCAGCAAAATTGCAATTCTAGCCAGCTTTTCATAACTTGACATTGTAATTTCTGTAGAGGTCACACTCTCTGCAACCTCTTTCAGATTGTCCACTAACTCTTTTGGGTTCATGCTCTGCGCCTGTTTGCCATATGGATGTAAGGTGTTTGTCAGCAGCTTCAACGCATATTCTAAACAGCCCTGCATCCCATAAGGATCAAAATCCTTTTCTACCACACCCGTCATGGTTATTCACTGTTCAGCACTTTTTCTGAATAAAACAATTGCCAGCTCCAGATATTTTTACAGGTAAATAATTGTATTCAAATGTCAATGAGTTTCACACTATTTTAGCTTTGGGTTTACACAAAAGTACTGTTATAAGTCACCTTATTCAACTGTGGGTACCTATAGGTTTTACCCCAATTCATGAACATTTAAGTAAATGCTTCTATGCAGTGTTACCTTATATGTGCTTATTTCTTAACAGATACTAGATTACCAAGCTCTTTTTAGTGTATTTTACCCTAAAGCACTGAATTTTTATAAACCTGCAATTTTTCTTTTTAGTCTCACAGCACATCAGTTTAAAAATGTTTTTAAACCGTTTACTTCCAGAAATTCGCTATTTTAAACAGTTACTCATCAACCCAGGTGGGTGAAAAGAGAAAAGAAAATTGATGATGAGGAATAATCAGTCTTTCTTCAGAAAAACTGTACTCCTTTCTCCTGCCAATCTTCTATTTAAAATTAAATAGGAGATGTAATTGTTTAGGTGGTAAATAAAATCAGAAAAGTCTCTTTTTCCTGATATATTTACTCTTATTTAGTGATTTAGCAATTAAACGTGCATTATCTTTTAGCAAATGAGTAAACTTTATCAACTCTGTGAATATCTGAAACTGTTTTTTGTTAAAAAGTTTCTACCTTTTATTTTGTACCTTCTCAATGAGGAATTACCAGTGAATAAAGGGTTGTTGGTATAAATACCTTAATTACTTTTTAAATGCAAGATAACAGTGATTATTCAGCTTTGAGGAACGTTTATTAACTCAAAAATGCCTTACAGAAAAAAAAAACGTTTAATTTCACTAAAATACCTAAAACTGAAGTGAAACTGTGATCTCAAGTTTCTCCAGGAGGTGGCAGTGTTTAGCTTTCTACCAGCAGGAGTCTATGACGACTTCCTGTGACGTTCGGTTGACATCCTGTTTTTAGCCGCTTAGCTTAAAGTTAGCTTCGGCTAAACTCGGTCAAAATCAACATTTCTGAACGAATTTAAGCGTAAACGTGGCGTTGTTTCAACAAGCACGACTGTTATGCATGAACACGAGTTTTATGGGACATGTGGCAAGTTACATTTAGTGATTTTAAGCACAGCAAAGCTCTCGGTTGCAACCGAGCTCATTTCCGACATGGAGGAAGTGACGTGACACGTCACTCACCCGGTCGTTAGCTGTTAGCTTAAAATTAGCATCGCCTAGACTTGGTTAAAACCAACATTTCTGAACGGATTTTTTACTCAAACGTGGCAAAATTTCAGCAATTAGACCTTGAAGAACTTAAGCAGCGTTTCAGAATATAGCTTTTAAGCGCTTTTCGAACTTTAAAAAGCAGATTTTATTCCCTATGAAAACGAGTTTTCATTTCCGGGTCACGTGACTGAATCCGCCAATCACAAAGCAGCACGGGGGTGAGAGGAAATGACGTAGGCACGTCATTTACTTCTCAGCAAATCAGAGCGCACCACAGCAGCAAATTCAACCAATCACGGACCGTTCTTCCAACTAGCATGTTACTGTTAGCCTGAAATACTACGACAACTTCTCGCCTTTTAAACTGTCAAAATGCACCAATTTCTGTTACAAGTGTCACGAATCAAGCTCTGAACTGCACGGAGTCGGCGCTCCGGTCTCAAAAACGTCTTTCTAGCTATTTAAACAACTCGTTCGAACCTTTTCAGAACCGAGCCGGTACCAGAACCGTGTCTGGACCGTCTTTAAACAGAATAAAGCGTTTCCACACAAACCCAGCTTTAGTTACACATAACAGGCGTACAATTTCAGCTTTAAAAAGACATATGACTCACAATTTCAGCTTCAAAACATTCTAGCATAAACATGCAGTTCCCAAGCGCGCAGCTTCAGCACGCTGCGGTCAATACAGCTAACAATCTGTTATTCTTTTTCATGCCAACACGTAAAATCAATCTTTACACGAATACGCAGTCCATTTATGAGCACGTTACGGGCCACCAATATGTGGTGGAAACGTACGGACGGGCCGCCAATATGTAGATGAACAGATGCTGAGAAATATTCATCAATTAAAACGGATTCTTCATTTTTCTGGACTGAATAAAACGTGCATTGAATTTAATGAAATGTAAACGTGAGACGTCATTTATCTTTGACCCATCAAAATGAATGCGGTCATTTAT
>NC_056504.1:22077144-22080869 GCF_014905685.2 Nematolebias whitei
AAAACGCACACTTGCTCATTCAAAGACAGAAATCAGAAAATGCATAAAAATCTGTAACAGACCTTAACATGAATTCTAACTCTGCATATGGCTTAAAAAATCATTACACTGTTTCACAGTTAATAAAATTGATTAGTTCACTGCAACATCTAAAATGGTTTGAACTAAGACACTTTGATTATCAACATTTGTAAAATAGTAATGATAATAAAAAAGAGAGTGTTCTTTCACTTGATTTTCAAGAAGGAAAGTCTCAGGATGGGTGAACCTGTATTTCTGGATTCAAATCAATGAAATGACAGTTTCTGTCCCACAAGGTTCTTAAGGTCAAGGGTTTTGACCTTAGGCTTAGTTTTGACATCAGGTTAAGTTCACTACACTGTTCTTCGTAGGATGACTCCCCCGCATATAGTGGCCATTCTAATAAAGGGGAGCGTGGTACTTGGTTCTTTGGCCATACTCCGGTTTCTGGTTTTAACTTAGCTAGGAATTGGCTTCTGTTGCTCTATTCCTTGGATCCCTTTCTTTTCTAACTCGACTGTGTTTTTGTCTAACAGTCTCTTTACTCTGTCTGTGGTGTTGTATTTGGGCCTTACTGCCACTGCTGACGAGTGATCCTCTGCTCTGACCCACACCTTCTGCCCCACCTTGAATGAGGTTTCAGGGTCTGGCTGTTCCTCCTTATCATCGGAGCCCCGCCCAGTTTCCTGTGTGATGAACTGTCGTTGGTTAAGCTCCTCTGAGGGGGAGGGTCTACCATCCCGATGCCTGTCATTCAAGGCCTGTCCTATTTCCACAGTTTTAGTACTCCATTCTTTGGTATTACCATTTATAGCTATCCAATTTTTGACTAAACCTATGGCTCTTTCGGCGACTCCGTTGGCTTGAGGTGTGTAGGGAGGTGAATACAGAGACTTTTTTCCAAGATTTTGGCTTTCTTTCCAAGATGGCGCTGGTGTGTAGGGCTGCCCGTCTCTCGCTCCCTGCTTGTATTGTATTTTTGTTATTTTTACAATGGTTGGTGCAGTGTGCCGTATCATATTTTCAGTATGATCGTCGGGCACTTTTGGAGCTCCCTACATTTGCTGAAATGCCTGCGGAGTTTTTGTACAGTGGTCAGCACTCTCCTCCACCGGTCCTGTCTGAGATTCCTGCATTCCTTCTGCGTTACCCTGGCCTTTCTCCAGGGAGGAAACATCACAGATGTCGTGGGAAGCGTGTAGGGATTTTGGTGAAACTGAGGCAAAGTGTAGATTATTCTATCAGGACTCGCTCTGGATCTGATCATCTCCTCTCTGACCCGTGGTGCTCCCGGAGCCCGGATGCTGGCCAGCTGCCTGCGCGCTCAGTCCATGTGAACACCTGGAGTTGTTTACCTGTTCGCCGCACCAACAGACCTGGAGGAGCTGTTCTTCATAACCGGCGCCCGCTTGCGCGTGCTTCTCCTTCCACGGCTGTGTCTGCGTTGGACCCTATCAGGATGTGTTTAATCAACGCAAGGTCTGTTTCCAACAAGACATTTATCCTCAATGACTTTTTTAAAGATGAGGAGTTGGATTTTCTGTTCATCACGGAATCTTGGATTTCTGATGGTGAGTCCAGCTCCTTGGTGGAATTACTACCCCCGGACTGTCTGTGTTTCAATGCCCCGCGGCCATCAGGTCGGCGTGAGGGGGGGGATTATTAACAGTTTTTAAAGCAAACTTGGCTTGTAAACAGTGGTCCATCCCGATGTCCCGCGCCAGTTTTGAGCTAAGCGTCTTTGAACTCGGACACTCTCCTCCGGTTCTGTGCGCACTCGTCTATCGCCCCCCTCGTTCCAAGGACTTCATAAATAAATTCTCTGACATTTTGGCTGATACCACACAGAGATACACTCACTTTTTGTTTATTGGTGACTTTAATTTGCATGTGTGTTGTCAGGAGAAGCCCTTAGCCAAGGACTTTCTAGATTTATTGGACTCTTTTAATTTAACTCAGCAGGTAAACGGTCCCACCCAAGAACACGGTCACACGCTGGACCTTGTTTTAACACGCAATGTCTCTGTTTCTAATTTGAAAATCGGTGACAATGTTTTTTCAGATCACATGCCTGTATTGGTTGACTTCACCCCCACTTGTCCTACTGCTAAGACATGCGTTCCTGCACGTACGCGTTCCATTAACCATTTCACTGCTGCTCGTTTTAATGAAGATTTTAACTCTGAGAGGATCGAACAGCTCTCGGTGTCTCTTACCACTGAGGAGCTAACCTCTCAGTTCAACTCTGCCTGTTTAAATGTTCTGGACCGTGTTGCTCCCCTTAAGATCAGAAAAACTAAACTTAAATCAGAGCCTTGGCTGAATGACATCACTCAAGCCGTTAGGCAGCAGTGTCGCAGAGCTGAACGAAGGTGGAGGAAGGACAGGCTGAAGATTTCTTTTCAAATGTTAAGGGAGAGTTGGCGTCACTATCAGAAAACTGATAAAGCTGCCAAATGTAAATTCTTCTCTGATTTAATTGTCTCCAACTCCCACAACCCCCGAGTTCTTTTCTCCACCCTGAACTCAGTTCTACACCTCAGTGAGCCTTCACCTCTGGAAGCCTCAACTGAGCTGTGTGAAAACTTCCTCCATTTCTTTTTAGAAAAAGTGGCAAACACCCAGGCACTCATTTCTCCACCAGCTCATGATCTGTCCATCCCATCTCAGTGTGTGGCTGTGTTTGACCACTTTGAGCCCATCTCTCTGTCTTCTCTGGAGCAGGTAATGTGCAGCATGAAGCCATCTGGTTCCCCCTTTGATGTGGTCCCCCCTCGACTACTAAAGGAAGTTTTTCCTACCCTGGGTCCTTTTATTCTCGCTATTCTGAATAGCAGTTTATCCTCAGGTGTGGTGCCAAAAACTTTTAAACATGCTGCTGTCCAGCCCCTCCTGAAAAAACCTAACCTTGACCCCTCAGTCATGTCCAACTTCCGGCCTGTCTCCAGACTCCCATTCACCTCTAAACTACTGGAAAAAATTGTGGAGTCTCAGTTGAAACAGTTTTTGGGGGATCACACTATCCTAGAGTTATTCCAATCTGGCTTCTCTCCATAGCACTGAAACTGTTCTACTGAAAGTTTTTAATGACATTTTCATATCCACAGACGCAGGTGATTCTGTGCTGCTTGTCCTATTGGACCTTACATCTGCTTTTGACACCATCGACCACAAGATCCTCATTTCTAGACTGGAGCAGTGGGTGGGCATCACAGAGTCAGCCCTTAAATGGTTTGGGTCCTACCTCTCTGACAGAACCTTCTGTGTCAATATCAAAGATTTTAGTTTGGCATCGACAGCGCTCCAGTGGGGGGTACCGCAGGGGTCCATCCTCGGTCCCCTTCTCTTTTCTTTATACCTGCTGCCACTAGGTGCTATGTTCCGCAAACACAACATACCCTTTCATTTCTACGCCGATGATTGCCAAATTTACTTCCCCCTGAGGCACAGAGGCACACGCTCTATTCAGCCTCTTCTTGACTGCCTGGCTGACATCCGGGACTGGGTGGCTTTAAACTTCTTAAGCTTCAATGAGAAGAAGTCTGAAGTCATGCTGTTCCATCCCAGTGGCTCACTCATGAACCATGACATTGACCTTTTCTCTCTAGCCCCGCTAGAGAAACAAAAGGTCACTAATCTGGGGGTGATAATGGACCCGTCCTTAAAACTCAACAGTCACGTAAACATGATGGTCAAATCCTGTT
>NC_056504.1:22080969-22082804 GCF_014905685.2 Nematolebias whitei
GTCCTTAAAACTCAACAGTCACGTAAACATGATGGTCAAATCCTGTTTTTTTCAGCTGAGACGGCTGTCTAAGCTGAAGCCTATACTCTCCAAAAAGAACCTTGAGACAGTGATCCACGCCTTCATAACATCTAGGCTTGATTACTGCAATTCACTTCTGTTTGGAATCAGTCAGTCCTCCATTGCTCGTCTACAACTGGTCCAAAATGCTGCAGCCCAATTTTTAACTGGTACAGGCTATAGAGAGCACATCACCCCAGTTTTGGCCTCCCTACACTGGCTACCCATTCACCTTCGGATCTAATGCAAAATTCTCATGTATGTTTTTAAATCACTGAACAGTTCCGCCCCATCCTATCTCACTGATCTTCTGCAGCCATATGTCCCACCACGCTCTCTGAGGTCAGCAGACCAGATGCTTCTCTCAGTCCCAGAAACCCGTCGTAAGCTCAGAGGTGACAGGGCTTTCTCTGTTGCAGGTCCACGACTGTGGAATGAGCTGCCACTGAGTGGCCGGCAGGCTCCCACACTCTCAGTCTTTAAGTCTCGCTTGAAGACCCACTTCTATTCTCTTGCCTTTAACACGGTGTGATTTGTTTTGGTCCTGTCTGTACTCTACACTGTTGGCCATTTTAGTTAGCTTCTGCTGCTATTTGTATCTGTATTTTTAGTTAATGTTTTACTGTCCTTTGTACATGTTTGTTTTCTTTTGTACAGCACTTTGGTTGGCCTTGTTGCTGTTTTAAGTGCTCTATAAATGAATTGGTATGGTATGGTATGGTATGGTATGGTAATACACACGCATTACCCCAAAAGTCTGGCACCAGTGATCCACTTGTGCATTGCGAAAACGCGTTCCATTATCAGTTCTCAGTTCCTTTGGAACGCCTAACGACCCACAGACTTGCTCTAACATGCTAACAATACTGTTGCCATTAGCTTTTCTTGCTGGCTTCACTACCACATACCCTGACATTGAGTCTGCTAGCACTAGAAGGTATTCCTCTCCCTTCTTGCCCATGACTCCCATAGGCCCAGCTACATCCACGCACACTGAGCCCCAGGGTATGGTGCTTTTGATAGTTTCCCCATCCACTCAGTGCCCTCTCTGTCCTGCGTTGTATTGACCACATACTTCGCAGTCCTGCAGCACCTTGCGGATTTGTTTTAAAGGGACCTTGAGTTCCTGACTCTCCAACTCCTTACGTGTAGGTTGTACGCCCGCATGACCTAGGCCTTCATGCACGCCCCGTACAACCTCTACAACGTACTCTTCTGGGACCCTCCGACCTTCAGAGGTTCTGTCCCACTTCTCGATCCCGGCAAAAACTATTTTTCTTTGCTGGACATAACGATCGACTTCTTCGTTACCCTGCCAGTATTTTCCTTCTCTAGTGTGGGACTTTTGGTGCTCTACCTCTAACTGCAGATTTAGCCTGAGTTCAGCTATTTTCTTCCACAAGTCTTGGTGAGCCACCACTTTTCCCTTGGCACTATCAAATCCATTTTCTTCCCATATGGATAAGTCCTCATTTAAAGTTTGTGCACAGTAATGACTGTCAGTCACTACTTTTGCTCTTTTCACTTTTTTGTTTGTCAGTTCTAGCAGTCTTTCGAGTACTGCCGTAATTTCTCCTGTTTGCGCACTTCCTGGCACTCTCCCCCTCCTATGGCAGCACTCGTTCCCTGATATTTGAGGATATATCCCCAATGTGCCACCTGATCAGATCCCTTCTTGGATCCATCCGTGTAGAGAGTCAAGTCTCAGAACTACTCAGGACTCCAGAAGTCCTTAAAACTCAACAGTCACGTAAACATGATGGTCAAATCCTGTT
>NC_056504.1:22082904-22093748 GCF_014905685.2 Nematolebias whitei
GCTGTTTTAAGTGCTATATAAATAAATTGGTATGGTATGGTATGGTAAGTCATGCATTTTTGGTTGTTCAGGTGTCTCTTTTGTCATTTTCCTGCTTGCCGGCTGTGTCGGTCCTATCTCTCGATCCGGGTCTAACAAAATGTCTTCCCATCTACCCCATCTTGTGTTGGTAGCTTTGGTACTTTCAATTGTTCCCTTTCTGAGATATTTGTGCACTTGGCTCTGTGTTATAACTTTAATAGGCTGTCCTTGAGCCAGATCTTTCAGCGTTCCCCAGTATCTAGCAAGTACAGCTAATTCTTTTTCTTCCTGAGGAATTTTTTTCTCTACTGAGGTTAACGTGTAACTCCAAAGAGTGACTAAACCTCCATTTTCATTTTTAACTGTTATCATGGCATCGTCTCCCTCACAGCTAACTTCAGCGACGAGTTTTGTCATAAGTCTTCTTGGTTCTAAGCGTACCGCTTCCTGGATTTTTGTTCTCAGTTCTTCCAAGTCATTTTGGTTTTCAGCGGTCCAAATCTGAGCTTTTTTGCTTTTCTGTTTGTCTTTTCCTTCTCTTTTCTTCAGGCAAGCATACAAGGGTTTGGCATACTTCTGATAGTTAGGGACATGATCTCTCACATAATTGCATAAGCCTAAGCTTTTTTGCAGTTCGTTTTCGGACTCGGGGGGCTGAATCTGTTCGAGTTTCTTTCTGTAGCCTTCTGAGAGTCCCAGATCGGCTGTTACTTGAAACCCTAGATAGTTTACTCGAAACTGTCCAAACTGACATTTCTTCAGATTCAACTTCAGCCCTGCTTCTGTGACTCGCTGCACCACCTTTGCTAGTCTTTCTAGATGTTCTTCTGTGTCATCTGCGATAAACACATCGTTGATGTAAACTGTGGCACCTAAGTCTTTAAGCACATCCTTTACGGCTGATTGAAACACATTTGGAGAGTTTTTGTATCGCTGTGGTAATTGCTGCCAAACGTAGCTTCTCCCTTGATGGGTAAAAGCTGTTTTCCCTTGTGATTGTTTGGCCAGTCTGAGTGAGAAGAATCCGTTTGCTAAGTCGATGCAGGATTTGTACTTTTTCACTTGCAGGGTTTTCAAAGTACCTTGTGGGTTGATTAGGCTAGCTCGGTTGGCCACTGTTCATCTGTTAAGTGCTTTGAAATTGATTACCGGTCGCCATCCTCCTCCGGCAGACTCAGGTTTCTTTACTACCTGGATGGGGCTGTTAGTAATAGGATTTGCTTCTTCTCTAATGATCCCTAAAGCACTTAATTCTCTTACGATTTTGTTCATTTCTTCAACTGCCCCTGGGTTGAGGGGATACTGTCGCACAGGGGGATGTACTCCTCCTTCGATTATGTGTACAAATCTCGGACCCAAATCCCTGCAGTCATTTTTAAACTTGGCCGCTGAGGCTGACTCGATGATTTGTTTTAACTTCTCTTTCCCTGACGGGGAGAAGTCGCTCTCATTTAATTTTTGCTCTGTTACTTCGGGGATATTTACAGGTTCATACCACTGTCTGATTTCCTTTTTTTCATGTGTTGGCCCTATTTTTACTCATCTGGATTTGAGCATATCCAGCAGTCTATTCAGGGCCCTTTGGTCTCTTTTTGGCTTTCCTAGTTCTTTCAAATCTGTTACTATCATGAGGTTATAAGGTCCCTTTACCCATACAATTCCTTTCCATAAGCCGAAAGGCATTTTTTCTACGGTACCATTAGCCAATTGGACCGTGAGGTGTCCTATTGTTTTTAGGTTTCTGCGGGTCATTGGCATCTCTGCCCCAGAGTCTATCAGGTAAGTTTCTCCACCTAGTTTAGTGTAGATTTTATCCCCATCCCAATAGGCATTCTCTAGGGTGACCCGCGACCTTTCGGCCATCATTTAGCTGGCCCTCCATTCCCTTTCGCTCGGGACTCTTGGAGGGCCTTCTTTTCTTCTGGGGTGAGCTTTGCATATTCCTCTGGCGGTATATATTTGCCACACTTCTGGAGTGATTGGTTTGCAGCCGGAGCTTGAAATTTTCTTGGTTGCTGGTTTCTGTAAAGTGACTCTTGCGGCCTCGGGGGCCGCTCCCTGTATTGTGGTTGCTGGGGGGCCCTTTCAGCCGCCTTCGGTTGTTTTGGGCTCTGTTTTGCCTCGCTTTTCTTTCGCTCATCCCAGAACTGCTGTTCTAGATCATATGACTTCACTGCCTGATCTATTTGGGCAACAGTGGTCTCATGTTGGGGCATTTTAGCAAAAGTGATTTCCCCCCTTCACCCTTTTGTCACGCTTCTCAGGGCTTTAACATATCTGTTACGGGGAATTACTTGTTTAAGTTGATACCAGACTGGTGTGAGGCGTTGCCCTTGATCCATGCGTACTCTTGCCCGTTGAATCTGAGAGTCCTCGTCGTCCATATCCTCCAGGACTAATTTCTCATATTGGCTTTGAGTCGACTCCCCTTTACTCACTGGGTTTGTAGTGACATTACCCAGCCACAGCTTCTTTGCTGCTTCACACTCAGTGGAGCTAACGACCATGGGCCACACATCTTTGATGTATTCCTCAGTGGTATCTTGGGGTCTTTTTTCTCTCACTAAGGTTTTCAACTTTTTGTACTCACGATAACTGTCAATGTCTGAGCCGGAGGCTCGGATTTGTTCTGCCTGCTTTGATTCAAGGGTTGATTGAGCCACATGGTACGATGGATTTGTCTCGGCCGTGCATGTGTCGTCTTCTTCATCAGCCAATATTTCATCTCGCAATTTCTTTTCTGTTTCTTGGGCATATTTGTAGGCAGTCTTTTTCATCCTTTTTAACATCACATCGTGCACTATTCCCAAGTAAGCTGTTCTAAACTTACTGGTTAAGGGTTTGTGGGCTGCTAAGGTGGGGTACGAAGGCATCATTAAAATGTTGGCCCACTCTCCCAACGTAGCTTTTACAGTCAGTTCCACTATCTCCTCTGACCTGTCTGCCCATACTGGTGGAATGTCATAATGATTTTGGCCAGCTTCAGGGATGTAGGTTCGGCGGCTATCACTCGCTTGCACCGGACCCCAACTCAAGTCTCTGGCCAACCTTTCTGACACCCTGTGTACATCCAATATCTCTACCTCCTTCTTCTGTCCTTTCCTTTGCCCTATTCTCTATGGCTTGATTGGACCATCGTATTGGCCTGCTATTGATCCTAAGCTGGCACTACCTTCATCATCCGTGTCCTCCTGACTCAGATCAGCATCTGGTTCTACCTGTGAGCTCTCTTCATCGCTTTCGTCGCTTTCTCCATTTAATGGTTGTATTTTCGCTAGTGTCTTACACCTTGACTGTCCCTCTTGTGAATCTGTGCCACTTCTGCGTCGTCTTGTGGCTGAACTTTTCAAGTCTTTTTCTGAGGGTGAGGTCAGAGGCGTTTTCGATTCCTGAGGATTAATCCTTAAAGGGTCCTCACTTTTCTTGACCCCCTGTAATTTTGATGCTTTCTCTGTTTCCTCTTTCCCTAGTTTTAGGGGTTCTTCAATTGGTTTTTCCTCTGGTTTTGTCATTGAGGCTACGACCCTTGATTTCCTATCCTCATCTAGACGAGTGGGAGTCACAATAATCAATTCCTTCAATGCTGCTGCCGCAGGCATCTCTTTTGCTAACCACATAGCTGAGCGAATTGCCATGCGCTCAGCTATTTCCCACTGCAGGCAATGGGATCGCAACCCATCGACACTCATCACCAGTCGCCTAAAACCCTGAGTTATGGCTCTTGATACTCCTCTTTCGATGGTTCCTAACATCTCCCTCATATATCCTTCATCACTGGTCGCTTCCTTGTAGCTTATAATCGGGACATCTATTATGGCATAATGTGGAAGGTCAGCACCGCTAGTTAGGCTCACTTTTGGCTTCAAGCCTTCCATCCACTGTCTTAAATGAGTTATTTCTTGTTGGTACTTGCTCCCTGCTAGTTTCTGTAAGGTTTTTCTAAACGCTGAGTTATGGATTTTATACTTGTGATCGGTGAATACCAACAACCCGTCAGCATCCACCATCCAAGGGCTTCCTTTCAGCCTACCCACTCGGACCCCATTCTGGAATGGTACGATTTGTGTTTCCTCGGGTAAGGGTTTAAGGGTCTCTGCCAGAGGGAATTTGGGTATGTTTATTGGTATTGGTTTAATTTTATCTTTCTGTCACGGTCAGCGGCCCCCGCTGCCCCCCCCATCTGCCTAAGCCTCTGCTCTTTGTGTGTTTTCTGCTTTTGTGTATCTGGTCCTGTTATCTCACAAACTAAATCATTTCCTTCCTTTTCAAGGTGCTTTGTAAATGTGTCACTTTAATTACATTCTGAGTTCTGTTTGACTGGTTCTGTCTCTGTCTGCTCTTTATGTTTTTGTTGTTCTGCTCTGTGTGTGATTTTCTGTTTATCTGATTCTGTTATTCTCCACTCACTCCTCAGTCTGCCTCTCCACTCAATCTTTATCATTCACACCTGTCCCTCATCAGCCACCTGCCCAGGTGCTCTCGTTACTCACTCTCCCTCTGTCTCATAAAAAGCCTGTCTCTCCTTCACTTTTTGTCCGGTGATTGTTCTGTGTTCACAGATTTCTCGGTCCTCCTCTGTCTTGTCAGTTTTTTGTCCATCTGATGATCTGCTCTGCCTAGTTTCTGATCCTGTCTGCCAAAGTAAGTTTTGCTGCACCGACAGCCTTTTGTTTTGTTATTTAAAATAAATTATTTTTATTTTAAACTCCTGCCTCACTCGCCTCCCTGCTATTGGGTTCCAACCTCGAGGATCGTGACACTTTCAGCCTCGCTCTGGGCTCCTTTTCATCTTTTTGTTCAGATTTTGGTTCAAGTTTTGGTTCCTGATGTTTTTCTTTGGATTGTTTTTTCCTGGGGGTCTCATTAGACATTCCTGAGGAACCCTCCCTTGGGTTCTCCTTCTTGTCTCTTTGATCATTACTTAGCTCTGACTTTGGTTGCGTCTTTGTTTTTCCTAAGGGTTCCACATTAAACCCTCTTCTGCTCATCCAGTACTGACTCAGTTTTTCTGCTAGAGCTTGGGCAATGGCATTCAGCTGTTGATCATCCTTTTCTTTTCCTGCTTCATCATCAAAGGACCAGTCATCAGTATTTTTTCGACTTTGGCTCCTGATTTTAGGTGCTCACCTTCTGAGTCTAAGTCTGGGTCTTGAGTTTTAGTCTCCCTGTATTGGCTATTGCTTAGGAGAAAGCTTCCAAATGGGAGATTCACATAAGAGGGGTTCACATGGGAGGCCAGGACAAATGCTCCTGTTCCAGGTCTGACAACATTCGGACTTTCTTTTTCTGTCTGGATTGTTACGAATATTTCACTTTTAGGTGCTTTCTCCTTTTCCTCATGTGATTCGGGCTCATCCTCATCTGTGATTCCTGGAGAGCCCGTTTGTGATGCCTGTTCCTGTCCGACTCCTGTCTGCTGTTTTTTTTTTCTGTTCATACATGGCTAGTCTCATTAACTCTTCCGTGTACTCGATACTTAGGGGCTGCTTTCATGTCGTGTTTAACTAGGTGCCACCCCAGTCCTGATGCTCTGGCCACCATTTTTATTAGAGGGTCATAATCAAAGGAAGGACTGATAATTACCGTAATTAGCGCACCCATCGGTGTCTCGACCAACTGTATCCACCATTGCTGTCACTTTTTGATCTCTGCTTTGGTTTTCATTCTAGCTGGGTCTCGCATTACTATCAATTGAAGCCCATTTGTTGCCTTGTTGCAATGGTACAAACCCTTTTCTTCGATACATTTAATCAGGTTTTGTTGCAGGACTTCTTCATTTTTCTCCAGATTACTATCTTTGAATTGGAGCTGCTTTAGCTGGTGCCAGGTTTCATAACCTTTTCCATATGGGAGGATTCCTACCCTTACTCCTAGTATTTCTCTTCCTGACTCGGGTGTTACTTCTGTTGGATCGTTTAGCTTGGGCTGGTCATCCAGCTCCACATTTCTTGCTTCTTCGCCCATTTTTCTGTTTTTGTCGTCTCGAGTTGTCTGTTCCCCAGAGTCTCCCGACTCTATTCCTTGTACTTCAGATGGGAACAGACTAGCCGCTTAACTTACTACTTGGATTATGGTCAGTAACCTTACGTAAGCCCTCCTACCCCACCCACTACCTAGTGAATTACTAAGGGGTATTTGGCTGGTGGCCTGGTCCAGCCGCTCACACTCCCTCAACTCTAGGAACTGTGTTCTCTCTTCGATGCTTGATCAGCCCGCTGACACGCGCCTTCTCTTTGGGGGGTGTTTACACTAAAAAAACGTATCCCACCGCTGCCACCATGTCTTGCTTTTCCGAGTGAGGTAGGCACAGGACACGTGCCACACCCTCACCGCAGCCTCTCCTCCAACGGGTCTCAAAACTAATCCTATAGCTCAGGTATTACCCGCAGCCGTTTCCTAGGACAGTTTTAGTTTTAAGGCTGTATTGAGATGATTCACCCAGACTGTTAGCTACCTCCAATCTTTGCACCACACCCAAAGTCTCCCCTCGTGCCTCACCTGACCTAGCAGCGGGAGTGGGGATGTTTAGCAGACGAGGAAGCGCAAGTTAATGGTAGCTCATCTCCTGATTTAGCGTTACAATTGTTAATCGATCTGGCATTGTATAGAGCTAAGGCACAAGGCTCAGGGATGTTGTTTTATAATCAAAAGCTAATAAAACCGTTTAAAACCTCCTATGCTTCTGTTGTTTCTCTGAACCAAGTTTTCCACTTCCAAGAACAAAATGGGTATTTGAAATAAGAATCCAGAATTTTACATTTTGCTTTGCTTTAATTAATAAACTTTTGCAGGGGAACAGTGGTATTACACAATAATGATTACACTCGATTACAAAGAGAATACATGATGAATTATTTTTACTCCTTAGTCCCTTTTCCAGTTGTTGACCTTTCCTGGACAAGATAGATCTTCATCCCTGTGGAGGGGCTTGAGACAGGCTCTTGAACTCCTCTCTGCTCGGCCTCGGACTTCTTTTAGTCCGTCTGGCCACGCCCGGTCTCACTCAGGAACACAAGTACCCACACAGTTTACCTACTCTCTCTACCTGACCCAACACATTATTTCTCACTGCAAGGAAGACCCTTCTGCAACTCT
Organism: Nematolebias whitei; assembly: GCF_014905685.2. Lineage (NCBI taxonomy): Eukaryota > Metazoa > Chordata > Actinopteri > Cyprinodontiformes > Rivulidae > Nematolebias > Nematolebias whitei. The sequence continues at coordinate 22,090,021 of NC_056504.1, forward strand.
GAGCAACCAGATTTATAACAAAATTGATTTTTCTGCTTGTCAATTCATACACCGCTGCTTTAATTTGGGATAAGGTTTTATTAAGGACTAAATTTGAGGAACGTCCCCTTACCATGTTTTCTGAATTAGTAAGAGGCAAATTTCCCCATCTCTCTCTCGGATGTGGGCCGTTCCTGGTCCTCGATCTGGTTGAAATAGAAGAAAAAGGATTTAAGAATAATCCGGGCTGATGGGTTGATGAATAGTTCCAAAACGGAGCGTATTCCAATGGATTTCACCCTAGTTCTTCGCCAGCAGAGACCGTCCAAAAGTGCCCTATTAGTCCACAATCGTCTCGTGGTCCTCCCGGATCTTGTCCTCCTTCTCCTTGCACGAGCCTGAGATTTTGACTGACATCTCCAGACTGATCATGCCATCAGGCTAATCCATCCCCTTTTGGATTGGACCTTTGTCCGAATTTATAGGCCCCTTATGAGGTTTTGCCAGTCACTCCTCATGCATATTAATCTCTGGGTGTACTTTTGTTCAATTTTGCCTAGTCATTCTTAGTTGTCCTATCCTGATTTGCTCAGAGCTGGTGTTCGGGGGGGGGGGTTCCATTGCGTAATACCTTCACTTGCATAACTCTTTCTAGAACATTCGTGAAACTAGGAGGTTCTTCTTTCAATCAGTCAACAACATGAGCAAGCTTAAAACAGATTACATTCTAAAATCATAATGTTTACATTTTAAAATCACACAAAGTTTATGATATCACTTGATTATCTACTTGTTTATTGATTTTTATAAACACATCTTTCTCATTCATCTGAAACTAGTAATTTTTATTAAAAAGAGAAGACATATTCTGCTCTGCTGTTCTCTTCCTGCGTGTGTGTGCCTCTCAAGTGGGCCTGTGTGTCTGTGTGTAGTTGTGTGAGTGTGTGTCACATACATTCGTGCTTATGGGGTGTGTAAATGCATGCGTTTTCTCTACACATGGCTTTCATTATTTCAGGCTTCGAGGCCCAGGAGCAAAACATGGTAACAAGCAGAATAGCACAGAATGGACATGTCTTGGCATGCCCTTTGTTACAGGATCAGGCTGAACTCCGCATATCTTTGACAGCTGCTATAGGCTTAGACTGCTGGAGGACAAACTGACCACAATTTTCACTCTACTTCTGTCTTTACTTACACTGCTCAACCTGTTTTGTATTTGTAATTTTTTTTCTATCCTTAACATGTGTTTTTTGTCTTTCAGGTACACCTGGATCTATACCTGGACCTACCATTCTGTGTTTGTCTGTCTCTCCTCCCTGTCCTCTCAACCAGCCGGTAAAGCAGATGGCCGCTTGTCCTGAGCCTGGTTCTGCTGGAGATTTCTTCCTTTTAAAAGGGAATTTTTCCTTTCCACTGTTGCCACTGTGCTTGCTCAGGATGGGAGACTGCATCAAAGCCAAGATTCATCTAGTCTGCTGGATTCCTTAGATAGAGAACTACTAATTGGCTTTTATGTATGTGAATGTTTCTGTAAAGTGCCCTGAGACAACTTTGTTGTGATTTGGCGCTACATAAATGTAGTGAACCAGATAACCTCAAATATACCAGATGGACAGAGACTGTTATTTTCATTGATCTGAATAAGTCTGAACCATCTGATGAACTTTCTTTCTTGAATTAATCAAGCAGAAAAGACAATTCTTTATAATCATTACTGTCTTACAAATGTTTTGATAATCAAATTGTGTTAGTTCACTCAATGCTTTACAGGTTGAAAAGAACTACTAATTTTTATTTTACATAAACAGTAAGTAATGATTTTTGTTCCTCATTCAGAGAAGAAATCACCTGAATATGCCTTTCTTGATTTTCTGTCTGAAATGAGCAAGCTGTCGTAAGTATGTTAAAGGTTGGTTTTCGGTCAACTAAAATGTTTACCGAGAAAAATGTCATGTTTTACTATTTGAAAAGATTACAAAGTGTGAGACTCCACGAAGTCTGCTGTTGCTGCAATAATCTTTTCTGTATGTTGTAAACAATCCTTGACTTATGATAACATCTTACGTCACAAATCCACTCCTCTTTCTGGTCCTTCCACGAATCAGAAAGCTCTAAATTGAACAGGAAGTCGACCCAAATAAAATGTGGCAACTTCTCAGTTCATAGGGGATAGAGAAGAGAAGAATTCGAGATTTTTCAGAATTCCAAGAGAATGAGAGCTGACAACATTTGAGAGTTCTGGAGAATGAGAGCTGACAAGAGAATGAGAGTTCTGAGAGATGCAACCGGTTATGAAGAGTTTGGAGTTATGAAGAACCAGGGACGTTTGGGATTATAAGTCTGTTTTGAGCTAACCACGCACGACTCTCCGAGGATTTTTAGCTGTGCTTAACGGAGGCGCTGGAAACAGTCTGAAGGATGCTTACTGAGCTGATCTATCGTCAAACCAGGTAAAGGCTTCTTCTTCGACTAAAGTGTACCGTGGACGGGCTGAGGATCTGACGGAGCGTGCAATTTCTGGTTAAACAGATTAAACTTCCCTCACACAGTTCTCTGTAAGATAATCTCCTTTCACTCTAAAACCCACCTCTCTCTCATAAATCAGTACAGATATTTTAGAAATATCTTAAGCAAAGTCCTCAAATCACCGCCGAGTGATTTGAAGTTCATTTTCTGTGAAACTGTCTGTTATTATTTTCATATTTTGCCAAATTAATGTAAATGTTTGATGTTAAACTTTGATTCTGAAAATAAATGATTCCATTCATTTGATGGGTCAAAGATAAACAACGTCTCTCGTTACATTTCTGTTAAATTCAATGCACGACATTTACAGTCAGAAAAATGAAGAACTCGTGAATATTGTATGCATATATAATTCATATATTTGTCATACAACAAGTGACACGTACCTCACGTGACTCACTACACATACATAGACATATATGCACATATACATACATAGACATATATGCACATATACATACATATATACACATATATGGCATATATGGCCTCCCCAACAAATCTCTCCAGAAGCTACAATTGGTCCAGAACTCAGCTGCCCGTGTCATCACTCAAACCTCCTCCTATAACCACATCACTTCAGTCCTGCAGCAGCTCCACAGGCTCCCGGTTAAATCACGCATCGTCTTCAAAATTCTTCTCACTTTCAAAGCTATCCACAACCTTTCCCCTCCGTACCTATCTGACCTCCAACACATCTCCTCTCGCTCTCTCAGATCCTCCTCTTCACTACACCTCCATGTACCCTCTGCCTGCCTCTCCACCATGGGGAGCAGGTCCTTCACCTGCTCTGCTCCTCATCTCTGGAACTCTCTACCCCCTGACTGAAGAAACACCACCTCTCTTTCTATATTCAAGACTGCTCTGAAAACACATCTCTTTAGACTCGCTTATCCTTAACTTTGCTGTATGTATTTTATATTCTTTACGCATTTTATATTCTGTATGCAATTTATTCCTGTTGATCTTTGTTCTTACTGTAAAGTGTCCTTGGGTGTCCTGAAAGGTGCTTTTTAAATAAAATGATGATTATTATTATTATTATATACATACATACACACATATACATATATAGTGGGTAAAAGTAATGTAAGGATGGGTGTGTGAACAAGTGGGTGGGTGGATTGATGATTACAATAAAAAGATGAATAAAAATAATAGAATATATAATATATATTTGAAATGCCCCTCTCCCAACATTGGGGGGGGGGGGGGGGGGG
>NC_056504.1:22093848-22097748 GCF_014905685.2 Nematolebias whitei
GCGTTTCCCTTAACCTCTTCCTCTGCCCCTCAGGTGATCCTGTACATCCATCCATCCATCCATTATCTTTACCCGTTTATTCCATTTTGGGTCACGGGGGTCACTGGTGCCCATGTCCAGCAATCACTGTGCGAGGGGCGGGGTACACCCTGGACGGGTCGCAAGTCCATCACAGGGCCACATAGAGACAAACGAGACAAACAACCATTCACTCTCTCACTCACACCTAGGGACAATTTAGAGTTACCAATCAGCCTAACATGCATGTTTTTGGACTGTGGGAGGAAACCGGAGTACCCGGAGAAAACCCACGCATGCACGGAGAGAACATGCAAACTCCACCCAGAAAGGCCCCTGGACCGGGGTTTGAACCAAGGACCTGCTCGCTGAGAGGCAGCATCTCTACCAGTTGCGCCACCGTGCTGCCCGATCCTGTACATATATATTGTAAATATTTCCCGACACCTGTACAGAGACGTCATCACCTTTATTATCACCTTTTGTAAATAAACACTGTTTTTTGGTATTTCGAGTCCTGGTCTCTGTTCAGTTTTCTGGTCCTTCATCCTGGGTACAACCTCGGCCATAACAGTAGCTAACAGTTAGCTTGCTAAGCGACGTCTTTTCTTAACTTGATAGCTGTTGATATATTCTTCATGGAAGAACTTTTATCCTTCCTCAAGTTTATTGGTTCGAGAATTCACCGCTGCGATTTCCTCCACATCAGCGAAAGAAAAGCCTGGCATTTGCATAGACTCGCGAAAGCCGGACGTAACCCAGTACCATGAAATGCTACTTCCGGTTGTCGTGAAAAAGGCTACGTTCAATTGTATTGTTGTTATTCTGTGATGTTGCAAATAAAGATTTTGTGAAAAAAAAAAAAAGAACGAGTTTCTGCAATGGCTTTTTAAAATCTTAACTGATGCTTTTACTTCTAATACATTAATTGTTTCTGTTTTTATTTCATTACAGACATTTAAATGTTGATTATTTTATTTTACATTAATTTTAATCATTTAATATGTATATAGTGCATATTTGTTAATATTAGTTTAATGAAATATGCATTGCACGGCATTGTTGTGTTTTTATCTTATTTCTCCACCCGAGCTCTGCTGTTACCGTTCATCCTGCAGGAGGAGTCAAGACACGCACTCAGAATACGACAAACGCACCTTCAAGTTTACGAATATTTAATAAGCAAAGAAAGTCACAAAGTCACAGATTCACAAGCATAAACAGTGGATTAGTTAAATGCAGTCATTATTTTAACATATAATTAATTGGATGCGCATCCATTTAATCTATACGATACAACCTTGTTAAGGAGGAATCTGAAGTCGACCGTCTCTCTGCTCCATCCTGGCTGACTGCCTCGAGGAGAAAACGCACTTTCCTTTGTCTAAAAACAGGGCGTTCCTTCACACAGCAAAACTAACTTTTCACCGCGCTCTAAGCCTGCTGTCATGTGATTGGCCAGTTTCAAACCAATCAGAAGTGTGAGACATCGTGTTACATGATGTAAACAGGAACAGAAATCAATCTGTGGGAGCCTCTTCAAAGTAAAACAGGAAGTGGGTCAATTTCAAAGTAAAACAAGAAGTGGGAGTCAGATTCAACAAGGAACACAATCTTTATTTCACAACAAAACATAAAATAGGATCCATTGCTCCTCTTCCTCTACGAAAACCACTCTGATAGTGTGTAATTATGTTTCTTGATTCTAAATAATGCATCAATCTCTCGTTCACCATCCTTTCCATCAATTTACACATATTAGAGGTTAAAGCAATTGGTCTGTAATTTCCAGGATTACTGTGATCTTTCCCAGGTTTCTTTATTGGGATAATAATCTTCTTTCCATCTATATGGTAGATGCCCTTCTCTCCATATCTTATTAAATAATATTAATAATTTATCTAATACTTTATCGCTTAAATTTTTTAACATATTATAACATATCTCATCTTTCCCTGGTGCACTGTTCGTAGTTCTACCCAAAGCTCTTTTCAATTCTCCCATAGAAAAAGGACAGTTCATCAGATCTTCATTAATACTCTCTTTTCTTCTTAAAGCTTCTACATTTCTTCTTTTAGTTCTCTCCCTTCTCTGTTTTTCATCATCTGATAATTTTTCCCCACTATATATTTCCACAAAAGTACTTGCTAAAATATCAGCCTTTTCTCTATCAGTTATTGCTATTTGATTATTTTTATTAAGTATTGGATAACTCCATTCTCTTCTGTCTCCCCCCCATTTTTTATCATTTCCCAAACTTCCCCTATTTGTGTCCTACTACCAATTGTATCACAGAAATCTCTCCAATATGTTCTCTTTGCTCTTCTTATTGTACTTCTTATGTTTGCCTGTGCTTTTTTATATTCAATTAGATGTTGAAAATTATGGGACCTTTTGATCAGCTTAAATGCTGTATTTCGTTCTCTTACTGCTGTTTTACACTCAATATTCTACCACGGAACTAACTTTTCCCTATTTTTCCCTGAAGTCTTTGGAATAGATTCCTCAGCAGCTGTTAAAATGCTATGACTAATCTCTTGACTCATTCTTTCAATACTCCAATCATTTTGAACATTTAAAAGTTTTCTTTCACATAAATACTTATATTTTTCCCAATTTGCTTTCCCAAATATCCACTTTCCTCCTACCATTTCAGGAATCTGTATCTGACCCATCCTTATATTACTGGTTTTAATATAATGATCACTACCAAATGATTTATTTTGTACTTGCCATTCACATAATGGAGCCAAGTAACTAGATGCAACTGTAGTGATATAAGCCTGAAGGTCAAAACCTTGACCTTAGGCACCATATGGGACAGGAACTGTCATTTCATTGATTTGCATCCAGAAATACAGGTTGACCCATCCTGAGACTTTATTCCTTGAATTCAAGTGAAAGAACACTCTCTTTTCTAGTATCATTACTATTTTACAAATGTTGATAATCAAAGTGTTTTAGTTCAAACCATTTTAGATGTTGCAGTGAACTAATCAATTTTTATTAACTGTGAAACAGTATAATGATTTTTAATCCTCATGCAAAGTTAGAATTCATGTTAAGGCCAGTTACAGCGTAATTATGCATTTTCTGATTTTCTGTCTTGGAATGAGCAGTGTAAGTTTGATCCAAGGTCGGAGTCGAACGCAGACCAGTTTTTGGAACGAGCTGTCTTGTTTTACATCCTCTCAGACGTAAATAGAGAAGCTGGCACCTGTTGGCAGCTGTTTTCCGCCAACCCGTCCAAACATTTCTCTCGTCTGTCTGAAAAACATTTTCAATCTGTTCCATAACATTCTTGCTGTTTTCTGACTTCTAGTAACCTCTTACGTCACAAAACACACCCCTGTCTGGTCGATATTGACCAATAAGGAAACTCCCAGATGAACCGGAAATAGAGCTCTTTAAAATGTCGGTACTTCCTGGTTCACACCAGTTCCTGTTGGGTCGAAGTTCCAGTTGAGTCGAGCCGAGGTTGCGGTCGAGTTCCCGTGCTGGGAAACAGAAAAATCCTGACATGACCACAGAGCTCTTCCGAGTCTTATGGGATTATAACGTTCTTCCACATCTGGGTGGAACTCTGACGGACTCCACTCATGTGAAGTCCACTTGCTGAGGTGAATTTGTGTCGAACGGAATACCGTCACTACTTCGGACGATTCACAGCTGTTCCTACGGAGACGCTGAAAGGGTGCGTTGAATGGACTTTCGTACCGGTTGGGACATCTCCAGGTAAAAGAGTTGAATTCCGCCACCTAAGTGTACCGGGGAAAAAGCTGAGAAACCCGGAGAGTGCTGTTTCTGGTGCCGACATAAACAAACCCCCTCACCCATCTTTTCTCCCACTAAACTTCATCTTTCCTCTTTAAATTCTTCTAT
>NC_056504.1:22097848-22112593 GCF_014905685.2 Nematolebias whitei
GATGCATGGGACAACACAGGAGAAAAATAAGCAAAACAAAACTAAAATGACGATGAGAGGGGCGCAAATTCTCAACAGAAGCTGCCACCATGAACCAGAGGTAAGCCATACCCAGAAATCAAAGGGCTGTGCGCCTTTGGTACCGCTTTCTACATAGTCTTTTAAGTGGGACAAATCTTCTAGTGCTTCATGGATGGCACCTCCATCGTGTGTTTCATCAGGGATAAATGTACAGCATACTTGACCAATTATCTTACAAACGCCCCCTTGTGAGGCCGTTAAAAGATCAAGGACAACTCTATTTTGGAGAACCATATTCCTAATTGCGTTTAATTCATTTTGAGTTCCTTTTCCTAGCATTTGTGTGGCATTAATCAGGCGGAGAAGTGCATATCTATTGATCTCTACATGGTTGCGGACTTCACCTAATCCAACCATAGGGAATACTTGTTGAAAGAATTTTTCACCACCGTTCCAAATTCTGTATTCCCATGGTACTCCCGTGCTAGTGGTCAGCCCTCCCCATCTAGTGACTTTGGGCATAGGTGAACGACGGGGTCTCTTATCGCGTGATTGTGGTGGTTGTCTTAATACGAACATTGGGTTTGTTAGCTGAACCAAAGCACATAATCCACCCCAATTTGGAGGGAGAGCGGTGTATGCCTTGTGGCCGCAAAGAAAATACCAGTCTGACAGGACCCTGGAGCCTTTATCTCCGGGAACTGAAACACTACAGCGAGTCACGTTCTGTCTGCCTTTTGTGTGCTTGTGTATGTGAAAAGTTCTTTGTGTTAGTAGTCCCTCACAATTGGTTAAATTGTAACCATCACAAGACGTACCGCTTGCGCGATTTCCGTCTGTGAAGTTTTCTCCCTCTCTGCAAAAGGTGCAGTACAGGTAAGTTGCCTCATTTCCTGTCCTGGGTGGGGGAAGATCACAGAAAGAGTATACTGTCCTACATAGGTTCCATGGGAGGGTACCTACTGAAGTAGTACCATTATTAAATACGCAATTTCCTAGTGTTTCGGGTTTTAAGTTTGTTAACGTGATAATTTCTGGTAGGGTTAGTGGTATTTGAGGCAGGGGCAATACATCAGAGGTTGCAGTACAGTTGCCCTTGGGGAATCGTCCCAACATTAGCTTGGCTTGCTGGGCGAATAAATTCACATTTCTTATTAGTATAGGAGACAAAGGTAGTGAGTAATTTCGCGAGTCCCAGTTTTGTAGGCCTGGGTGAATACTCAAGCCATACAGACAAGTCTGTAGGTTGGGGGAGACTGGTTGAGTACGTAGTCCTGAATTGTGTGTGGCATAAGGCATGTGTGCGCATACATAACAATTAGTGGTGTTTCCTTCGTGAGCTGTTCTATTCATCAGTTGCCACCATAAGTTTGTGCTGTAGTCGTGTTGATGTTCATGGTCAGGTTTCAGTAAATGGGATAAGTCGCGTCGGGTGCGTGGGTGTGTTAAGTTCTGTGTGTGACAAGGTCCCTTGTCTTGAAAAAAACAAAAGTGTTGTAAGAGGAAAATAAAACCAACAACTAAAACGAAAATGTATGCAAAGAATGCAAAAAGCTTCCACTGGTACCGCATGGAGTTCATGATGGTTGTTTGTCTGTTGGGTATCAAACGTCTATCTGTTCTGCCTGCCTGATCAGTTGGAGGGTCTAGGTACCCCGCCGCCCTCACTGTGAGCCTGAGCTCTATCAGTGGGTGGTGAACGTGAGTGGCGTAGATCCCCCGTGGGTATCAAGCCTTTCAGACTCCGATACTTGTTGCACCCGCGGTGGCACCCAGCTCTTAAGCTCTGGTGCTTCTTTTCCTCTGGGCTAGTTCTCGATATCCTGGTTTCCGTCCGGTTGAAGAGGGGCAATGGGGACGCTGCCTCACCTGGTTTTGACGCCAGTGAGTGTGCTGTCCTGGCTCTGTTAGGTTTGGTCGTGGCCTAACAGACCGCTGCCTCAGCTACCCGTTGGTGCTGAGTGACTCTTCGGGCAGTTGCCCTGGTCTTTCCTGTCCTTTGCTCCTCTGGTCTTCTCCTGATGGTGGAGTGATCCCTTTGAACAGCTTACAGTGGGAGGCGTGGACCCAAGTAGTTCTCTCAGCCACCTTCACAGCCGTGTGGGTGGTCAGCAAAACCTGGAATGGTCCAGTCCACCTGGGAGAGTTCCAGCGCCTTCTCCTGAAACATTTAATCATAACAAAGTCTCCAGGAGAAATACAGTGCAATTGCTTTTGCGCAGGTGTAGGGAGTCCTCCCTGCACCTGAGACCTGATGGATGTTAAGTGTTTGGTTAGTTCAATGCAATAGTTCATCATGTTATGATCACAGTGTTTGAGATCTCTGGTGGGATCAGTTGTTGGTCCAACTCCCAGATTGGGAGGAGCTGCAAAAAGGATTTCAAAAGGACTAAGACGAAATTTAGCTCGTCTGCGCATCCTCATATACATAACAGCAATAGGCAAGCATGTGACCCAGTTCTGCTCTGTGTCCTCACAAAGTTTGGCCAGTTTGTTTTTCAAAGTACCATTTTCTCGTTCAACAGCGCCCCCGCTCTGTGGGTGGTAGGCACAGTGTTTTGTCAGGTCAAAATGTAGGGTCGTGGATACTTCACTCATGATCTCATTTGCGAAGTGGGACCCATTATCACTTGAAATTCTCTGGGGGATTCCCCATCGTGGAATGATTTCCGTCAGTAAAATCTTTGCTACTGTGTTTGCTGTTGCATGTTTTGTGGGGAAAACTTCAACCCATTTGGAAAACATATCGACAACAACCAAGCAGTATTTCTTGTTTAAAACGGGCGTTAATTCAATAAAATCAATCATTAGATGTTGAAAAGGAGCAGTCACTGTCTTGTGTGCACCTGGTGCTGTGGTTTTTATTGTTTTTGAAATATTGTGAGTGGCACATATCAGACATGAGTCACAGTACTGTTCAGCAACTTTCAAAAATTTCACAGTAAACCAGTGTGTGTCCATTTCTCTTAACATTCCCCCCTTTGACACATGGTCTCCACCATGCGTTAAAACAGCAAAAGAATGAAAGAAATGTCGAGGTAGGCAGGGGTTGTTGTTTGGACCTAGCCAGATACCATCAGTGAATGTGCTTCCAAGGCGTTTCCATTCTGCTCGCTCAGAAGGTGTTGAGAGTTTTTGCATGTCTGTGATGGTGAATGAGTCAGGTGAGGCTGTGGTCTGAGATGATGAGCAGACCATAAGAGGAAGTGGGTGGATCCTTTCAGGAGGTGTGGTAGCAGCAGATTTAGCTGCTATGTCAGCAGCTGCGTTGCCCCTAGAGACATGGTCAGTGTTTCGGGTATGGGCTGCACATTTTACTACAGCAATGTGTTTGGGAAGTGTGATTGCTTCTAAAAGATTAGCAACAAGTTTGTGGTTCAAGATGGGCTGTCCATCTGAACGAAGGAAGTGACGATGTTTCCACAAAGCTCCAAAATCATGTACAACACCAAAAGCATAGCGAGAGTCAGTGAAGATGTTGACAGATTTGTTTTCAGAGAGTTGGCAAGCTCTGGTCAAGGCTATGAGTTCACAGGCCTGAGCTGAACAAGGAGGCAATGAACGAGCCTCAATGGTGGAAGAGGAAGTTACAACTGCATAACCGCTGTGAATAGAGCCAGTGTTAGGATCACGTGAAGATGAGCCATCTACAAAGAGTTCCCAGTCTGGGTGTTCAAGAGGTTCTTGTTGTAAGTCAGGTCTAGGTGTGCAAAGCACTTCAAGTTCTGCTAAGCAGTCATGTGGTGTGCCTTCGATAGGTGAAGGTAAGAGTGTAGCTGGATTTAAAACGTTGCAACGTTGGATGGTGATATTTGGCATGTCAAGAAGAGTGGTGTGGTACCTTAACCAACGCGCTGTAGACAAGTGAGCAGTTTTTTGCTCGTTTAGAATGTGAGTGACAGCGTGTGGTACAAGCAAGGTCAAATCAGAGTACCCCACAATGTCTCTACTGGCCAATACAGATTTTTCTGCTGCAGCAACAGCGCGCAAACAAAGTGGGAGTCCTGCAGCAACTGGATCAAGTTTTGATGAGAAGTAGGCCACCGGTTTCATGCGGTCACCATGCTTTTGCAACAAAACTGAGGTCATGCATCCCCCCCTTTCATCCACCGCCTGCACAAATGGGCGGGTTGGATCAGGAATTCCTAAGGTGGGGGCTTTCTGCAGCTGTAATTTGAGAGTCTCAAATGCTGACAGTGCAGGTGGTGTCCAAGTCAATTTAGAGCTCATTTGAAGGCCTTTTTCATGACAAACAGCGCGGAGTGGTGTTTCAAGTTCTGCGTAGTTTGGAATGAAATGTCGACAATAACTGCATAACCCTAGGAATGACATGAGCTGCTTTTTTGTTTCAGGAAGAGGAAGAGCAACAATGGCTGTAACACGCGTAGGAGCCAGCTCTCTTCCTTCTGCAGAGATTCTGTGACCCAGAAATGTAACCAGTGGCAACACAAACTGTAGTTTAGACAACGAGGCCTTGTGTCCTTCTGCAGCTAGATACTGTAGGAGGCGGATTGTGTGTGTTTTGCATGTTTGTGCATCAGGAGCAGCCAAAAGAAGATCATCAACATATTGAAGAAGTGCACAATCAGGTGGAAGACTGAACCCTGCCAGACTATCTCTCAAAGCCTGGTGGAAAATAGTTGGAGACTCACAATAGCCCTGGCAAAGGCGAGTGAAGGTGTAAGACTTCCCTAAAAACTCAAATGCAAACCAGTACTGGCTGTCTGGATGCACAGATACACTAAAGAAGGCATTGGCCAGGTCTATGACTGAAAAGTGGGTGGAGCCAGTTGGTATTTGAGACAAGATCACATAAGGATTAGGGACGATCGGTGCACGAGCCTGAACTGCAGCATTTACAGCTCTAAGATCCTGAACAAACCGCCACTCAGGACGAGGAGTGGGGTGGACCTTTTTTACTGGAAAAATTGGAGTTCTTACAGGTGAAGTGGGACAAGGAACGATTACACCTGCTTCCAGAAGAGAGTGAAAAACAGGTGTAATGCCTGAGGCTGCCTCAGGTTTCAGTGGATACTGTGGTATTTTTGGTCGATAAGAAGATTTAGGAGTAATTTGGATGGGCTCCTGACCTTTTATCAGACCTACATCATACTTTGTCTGGGCTCACAATGTGGGTGGAACAGCAGAGAGGTCTGGGTTGTCTGAAGTCATTGTAGGCAGTGTTAGTCATGCAGAGGTGTCAATCACTTCTTTGAATGGGGTGACCGGAAGTGATGAAATAAGTGGTTGTCTGTACATCTCCAGAGCAGGAGAGTAGAAACAAGTGTCAAGTGGTTGCCAGTCAGATGCACAATGGGCTCTCAATGCTAGAGGGCCTAGAGAGCACCACTGAGCCTCAGGAGGTTTAGCAAGAGAAACATGAGGAAATGAGTCAGGTACTGTGAAATAGCATGTTTGTGGTGTGACATCATCTGTGAGGCATGTCAACAGGAAACATGTGGTCTTTGTCCAGCAGATATCTGTAGTATGTAAGTCAGTTGGTGGTGTTTGCATGAATGAATCTCCTAGCTGATCAGCTGGGTCTGAAGTAACACGAGCAGTGCAATGCAGCTGTTGTTCATGCATGAATGTGCATGAAGGTGGAAGTCTATCTTTGGCCATAGAGAGCAAGGCTACACGCTGACTCTCATCAGTGAGGGACCATTCAAATACAAACAGCAGATCAGGCACTAGTGTCACCAAAGTGTCCACTGAGTGTGTAGACTTTGACACCACTAGTCCTTCAGGGCTACAATCGATGGACAGGTTGAATTTAAGAATTAGATCTCTGGCCAGAAGATTTATTGGACACGTCTGTGAGAGTAGAAACTGATGCGAGTGGGCAGTGTGATCAAAAGGGTCAATCACATTCAGAGGAGCTGTCATTACCTCTGGGATTGCTACACCAGATGCTCCTGTGGAGTGGATAATCTTGCCACACAGTGGAGCATGTGGGAGACATTTCTTCATTATCAAAGATTGAGTGGCCCCTGAGTCCACTAAGAACTTTAATGGAACATTGTTTACAAGCATTGTGAGCATGGGTAACTTCAAACATGCTGACTGAGTGTATTTAAAATACGTGGAGGTGCATGTGGTATCAGTATGTGAAACAGCTGGTGTGTGTGTGCGTGTACTTGCTGTTTGGAGACCTGGACCTTCCTCGCCGCCCCCTCCTAGTCAGGATGAGTGCCCGCCTCGGTGGCCACGACCCTTGGGTGGACCCTGGCTTCGACCAACCGATTGTTGGGAGCCTGGGTGAAAGTTCTGTTCATGGTTCATGGGCCATGGCTCCCGTGGTGGCATTGGTGCTCGATTCTGGAATGGTCGGCCACGCCCTCGCCATGTGGTGCGTTTTTGTGGACAGTCTCTCATCCAATGGTCAGTCCCACCACACAGGAAGCATGGCTGTGGCCCTCCTGCGTACCCACGTGGTTGTTGCTGTTGTGAGCCTGGCCAAGGGCCAGGGGGTGGTGGTGGGCGTGGAAAAGCTGGAAGCTGTTGTGGTGGGGCAGTGTTCAAGGTCATCTGTTGTGCAGCTTGAAGAAGAGTCAGCTGAGCATTTTCTGCTTGTTTTGTCTTTTTCTTCAGTGTTGCAGTTTCTTCGGCCGTGTGCTGTTCCCAGGCGTGTCTGGCATGACGTAGGAGGTCGTTGAGGCGAATGCCAGCTTTCCAGCCTATGTATGTGTTCTGGACAGACTTGCGGATTGTTGGCAAGAATCCATCCATCACACATTGACACAGGATGGTTTCGAAGGCTGAAGCCTGTGCAGCATCACGCCAGTCGTTGTCCGGAAAAGCGATGCCAGAGTGTGTGCGAAACACAGGGATGAGACGATCGATGTACTCTTGAGGGGGTTCACCACTCTTCTGGACCGTGTCCTTGATCTTTGCATATTGAGGTGTCTGTGGAAATGCTGTCTTAACTCTCCTGACAATGTCACCTACAGCTGTCACAAAGTCTTGGTTATCTGCGTGGGCGTATTCGACACGCATCAGCCGTTGGTTGCCAGGCGGGACCTCAAACAGCTGTGCGCCTATGGTGCTTACAAAGTTCATACCATAGACAGCTGTGAGAATCATTTTTAGTTCTGGTATGGTGGGGCGGAGAATACGAACCATGTTGGTGATGGCTTCACCCACAGCGTCTCCTCCTTGGGCCATGTCTGGGAGGTGTTGTTTGGCTAGGCTTGTGAGGTCGCTCAGTGGCCAAGTTCTGAACACCAGTTGTGGTCCGTCAGGTCCACCCACCTCCAGCATCGGCATGGTCGTGGAGTTGTGTTCACCATCTGAAGTCATGGGGGAGCTTATAGAACCGTTGTTATGCTGTGACTGTTGTAGTCTCTGTATTTCAGCCTCCAGCAGTTTTTCTTTTTCTCTGAAAGCTTTAATCCGCTCCTCTTGCTCTGCAGCTTTGGACCGAGTTATGATTGAAGAACCCTCAGAAAATGATGAAAGCGATGGTGAAGAGTTTGAAGATGTTGATGTTGATGAGGCTGAGCTGGTAGCAGGGGATGGTGGTGGTCCAGTTGTAACATCTCTTCCTCCTGCTGCTCCTTGTTCATCCTGTTGCTGAGGGGCAGCTGGCCTTGGTCCAATAAAATCATCGTCTGAAGTGAGGATCCAAGCAGGTTTCAGTCCAGGGCGGGTCTCATGCGCTTCCATCTGTGGTGGGCCATAGGGTGGTGGGTCTTTGAGTTCAGCCAGCAAGGGGTAGATCGAGGTGGAGGGTGCGGTGGGAGGAAGAGGTCCGTGGGTCTCCGGTGCATGTGTGAGAGAGGACAGAGGAAAAAGAGAGGTTTTCAATTTTGTTTTGTTTTTCTTTGTCTCGTCTTTGTCTTTCTGAGTCTCTTGTTCTCTGCATTGTTTCTGTAAGTCTTCAACTTTTTGAGACATCTGTAATAATCTGGATTCCGTTTCACCCATCATATTTTTAGACTAATTTTTCTACATTTTAAATGCTTCCTCATGTTTGTGCATCGTTAAGTAAACCTTTTGAGGTATTTTCTTCATCTGAATCATTCTCTGCTTCTGCTACAATAATAGTTCTTCGAGTTTTTGAATGTCTTCGGTTTCTAAAGATCCATTTTTAGGAAAACCAAATTCGTAATGCCACTGAGAAACGAAACTTAGACAGGAATCTCCGTATAAGCGTTTCATTTTTTCTGCAACCGAACCGTTTGGTATATAATCTAGATTCTTACTTTTTGTCGCTCCCATTTTATCTTTGTTAGTCTCTCTTTCTTTAAGACGAAACTATTTTATTTCCTCAGCCCTCTTTTATCAAGACGAGCCTACCTCGGTTTTCCTAGTGAAAACTTACCCTCGGTTCCTACTCTAAATTCAGAACTTACACTCGGCTTTCCTAATGAAAACTTACCTCAGTTCTTACTCTAAATTCAGAACTTACACTCGGCTTTCCTAATGAAAACTTACTTATTTTATGAGAGAGCGATCTTTTTGACGGAGTCGTGTCTGTCGCCCGCTCGCTAGCTTAGCGCTTTTTTTTATTTTTTTTATTTTATTTATTTTATTTACCTTATCGTAGATGTCTCTGGTTTTCCTGTTTCGAAAATACGGCCGGAGTCGATCCCCCCTCCGGAGAACCAGACGTCCTCCCGCTCCCAAAACGTCCTACTTGGAGGGTCGGAGGTCCGGGTGATCAGCCCCGTCGTGATTCTCCGTCGACAAGACGAACTCCAGGCGTATCCCAGCGCGGTGCCTCCAAACTTTTGTGGAAAATAATAATTGTTCTAAACTTTAAAACCTCTTAATAAAAAGAAAACCAGAGACATTTCTCTTTTAGCTCAAAACGGAGCGCGAGGTTTATTCTTTCTGCAGAAAGGAGTTGCTGCCTGCACGAAGTCAGAGCAAGCACAGCACAGCACACCACAGCACTGGATTCTTAAAGAGACAGTACATATATTTATACATGTTTCGTGCGTCACAATAACATTCTATCATGAAGGGAGGATAACGTTCCTCAGGTTGATACCATTCACAAGTTCTTGTTATCAGTACGAGATGATGTTATTCTTCTTGTGGAGCCGTGCTCTGTAACAAGTCTTCTGTCCATGTGACTAGAACATTCTGATAAACATTTGTGGAGCTGGTATTTTTTAATTAGATTTGTAACAAGTCTTTGTTCATGAGCTAGAACATTCTGATAAACATTTGTGGAGCTGGTATTTTTTAATTAGATTTGTAACAGTCTTTTGTTCATGTGGCTAGAATCTCTGAAAAAGAAAAACATATTGATACGAAAAGCGTCCTCAGCCGTTTAGATAAAAGTTCTGTATCTTTGCCTCTCTGCAGGTGGTGAAATACAAGGACGTTTGCTGAGCAGAGGACAAAAGTTCACATTTACAAGAGTTTACCAGAGTTCACATACACACACCAACTTTGAAAGTCTGCAGAATGAGCATGGATTAAATGATATTTAAACAATACATGTTAGTTTATTAATTTTTTTCACATGTCTTAAGCACATCTATCTCAGCTTTGCAGCGGGACACCTGTGACATTGTCACGACGTGATCCCGTCTTAATGCAAATTATTCTCTGGACAACAGCTCTTTAGCATCCCTGGCTTCAGAAAGTGATGCATTAAGTAACTGTATTTTGCTGTTCAGTGAATCAATTTCTGCACGTGCAACTTGCTGTGTTTGAAACATCTGTTCAAAATGTTTTTTTGTGAGGACCTCGTGTTCACTTTTAAATTGAAGGAAGTGTTCTTCAAATTCCTGAACCACCTCTTTTTCACTGTTTAACCTTATTGCAAGGTCGTCAGCTTTTTCTACCACTGTATAGAATGATTCTTTCAGCAAAAGCACAATTTTAGCCAGCTTTTCATAGCTTGACTTTGTAATTTCTGTAGAGGTCACACTCTCTGCAACCTCCTTCAGATTGTCCAATAACTCTTTTGGGTTCATGCTGTCCACCTGTTCGCCATATGGATTTAAGGATCCTGTGAGCAGCGTCAACGCTCTCTCTAAACAGTCCTTCATCTCATAAGGATCAAAATCCTTTTCTATCACACCTGTCATGGTTATTCACTGTTCAGCACTTATCTGATACACACTTGCCAACTTCAGATTAGTTTAACAGGTAAATATTTGTATGCAAGTGTCATGTGAGGTTCACACACTTTTTAGCTCTGGGTTCATTCAAGTACTGTAATAAGTCAACTTATTCAAATGTGGGCACCTATTTGTAGGTTTTATCCCAATTCATGAATATTCTTAAGTAGCTTGTCTCCAACCTTGGACCAACTTACACTTGCTCATTTCAGACAGAAAATCAGAAAATGCATAATTACTCTGTAACAGACCTTAACGTGATTTCTACTTTGCATGAGGATTAAAAATCACTAATACTGTTTCATAGTTGATTAAAATGAGTAGTTCACTTCAACATTTAAAAATGGTTTGAACTAAACACAATTTGATTATCAAAACATTTGTAAAATAGTAATGATAATAGAAAAAGAGAGTGTTCTTTCAATTGATCAGTGCAGGACACTAAGAAAGTCTCTGGATGAACTTTATCTTGTGATTCTGGACTCAAATCAATGAAATACAGTTCTTGTTCCAGGCAGGCCCCTCAAGGCCAGATTCGACCTGAGGCCTAGTTCACTACAAAGGCGAGCTTAATTTGCAGAAGAAAACCTCGACACATACTAGGGTCTCCGGAGAAATATTCTGAGGGCTTTGTGATTACATGTTGGGTAGTGGCAAGGTCTTTGGGTTCCGTTCTGGGAGAATTGGACTCGGGAGAAGTTGTAGGAGCTGAAGGAGGAGAAGAAGGCGAGAGTTGTTGATTTAGAGAAAAAAAACATACCTCCCAATTCTCTCATGTTGGTCTGTACTTCTTGTTGTTGTTTTAAAACTTGTCGAAGCATCAGTTCGAGTTGGTTGATGCGTTCCATCTGGGAAGAGGAGGTAGCTTGTTCAGTTCTGGTCTCGTTCTGGGCCTGTTTTGGCTGGAGCATTTCTGTAATTACGCGGGGAACCCAGATTTGTACGAGACCAGAAAGGACAAAATACGATTAGAAAAAGATAAGTGTTTACTATATACAGTGAATTATTTACAAGTGGTCTTCTCCACTGAAGATCCTGGGGAAAAGAGTTGGTTCAGAGAAGGTCCACTTTCAGGATTGTACGTAGAGAATAAATGCTAGTTTTTCTCTTACAGATGGTAGCGTCGATGTTAAGCATGGGTGGACAGGTGAACTGGCGTATGGCTGGAAGGCGAGGCACAGAGGGCAGGAACCAGAGACAACGGGGATTCTAGGACAGGTCAGGACTCGAGGAAGCAGGATGACGAAAAGGGTACAATGCTCCAGCGTCGTCACACTGGACTTCAGCCTTAAATAGTAGAGGATCCTCTTAGGTGGATGGATGACATCTGGTGGTAATCAGCAGCCATCTTGGAGAAGGAGCTGCAGGCAGTGGAACTCTTACACTGAAAATATTACAGAAACTTATCCTGACCTCTCCAAAGTCCCTGCTGAGTACCAAGATCTCAAAGAATACTTAACAAAGTCAAAGCCACTACCCTTCCTCCACATAGACCCTATGATTGTGCCATTGATCTCTTGCCTGGCACCACTCCACCTAGGGGCAGTCTCTATTCTCTGTCCAGACCCGAACACACAGTCATGCAAGAGTATCTAAAATAATCCCTTCAGGCCGGTATTATCAGACCGTCAGCCTCACCTGCTGGTGCAGGATTCTTTTTTGTTAATAAAAAAGGATGGTTTTCTCAGACCCTGTATTGATTACAGAGGCCTTAATAAGATCACCATAAAGAATAAATGTCCTCTACCTCTTATGTCTACAGCGTTCAACCTCATCCAAGGTTCCACAGTCTTCTCTAAACTTGACCTTAGAAATGCCTATCATCTGGTCCGCATCAGGGAGGAAGACGAATGGAAGATGGCATTCAACACACCCAATGGACACTACAAGTATTTGGTAATGCCTTTTGGTCTCACCAACGCTCCAGCAGTTTTTCAGGCTCTTGTGAATGACGTTCTGAGGGACACGATTAATCATTTTGTTTTTGTCTACCTGGATGATATTTTGATTTTCTCCAAGAATTTAGACCATCATCGTCAACATGTCAGAGCTGTGCTTACCAGACTGCTACAAAACAACCTTTTTGTTAAAGCTGAGAAGTGTGAATTCCATCAAACCTCCACTTCCTTCCTGGGGTTTGTTATCTCGCCAGTCCAGGTAACCATGGATATTAACAAAGTCTCTGCTGTTCTTCAATGGCCCATTCCTAAAGATAGAAAGCAGTTACAAAGATTCCTTGGCTTTGCCAATTTCTATAGAAGATTCATTAAAGACTATAGCATAATTTCAGGACCATTAAGTGCTTTAATATCTTCCAAATCAAAGTTTGTTTGGAATGAGTCAGCTGATCGCTCTTTCAATAAACTCAAAGAACTGTTTTCTACTGTACCGATCCTCCATGCTCCTGACCCTAACAAACCATTCATTGTTGAGGTTGACGCTTCTAGTACTGGGGTAGGAGCAGTTCTTAGTCAGCGTAACAGCAAAGGAAGAGTTCACCCATGTGCTTTTTTCTCTAGGAGCCTTTCTGCTGCTGAACGCAATTATGATGTGGGGGATCGGGAACTGCTGGCTGTCAAGCTCGCCCTTGAGGAGTGGAGGCATTGGCTTGAGGGGGCCAAGGAACCTTTCATTGTTTGGACTGACCATAAAAACCTTGAGTACCTCAGGACCGCTAAGAGGTTAAATCCACATCAAGACAGGTGGGCTCTTTTCTTCTGTCGCTTCAACTTTGTATTATCCTGTAGACCAGGAACTAAGAACACCAAGCCCAATGCACTGTCTCGCATTTTGGAGGAGAGCGATGCTCCTAAAGGCAGTTCTGAGATAGAATTTATTCTGCCGGATAAGGTTCGCCTATCCATAACCCAGCTTGAATCAGACCTCCGGTAGGCTAATCTGGATCACCCACCTCCACCCAATTGCCCCAGGAACCTGATATTGGTTCCAGACAATAATGTTAAAGAGGTCCTGGATCTCTGCCATAAGTCTCAGATGTTTTGCCATCCTGGGGTTACTAAGACCCTTAGTGTCATCAGATCCCAGTTCTGGTGGAAAGACTTGATTAAGGATGTCAAACAGTATGTTTCCTCTTGTTGCAGGCCAAATCCTCCCATCGTCCTTCTGCTGGTCTACTCCATCCTTTACCTATCCCATCTCGCCCATGGTCCCATATTTCTATGGATTTTGTCACAGGTCTTCCTCTCTCCTCAGGTCATACTGTTATTCTTACCATAGTAGACTGTTTTCTAAGATGGTTCATCTCATCCCTCTTGCTAAACTTCCTTCTGCTAAAGAACTCAGCATCATCATGGCTAAAGAGTTGTTCAGACTTCATGGCATACCTTCTGACATTGTTTCTGATCGTGGGCCTCAGTTTATCTCCAAGTTTTGGCAGGAGTTTTGCAGTCTGCTGGGTATATCTGTCAGTCTCTCCTCAGGTTTTCACCCTAAGTCTGATGGCCAAACGGAAAGGGTTAACCAGGAGGTAGAAGCTAAACTGCGGCTACTGTGTGAAGGGGATCCTAGCAAATGGTCTACCAATCTCCCCTGGGTGGAACACGCCATCAACTCCCTGCCCTCCTCAGCAACTGGTTTGTCCCCATTTTATGTTGTGTTTGGTTTCCAACCTCCTCTGTTCTCTGTCCAGGGCAGACAGGCCCAGGTGCCATCAGCTCACCAAGCAGCCATGAGGTGCCAACACACCTGGAGGAGAGCCAGGAGGGCCCTCCTCAAGTCCTCTGCTAAATATGACACCAACAACCTGCTGCTCAACTCTGAGAAGACTAAGTCATTGTGGACTTCAGGAGGAACGCTGGTCCACATCTACCCATCTACATCAAGGGGATGGTGGTGGAGCGTGTGAACAGCTTCAAGTTCCTGGGTGTCCACATCTCCGAGGATCTCATCTGGACGACCGGCTGTTCCAAACTGATCAAGAAAGCTCACCAGCGCCTTTTCTTTCTGAGGACTCTGAGGAAAAACCACCTGTCCTCAGACATCCTGGTGAACTTTTATCGCTGCACCATTGATAGCATCCTGACCAACTGTATCACAGTCTGGTATGGGAGCTGCTCTGCCTCAGACCGGAAGGCGCTGCAGAGGGTGGTGAAAGCCGACCAAGACATCACCGGAGCACCACTTCCTACCATAAAGGACATCTACAGGATGCGGTGTCTGAAAAGGGCTGGGAAAATCATAAAAGACTTCAGCCACCCAGCACACAGACTCTTCACCCTCCTGCCCTCTGGGAGGCGCTGCAGGAGCCGCCGACTAAAACCACCAGGTACCGGAACGGCTTCTTCCCCACAGCTGTCACACTCCTGAACTCTGCCTCCTGACATCTGAATAACAACGGTCTGTATTCTCATACATACAACAACAACAACACATGGACTGTAACACCACCACCTGCACTCTCATCCGTTAGCCCACTACTGTACAAACTGTACACATAATCTACTGTTCATAAGTACTCACATACTTATATATATTTTTTTTCTTTTATATAGCTGTTTATACCCCTTCATATTATAACCTGTTCATTGTCTGTACACTCACAACCTGTATATATTTATACCTATAGCATATTCAAAGCAACTTACTGTATATTGTACTATATATATATATATATATATATATATAT
>NC_056504.1:22112693-22117266 GCF_014905685.2 Nematolebias whitei
CTTACTGTATATTGTACTATATATATATACCAATTTATTTTTCTTGCTAAGCACTTCTGGATAGATGCAAACTGCATTTCGTTGCTTTGTACCTGTGACATGTGCAATGACAATAAAGTTGAATTCTAATTCTATTCTATGTCGGGGGGGGGGCAACAAATGCCAGTCCACCCAGCCAACTTACCAAGTGGGCTACAAGGTTTGGCTCTCTACTAAGGACATTCCCTTGCGGGTGGAATCACGTAAGTTGGCTCCCCGGTTCATCGGCCCATTCCCCATCACAAAGGTCAATAACCCAGTAGCTGTTCGCCTTCAGTTGCCCCGTTCCCTCAAGGTGCACCCTACTTTTCATGTATCCCGTCTTAAACCTTTTTTGAAGTCCCCGTTCGGACCCTCCTCCGATCCCCTCCTCCGATCCCCCTCCTCCCGCCCGACTCATTGATGGTTCTCCAACCTACACCGTCGGGAGACTCCTTCGCTCCAGACGGTGGGGTCTGGGGCTTCAATATCTGGTAGACTGGGAGGGGTATGGGCCCGAAGAACATTCTTGGGTCCCAGCCCACAACATTTTAGACAAATCTCTGATCGGGCAATTTCATAGGTCACATCCTGAGCAACCTGGTGGTCCGTCAGGAGCCGGACCTTAAAGAGGGCGTTCTGTCATGTGTTTGCCCCCTTTTTTTTACTACCTCAGCCTGTCTAGTTTCATGTTTTCTTCTGCCAAGTGTTTTTGTCCTGTCAATCACTCAGTTCTTGTGCCTGTACCATGCCTCCTCTCCCTGCCTCTGCAATCAGCTTCATTCATTGCACCTGTGCACCTCCCTACTTAAGCTCCCTGCTCACCCTTATTCAGTGCCAGATTCTCGAACCTCTCTGAGCAGTAGAAATCCAGCACTTCTTGTTTTTGCATCCTGCCTTGTTCTGAACCCAAGCCTGTTTTCTGACTACCCAACCAGCCTGCTCCCTTTTGGATTTTGTCTGCTTCAGTCCTCTTGGTTTTTACTCTGCGCCTTCACACCGACCACGATTCAAGATCACGTTTTTGGATTTATTCTGCTCTCTGCCTCCCTGTGCTTGAACCCCTGCTACCCATCTTGGACCCTGGAACTGGGTTTGCCCTTATTGGACCTGCACGCCTTCTGTGTGCTCCGCTGCTGCTGTTCACTCTGCATGAGTGACGTCATCGGCTCCGGCGAGACTACAGCTCCTGTTATTCCATCAAGACAGAAGGTTAGTTACATTCATTGTACCTCTCCTCGCCTCCCCATCCTCATCAGGTTCATTAACTCTTCTGTCTTGACAGATCGGACCCGGACCCAGACCTACACGAGAAGCTGTTAATTTCCTAATAAACTTTTTAAACCATTTCTGTGTTGGGTGTTGATGTGCTGATCCAAACCGGTTCTTGTCAGTACGTCTGGACAGGAATCACCCAGGAACATTAAACTCTACTATGTTTTCCTTGTGGTTATGTTGATGATGTCCTGTGAGTTTAAAGTTCCTAGGAGGTTACTAAAGTGGTCATAGGGCACTGCAAATGTCAAAAGGTTGCCTGTCATGCCCTGAGTTAGTACAAAAAGAACTGTTTAAGCAGCCCTAAGTCTGGACAGGAAGCACACAGAATGCTAATCTTTTCTACCTTAACGTCGTCTTGATGATGTCCTATGAGTTTAAAGTTCCTAAGAGGTTACTAAAGCCCCTTATCCACAGGGCCCTTTGGTACTCCTATGTAACTAGTTGTGGCCGATTGCATGTTTTATCAACAATGCCTTTAGCGGTGGAACCCACCCCATTTTTGGGACCTAATTCTCTGAGGTCCCAGGTCTGGTTCTTGTAGGGTCTAGATGTGACATCAGCGCACTGTAGGTCACTGATTGGTCAGGGGGCGTATTCATTGGTGGAGGGCGGAGATTCAGTCTTCCACCGAAAATCCCGATCCACCATTTTCTTTTTCACCCGCATAACAGACAACAAGAAATCGGAGGAGCTTATTTTGGAATATTTTATAAGGTAAAACAAATAATCATGGCACAACCGTGGTCGAATGCTGAAGTTCAGGCATTTCTCTGTTTGCTGGCCGATGAACAAGTGCAGAGCGAGCTAGATGGAACGAAACGAAATGAAAAGATTTTTCAAGAGGTGTCTGCGCAGATGGCGGTGCAGGGCTTCCATCGCACACCAAAGCAAATTAAAGCTTAAAAAACTAAAAAGCAATTACAAAACGATTAAGGACCACAACGGTAGGAGTGGAGCAAACAGAAGAAACTGGAAGTGGTTTGAACAAATGGATGCCATTTACCGCAAACGCCCAGCCAACAAAGGGAGGGAGAGTGGCCTAGACAAGGCCACTGCTCTTCTGGAAGCTATAGCTGATGGTGAGTGTATTTTATTTACTTTAAGCATATTTCCTTTTCCTCATGCAACCGTTTCTTTGCGTTTTCTGAAAGTACTCTGAACAAATGAGGCTGACACGGTTACGTCGTCATTAGTTAGCATCATTGCTAACTGTACTCTGTTGCTGTTTTTCCACTCTTATTTTGATGCAGAAAGTCCCACTGAAGATGAAGGTTCGCCAGATTCTGCTTTTGACTGTCCAATCCTCCCCGCTTCTGACCCTTCCCGACCACACCAGCTCCAAGTACATCTACACCAACAAGTACATCTACACGACCGAGTACATCCACGCCACCGGGCAACACACAGCAGAGTGGCACCAAACAGCACCCGTTACTAGGTAAGAAGCAACAATCGTGTTTAACATCACATTGATCATGTTGATATGAATGTTGTTTTGTTTTTGTTGTAAAACACCTTGCATGTATTCAAACTACTTGTTTATTCAGTTGTAATGTATAAATGTTAAATTTAATTATTCATTTATTACTTAAACTTTCATTTATGAAGTTTATTATTGAAATTATACAGGGTGTAGTGATTTTTGTTCAGATTAACGATGCTCTGTTCTTTTTCTAAATTAGCACAAACCGTTGTAAATGACTACATGTAGTTTATTTATGCCCACCTGCTTACTATCATTAAAGTACTAGACTGCTTTATGAACATAATCATTTCTGATCTTGTGAACAAACACCTTTTGAAATTAGCAGGAACTTTAATGTAAATAATTTATTTAAAAACTCTACCTGTACTTCATCATCTAACAGCCATTTTCTTGTGTGTTATTCCTAGGCAATAGAAAGCGCAGATCAACAAGTGCAGCAGAGAGCTTTGTTTCTGCACATACAGAACAAGAGGAGATGAACCGGAAGCAGAGAGAGGAACACTTCCATTTTATTTGTGAGGATGCCAAAAAAGCAAGGCAAGAAGAAGCTGCGGAGAGGCAATGCCAAGCTGCAGCAGCGAGGAAGCAGGAGAAAGCAATTAGGAGGGAGGAGATGGCCTTGAGGAGAGAGGAAGCAGATCTTCGCAGAGAGGAAGCAGCACAGCGAAGGCAGGAGGCTGAACAGAGTGCTGCTTTCAGTCAGGCACTCCTTGGGGTGCTGGAATCCATTGCCCGTTCCATGGCAAACAGACATGTTTAAAAATATTTAGAGTAGATCATAGTTGATATATAGAAATGTAGATCCTGCAAGGTAAGCCCACAAATAGCCAAACATGTAGCTTGTTAAGTTTGCATATATAATTAGTGTATAATTATTTTTTTTTGTACAGGTCTTTATTTCTAATAAAAGAAACATTTTCAAGTCTTGAGCTTCCATCTGATCATCAAAAGTGAAGTGCTTACAGTGGTTTTTTTTTACGTCAATAGTGTAGATAAGTGAAGTAATTGTTTTTTTACCTGTAACAATGCTGGTGAAGATTCTCAGTTATCCTTGACACGGCAAATCCCCCCCAAAAAAGATAAAAACAAAACCACAGGACTTTTTTTAAAACTGAAGACGTTTCGCTAATCATACGAGGAGCACTCACAATTCAATGAAAAAAGGAATATGGGATTAAAGTTATAAAGCTGTGGTGTTCTGTAAGCTTGCTGGAGATTGATCTGCATGTGTCAGTCTCCATAATACAAGCTTACGGCACACCACAGCTTTATAACTTGAATCACACTCCTCGTTTCATTAAATTGAGAAAGAGCCTCAGATGAAAAGTGATACATCTTCAGTTACAAATAAAGTCCAGTATTTTTATTTATGTATTTTTTCGGTTTTATCTGTAATGAGTACTGAAAAATGTAACCATAATACAGAATGTCCATGTGTTGTAAATGAACATTGCAGTGGAGTTAAAAAGGTGTAGGACTTGTGTAATCTACGTTTACAATCCTCCTCATTCAGGAGGTTTTCAGTCATTGCATGTCAAACACCTCGGCCATGATGTCCATCTTGTGGATCCAGCAGCTTCTACATCTTTTTCGCCCAAGGTCAAAAATTTTCTCGACGACTTTCACTGTGGTAAAAAGGAGCACTAACTTAATATTACTTAACAGCACTTCAATCATGAAGATAATTTGCGACAGCTTAATTTAAAGAGCTGCGTGGTAAGCATAAGCTCTGAAAGAGTTGTTAAATATCAAATCAAATGTAGGTTATTATGTAATGTACGTAATATATAT
>NC_056504.1:22117366-22134043 GCF_014905685.2 Nematolebias whitei
GCGTCCAAGATGAAGGACCGAGGAATCCATGATCGTTCCTCTGGCCCATAACCTT
Organism: Nematolebias whitei; assembly: GCF_014905685.2. Lineage (NCBI taxonomy): Eukaryota > Metazoa > Chordata > Actinopteri > Cyprinodontiformes > Rivulidae > Nematolebias > Nematolebias whitei. Next base: position 22,117,422 of record NC_056504.1, read on the forward strand.
CCCAGTCGACCAGATACTGGAAACCCCGCCCACGGCGCCGTACGTCCAGGATACGGCGGACCGTGAAGGCAGGGTGATTGTCGATGAGACGGGGGGGCGGAGGGAGGTCGGCCGGAGGGCACAGAGGACTGTCTGTAACTGGCTTGATTTGGGACACGTGGAAGGTGAGATGAATCTTCATGGATGATGGTAGTTGGAGTCTGACAGCTGTGGGATTAATGATGCGGATGATGGGGAATGGTCCAATGAAACGAGGGGCCAACTTACGTGGGGTGTCTCGCAGTTGAATATGGCACGTGGAGAGCCACACCCTTTGTCCAACCCTGTAGGATGGGGCTGCGGAGCGATGACGGTCTGCAAGGGCCTTGTTCTGCGTGGCTGTACGGAGCAGGGCGAGTTTGGTCTGGCGCCAAACCCGACGACAACGTCGAAAATGGTGTTGGACGGACGGGACCGCAATATCCCCTTCTTGGCTTGGAAACAGAGGAGGGGCATAACCTAAAGATGCCTCAAAAGGAGACATGCCTGTAGCGGATGATGTATGCGTGTTGTGAGCATACTCAATCCATACCAGATGTTGGCTCCATGAGGACGGATTGTCCTCCACAACACATCGAAGGGCAGTCTCCAGTTCCTGATTGGTCCGTTCGGCTTGCCCGTTGGATTGGGGGTGGTACCCAGATGTCAAGCTGACAGAGGCCCCTAGAGAATTACAAAAAGACTTCCATACCTGGGATATGAACTGGGGACCTCTGTCAGAAACCACATCGGACGGAATGCCGTGAACCCTGAAGACATGTTGGACCAACAGTTGGGCCGTTTCGAACGCCAAAGGAAGTTTTGAAAGGGGAACGAAATGAGCTGCCTTCGAAAACCTGTCAATCACAGTGAGGATAACGGTGTTGCCATCAGAAGGGGGCAGACCGGTAACAAAATCGAGAGAGATGTGCGACCATGGACGACTAGGAGTGGGCAGAGGCAGCAGCTTACCAGCAGGTGGCCGGTGACCAGTCTTATTTCTGGCACAGGTGGGGCAAGCGGCAACATAACTCTTAATGTCAGCATTTAAGGTAGGCCACCAGAAGTGTCTCTTAGTCAAGGAAATCATACGTGCAAGACCCGGGTGACATGAGAACTTGTGTGTGTGGAGCCAGTCGAGGACCTTCGCTGTGATACTAGCAGGAACGAACATAGTACCAGCGGGGCCTGTTCCTGGGTCAGGGTCTGACCTCTGAGCTTCCAGGATATCCCGTTCGATGGACCAGGTGAGAGTGCCAACCACACAGGATGATGGTAGTACGTTTGGTTCCTGTGTGGTGTCCTCCGGTGGTGAGAACTGTCGTGAGAGAGCGTCGGGCTTCGTATTCTTGGATCCGGGTCTGAAAGTCAGTGTAAAATTGAATCTTGTAAAAAATAAAGACCATCTTGCCTGTCTTGGGTTCAACCGTCTGGCATCGCGAAGGTACGTGAGGTTTTTGTGGTCCGTCCAAATGAGAAATGAGTGTCCGTGCCCTCCAACCAATGTCTCCATTCTTCCAGGGCCAGTTTCACGGCCAGAAGCTCACGGTTCCCTACGTCGTAGTTCTTTTCTGCGGGGGAAAGGCGCCGAGAGAAAAACGCACAGGGATGTACCTTGTTATCGGGAGATGCTCTCTGCGATAGGACAGCTCCTACTCCAGTGTCGGATGCATCCACCTCCAGGATGAATTGTTTCTTGGGATCTGGGTGACACAATACAGGGGTAGATGAAAAAAGCGTTTTAAGCTCACCAAAAGCCTTGTCCGCCTCCTGAGTCCACTTAAAAGTCCTAAGAGTAGACGTTAATTGTGTGAGGGGGGCAGCGATCCTGCTATAGTTCTTAATAAAGCGGCGGTAGAAATTGGCGAAGCCCAGGAATCGCTGAAGTTGTTTCCTCGTTTCCGGCGTTGGCCACTCCACCACTGCCTTAGTCTTTTCAGGGTCTGTGCGGTAGTGTCCCCCTTCAAAAATGAAGCCCAAAAATGGAACAGACTTTGCATGAAATTCACATTTCTCTGCTTTGACATAAAGTTGGTTCTCGTAGAGACGTTGGAGAACCGTTCTGACATGATGAACATGTTGTTCCTCATCTTGTGAGTATATAAGGATGTCGTCCAAATACACAAAAAGGAACTTGTTCAAAAAATCTCTCAGAACGTCATTAACTAGAGCCTGAAATATTGCGGGGGCGTTAGTGAGGCCAAAAGGCATAACAAGGTACTCAAAATGTCCTAAGGGAGTCTTAAATGCCGTCTTCCATTCGTCACCCTCCCGTATACGAACGAGATGATAAGCGTTACGGAGATCTAATTTAGAGAATATCTTAGCGTGGTGTAACTGCTCATGGATGGAGTCGATGAGGGGTAGCGGATATTTGTTTTTTATAGTAATTTGATTTAATCCTCTGTAGTCGATGCAAGGGCGCAAAGTCTTATCCTTTTTAGCCACGAAGAAGAACCCTGCTCCAACTGGAGAGGTAGAGGGGCGAATTATACCTGAGTCTAAGGATTCCGAAATGTACTCCTGCATGGAGTCTCGTTCAGGACCAGAAAGATTATACAGGCGACTAGAGGGAAGAGGTGCCCCTGGTAAAAGCTCGATAGCACAGTCATAAGGTCGATGTGCAGGTAAGGATGAGGCCTTTAGTTTACTAAACACAGGAGCTAAGTCATGGTACATCTTAGGAATCTTAGACAGATCAATAGACTCAGAAGAATTGCTGCGTTTTAATGTGGAAGGAATTGCAGTTCTTAAACAGTTCATGAGGCATTGTGGGCTCCATTGTTCTATTCTTTTTAATCTCCAATTAATGACTGGGTTATGTTTGTTCAGCCAAGGGAAACCTAAAATGAGCTGAGACACATGAGATTGAAAAACAAAAAACTCACAATATTCGTGATGGTTCCCGGAGATCATGAGGTGCAGGGGCCCGGTCTTAGTGTGGATGGAGGCGAGTTTTTGTCCAGTGAGGCCCTCCATAGATAAAGGCGTGGAAAGGGTCTGAGTGGGGATGGATAGGAGATCCACTAGGTCTTGGCTGATGAGGTTCTGTTCTGCTCCGGAATCCACCAGGGCGGCAACAGACCTCTTTTCAAGACCCACGATGATGGTAGTGTTGATCTCCAGACGAGAAACAGGAGAAGAAGAAGTAGTAGTTCTCACCAATATCTCCTGCTTTATTGGTGAGATGTGTCGTTTCCCAACAACGGGCATTGAGCAATAAAATGTCCTTGTTGGGCACAATAAATGCACGCTCTGTGTCTTCTCCTCCTCTGTTTCTCCTCGGCGGACAGACGAGTGTGGCCCAACTGCATAGGTTCCGGTTCAATATTGGTCTTCTTCTCCAGCGCCCGTGTTGGAGTTGATCTAGGTGTCCAGTTGAACCCGGAAGCAGTGGTACCCTGGGAAATGTAGTCACCTTGATAAGACGTTGGGCGACGTCGTGACGTGTGCGAAGAGCCGGAAGTTGTGGCATGCTGGGAATCGTAGTCTCTCTCCCATCTACGTTCTTGAAGTTGGTTATCGATGCGGGTGGCGAGGTGGATTAGCTCATCCAAACTTAGAGGCTCCTCTTGCGTAGCTAAGCGATCCTTTATGGAGTCAGAGAGCGAGTGGAGGAAAATACCTTGAAGAGCGCTCTCTCCCCATCCGGTTCGGGCGGCGGTGATTCGAAACTCCAAAGCGTGTGCTGTTACCGATCGCCAGCCCTGACGAAGGGTGAGTAGCCTCTTAACTGCTTCAGACTTCTGGAGGGGTTGATCGAATACTCGCACGAAGTCTTCTAAAAAGGAGGAGAAGGTTAGTGTGTCGAGCTGATGAGCTGATAAGTGAGCCTGAGCCCAACGTAGTGCGTCTCCCTTTAATTGGGTAATGAAAAACGATATCTTGGCTGAATCTAGCAAAAAACGACTGGGTGCACTCTGAAAAGTGAGCCTACATTGCAGAACAAAGCCCCCACATAGTTCAGGGTTCCCATCAAATAATTCAGCAGGCTTTAAATTTTGCTCCACAGCGGTTGGTTGAGGAAAGACATGAGTGGGGGAACTAACCTCTGGAGTAGATGTTGTAGCTGGTGGTAGCAGCTGGGTCATCCCTTGTTTGACAGAGAACATCATACTGCCCAGTTCTTGTAAGTTAGATTGGTTAGTCTGCTGTAATGCTACTAAACGCTCGAGAGTTGCTTCATTCCTTTCTACTCTCTGCAACATTGTCTGGAACGTGAGTTGGCTCTGCTCAGCTCCTGAATCCTTCGAGGGTACTTGGTGTGGCTGGGACATTCTGTTATGACCGAGGTTGTACCCAGGATGAAGGACCAGAAAACTGAACAGAGACCAGGACTCGAAATACCAAAAAACAGTGTTCAAAAGGTGATAATAAAGGTGATGACGTCTCTGTACAGGTGTCGGGAAATATTTACAATATATATGTACAGGATCACCTGAGGGGCAGAGGAAGAGGTTAAGGGAAACGCAGGAGGGACTGGAGTAATCTGTGAGGGATCTTTCTTACGTGACGAGAGGTTGAATAGGAAGGGTCCAAAATACGAATCCAGGTTGGAGTGGCAAGTGGTGGAAGGCAAAAAGGCAGCTGCAGGATCACAGGAGGGATTGAGGAGGAACTCAGGAGACTCAGGCAGGTCCGATGACAACACGAAAAACAGGAAGGCTCTGAGAATGCAGAGGAAGACAAAACTTTAGTATAATCACTAGAGAACGCAGTTTGCTGGCTAGAACATCTACTACCGTTGGCAGGCAATGTCCCAGCGCCTGTAGAGTGGCTTCTGAGTCTTCTTATACTCCTCCTCAGGTGTGGTGCTGATCAGCTGCAGCTGCTGGTAATTAAGGAGCTTGAGGAGAGAGAGGAGTGCAGGGCAGGATCCCAACAGCTACAACATATGAAGTACATAAACATTGCAATAAAGCCCAATTTAGTATGCTAAATTATTTGGAATATTTGAGACAGACGTGGTATAAACTTTTAACTGATATTGTAACATTCTGATATGTGTTTGCCATTACAATTTGTGAAAGAAAACGTACTAGATGTTAGATGCTATGATTCTTGATGTTCAAATTGTGCTTTACTTCTGCATAACTACAGGTCAAATATTGTCGAGGGACAGGTAGTTGTCAGAGCTAGATGTTTCAGGTCCATGAAGAAAAATGAGGAACCACACAGACTGCAGGTTTGTAACAGTCAGAAAGTCAGTTGGCTCATGTTCATTAGAGTTCCTGTTCATTTATGACAGCTGAAGAACTTTGACATATGATGGACAACTTCTGTACTACTGAGAGCTTACAGTAACCTCTTCGTGTTCAGTGGTTACTGTTTGTGGTAGCAGCATAGTCTGTTTTGTTCTGCTGATGTTTCAGCTCATCTTCAAACAAGAATCTATTACTTGTTTAAAGCTAAATATGTTATAACAAGTATATGTGTGCTAAAAACAGTTATCTGTTTTGGATCTCACTGGGTGACAGCAGGAGAAAAACTATGTCAGCTGGAGTCCCAACCACTTATCGCTCTTGTCCTTGATGGTCTCTAAACTTTGGAGCTGGTACCATCCAGATTTGGGCCTGTGCCACAGGGCTCACAGATGTCTTACCAGTGCCCACCTGAGAAGTCCTGCGTAGCATCGTTCTGCTCCACACTTCCCTGCTCGTCCTCCGATGCTGCAGTCTTCCCGTGTTTTGTGTCCACACTTCACACATCTTCAGTCTCTGCAAGTGTCACTGGAAAAGTCTTATGAAACAGAGACCAGAACCAGGGAGCAGTCCAGATGTTGTGCAGGAGTACATCTTCTACAACCAAGGCTTACTGCGAGCTGTTTCCGTGTTGCAGAAGAAGTGTGGAGCCTGCTGACATGTTTTCTGGTAAGATGGCGCCCGTGTACATGGCTTGCAATCCACCTCTGTTGATGGTGTTCAGGTTATTTTTGTTTTGTTTGTTTTTTTGTCTGTGATTTAGACTCACTACTGATGTATGACCGACAACAGCTTCTGGATCTTTGTTTTTCTGTCATCGATGTCGCTTATTTGGAACAATATGAGCGTACCTCTGGACTCTTCCCTCCCCTGCTGGCGGACGTGCCAGCTTACCTCCGCTGCGCTCCTCACCTCCGGGGAAAACGTGCTGGGCGGCTGGTAAAGCTTAAAGCCCTGCGCACTGCATCTTCCTCTTCAGCTGGTGGTCATGGTTTCCATCGCCAGCTTCCCGCGTGCCCAGACCAGGTAAACAACGGGAGTTGTCAGCCGGTGCGCAGCTCAGATCGACCCGGAGGGGTTGTTATTGAAAACCTGAGGCCACTGATGCGCGCGAACTTCACCACTGCCGGCTCCACTTTGGACAGTATCCGGATGTGTTTGGTCAACGCAAGATCTGTTACCAGCAAAACTTTTATCCTCAGGGACTACTTTCAAGAGCACGAGTTGGACTTTTTGTGCATCACAGAGACTTGGATGTCTCCGGGTGAGTCCAGCGCCTTGACGGAATTATTGCCACCAAACTGTCTGTATTTTAACGCCCCACGGCCATGAGGCCGGCGCGGTGATGGATTATTAACAATATTCAAATCAACTTTTGACTGTAAACAACTGCCCATCCCAGTTTCCCGTGCCAGCTTTGAGCTGAGAGTCTTTGAACTCGGCCATTCGCCTCCAACGTTATGTGCACTCGTCTACTGCCCACCTCGATCTAAGGATTTCATAAATTAGTTTTCTGACTTCTTGGCTGAAATCACACCAAAATATAATCATGTTTTCATTTTTAGGGACTTTAATTTGCACGTGTGTTGTCCTGAGAAGCCCTTGGTTAAGGACTTTTTAGATTTTTTGGACTCTTTTAATCTAACTCAGCATGTAAACGGTCCCACCCAAGAGCGCGGACATATACTGGACCTTGTTTTAACATGTGATGTGACTGTTAGTAATCTTGAAATTGGTGATAATGTTTTTTCAGACCACATGCCAGTCCAGTTCGAGTTCACCCTCCCCCATCTAACTCCTAAGCCGTGCATTCCTGCACATCACAGCCAGACCATTAACCATTTCACTGCCGCATGTTTCACTGATGTTTATAACTCTGAAATGATAATTTAGCCCCCGGTGTTTCTCACCACCACTGAGGAGCTGACATCCCAGTTCAACTCTGTCTGCTTAAAGACTCTGGATCATGTCGCTCCTGTTAAAACCAAAACATCAAAACTCAGAGCAGAACCTTGGCTGAGTGACGTCACCAAGACCGTTAGGCAGCAATGTAGGAGGGCGGAGCATAAGTGGAAGAAAGACAGGCTGCAGGTCTCTTTTCAAATACTTAAAGAGAGTTGGCACTGTTATCAGAAAGCAGTGAAAGCTGCTAAATCCAAATACTTCTCTGATATTATTACCTCAAATTCTCACAACCCACGTGTCCTCTTCTCTATCCTAAACTCTGTTCTCCACCTCACTGAACCATCACCTCTGGAAGCCTCAACTGAGCTATGCGAGAACTTCTTGCATTTCTTTTTGGAAAACATTGCGACCACCCAGGCTCTCATTTCCCCTCCAACTCATGACCCATCCATCCCACCTCAATTTGTAGCTCTATTTGACCATTTTGAACCCATCACTTTATCTTCTCTAGAGCAGGTCATGTGCAGCTTGAAACCTTCTGGTTCCCCCTTTGAAGTGGTCCCCCCTCGACTACTAAAGGAGGTTTTTCCTACTCTAGGTCCGTCCATTCTTGCCATAGTAAACAGTAGTTTATCCACTGGTGTGGTGCCAAAAACCTTTAAACATGCTGCTGTCCAGCCTCTCCTGAAAAAAACAAACCTTGACCCCTTTGTCGTGTCCAACTTCCGGCCTGTCTCCAAACTCCCATTTGTTTCTAGACTACTGGAGAAAATAGTCGAGTCCCAGTTGAAGTGCTTCCTGGAGGGTCACGCCATCTTAGAGCTAGTCCAATCTGGCTTTAAACCTCTCCACAGCACTGAAACTGCCCTGCTGAAGGTCTTTAATGACATTTTCTTAACCACTGATACTGGTGATTCTGTGCTGCTTGTCCCATTGGACCTCACAGCCGCCTTTGACACCATCGACCATGAGATCCTCATTGCTAGGTTGGAGCAGTGGGTGGGCATCACAGGGTCAGCCCTGAATTGGTTCAGATCTTACCTCACTGACAGATCCTTTTGTGTCTCCATCAAGGATTTTCGTTCTGCAGTGGCAGAGCTTAAATGGGGGGTTCCGCAGGGGTCCATCCTGGGTCCCCTCCTATTCTCTCTATACCTGCTGCCACTTGGTGCTATTTTCCGGAAAAACAACATGCCCTTCCACTTCTACGCTGATGACTGTCAAATTTACTTCCTCCTAAGACACAATGGCACATGCTCTATTAAACCTCTTCTCGACTGCCTGGCTGACATCAGGGACTAGATGGCTTTAAACTTCTTAAGTTTCAATGAAAAGAAGTCTGAAGTCATGTTGTTCCCTCCCAATGACACAATAACAAACCACTGCATTGACCTTTCTGCTCTAACCCTGTCAGAAAAACAAAGAGTCACTAATCTGGGAGTGGTAATGGACCCTTCCCTGAAACTTAACAATCATGTAAACATGATTGTTAAATCATGTTTCTTCCAACTGAGGCGGCTGTCTAAACCGAATCCCATATTGTCCAAAAATAACCTAGAGACAGTAATACATGCATTCATTACATCTAGGCTTGATTACTGCAATTCGCTCCTGTTTGGCATCAGTCAAACCTCCATAGCACGACTGCAACTTGTCCAGAATGCAGCAGCCCAATTTTTAACCAGTACAGGCAAAAGAGAGCACATTACACCAGTTTTGGCCTCCCTACACTGATTACCGGTTCACTTTCGAATCCAGTTCAAAATACTCATGTATGTCTACATATCACTGAACAGTCTCTTCCCCCCCCATCTCTCTCTGATCTGCTACAACTTTATGTCCCACCATGTTCCCTGAGGTCAGTGGACCAGTTGCTCCTCAAAGTTCCAGGAACTCGTCTTAAGCGCAGAGGTGACAGGGCCTTCTCTGTAGCAGGACCAAGACTCTGGAACGAGTTACCTCTGCTTGTCAGACAGGCCCCCTCCTTCTCGGTTTTCAAGTCCCGTTTAAAAACTCACTACTATTCAGTAGCATTCAACACCAGAGGATCTGTATTTTGAACCTGTACGCTCCACACTGGTTTGTGGTCATTATCTGCATCGTTTTTATGTCCATATTTCTGATTTTTTTCATTTTGTATTTTGCTTTGTGTGTTACCTGTTGTTCTGTCTGTACAGCACTTTGGTTGGCTTTGTCGCTGTTTTAAGTGCTCTATAAATAAAATGGTATGGTATGGTATGGTATGGTATGGTATGGTTTTACTTCAACACCTTCATCCATGTGTTTATATCAATGTAGTAAGAATCATAAAATGTACAAATCACTTTTGTTCCTTGATATTTTTAATATTCAGTCTCAAGCTGTGTGAATTACTATAAATAGTTGTTACTCAGGAAAAATACATAAATGTGCCATTTTCTTTAAAATAGCATAATTTTGGGGAAAATGTCTATAATCCAAAATCAATTTATAGTGTACAGTTAAAATGTTAAATAGTTGAGGGGATTTTTTGTTGTTGTTTTTTTTTTACTAGAAATTGTAAATTACACTTGTTTTCCTTTCAATACAACTGAATCAATCCACAAATTAAATGAAAAAACAGTACAGTATGCTGCTCAAGTGTGTTTTAATTGAAGAATGTTTAAAATAATTCAAAACCTTTAAACTAATTACATAACACTAGAACAATATGTAACAAGCTTGGGTATGGATGTTATTTTTATTTTATAAACTTACTGCAACAACACCTTAGGACTTTCACCCAAGGACATAATTTATACACAGAAAAGACACTTGGGTTTGTCTACAAGTAAGCATGAGACTTTTCCAAGATACATTATAAATTTTATTAACACTTAAGTTAAAAACCTATTCTAATGGAGGCAATAATGATTCTTAAAATAAATATTCAGCCAAGGCTGAGGCTTTCCAGTGGTCAGTCAACTAAAACACAAAAGTATGGTTCAAGGTAACACAAGAGCAGAAATTCACCCACAAGCTGTGATGCACGAGACACGAGTGGAACGAAACCTACAGGAGACTGGACTGCCGCCATCTACCTGGAACATAAATATGAAATTAAGTAAACAAAAATAAATATGAATAATATTTAAGAATTACAAAACAAACATGGTGAGTTGAGAGTTTAATAAAATGTTGTTTTTCTGACTATTTAACGTGATATAAAGAGTTTTTGGTACATGTTATTGTGAGTCACCCGAGAGGCTTGAGGAGGAGGCTTGCCCCCCCACCCCCGCAAGCTATCTCAAGGTTTCTCACCCTATCTCGAGGTTTCTCACAGTTTTTCATGCTATCTCGAGGTTTCTCACAGTTTTTAGTCCAGGTGGACATGTTTTGTTCATCGGGAGATGCTCTTACGCGATGTGGAAAGGGGAAGAGTATTAAAGAAAGTGAGCGCTCAGTTAGAATTAGAGACGACCTTGAGTCTTTGATCCAGACGTCCGGTGTTGTGTTGGTGTTCTGCCCCATAGGACTGTGCGGCTCTCCGATCTACGTGTTACGGTGAGGGATCCTTTTTACATCAATACGTGTGAGATTGTACATTTGTGTGTACTGTTGAAGCTTGGCTTTTTGCTGTATCTGTGGCGGGATAATAAATAACACAAATTATTCTAGTAGGACAGTGTGTGTGTGTGTATTTTGTTCATTGTGTTGTTCATTCTTCCGAGTCCTGGTTTTTATTTAAGAACAAATATCATAAAACATTTCTGGCGTCACAAACAGGATATTGGAAAGAGTGCCGCATAATGTTAAAAAAAAAAAGAAAAAACAAGTGAAAATGTTGAGGAATTTATGCCGGGATCGAGCAAGTCCCAGTATCAGAAGCAGGTGCTCGAGGAGGCACGAGCTGAGAATTTGTTGCAGGAAAAACATGTACAGCTGCTGACTGCACAGCTGAACAGAATGACTGATGTGGCTTTTGTTGCTCATTTGGGAACCGGATGGGATCTGTCGAGTTGGGACGGTAACATCTGGGGAGACGAGGAGGATGAACTGAATGCGGTGAGGTCTCCTATCATTCAAACAATGAGCAAAAATATGAAACCTGTAAAAAAAAAATGTAGGAAAGAACAGCAGATAATACCGGATGTGTTCCAAGCGAGGGTAGACGCCCAGGGACAACAGATGGTGGGGCTTGATGGACAGCCAATCATGGATCTGGTAGCACAGCAACAGCCTCAGGCAGATTTAAAAGTGATAGTCGGGGATTATACCCAGGAGGACTTGTCTAAAATATATAAACAACAGACTGCTAAGCCCGCGGATGCTTGGATGCTAGGCTGTTGGATAAAGGTGGAGGTCAGGTAGGAGTGAATTCAGCGTACCGACAGGAAGTCAGAGCTTTGCAAGACTCGAGACCTTTGTTTGAAGTTTATGTAGAGGCAGTCCGACAGATGTTTCCTGGAGCATCGGATTGGCCTGATTTGCAGGGACAGTGGGTGACCTTGAGAGAATGTGTACAGCGGTTGGTTCGATTGTGCATGAGAGATGCAATATATCTGCAGCTAGCAGGAGAATATCAGGTTTATCTGGTCCCAAAAGTAGTAAGGGACCAGTTAATCAGAACAGCGCCCTCTCATTATTGATCCGCAATGCTCACAGTAATGTTGGGAACTGCTGACATTCTGATATAAGAATGATTATTTTGATGCTTTTATGTCAATTTATACTTATTTTATACTCATTTTATATGCAGCTCACCTGTGCAAATCAGGCCTTGTGCTACAGATGTGTTTTGAAGGAATGAAAATAAGCCTCCGGGAGTGTTCTTGCCGGAAGATCTGGCCCGTCTTGCGGTTACAACGACCCGGAGTTTGCTGTAAACAGGTCTTTCATCCATCCACGACCTTGGGTTTGAAAGACATGTTTTTATGAGCCATCGCTCTACTGTACAAACTGCCTAGATGATGATAAACATGTTTTGCTCTGCCCGCACGCCATCCAGTCAGAGGGGGAGTATAATGCCCCTTTTCCATTAGTACTGGTACGGGCCGGTACAGCACGACTCTACTCTACTCGGTACGGTACAGGTTGTGTTTCCATTATGCTTTCAGTACCGGTTCCAGTGGGCGGGGTCCAGAATCCAACATGCATTACCAGATGGTGGCGGTAGTGCGCCATTAAGCTATTGTACTAGTCACCACTTAAGTGTTAGACCATAAAACAAAATGGAGGGTATCGTGGCTTTGTTCAACTTACTTCTCAGTCTGTGGCTTTTTGAACGCCGTCGAAGACAAGAGAGTCAGAAACGGCTTCAGGAAGCAAGGCAAAGAACTCTGGAGAAGTACAGGAGAGTGTGGGAAGCCCTAGAGCGTTACAAAAAAGAAGACAGGAGGCAAGCTAAACAACGTGTGCGGGTAAGCTAAAATGCTATTTTGCTATTGCATGCAATAACATTATAAAAGCCGAGCGTAAAAGTACATAAATGTTGATAAAAAACTGTTTAGTAATACATATGCCGTGTATGTGTTTCAGATGATTCGGCTGCTAAATAATAATTGCAGCAGACCTACAGTGTGGGCGCATAACAGAGCTACTCAGTGGTGGGACACTATTGTACCTGGTTTCACAAACAGTCAGTGGTTGAGGAACTTCAGGATGTCAGAACAATCATTCATCTACCTGTGCAATAAACTACGACCGGCTCTGGAGCGACAACATTCAACTTTCCGCCAATGTGTGTCATTAAAGAAGAGGGTGGCAATTGCACTGTGGAAGCTGGCAACTGGATCCGAGTACAGGAGTGTTGGACATCTTTTTGGCGTCAGCATCACTACCGTGTTTAGATGTGTGCAGGAGTTTTGTGCTGCAGCAGAGACATTGTTGGTGCCACAACAGATCCGTTTTCCTGATGAAGAGAAGTTCAGGGAAATGGCCCTTTACATTGAGAACCGGTGGGGGCTCCCACACTGTGTGGGTGCTATTGATGGCAGTCATATTCCCATCATAGCACCACAGCACTATCACACTGATTATTTTAATCGAAAAGGTTGGCATTCCATTATCCTGCAAGCTGTTGTGGATGGAAGGGGACAGTTCTGGAACGTGTTTGCTGGATTGCCAGGGAGCCTGCATGATGCCAGGGTTCTGAGACTGTCCACGCTGTGGGAGTTAGCCACGAGAGGAAACCTATTCCTAGCTCATTTCAGGACCATTGGCACAGCGACTACTGGCTACTACGTCCTGGGTGACTCAGCTTATCCATTGCAGGACTGGCTGTTAAAACCATTTTCTGACACTGGAAGACTAACAGCAGAACAGCAGATGTACAACCAAAAATTTTGCAGTACACGGGTTGTTGTTGAAAATACTTTTGGTAGGCTGAAGGGAAGATGGCGTTGCCTTCTTAAAAGGAATGACTGTGATGTTGAACTTGTGAAGTCCATGGTGCTGACCTGCTGTGCACTACATAACCTGTGTGAAAGTCACGGAGAGACGTACGAGACCGTATTGGATGAACCTGATGCAGAAGCAGCTGCCCAGCCACCCCGCATGGCTGTGACACAGGAAGTTGGGGAAGGAAGAGATGATGTCAGAAATGCTCTAATGGAGCATCTCATGAAAAATCATTCATTCTCATTTGATTAACTGTTCAAAGTAATCCCTAATTGTACACATTTTTTCTTTACCTGCATGCCTTTAACACATCTTTGTAACATGTAAGTGTCGTTGTTGATAATAAAAATGTATGACAATATCTTGTCTTTTGTTATGAACAGATGCACTACAACAAGGTTCAGTTTAAAAATGATAAACAAGTCCCAGTGTGCTGTCATCACAGAAACTGCTTTTAAGAGCAGCTGTAGATTTAAAGAACATTATTGTTGAATTTCTCCTTAAATCTTAAGTTTTGTGGTTCATAAGAAAAACCCATAAAATAATTGTACTTTCTATATACTAATTAATTTATATTTATATACCATTATATCTATATATATTACTTTAATAATATGCTGTATTTATTTAACATTAATGTGTATTATATTTAACTTTATATTACACATAAACTAATTACAAACAGCATTTTTTGTCTCACTTTTCATCTTTACAATACAGGTGGTCATATTTTCACTGGAAAAACTGAAGTAGAAAATTTTTGTGTGATGACTTTTTTTACCATGTAACTCTTTTACCATGGTGTGGATAGAAAGATAAATGGAGTTGGCGTGGTCCTGAAGGAGGAGTTGGCAAAGAATGTAGCAGAGATGAAAAGTGTCAGATAAAGTGATGAGTCTGAAAGTAGAAGTAGAAGGTCTGATGTCAGTGGTTATGCTCCACAGGTTGGATGTGTGTTGTTAAAGGGAGTTTTTTTTTCTTTCCACTGTCTCCTTTGTGCTTTCTCAGAAAGGGAGACTGAGATGAAGTGAAGATTCAACACAATCAATGCAATCAATAGGAAACAGCCTGCTGATATGCCTGGTGAAGTAAAAAAAAAAAAAAAAAAAAAAGCTCCCCATGGGGTTGAATTTTGAGACACTGTGTGTGTCGACTTCTCACCCTAGAGGTCAAAGGTGGTATTTCACTGTCTGAAATTGCAACCGGGATAAATTTGTGACAACTTAAATTGACATTTCCTATTAAAAATTATTACCGTTTTGTATAATTTGAATAATTTTTAATGTACATAAATACTGATGCAGAAAATACAAATAAAAATAATAAAATAATCATATTTAATAATTTTTATTTGGCCAATAAAAAAGGTAAATTAGAATTAAAACATAAAATAGAATTAAAAAAATCTATATTACAAATGAAAATGACTAAATAATTTTAAATTCATTTTCAAACATAAGCCACATCAAAGCCAATCACAAAGGAATAGACAAGTTCAGTATAGCTGAAATCATACATTCAACCGTTATTCATACAGTTTAGTCTATTTGAGCCTGGAAGACTCATTTACAAGAGATCTGTTTTTTTATTTTTAAAAAGACCATAGATGGGGTATAGGTAACAATAGACAATCATATAAAAAGCTTATCAAATGAAAACTAAAGAGAAATAAATTTTTAAAAAACTTGCATCATAAAGCGATGTGAAACGTAATTCTAAGGTCTGAAGCAGGCTCTGAAACAATTGTGCTCAGTATATTTTGCAGGTTTATTGTACAGGTAAGTGGAAGTCACAAACTCACATGACGTCTGCCCCGTTCTCGTGAACAGCCGCCCCGTTTAACAGCGCGCACCACAGGTTTCTTCAGAAACTGGTCACACCCCCTGATGTCGTCATCTCCGCTCATAGGATAGCCTACTCTTACCATGTGACCAGCATCTCAGCCAATAATACTTCCATCAATGATGTAAACAACCAAGTGTTAGGATTGTTGTAGAGTGCAGGCGTGTAACTAAAACTCCTTTCTACCGGAAACAAAAACCCAGAAACAAAGGTTCTGCATCAGTTTAATATACATTTATATTGCAGACCGTAGGTATACACGACTTTCAATAACATAACAAAATATAATACTGATAGAAATATATTTCAATTCCCCTTTTGACATGATAAATATCATGTCAACAAAAAATCCTATATATGATATCTGTAAGAAAACTATGTGTCATTGTAATTATAACTACGGTGTACATAATGGAAAACTCTAACATTCCCACCCCTTATTCTTCCTAATTCTAATGTAACCCACCAGATTATAAAACCCCCAGTGTATAAAAATAACTACAATCACTAATTACTAACACAAAATCAGTAGCTAACTTACTACCATATACTGTAATTTTCAAGCTTATATTCTTAAGAAAGTAATAAAAGAGTAATAAAACCAAATCGAGAGCAACCGTTTGTCCCTTCTATAAATCTCACGCCTCTAGTGTGTGGAATATATTTCTGGCATGTTTTATCCTTAGCGAACAACATGAACTAGGGATACTGCAGGAACGTAGTGAAGTCAGGCTTCTTCATCCTCGTCCTCATCTTCATAGACACCTGTAAGGGGTAAAACTTCTGCTACCTGTATGCTCATCTGATAAGATGGTGGCTGAGGGTATCTATCATCAACTGCCCTACTTATGCATCTCAAACACAAATGTCTCACGCAAGGAACACAACAACATCCACAAAAAATCAAAATAACTACAACTGCAAGTATTGTAATCATAGCTGTAATTATGACAGCCCTCCATCTTCCAAAAGTTGATATGAACCAGTCACTAAAGGGATTCTCAACTCCAGAACTTTCAGCCAACTCCTCAGATAATGATCTCAAGCCATTCAGAGCTCTTGTAAATGAACCATCTGGACTCGTGTTATTAGGAATGAATGTACAACATTCTTGTCCAACATAGAACAAACCCCTCCTCTCTCCGCCAAGAGGAAATCAACAGCCAATCTAGTTTGATACGCCATTAAAAATGTAGCTGCAAGTTGTTGATGAGCGCCCTCTAGTGCGTCTCTTGTCAAATTGTTCAACCTTTGAATATTGAAATGAATGAAATTAATTCTTGCCACATTCTTATTCAC
>NC_056504.1:22134143-22141133 GCF_014905685.2 Nematolebias whitei
ACCCTTTCAGCGTCTCCGTAGGAACAGCTGTGAATCGTCCGAAGTAGTGACGGTACTTGTTCGACACAAGTTCACCTCTTGGTGGACTCACATGAGTGGAGTCCGTCAGAAGTTCCACTCAGAGGTGGAAGATGTCATAATCCCCACAAGACTCGGAAGAGCTCTGGATCATGCCTGGACTTCTGTTTTCCCAGCACTGGAGCTGCAAACGACTGAAGCCCCAAGCGACTCTCCACCCGACTCGTTTGAACTAGGAAGTACCGACATTTAAAGAGTTATATTTCCGGTTCACTTGGGATCTTTCTGATTGGTCGGTGGACCAACAGAGGTGTGTTTTTGTGATGTAAGAGGTTTATTAAAAGTCAAGGAAAAAGATTAAATTTGTTTAAGAACAGACAGAAGATTGCTATGAAGAACTCAGACTTCGTGGAGTCAATTCTCTAGTATCTTTCTGTAAAAGTTAAACATGACATGTCTTTTTCAGTAAACTTGCAGTTGACCGAAACTTGACCTTTGACCAATTTACACTTGCTCATTCAAAGACAGAAAATCAGAAAATGCATAATTACTCTGTAACAGACCTTAACGTGATTTCTACTTTGCATGAGGATTAAAAATCACTAATACTGTTTCACAGTTGATTAAAATGAGTAGTTCACTTCAACATTTAAAAATGGTTTGAACTAAACACAATTTGATTATCAAAACATTTGTAAAATAGTAATGATAATAGAAAAAGAGAGTGTTCTTTCAATTGATCAGTGTAGGACACTAAGAAAGTCTCTGGATGAACTTTATCTTGTGATTCTGGACTCAAATCAATGAAATACAGTTCTTGTTCCAGGCAGGCCCCTCAAGGCCAGATTCGACCTGAGGCCTAGTTCACTACAGTCCCCCCTTTGGAAATCATAGCCTGTCCATGGGGATGAATTCTGTAGATGAACAGATGCTGCGATATATTCATCAATTAAAACGGAGTCTTCATTTTTCTGGACTGAATAAAACGTGCATTGAATTTAATGAAATGTAACGTGAGACGTTATTTATCTTTGACCCATCAAAATGAATGTGGTCATTTATTTTACAGAATCAAAGTTTAACATCAAACATTTACATTAATTTGGCAAAATATGAAAATAACAACATAATCAATCAGCTTTACAACCAGGAAAACCATACGGCCATGATTTTCCGTTGCTTCACCACAGACATTTATGAAAACTGTACAATTATGATCAATTATCCACACGGCGGTGGATGAGCACTTTACACAGACATTTCTAAATTATCTGGAAGGATTTCTACTTGATAGAAGGATTTAAAGATGGAAATGAAGTTTAAAGGGAGTAAAAGATGGTGTGTGAGGGGGAGTGTTGACCAGAACCGACACTCTCCATTCGAACCCAGCTTTTCCTCGGTACGCTTGGTAGGAAATTTGACTCATTACCTTTCTGAAGATAAATCAGCAGATATGGAGTTCCAGTTAACGCTACCTGTCCAGCGTCTCCATAGGATGGCTGTGACTCGTCCGAAGTAGTGACGAGATTCCGTCCGACACAAGCTCACCTCAGCAAGTGGACTTCACATGAGTGGAGTCCTTCAGAAGTTCCACTCAGTGGTGGAAGATGTTATAATCCAACTCGGAAGAGCCTTATCATGGCTGGACTTCTGTTCTCCCAAACGACTTCACAGAACTGCGAACATCTCAGAACTTCTCCGCGCTTCACCGAACTGAGAGAACTAGAAGTACCGGCATTTTAAAGAGCTCTATTTCCGGTATATTTGAACGTCCCTGATTGGTCAATATCAACCAGACAGGGGTGTGTTTTGTAATGTAAGAGGTTACTAGAAGTCAGAAAACAGCAAGAATTGTTATGGAACAGATTAAAACTGTTCTCAGACAGGCGAGAGAAATATTTTGGCGAGTTTGGAGAAACAGGTGCCAACTCCTCTGTTTACGTCTGAGAGGATTTTAAAACAAGACACATGTCTGCTTCGACTCCGACCTTGGACAAAACTTACACTTGCTCATTCAAAGACAGAAATCAGAAAATACATGATTACTCTGTAACAGGCCTTAACATGAATTCTAACTTTGCATGAGGATTAAAAAATCATTACACTGTTTCACAGTTAATAAAATTGATTAGTTCACTGCAACATCTAAAATGGTTTGAACTAAAACACTTTGGTTATCAACATTTGTAAAATAGTAATGATAATAAAAAAGAGAGTGTTCTTTCACTTGATTTTCAAGAAAGAAAGTCTCAGGATGGGTGAACCTGTATTTCTGGATTCAAATCAATGAAATGACAGTTTCTGTCCCACAAGGTTCTTAAGGTCAAGGGTTTTGACCTTAGGCTTAGTTTTGACATCAGGTTAAGTTCACTACAGTCCCCCCTTTGGAAATCATCACCTGTCCATGGGGATGAATTCCAAACATGAACTTACGCCTTCGATTGTCCTTGAAGCTTGATGTAATCCAGCAAAGAAACAAGAGTCAAGAGTAATCTAGCAAGGAAAACAAAAGTCAAAAGTAATCCAGCAAGGAAAACAAAGTCAAAGGTAATCCACAATGTTCTTGGCAATTCCATTGTGTTGATTATAATTCCATAACGTCTCGGTAATTCCATTGTAGCAATGCTTTAACCCCTTGGAAACAGAGTCTGTAATCCATTGGAAAAAGTCATATAATCCACAACGGTAAATCCACAACGATTGGAAGTGTTGATTAATCAGCATACAGAGGGGTACCCTTGGATTGAACTGAAGATGCGGCCACTGGATGAAGAGCGGAGACCAACGTCAGGATTGCAGGTCGCCTCCAGCGAAGGTCGTCTCTGGGCGACGTCCAGTCGGTGCCGTTCTGGTTCAAATGTGACATGCAATTATTTGGTTTAAGGTGGGCTTATGAAGGGGATTTAACATAAGGCCTTAAACTATATGCACCTGGTGTGTAAGCTATTATGGTTGGGAACAGCTACAACTACCAGTTAAGGGGTGGAACATGCTGAAAAGGGGTAACTACAGGGGTGTATACCTATAGAAAAGGGTTCCAAACTATTTTTCCATTCCTAACTCGGTTTAAGTTAGCTTTACATGGTAAAATATAGTTTGGTTCAATTGTCTGTTGTCTTTTAGACGAACGACTTGAGATTGGGTGTTTGGTTTCCCATAAATGTTTTTGGAAGTCTATGGCGAGACTCATCAAAAAGAATTAGCTATGCCCCCGAATAGAATTGTTCGAGTAGGTTCGGCTTAAGCGTTGTGAGATCAATGTAGATTATGGTACTTAAGGTAGCAATAATATACATTGACTCCGCAAAGATTGCAATTTAGCGAATGAACTGCATGTTGGCATGGTTAAAGGCCTCTTAGTCTCTAACTTAACTACACAACAAAATTCATTCTTGCCTGGGGTGTTCAAAACAATACCAAAAACCAATTAAACGATGTCTCAACATCGACAAAAACAGTGACTAAGCAACCAGTTAAACAACGTTTCAACATTGACAAAAGCAGTGATTAAGCAACTAGAAAATGACGTGTCGGTGCGCCACTCACTCTGAATGTCAGATTTGATCATGTTATCGCGTCTGGTAGCATTATCCTAACTGGCGTCACCCCCCTTCGGTCATGGGAGACCGCGAACACGGGTGAGGACGTCGCTCCATGAGCTAAAGTTAGGCTGTCCTTGAGTAGTTTTAACTGTTTGCGCAGCTGAAAGAGGACTTTTAGGTCTGGATTGGAATCCAGTTTACCTTTCGATGGAGTGTATTTGTCTGGGTCAGTCAGATACAGTATCATCGAGTTAATTGCAGGATCATCCAACGTCTGAAGTTGGAGGATGTCTGGGTCAGTTGAAAATGACTTTTCATATTTTAAAAGAACTTGGCGAGTGTTGTCTCTTTCTTCATCAGATGTCAGAGTGTCGGCTTGGGCGACCACCTGTTCAATCTGTGATGAGACTGTTAAGGGTTCTCGCTCCTTGGGGAGCTCCAACGAATCCTTTTCTGAGTCGTCGGACCTGTCTATGGGTAAGACACCATAGGTTTGTGGTCCTTGGTCGACGTCATTGGTTGAGAAAAGAGCGATGGCCTGTGATGGTTTCGTGAAACATACTGGCCCAGCTTCTTGACTTGGTACCAGGTTATCTGGGAGTCCTGCCAGAACTGGAATGCCTAGTTCAAAATCATGAAAATCAGTTTCTGAGTTTTCAGTTTACGATGACTCATCATCGTTTGTGTGTAAGTTTATCCCCCCTTCGTCTGATGAGGGGTTGTTGGAGGCAGCAACAGCAATGTCTTGGTGTGTTTCACCGACATCTGTAATGTTGTCATTCGCGCCTTCAGATTTAGTAGCGATCAGATCACCACATTGTGCTCCTGGTTGGATTCCCATTTCAGCGTTTTTCAAAGTTTCTACAAACCTTTGTAGTTTCTCTGTCTCCTCCGAGCTCAGAGGTGTAGGGCTTTGCTCCTGGGACCTTTGTGATTTTATCGCCTCGGTTCGTTTCGTCCGAGGTGGGGGAGGGTTAGGTACGTCTTTTGGGAGCTCCTCTTCGGACGTCCCCTGATAATATGGGTCCTCTTGGATCCCATATCTTTGCGTCCTACGCATGTCCCATGTACGATAATCACGGTCATCCTCTGAAAGAGGAGCCTTTTTGTCCCAGCGTGCACCTTCATTACGTGGTTTGTCAGTTTGAAAATACTGCCTTTTCTCGCCTGTTTTAGGAGGTGTCAACGCACTCCGTCCTTCCATTTCTAGGCAGTGGGGTTTAACCTTTACACCAGGAAACACTTCTATAGGCGTCTTAGAACATGCCTCGAACACATTCACTGCACACTGTCGCACGTTCGGTGGAGGAGACCTGTTCAGGTCTGTTCCTACCGCCCGAGATGAGGGTGGATTAAGAGCAGGAGGTGCAACAACGTCTTTCTGAGGTGTTTGTGGGTGACCTGAACTCTGTCCACGGTCTTCTCTGAGTTCCAGACAAACTCGCCCCACGTCAGAACTTTTATTTGTTGCTGCGTCCAGTTTCTCCTCACAAGCCTTAAGGCGTTCCTGTGATGTCCGACATTCACGTTGTAAAAGCAGATATTGTTGGAGTAATACCTCTTTCATCAGTGTGCAATCCTCAAGTTGTGTTTTAAGCATATCTTTAGCATCCCTGGCTTCAGATAGTGATGCCTCAAGTAATTGTATTTTGCTGTTCATTGAATCAACTTCTGTACGTGCATATTGCTGTAATTGAAACATCTGTTCATAATGTTTTCTTGTGAGGACCTCGTGTTCACTTTTAAATTGAAGGAAGTGTTCTTCAATTTTCTGAACCACCTCTTTTTCACTGTATAACCTTAGTGCAAGGTCATCAGCTCTCCTAACAACTGCATAGAATGATTCTTTCAGCAAAATTGCAATTCTAGCCAGCTTTTCATAACTTGACATTGTAATTTCTGTAGAGGTCACAACTTCCACAACCTCCATCAGATCGTCCAACAACTCTTTTGGGTTCATGGAGTCCGCCCGTTTGCCATATGGATGTAAGGAAGCTGTCAGCAGCGCTAACGCATCTTCCAAACAGTCCTTCATCCCATAAGGATCAAAGTCTTTTTCCCTGACACCTGTCATGGTTATTCACTGTTCAGCACTTTTTCTGGACAAAACAATTGCCAGCTCCAGATATTTTTACAGGTAAATAATTGTATTCAAATGTCAATGAGTTTCACACTATTTTAGCTTTGGGTTTACACAAAAGTACTGTTATAAGTCTACTTATTCAAATGTGAGCACCTATCTCAGGTTTTACCCCAATTCATGAATATTTAAGTAAATGCTTCCATGCAGTGTTACTTGTATGTGCTTATTTTTCAACAGATACTAGATTACCAAGCGTCTCAGTGTCTTCCACTCTAAAGCACTGAATTTTTATAAACCTGCAATTTCTCTTTTTAGTCTCACAGCACATCAGTTTAAAAATGTTTTTAAACCGTTTACTTCCAGAAATTCGCTATTTTAAACAGTTACTCATCAACCCAGGTGGGTGAAAAGAGAAAAGAAAATTGATGATGTGTCAGGATTAATCAGTCTTTCTTCAGAAAAACTGTTATTACTCCTGTCCTCCTGTCAGTACCTCCTATTTAAAATTAAATAGGAGATGTAATTGTTTAGGTGGTAAATAAAATCAGAAAAGTCTCTTTTTCCTGATATATTTACTCTTATTTAATGATCTAGCAATTAAACGTGCATTATCCTTCCAGCAAATGAGCAACTTATCAACTCCGTGAATATCTGAACCGTATCTTCTAAAAAGTTCCTAATTTTTCATTTTGTCCCTCCTGTTTGAGGAATTCAGTGAATGGAAAATGTCCTGGTAAATGCCTTTTTTGCATAAATACCTTAATTACTTTTTAAATGCAAGTTAACAGTGATTATTCAGCTTTGAGGAACGTTCATTAACTCAAAAATGCCTTACAGAAAAAAAAAAACGTTTAATTTCACGAAAATACCTAAAACTGAAGTGAAACTGTGATCTCAAGTTTCCCAGGAGGGGTCAGTGTTTAGCTTTCTACCAGCAGGAGTCTATGACGACTTCCTGTGACGTTCGGTTGACATCCTGTTTTTAGCCGCTTAGCTTAAAGTTAGTTTCGGCTAAACTCGGTTAAAATCAACATTTCTGAACGGTTGAAGCGTAAACGTGGCGTTTCTTTAACAAGCACGACTTTTTTGCATGAAACATGAGTTTTAGGGGCATGTGGCAAGTTACATTTAGTGATTTTAAGCACAGCAAAGCTTTTGGTTCAACCAAGCTTTACATCCGACATGGAGAAAGTGACGTGACACGTCACTCATCCAGTCGTTAGCTGTTAGCTTAAAATTAGCATCGCTAGCGTTGTTCAAAAACATCATTTAATGACGGATTTTAAACTCAAACGTGGCGAAATTTCAGCGATTATGCTTCGAAGACACGAAGCATCGTATCAGAAT
>NC_056504.1:22141233-22144832 GCF_014905685.2 Nematolebias whitei
ATTTCCATCTTTAAACTCTTCTATCTGCTAGAAATTATTCCAGATATTTTTAGAAATGTCTATTGTACAGCTGGAAGCAAGGGAAACAATCGCCGTATGGTTTCCTCCTTGTAAAACTTGCTAAATTAGCCATGTTGTTATTTTCCAATTTGTCAAATTAATGTAAATGTGTGATGTTAAACTTTGATTCTGTAAATAAATGACCGCATTCATTTTGATGGGTCAAAGAAAATTAACGTCTCACGATACATTTTAATAATTCAATGCACGACATTATTCAGTCCAGAAAAATGAAAGAATCCGTTTAATTTATGAATATATCACAGAATATGTTCATCTACACCTTCAAGGGAGCACCCGAATTATACTCCACAGACATCGCTAAAATCACTTTCATTTCATGACTTGGATTTTTTATCTTTTGATACCTTGTTAAAAGAGTTTCGCCGTATTTTCGACCATTCTCTGCAGAAGCCCAACGCTGCAAAACGACTCCTTGGTTTACGTCAGAACCGGCATCCCATGGCGGAGTACGCTCTCGACTTCCGCATCATCGCTGCCCAAACAGGATGGAACGACACAGCGCTACAAGGTACCTTCCTGAATTCTCTTTCTGACCCCATCAAGGACCAAATCGCCACAAGAGACAAGCCGGAGGGGTTTGATGAGCTAATAGAGTTAGCAATCTCCATTGACGAACACTTTCGGGAACGTAGGAGGGAGCGGGACTACACTACCCACAATCACTCCACTTCCGGTTTCACGTCACCAGGTGAGCGCCACACCGCTAAACACTCTCCTACGAACTACAATAACCAAGATCAGCTCGTTTCCGGTCCACTTCACTCGCCTACATCTCCTGTCAAAAAGTTACCCATACTGCCAGAGTCTGAACCAATGCAGATTGGACGAACTCATTTAACTCCCAAGAGAGACAGAGACGTAAGGACTCAAGACTATGCATATACTGTGGCAGGTCCAACCATTTCTTATTAAACTGTCCTTTTTCGGGGAAACGAGAACACCTGCCAGTAAAGAGAGAGTTATTGGTGGGCACTTCAGCGTTCTCTCCCACACGTAGATTAATGCTTCTTACAATTATTCAAATAAATCACTATCGCCTCCCTGTGTCTGCTCTTATTGATTCCGGTGCAGAACAAAATCTAATCGGTTTTAATCTTGTCAAAAATGTATCCTTGCCCACCCTAGATATTCCTTCCATTTCCATTACTGGTGTTACAGGCAAGACCTTGACACAGATCCATTGTAAAACAACTCAATTACATCTGATAATTCTGGCAATCATCATGAGTTTGTAAATTTTTTCATATTCGAATCTCCTGACACTCAGCTAATTTTGGGTTACCCATGGCTCCAAAAACATAACCCACATTTTAATTGGAAGCTGGGAAGAATTGAAAGATGGAGTGATGACTGTTTGAAACATTGTTTACGCTCTGCCATCACCAATCATATCCCTGAAAGTACTCCTCACGAGGTGACTGATATTTCTGTAATTCCCCCCGTTTATCATGACATCGCCCCAGTGTTCAGTAAACAACGAGCTCTCTCAGTTCCTCCTCATCGCCCCTATGATTGTGCAATCGACCTGCTTCCTGGGTCTCCTTTACCTTCCTGTCGGTTTTGCAACCTCTCCGGACCTGAAAGAGAGTCCATGAGAAAATATATTGAGGAGTCCCTCACTTCTGGCATCATTCGTCCTTCTACCTCTCCTGTAGGAGCAGGTTTCTTTTTTGTTTCCAAGAAGGATGGAACCCTCCGTCCATGTATTGACTACCGGGGTCTCAATAATATTACTGTTAAAAATAAGTACCCTCTCATCGACTCCATTCACGAACAGTTACATTCTGCCACTATTTTTACAAAATTGGATTTCAGAAATGCATACCACTTAGTTCGAATTAAAGAGGGTGATGAGTGGAAAACTGCTTTTAGAACTCCGCTTGGACATTTTGAACATTTAGTCATGACGTTCGGCTTGACCAACACCCCTGCTGTTTTTCAAGCTCTGGTCAACGACGTGCTCAGAGATTTCATCGGTGAATTCGTCTTTGTGTACTTGGATGACATCCGTATCTACTCGAGAGATAAGGATGAACACATAAGAAGGGTTAGAACCAAACTCCAAAGACTTTACAAGAACCAACTGTTTGTCAAAGGGGAGAAATGCGAGTTCCACACCTCCTCGGTGTCATTTTTGGGCTTCATATTTGAAGGGGGTTGTTATAGAACTGACCCAGAAAAGATGAATGCCCCTTTTCCATTAGTACAGGTACGGGCCGACTGGACCCTACTTGGCCCGGTTCTGAGGCTTTTCCATTAGTACCGGTACTTAGCACCTGTTACTATTTTTAGTACCCATGGCGCTGTGGTTCTAACCCAAACAAAGATGTACTAAAACGTGACGTCAGAACACTGTCGGTCACTGATTGGTCGGGGGCGGAGTCGGGGGTGGAGTCACTGGATCCTTCAGAAACTTTTCAAAACAATAATCCACCATTTGCAATTTCTCGGACTGGAGCAGTGGCTGGACTTATTTTAAAGATTTTAAAAACAATACTGACAACATCTTGGTCTAATGCTGATGTGCTGGCATTTTTTGTGCTTGGTGGCCGACAACATAATTCAGAGCAAGCTGGATGGAGCTCTGTTGGTGTACCCGGAGCCTCGGAGCGCCAGGCCGGGCAGGACGTCATCTCCCCGGCTCCAAGTTCAGCTGGTCACCGCGGAAGATCCTTCGATGTGCCGACTCGGAGGCTCGGGTTCCGGAGACCAGCCTTGTGTGCTCAGAGCTCCGCTGGTCACTGCGAAGCTGAAGATGGGGACTCGCAGATGGCCGTTGCAAGACCCCGGCCGCGCGTAATCATGAAGGCTGAATCCCGATCCCACCCGGCAGTCAGGCGGACTGGACAGTCTGGGACGGACGGTGGAAGCGATATTTAAATAAAATAATATTTTGTTTTTATGCAAAAAATGTTTTTAAAAAATTGCTGAAGCGATTTAAAAATGATTATTATTTTTTTACACATAAAATGTTTTTTAAAATCGCTTCCACCGTTTGTCGCAGACCTGTCTCTGTCCGCCTGTCTGCGTGGGTCGGGCCTTCACGATTACGCGTGGCTGGGGTCTTGGAACGGCCTCTGTGAGTCACCACCTGAGCTCGGAGCTGGGAGGATGAGCCTACCCGTCCTGGCTCCGGAGGAGAGGATCGTGTGAGACCAGCAGAGCTGGTCATAAAAAAATAATATATATTTTAGCGTTGAAGATTAAAAAAATAATAAAATAAATGGTGCCAGCTTCATCATGAAATCCTGTTTTCACTTTAATGACTGTTAAATCAGCTGAAAATCATAAAAAGACACAAAACTATTGGATCTCAGGAATATTTCCCTCAAACATGTTTAAAGAAAAGAGACGACCTTCAGTTCAACTTTATTTTAACCCACAAATGTACAAATCACAAAACAAGAACTTTAAAGCAAAGCTAAAAATAAAATGTATATATGTGAAGAAGAAAGAAAACCACACATTTAAAATTAACATTAAAAGTAGACACAATGAGTGCAAATACATCAAAT
>NC_056504.1:22144932-22153151 GCF_014905685.2 Nematolebias whitei
ATACATAATTGTGTGTATATACATATATGTGTGATATATATATCACATATGATATACATATATCATATATCAGATACACATATGTATATATGTGTGTGTGTATATATATATATATATATATATATATATATACACACACACACACACAAATATATATATACACATATGTGTGTACATATATATTTGTGTGTGTGTATAGATATATATATATTCATACACGTCATGTACATACACACATACATGCATACATACATACACACAACTTCAAAATAACATAAATTCTCAACCTGTACTGAAAACAGTTTCTGCGTCTCAGCGCCACCAGCTGGTGAGAGGTGGTGACGTCAATTTGAACCCCGCCCACTGGAACTGGTACTGAAAGCATAATGGAAACACAACCTGTACTGCACCGAGTAGAGTAGAGTCGTGCTATACCGGTACTACAGGTACTAATGAAAAAGGGGCAGAAGGCTGTGGTAGAATGGCCAGTGCCCAAGACTAGGAAACAGCTTCAGCGTTTCCTAGGTTTTGCCAACTTCTATAGACGTTTTATCAGGGACTACAGCCGAATCGCTTCTCCTCTCACTTAGCTTACTTCAACCAACAGGACTTTTAAGTGGAACCCTAAGACTAACGCCGCTTTCAACAAGTTGAAAGAACTATTTTCCTCGCCACCAGTTTTGTGTCACCCCGATCCCATGCGTCAGTTTATCTTGGAGGTTGATGCCTCGGACTCAGGAGTGGGAGCCGTTCTTTCTCAAAGGTCTCCCGAAGATAATAAGGTCCATCCTTGTGCGTTCTTCTCTAAACGTTTGTCCCCCGCAGAGAAGAACTATGATGTGGGAAATCGAGAACTTCTGGCCGTTAAATTGGCGTTAGAAGAGTGGCGTCACTGGCTGGAGGCACGATAACCCCTTTTCTTATTTGGACTGACCATAAGAATTTTACATACCTTCGGGACGCAAAGAGACTGACTTCCAGACAAGCACGCTGGTCTTTGTTTTTTAACCACTTCAACTACCTTCTAACCTTCAGACTCGGCTCTAAGAATGTTAAACCTGATGCCCTCTCCCGACAGTTTTCATCCCCAGACAGTCCGGAGATTGATGAGAGCATCATCCCCTCGGCTTGTGTTGTGGGGGTCCTCACATGGGACATTGAGAAGGAGGTATGAGAGGCTCAAAAGGATGAACCTGACCCTGGTACCGGACCTACCAGGACCCTCTTCGTCCCCTCTGTTATGAGGGCCAAGGTACTGAATTGGATACATACTCACAAGTTTTCATGTCACCCTGGCACTTCTCGCATGCTCTCTCTTACAAGGAGACATTTTTGGTGGCCCACCCTCACCGAAGATGTGAAAGGGTTTGTAGCAGACTGCCCCACCTGTGCACGCAATAAGACCAGTAACCAACCTCCTACGGGCCTGCTACAACCTCTACCCACTCCTAGCCGTCCCTGGTCTCACATCTCGGTGGACTTAGTCACGGGTCTACCCCCCAGCCAAGGAAACACCGCCATTTTAACCATCATCGACAGGTTTTCCAAAGCGGCTCATTTTGTTCCCCTGCCTAAGCTGCCATCTGCTTTTGAGACCGCCCAATTGTTGATCCAGCACATCTTCAGAATTCATGGTATACCCTCTGATGTGGTCTCGGATCGTGGACCACAATTTGTTTCCCAGCTCGGGCGAGCCTTCTGCAAGACTTTAGGGGCATCCTCCAGTCTCACATCAGGGTACTATCCACAATCTAATGGCCAGGCTGAGCGCTGCAATCAGGAACTGAAGACCACTCTTCATTGCATCGTCGAAAGAAACCCCTCAGCATAGAGCCAGCACCTGGTGTGGGTGGAGTATGCTCACAATGCCCATACATCTTCGGCCACAGGTATGTCCCCTTTCGAGGCCTCCCTTGGCTATATCTCTCCTTTGTTCCACTGCCAAGAGACTGACGTTTCCGTCCCATCGGTTCAGCATCATTTTCGCCGATGTCGACGAGTCTGGCGTCAGGCTAAGACAGCACTCATACGAACGGCAGCCCAAAACAAAAGGTTTGCTGATCATCACCATACTCCAGCTCCTTCTTACCAGGTGGGTCAAGAGGTGTGGCTTTCTACCAGGGACATCCACCTAAAAGATACAACCAGGAAGTTGGCACCCCGGTTCATCGGTCCTTTTCCCATCATAAAGGTCATAAATCCCTCTGCCATACGCGTTCAACTCCCCAGCTCCATGAAGATCCGTCCAACCTTCCACGTCTCTTAGATTAAACCTGTTTTAGTGAATCCCTTGTGCCCTCCGGCCGACCTCCCTCCACCCGTCTGGTTAATTGACAATCATCCGGCCTTCAGCGTCAGGACCATTCTGGACGTACGACGCCGTGGGCGAGGTTTTCAATACCTTTTGGACTGGGAGGGTTATGGACCTGAAGAAAGGTCATGGATTCCTTGGTCTTTTATCCTAGACCCAAGTCTCATCACGGCGTTTTTCAGTGCTCACCCCGAGAAATGCCTCGGGTCGCCTGGGGGCGACTCTTGGGGGGGGGGGGGTACTGTAAGGGTTCCATTGCCTGCAGCTCCTTCTCCAAGATGGCCGCTGATTACCACCAGCTGTCATCCATCCACCGAAGAGGATCCTCTACTATTAAAGGCTGCAGTCCAGTGTGACTCGACGCTGGAGCATTGTACCCTTTTCGTCATCCTGCTTCCTCGAGTCCTGTCCTGTCGTAGAATCCCCATTGTCTCTGGTTCCTGCTCTCTGTGCCTCGTCTTCCAGCCATACGCCAGTTCACCTGTCCACCCATGCTTAACATCGACGCTACCATCTGTAAGAGAAAAACTAGCATTTATTCTCTACGTACAATCCTGCCAGTGGACCTTCTCTGAACCAACTCTTTTCCCCAGGATCTTCCGAGGAGAGGACCACTTGTAAATAATTCACTGTATATAATAAACACTTATCTTTTTCTAATCGTATTTTGTCCTTTCTGGTCTCGTACAAATCTGGGTTCCCCGCGTTATGACATTCAGGACTGACAGAAGGCAGAATCGCCTCGAAAAGACAGGTGGATAGATATCCTGATACATGCTCAATAATCCAGGTAGAAAGAAAAAAAAAGTTCAATCTGCTCCTCTGGACATTCAAAAAACAAGAAAACAAAAAACAAAGCAAAAGAAACGTTTCGTCTCTCATCCAAGAGTCTTCCTCAGTCGGAGGTGCTGTATTCAGCTCAGTCTCTTAAATAGCACCTTCTCAGAGTGGATCAACCAGTTTGATGCTGACAACCAAAACCAGCTGCTCACATGGTCAAGAGAGTTTGAGAAAACAGCAAGGAAGAGGGCAGACTACTGGAACCACTTACGATTCAACCTCAGATGTCGACAAAGTGGCATAATTCCCAAAAGCCTGGAACTAAAATCGTTGGTCAGCGGGCACTGGGCAAGCAAGATCCTTCAGAAGGCACAGACCCAGCTGCTGAATGAACGGGTGAGACAGACCAATTTTACGATTGAGGCCTTGAAGGCCAAAGAAGAGCACATTAAACAGAAACTAACAACGTGTCTAGATCAGACCACACGTCAGCAAGTGTTGGACTGTACAGATCAGGCACGCTTAGCACAGCATGTCAAGTCCAAGACTCGACAACAAAACAAGTTTAACTTACTAATAACTCATCAACACCATCACTATTCCAATAACAACACATTCAGTGTAGGACAACACTCCAGTAGTCAATTACATGCCAGGGAAACAGAAAAGTGGGGGAAGAATTTATCTGACAGACAGCTCACCCAGCTGGAGACAGAGATTCTTGCCAGGGGACTGAACTTTGCAGTTGCACCAAGTAGAATTCCACTGGTGGAGATGTTCACAGCCACAGAATCAGCCATCCGCAACAACAAAATGAAAGAGGGTGAAGCAGAACAGCTCAGAATCAAAGTTTCATCCTGCCTCAGCAATGCCAAACCACCACCTTCCAACATCAGTAGAGAGGAGAGGGATGCACTCACCACTCTTAGCAAGGACAAAAACATCATCATTCTCCCAGCAGACAAAGGAAGGTGCACAGTGATTTTGAACCGAAAGACTATCATGAGAAAGTTATGACACTCCTTAGTGACTTAACCACTTATGAACATCTGAAAAGAGATCCAGGAAGTGGTTACAAGAATAAGTTAATATATTGCCTGAAAAATTTGGAGCAGGACAAGGCTATTGACCATATTCTGTACCACAGACTGTACCCAGGGGAGGCCACACCTAGTCTGTATGGTTTACCTAAAATCCACAAACACAGTGTACCTTTAAGACCTATTGTTAGCATGATTAACTTGGTCACTTACAATGTTTCCAAATATCTGGCGTCTGTAATCATCCCTTTAGTTGGCAGCTCAGAACACCACATACAGAACACGATGGACTTTGTGGATAAGGTGAGGGATGTCATCATGGAGACTGATGAAACAATGGTCTCTTTTGATGTCACATCACTCTTTACGTGCATTCCTGTTGATGATGCAGTAGAGGTGGTCAGTTTAAGATTAAAATCAGCCACCACTCTGAGCAGCAGGACCACGCTTTCCACAGAACAACTGTGTCAACTCTTGAAACTGTGCCTGCAGTCAATCTACTTCACATATGGGGAGCAATATTATAGGCAGAAACATGGGAGTGCTATGGGGTCTCCAGTTTCTCCTATTGTTGCCAACTTGTACATGGAGGAGGTAGAAAAGAGAGCCTTGACGTCCTTTTCAGGGACACCACCAAGTCATTGGTTCAGGTATGTTGACGACACCTGGGTTAAAATTAAATCTCAGGAAGTCCAACATTTTACTGACCACATCAACTCTGTGGATAAATACATCAAGTTCATACGAGAAGATGTAAAAAATGGCAGGTTGGCTTTCTTGGACTGTGAGGTCTCAGTCTCTGATAGAGGACTTTTGCAAACCGAGGTGTACCGCAAACCCACCCACACAGACCAGTATTTGCAGTTTGACTCCCATCACCCTTTGGAGCACAAGTTAGGAGTCATCAGGACTCTGTATCACAGAGCAGACAGCATCCCCACCAGGAGTCAGGCAGAAGGAGAAATCCTACACAAGACAGGCTCTAGAGCAATGTGGATGTCCTAACTGGGCCTTCCTGAAAGCAGAGAAGAAACCCAAACAGGACTCCAGTCAGCCATCAGGTGAAAAGGAGGAACCCAGACCAGTTGTTATTCCGTATGTTGAGGGAGTATCAAAGAAACTGAGACGTTTATTTTCTAAACATAACGTCCCAGTGGCTTTTAAACCCCAAAATACATTACGGCAAAGACTGGTTCATCCCAAAGATCCAGTCCCCCGGCACAAACAGAGTAAAATTGTGTATGCTGTTCAGTGTCAGGAGGGCTGTGATCAGTCTTACATCGGGGAAACTAAACAGCAATTGGCCAAAAGGATGGCCCAGCACAGAAGATCAACATCATCAGGCCAGGATTCTGCGGTCTACACTCATCTCCAGGCCAGCGGTCACTCTTTCAGGGATGAAGATATTCACATCCTGGACAGAGAGGAACGATGGTTTGAGAGAGGAGTAAAAGAGGCCATCTTTGTGAAAAGAAATCGTCCATCATTAAACAGGGGTGGAGGCCTCCGGGTTAAACTGTCCCGCTCTTACAATGCTGTGATTGCTAGTATCACTCAACCCCCTGTGAATAGTAAAAAGCCATCAATGTGCTAATGATCCATTGTTAGGCTGATGGTCCTTCTTGACCATGTGATCAGCTAGTTTTGGTTGTCAGCAGCAAACTGGTTGATCCACTTTGAGAAGGTGCTGTTTAAGAGACTGAGCTGAATACAGCACCTCAGACAGAGGAAGTCTCTTGGATGAGAGACGAAACGTTTCTTTTGCTTTGTTTTTTGTTTTCTTGTTTTCTTGTTTTTTGAATGTCCAGAGGACCAGAATGAACTTTTTTTTGACAGGTGGATAGACACTCTTCTGACCAACCCACTATCTCTTTACCTCTCTAATTAATATGTGGGTTGTTTTTATCAAGCCAGGTCGAACCCAGTACAACAGTGAGGTGTGGAGAGTTAATTACAATCAACTTTGAGTTCTCTTTGTGATTGCCTCCTAATAAAGTGACGGGCGTGGTCTCGAGGTTAGAGTCATGGAGAGAATGACCGTCCAGAGCGAGAACTTTGTGTGACTTGGGAGACTGGAGTAATTCAATGCCCATAGATAGTGCAAATTGGTGGTCAATGAATTCAGTATCTCCCCCTGAGTCAATGAATGCTGATACCGATCTTGGTCTCTTACCGGGTACTTGGATCTCTGCTGGCACAATGAAAGGGGAGGAGATCCTGGGTGTACTGGTCTGACTCAACAGGCATCTCCTCTTACCTGTTGAGTCTGATCTTTTAACGAACACTTAGCAATTGTGTGGTTACCTGCACCACAGTAAAAACAAAGCTGCTGTCTCCTTTTTCTCTCCCTTTCCTCTGGGGTGAGTTGGCTCCTGCCCAGCTGCATGGGTTCTTCGGTCTGTGGGGTATTGGAAATAGGTACCACATGAGACTCTTTAAAAAAAACTTGTGACTCACCCCAGGGTCTTGGCCTCCTCGTTGCTCTGTACCCCCTGTCTCGATCTCTTTCCCGAAGGCTCGGGTCAACGCGCGTGGCCAGGTCCTCCAAGCTCTTAAGAGACTCCGGGTAATTCTGAGTTGCAAGTTCGTCTTTAATAGTGTCATTAAGACCCTGAAAAAAAGCATCAGTTAAGGCCTCCTCATTCCAACGACTTCCAGCAGCAATGGCATGAAATTCAAAAATATATTCAGTGACACGTTTGTTTCCTTACTTTACAGAAAAAAAGTTGACGTGCGACCTCCCTCTCTGGTAGCAGGGGATCAAAAACCCTACATAACTCTTTAGCAAACTCAGCAAAACTGTGGCAACTTCTGGGGTTTCTTTGCCACTCAGAAGTGCCCCACGACTTGGCTTTACATGCCAGTAGAGAGATTAGTAGGCCACCAGGGCTCATTCTGTGGGAAAAGAAGAAGGCTGCAGCTGAAAGTGGATCTCACACTGTGTGAGAAATGGTCGACATTGATCAGGATCTCCTTTAAAAAGTTCAGGGGGAGACAAACGAGGCTCATGAGAAGGAGTGGGGACATGAGGAGCAGCAGCCTGGACAACGGAAGAATGAGCAGAGTTCAAAGAAGGATTTTGCTGAGACATAGCTCTTAATATTTCCATCATTTCCTGCATATTAGTTTCAAGTTTATTTATGGCCCCTTCTACACCAGAGCACCATTCCT
The DNA here is from genome assembly GCF_014905685.2 of Nematolebias whitei. Lineage (NCBI taxonomy): Eukaryota > Metazoa > Chordata > Actinopteri > Cyprinodontiformes > Rivulidae > Nematolebias > Nematolebias whitei. Next base: position 22,152,235 of record NC_056504.1, read on the forward strand.
GGGTGGGTGCTGGATCCATAATGGCCAAATTCTACGGACATGAACCGGTTTGGATCAGCACATCAACACCCAACACAGAAATGGTTTAAAAAGTTTATTAGGAAATAAACAGCTTCTGGTGTAGGTCTGGGTCCGATCTGTCAAGACAGAAGAGTTAGTGAACCTGATGAGGATGGGGAGGCGAGGAGAGGTACAATGAATGTCACTAACCTTCTGTCTTGATGGAATAATAGGAGCTGTAGTCTCGCTGGAGCCGATGACGTCACTCATGCAGAGTGAACAGCAGCAGCGGAGCACACAGAAGGAGTACAGGTCCAATAAGGGCAAATCCAGTTCCAGGGTCCAAGATGGGTAGCAGGGGTTTGAGCATAGGGAGGCAGAGAGCAGAATAAATCCAAAAACGTGATCTTGAATCGTGGTCGGTGTGAAGGCGCAGAGTAAAAACCAAGAGGACTGAAGCAGACAAAATCCAAAAGGGAGAAGGCTGGTCGGGTAGTCAGAAAACAGGCCTGGGTTCAGAACAAGGCAGGATGCAAAAACAAGAAGTGCTGGATTTCTACTGTTCAGAGAGGTTCGAGAATCTGGCACTGAATGAGGGTGAGCAGGGAGCTTAAGTAGGGAGGTGCACAGGTGCAATGAATGAAGCTGATTGCAGAGGCAGGGAAAGGAGGCATTGTGCAGGCATATGAGCTGAGTGATTGACAGGACAGAAAACACTTGGCAGGAGAAAACATGAAACTAGACAGGCTGAGGTAGTAAAAAAAGGAGCAAAATCATGACAGGTACGGCTACAAAAACAGTTCTTTTTATAATAAAATAGGCCCTGACAGGCGACCTGTTGACATTTGCAGTGCAATTTCATCCCCTTAATCTCAACATAGGAACCCTAAACTCACAGAACTTCATCAACATGACCT
>NC_056504.1:22153161-22156499 GCF_014905685.2 Nematolebias whitei
TCAACATGACCTCAAGTAAGAAGTAGTAAAGTTTGGTGTTCCTGGGTACTTCTTGTCCAGAGTTACGACTGCATAAACATTTCTTTTTGTACTAACTCATTGACTGACAGGCGACCTTTTGACATTTGTAGTGCTCTTTGATCCCCTTAATCTTAACGTAGGAACCCTAAACTCACAGAACTTCATCAAAATAACCTCAAGTAAGAAGTAGTAAAGTTTGATGTTCCTGATTGCATCCTGTCCAGAGTTACGGTTGCAGAAACAGTACTTTTTGTAGTAAAATAGGGCCTGATAAGTGACCTATTGACCATTGCATTGTACTTTTGACAACCTTAAGAACAACCTAGGAACCTTAAACTCACAGAACTTCATCAACATGATCTCAAGAAAGACTTACTAAAGTTTGGTGTTTCTGGGTGCTTCCTGTCCAGAGTTACGGCTGCATAAACAGTTACTTTTGTACTAAATCAGGGCCTGACAGGTAACCTTTTGACATTTGCAGTGCCCTATGATCCTCTTAGTCTTATCGTAGGAACCCTAAACTCACAGAACTTCATCAAAATAACCTCAAGTAAGAATTAGTAAAGTTTGGTGTTCCTAGGTGCTTCCTGTCCAGTTACGGCTGCATAAACAGTTATTTTTATACTAACTCTGGGCCTGACAGGCACCTTTTTGACATTTGCAGTGCCCTTTGATCCCCTTAGTCTCAACATAGGAACCCTAAACTCACAGCACTTCATCAACATGACCTCAAGTAAGACATAGTAAAGTTTGGTGTTCCTGTGTGCTTCCGGTCTAGAGTTACGCTACTGAAACTGCTTTTTGTACTAACTCAGGGCCTGACAGGCGACCTTTTGACCTTTGCAGTGCCCTTTCATCCCCTTAATCTTAATGTAGGAACCCTAAACTCACAGAACTTCATCAAAATGACCTCAAGTAAGAAGTAGTAATGTTTGGTGTTCCAGGGTGCTTCCTGTCCAGAGTTACGACTGCATAAACAGTTCGTTTTGTACTAACTCAGGGCCTGACAGGCGACCTATGGACCTTTGCAGTGTACTTTTGACCACCTTAGGAACAACCTAGGAACCTTGAAATCACAGAAATTCATCAACTTGATCTCAAGAAAGTCTTACTAAAGTTTGGTGATCCTGGGGGCTTCCGGTCTAGAGTTACGCTACTGAAACTGCTGTTTGTACTAACTCAGGGCCTGACAGGCGACCTTTTGACCTTTGCAGTGCCCTTTGATCTCCTTAGTCTCAACATAGGAACCCTAAACTCACAGAAATTCATCAACATGACCTCAAGTAAGAAGTAATAAAGTTTGATGTTCCCAAGTGCTTCCTGTCCAGAGTTACGGCTGCACAAACAGTACTTTTTGTAGTAAAATAGGGTCTGACAGGCGACCTTTTGACATTTGCAGTACCCTTTGACCACCTCAGTAACTTCCTAGGAACTTTAAACTCACAGGACGTTTTTAACATAACCTCAAGTAAAACATAGTAAAGTTTGGTGTTCCTAGGTGCTTCCTGTCTAGTGTTACAGCTGCTGAAACAGTTCTTTTTGTACTAACTCAGGGCGTGACAGGCAACCTTTTGACATTTGTAGTACCCTTTGATCCCCTTATTCTCAGCATATGAACTCTAAACTCAAAGATCTTCATCAACATGAAGTCAAGTAAGATGTAGTAAAGTTTGGTGTTCCTGGGTGCATCCTGTCTTGTGTTGTGGCTGCTGAAACAGTTCTTTTTTTTACTAAAATATGGCCTAATAAGCGACCTGTTGACCTTTGCAGTGTACTTTTGATCACCTTAAGAAATACCTAGGAACCTTAATCTCACAGAACTTCATCAACATGATCTCAAGAAAGACTTACTAAAGTTTGGTGTTCCTGGGTGCTTCCTGTCCAGAGTTACGGCTGCATAAACAGTTACTTTTATACTGACTCAGGGCCTGACAGGCAACCTTTTGACATTTCAGAATCAGCATAAACTGTATTGGCATTACACCGAGATACAATGCGAATATGTACGTACAGTCGTCCGAAGATGGGCGGAGTGCACGAAGCTGCGGCAAAAATAATTAGGGCGGCCTTCTTATTCTTATTCAGAATAATATTTTGCTTAGATAAGAAAAGGAAAGAAAACATTAGGAGAGACGGTATATAAAAAAAAAAGATCTCTCACACCATGTCCTAGACAGGGCACAATTTGAGGCATCAAAAAAACCTACCATAGCAAAGCAACATAAACAGGCATTATACATTTACATATAGGCGGTGAAAACATTGAATTTTTAAGGAAAAGTCATAGCATATTCCAGGTCTCCCCCTCAGCCATTGTCTAGATAAGAGGTGACGTTCATCTTAAGCTCAGTTGAGGTTCTGTTACATGTCCACGGCTTTGGGGAAGGGAGGGGTGAGGAAAAGGTCAAAGCATCTTTGTTGTTTTCAAAACATTCCAGGAGGAGTTGAGATAAGTCCGGCATCAAGGCCACAGTTTGGGTCAGGCAGAACTCGTAATTGTTGTTTCTGCCTTTAAAGTCTCGCTGGTACATATTCTCTGATGGAAACTCCAAAACAGCCAAATTGATCCTTTACTCCAAAAGTCGAGCTCACAGCTTCTCCAGATTATTCCACCATTCATGAGTGCTGCCAGGGAGATCACAGTCCTGAAAACAGCTGCTCCAATTCCCTGTCACAGCTCCACATTCAGTCCGAGCACTGTCAAGCTTCAACACCGCCACACAAATTTGTAGACAACCAGATTCCACCAACCCAAACAGTAGAATCTAGTTGTAATCATGAATCCAATTTGTTCCTTAAAGAAGTCAGAGGGGTCCTCCTTACCCTGACTCCTGTTGGGAGAAGTTGATCGATTTTGTTGAGAGACCAGCTGATCCTTCCAATTAAGAGGTATGCAGGAAAAAAAAGAGAGGCTTTTTTAAGGGTTCACAGGACAAAAGAGCGCAGCAGGGAAGTGGGGGGGGGGGGGGAGAGAACACGTCTGGTTTCACCGTAGAATAGCAAGAAAAAAATATATATATATATTTGCAGTGCCCTTTGATCCTTTTAATCTTATCGTAGGAACCCTAAACTCACAGAATGTCATCAACATGACATCAAGTAAGACGTAATAAATTTGGTGTTCCTGGGGGCTTCCTGTCCAGAGTTACAGCTGCTGAAACAGTTCTTTTTGTACTAACTCATTGCCTGACAGGCGACCTTTTGACTTTGCAGTGCCCTTTGATCCCCTTAATCTTAATGTAGGAAACCTAAACTCACAGAACTTCATCTACATGACCTCAAGTAAGAAGTAGTAAAGTTTGGTGTTCCTGGGTGCT
>NC_056504.1:22156599-22158122 GCF_014905685.2 Nematolebias whitei
AGGAAGCACCCAGGAACACCAAACTTTACTATGTTTTACTTGAGGTTATGTTGATGACGTGCTGTGAGTTTAATGTTCATAGGAGGTTACTAAGGTGGTCAAACGGCACTGCAAATGTCAAAAGGTAGCCTGTCAGGCCCTATTTTACTACAAAAAGTACTCCTGATGCATGCTCAATAATCCAGGTAGAAAAACCTAAAAAAGTTAAATCTGGTCCTTTGGACATTCAAAAAAACAAAACAAAGCAAATCAACAAAAAAATGTAGAAACGTTTCGTCTCTCATCCGAGAGACTTCCTCAGTCTGAGGAGCTGTATTCAGCTCAGTCTCTTAAAAAGCACCGTCTCAGAGTGGATCAACCAGTTTTGCTGCTGACAACCAAAACCAGCTGATCACATGCTCAAGAAGGACCATCTGCCTAACAATAGATCATTAGCACACTGATGGCTGTTTACTGTTCACAGAGGGCTGAGTGATACTAGAAATCACAGCATTGTAAGAGGGGGACAGTTGAACCCGGAGGCCTCCACCCCTGTTTAACGATGGACGATTTCTTTTCACAAAGATGGCCTCCGTTACTCCTCTCTCAAACCATCGTTCCTCTCTGTCCAGGATGTGAACATCTTCATCCCTGAAAGAGTGACCGCTGGCCTGGAGATGAGTGTAGACCACAGAGTCCTGGCCAGATGATGTTGATCTTCTGTGCTGGTCCATCCTTTTGGCCAGTGGCTGTTTAGTTTCCTCGATGTAAGACTGATCACAGCCCTCCTGACAATGAACAGCATACACAACATTACTCTGTTTGTGCCGGGGGACTGGATCTTTGGGATGAACCAGTCTTTGCCGTAATGTATTTTGGGGTTTAAAAGCCACTGGGACGTTATGTTTAGAAAATAAATGTCTCAGTTTCTCTGATACTCCCTCAACATATGGAATGACCACTGGTCTGGGTCTGGGTTCCTCCTTTTCACCTGTTGGCTGACTGGAGTCCTGTTTGGGTTTCTTCTCTGCTTTCAGGAAGGCACAGTTAGGATATCCAAATTGCTCTAGAGCCTGTCTTGTGTGGGATTTCTCCTTCTGCCTGGCTCCTGAGCTAGTGGGGACACTGTCTGCTCTGTGATACAGAGTCCTGATGACTCCTAACTTGTGCTCCAAAGGGTGATGGGAGTCAAACTGCAAATACTAATCTGTGTGGGTGGGTTTGCGGTAAACCTCAGTTTTTTTGTTGACTTGCTTTGTTTTGTTTTTTGAATGTCCAGAGGACTAGATTTAACTTTTTTAGATACAAAAAGTACTGTTTCTGCAACCATAACTTTGGACAGGAATCACCCAGGAACACCAAACTTTACTACTTCTTAATTGACTTCATGTTGATGATGTTTTTTGAGTTTAGGGTTCCTATGTTGAGAATAAGGGGATTAAAGGGCACTACAAAAGTCAAAAGGTTGCCTGTCACGCCCTGAGTTAGTACAAAAACAACTGTTTCAGCAGCTGTAACACTAGAAAGGAAGCACCCAGGAACAC
>NC_056504.1:22158222-22164934 GCF_014905685.2 Nematolebias whitei
GCTGCTGAAACAGTTCTTTTTGTACTAACTCAGGGCCTGACAGGCAACCTTTTGACCTTTGCAGTGCCCTTTGATCCCCTTAATTTTAATGTAGGAACCCTAAACTCACAGAAATTCATCAACATGACTTCAAGTAAGAAGTAGTAAAGCTTGATGTTCCTATAATATATATTATATATATAATATCCATCCATCCTTTATCTTTACCCATTTATTCCATTTTGGGTCACGGGGGTCGTTGGTGCCCATGTCCAGCAATCACTGTGCGAGGGGCGGGGCACACCCTGGACGGGTCGCAAGTCTATCACAGGGCCACATAGAGACAAACGAGACAAACAACCATTCACTCTCTCACTCACACCTAGGGACAATTTAGAGTTACCAATCAGCCTAGTATGCATGTTTTTGGTCTGTGGGAGGAAACCGGAGCACCCGGAGAAAACCCACGCATGCACAGAGAGAACATGCAAACTCCACCCAGAAAGGCCCCTGGACCGGGGTTTGAACCAGGGACCTGCTCGCTGAGAGGCAGCAGCTCTACCAGTTGCGCCACCGTGCTGCCCATATATATAATATATAATATTATATATAATTCTTTTACAAAATCATGTCCGTATACCGGTAGCACGGTGGCACAGTTGGTAGAGCTTCTGCCTCTCAGTTAGAAGGATGCTGGTTCAAATCCTGGCCAAGGTCCTTCTGGCTGGAGTTTGCATGTTCTCTCTGTGCATTCATGGGTTTTCTCTGGGTACTCTGGTTTCCTCTCACAGGCCAAAAACATGCATGTTAGACTGATTGGTAACTCTAAATTGTTCCTAGGTGTGAGTGAGAGAGTGAATGTTGTTTGTCTTGTTTGTCTCTATTGCCCCTTTTGCACTGCCCCTAATAAGTCCAATTCTGGGCAGCCCGCCACAGAAAGAACCCTTTTGAACCAGTACTTTAGCTAGTATTTTTAGCTGATTTGAGGCTGATTCAGGACCTCTTTTCATCCCTGCTTCTCTGGTGGGACCGAGTGAGCTCAGTTAAGCTGAGTCCAGACCGAAACGTGAATGCGGGACTCTGATTGGTCAGGGGGAGGAGTCACTTGATCTCAGAAACTTTTCACCGAGCCGCCATTTGCAATTTCTCTGGATGTAGAGCAGCGGCTAGATCTATTTTTAAGATTTTAAAAACAATAATGACAATGGCGTGTTTAATTCTGAAGTCCAGGTGTTTTTTGTGTTTGGTGACCGACTATAAAATTCGAGCAAGCGGTGTCACTGCGGAGGATCATACGAGCTGCCGAGCCATTGAAGACCGCAAGGCTGAACCCCGAGCCCCGGCCTCACCTGCTCACAAAGGCCGGATTTGAGCCCTGGCAGGAGGAAGGACCAGGACAGGGGGTGGAACCTTCTTTTTTTTTTTACATTTTATGTATAAAATATGTTTCTTTTATCAGTGAAGATTAAAAATAAATAAACGGTGCCGGCTTTATCATGAAATACTGTTTTCCCTTTGACTTTATTAAATAATCTGTTAATTAAAGTTAATTCAACTGAAAAATGATAAAAAGACAAACTTATTGAATCTCTCATATTTTCCTCAAACATGTTTAAAGAAGAAACATAGCCTTTGGTTCAACATTATTCTAACCCACAGATGTACAAATCACAAAACAAGCATTACACTTTAAATTAAAGCTTTAAATCAAAGCTAAAAATAATCTGTATACAAGAAAAAAATAATCTGTATACAAGAAACAAAACAACAATGAGTGAGTGCAAATACATAAAATAATGAAGAAAAATAGAAATTTAAATATAGATATCCTGATGCATGCTCAATAATCCAGGTAGAAAAATCTAAAAAAGTTAAGTCTGGTCCTCTGGACATTCAAAAACAAAACAAACAAACAAAAACAAAAATGTAGAAACGTTTCTTCTTTCATCCGAAAGACTTCGTCAGTCTGAGGAGTTGTATTCAGCTCAGTCTTATATAAATAGCTATGAGCTGAATACAGCACCTCTTACTGAAGAAGTCTTTCAGATGAAACATGAAACATTTCTATTTTTTTTTGTTTGTTTTTTGAACAGCCAGAGGACCAGACAAACTTTTTTAGTTCTATTTCGTATAAGCTTCGCCCTTTAAGGCTGTCGCTGATGGGTTTATCCCGATATGCGAAGCATTGCACTGAAAAATTTAGTCTACGCCCACCTGCTGTGTGGACCCCACCCGGTCCATAAAAATTACGTTAAGAGCGGGAAATCGGCTCCCATTTTTTCTTCAGCAAGCTAATAGCACTGTCAGAAGAACGAAGAAGGAAAGTTGTGTAGATGACCGACCTTTGTTAAGAATGCTTGGCCCGGCACGTCGACCTCCGGTCGTCCGGTGAGCTATCCTCCCCGAGGAGAAGCTGACGAGCAGGCTTGTTTCAAGGTAAGTGCCGAGGAATATTTCTCAGTGACAGCTACACGCTGGACAAAGCCATCTTGTAATTTTCCTCTTATTGCCGACCCTCGGAGCGAATCGGATGGTTCCTCTGGGACAGGCGGCGCTCAGCTGCATCCCCCCACTGCTCTTTCCCTCCTGGAGAGCGTAGTGTCGGTGGAAGGGGGCTGAGCGAATGCTCACCTCATCCCACCTCGTTTCGCATCGGCAATCACACCACTCCCGGCCGACGGCGCCCTCTGGGGTTGCCCGGCGTAACCCAGGAGGCGGCTGACATGAAGGGACGCTTTTTTACATCCCACGCCTTTTCCCGCCAGTTCGGATGATCCGGCGGGAAGGTTGTTTTTACTAGGTTCCATTCTGGCTCACCGTCTTGATCCATCTGTCCTCATTTTCCCAACAGGACGTCCTACGGGCAAGGCCACAGCCGATTTTCCTGGTAGATTGTGGGGGCTGGTCTCCACAGTCCGCACCCATCTCCAGAGCAGGGGTTCACCGAGCGGAAAGTCCCTCAGTGCCCCACTGGAGCCAAGACTGACAGAGGCTTCATTGGAGCAAGATGTCCAGGTGGACCAGCGTCCCGTGCCTCCGGTTAGCGTAACCCAGACGGTAACACCGCCCTCCAACTGAGCTCACCAGCATGTGGTCCAGACGGCCGCAGCGAACAACATGTTACGCTGTTGGCGTACACGTTCAGAGGCGGGAAGAGACGGTGGGCCCTCTGACCTTCGGCTCGCTCCACTCTCGTAGCGGCTGTTCGCTAACAACGCTATCGGCCCCTGCAGTACACGCCGTCCACAGGGCAGCTGACGTCATCACCAACCGGTGCACCTCTTTTGCTGTCTGCCGCCCCGCATCGCAGCCGGAGAACGAGGTCCCAGAGATTCTCCTGGCTCATCACTCCACCTTCCTCTCAGGAGAGGTGCAGAAGCTTGGATGGCCTTTTCATCAGCAAGAGATCATTTCAAGATGCTCCACGGCTGCACAACGCCTCCCCAGCTCTGCTATGCCAGCCCCTTCCGTCAGACGTCCCAGGCAGGAAGTTCAATTTTTTCCAGACTTCGCCAACAAGGTGCCCTCTAGGACAACAAACAGAGCTCAAGGGAAGATACCCATGTGTCGGTTTGCTGGAGGTGTGTTGATGACACAAGATGTGGAATAACATCATTTTTTGATGAAGTGTCTTTTAGCCAGGCTGTCAGCACGGATGATCTGACAAGCGGCCCCATCACACACACTCATCATGAATGAGCCTTTTAAGGTTGTTTCATTCACTGCCAGCGGTGCCAACACACGCTCGAGCAGCCTTCACCTATAAGGCGCTGTGTTATGAAAGCGCGCATGCAGCTCTCAGCGCCCGCCATTCACGTCAAAGTTAACGTGAGACCACGGTACGAGCCCAGTAACGTATCTCGCTCTCGGCAGGAGTGACATGCGTTTTCATCGCAGTGGTGTCAAAAGTGCGCTCCCGCGGCGTCAACAGTTTCACAAGCCTCACAGCGGCTCCGCTCCTTCATCCTCGAAGAAGGTTTTCTGAATTAATACTGCAGCTCGTGGAATCACTCAAAAGTTCATGTGATTTGCAGCCAAGAATGAACGTGTTTCTGCAGACCGAGCCCAGTGGTAACCTCGCCCCACCGATGCCGCGCACTGCTTCCTGACCACACGAGCGTCAAACGCACGCTCCCGTGGCAATCCTGGCTTAAGGCATCACATGAATGAGGGCGCGCACACACGACTCTTCAGGGCACGTCGGCTCATACGTGCACCCGCTCCCTGAGCGTTTACACGGAGCAGCTGCATACAATGTGAGCACAACACATGAGTTGCGTCCCGCAGCATCAGCAAACGCACAAACGATTTACATGCTCGGGGGCGCGCATTTTTTCTTTCTCCTTCAGTGCGCACCAGCTCACATCAGCATGCATGTGAGTTTCACAGCATAAACGCGTGCCCGCTTTATAACTTTATAAACGAGTGGCAATGAGCGCACGCTCCAGACCGATAGGCGAACCGTTTTCATCCGGGGATTCACGCTGTAGTACAGCTCAAACCTGGTGCGGAGGAACTCTAATGATGTTTTCTGTCATTTCTAGAACAGATCTCGTCCCCTCTCACAGAAGCTCAGGAAATTCTGATTTAAATATAATTTTCCAGAGTCTCAGAAGGAGAGGAAAACGCAGGGTTCCTCTCTCGCCACTCCCTGGTCCCAACGAACCGGAAAGATGAGATTTATTCTAGATTTGTCAATTTTGAACTGTGAGAAACAACACTCCAGTAATGCGCCTGAGCCGCTCTGCAGCCGTTGCACAGAGCAGGGAGGAGGATTCTTCTTTATCTGGACACCTGCTGCTGCTGAGCAGTTTGTACAGACAGGTGGCAGCAGTGCAACTCACGTGAATTGGTTGAGTGATATCAGCTGTTTCCATCAGCAGACTTACGTCACACATGTCAGACTTCACAGAGGCACACACATTTAACGAGCTGTGGGGGCGCTGTGGTTCTCCATACACCAGTTCATTTAAATGTTTTTGGAGTGTCGCACGCTGTTTTTTGAATGTGATTCAACACTTTGCCTTTGAGCTGCGAATCATCAGAGTTTTTGATTCACACAGACAGCAAGTGACTGTTGCATACATAACTGGCAGGAGATGTATGCGCTCAACCCATGTGCCACATTGTGAGACAGATGCTGTGTGGGGCACATCCAATCTGCTCTCCATTGGAGTAGGGTACATGTCATGTATTCTGAACAGGGGATGGATGTGATGTCCAAAGACGGTCATTTGTGGCACGGGGACCTGGGACCTTCCACCCAGAGCTATGGCTCAGACACGGCAGAAATACTGTGAGCGGCTGGGGACGTGTAGCAACACGAGAGAACGCTCGATGTCAACTATAATTATCATGGAGACATGGGACGATCCACCGCTAGGGTGGACGTGTCTGCTCACAGCCTGTGGTTGTAATGCTTCTTCACCTTCCTCTCTCCCTCTGATATCACTGTTTTCTGAACCGAGCTCAGGAGGAGGGACTGACAGCTCCTCTGTCCCAAGTGCATGAACGCATCATGGTTCCCAGGCCTACGACACTTGTTATCGGGGCACTCGTGGAACCTGCCGTGGATGGAGGACGCTCTCCTCCAGGCGGGAGGAGTGATCAGGAGTTAATCAGAATAGGCCAGCACCTGTGGTCTGGCCGCTGTGCGGATCTTTTTGAGAGGATGGATCTCTCTCAAGATGTAGTGCTGTCATGTTCTTTCTTCTTGTCTCAAAGTTGTCGGAGACAGAACAACCTTTAATCATCCTCTGATGGAGCATTTTGACTCAGATTGAAATAGCAGCTGTGGGCCTGTTTGTGACACGAGAAAACGCTCAGTGTCAATTATGGTTTTCTCTGAGCCCGCGAGACGAACCACCGCTGGGGTGGATGCGTTTGCTCACAGCCCATGGCCCAAAATGCTTCTGTACGCGTTTTCCTTCACCTCCTCTGATTTTACGGTTCCTGAACCGAGTTCAGGAGGAGGGATTGACAGCTCTCTTGGTGGCCCCTGAACGCGTGAGCGCACCATGGTCCCCAGTCCTGCAACGCCTGCTGTCGGGGCACCCGTGGAAACTGCCGTGGAGGGAGGACACTCTCCTTCAGGCAGGAGGAGAGATCAGGAGTTACCCAGAAATAGGCCAGCACCAGTGGGTCTGGCCGCTGAACGGATCCGCTTAGAGAGGATGGGTCTTCCACAGGATGTAGTGCGCACAATTCAGATTTCACGTGCTGTATCTACCACAGCGCTGTACATATCAAAGCGGAAGGTTTTCAGCGCTGGTATACAGAGAAAGGTGTAGAGGCCACCTCATGTCCATTAGGTGGCATGCTATCCTTTCTACAACAGCTGATGGACAGAAATTTGGCGTCCAGCACGATTAAAACATACGCTGCAGCCATCTCTTCCTGCCACGAAGGGTTCAGAGACAGAACAGTTTTTAATCATCCGCTAATGAAGCGTTTTCTAAAAGGTGTACAGAGACGCAGGCCTGTTTCACACCCACTTGTTCCACAGTGGGATTTAACACTGGTCTTGCAGGTCCTGATCAAAGCTCCATTTGAGCCTCTGGATCAGGTTCCACTTAAATTCTTGTCTCTTTAAACAGCCCTGCTGTTGGCTTTAACATCCAACATATTCAAGATGGCGGGGATGGAGTACGAGGTGTTGACTTGAGCTCCTGACGATCTCTAACTAACTATACAAACTGACTCCAAAAAGACTTCAAACTTGGATATATATATA
>NC_056504.1:22165034-22169064 GCF_014905685.2 Nematolebias whitei
GCTAGCCGTTGGATCGAGTGAGAGGACCTGGGGGTTGTCACAGCGAAGACACGCTCTGCCACCGTTTGGACCTGCGAGCCGCTGAAAACTGAGGGAGCCGAACTGTAGCTGTCGGATCTGGGAGCTGTCACAACCGGGACCCGGTCTGCCGCCGTTTGGACCTGCGGGCCGCTGGAACCGAGGGAGCCGAGCTGCAGCTGTTGGACCTGGGGGCTGTTGCAGCAGAGAACCGGTCTGCCGCCGATTGGACCTGCGAGCAGCTGAGGCCAAGGGAGCCGAGCTACAGCTGTCGGATCTGGGAGCTGTTGCAACCTGGACCTGGTCTGTCACCGTTGGGGCTGCGAACTGCTGGACCAAGTGAATCGTGAGACCGCGTGGGACCTGGAGGTTGTTGCCGCTAGGCCTCGGCTAGACCTTGCTAGGCCTCGGCTAACAACATAAGCCTGTGAACCTCGTGGCTAACAACATAAGCCTGTGAACCTCGTGGCTGGATCCTGTGCTTCTGAAAGTTGAGACCAACAATCCAGAAGTATCGTGAGTAATGCTGAGCAAACACAGAGATAAGAGACAAATGTCGGAAAATATTTCAGAAGATATGGAGGAAGTTAAAAAATCTTTGAACTTTTTGAGTGCTGAACTGACTAAATTGAGTGCTGATGTGACTAAATTATCAGCTAAATGTGAATTACTGACAGGACTGTCTGATGAAGTGAGACAATTGAAAGAACTGATGATTAATAAAGACAGGAAAATAGCTGAACTGTAACAGAAAGTAGACGACATGGAACAATACACAAAAATAGACAACTTGGTGATCACTGGACTGGAAGTTAGGAACCGGAGTTATGCAAGAGTTGTTGCTGGTACTAACACAGCAGAAGATGCACCACAGGAAGAACTACAGACTCTGGAGGAGCAAGTAGTGAATTTTTTACAAAACAAAGACATTGACATCGAACATGAGGACATTTCAATCTGTCACACCCTGCCCAACAAATCAGATAAAGCCAAACCATCCATAGTCATCAATTTCGTTAGCAGAAAATCAAGAAACAAGGTAATAATGCAAGCAAAAACACTGAAGGGAACAAATGTTTACATAAATGAACATCTAACTAAAAAAATGGAAATATTGCACGTGAAGCAAGGTGGTTGAAAAAACAGAAAAAAAATAGCATCAACTTGGACAAGAAATGGAAACATTTGGATCAAAATACATGAAGGATCTCAGGCTAAAATAATAAAAGACCTGAAAGATCTGGAAAGGCTAAAATGAGCTCAGGAGAGGACAGATGATAAATCATTGACATAACTTCATAAACAAGAAATTATTAAAATATAAAATGAACAAATACATTAAAACATGGCTGTCAGGGTTTTTTCGTGGCAGATCAGGACAGAAGAACCCAGTTGCGCAGGCAGGACTCAGGAGGCAGATGTATAAAATAAAATACTTTTAATAATAATAATAATAAATCAAAAAGGCTGACATGGCAGCAAAACTTACATGGACTCAAGAACACGATCACTCAGGCAGGACAAGACAGGACATACCCAACGACGAACCGACAATGACAGAACTGACAGACAGACTTTATATACACACAAACAGAACATGACACAGGTGACGATCATCAGACAATCAATTCAGACACAAGGGAGAACAGACAGGGGGAAGGCCCACTAGATGGTGCCATCCTGACAATGGCAACATACGAAGACTTAGAGTTTAAAATATACAATGTTGAAGATGTGATTGATACAAATTTTTTCCTGCAATAAAAGACTGTGGATATTACAATGAAGAACAGTTTAATGACATCAATATAACAAATGGAGGTCTCTCTATTATTCACTTTAATAGTAGAAGTTTAAATGCAAATATATCCAAAATAACAGATTATTTAAAACAGCTAAACAGAACTTTTACAATAATAGCACTGTCAGAGACATGGCTTAACAATGAAAACACAAATAATGTTCACATGGAAGGGTAAGAATTATATCATGTGAACAGAAGCAACAAAAGAGGTGGTGGAGTGGCTCTATTTGTTAAAAATGAAATAAAATGTAAGTTAATTAATGAAATGTCAAGAATTATTGATAATATCATGGAAATAATAACAATGGAAATAATAAACAAGAATGATAAAAACATATTGATAAGTTGTGTATATCGATCTCCGGGATCAAATATAGAAATATTCACTGATAAAATCGTACAACTATTGGACAAGAGTTTTAATAAAAGCATTTTTTTCTGTGGAGACTTTAATATTGACCTGGGAAATAAAACAGATTCAAATAACATCATTACATTTACAAATTCATTGTATAGTTTAAATCTTTATCTGTTAATATCAAAAGCAACAAGAATTACAATTCATAGTGCTACAATAATCGATAATATTTTCACAAATGTAACAAATGGGGATGTGATGGGAGGTATTTTAATGAGTGATTTGAGTGATCATTTACCAGTTTTCACGATTTATAAAAATGATCAAAGCATTACAAAAGAAATTACAATTAAGAAAATAAAACAATAAAGACATCAAAAAAAGCAATGGACAAATTAAAATATGATTTACATAAACAAAGCTGGAAAGATGTGTATGTTGATGATGTGAACAGATCATATGATGAGTTTATGAATATTTTAGGAGCTCTGTATGAAAAGAATTGTGTGCAAAATAATTATACAAAGAGAAGTGTTGTTGATCAACCATGGATAACGAAAGGGTTGAGAAATGCTTGTAAAAAAAAGAATCATTTGTATACATGTTTCTTGAAATTGAGAACACAAGAGGCTGAAGAGAAATATAAGAAGTATAAAAATAAATTAGTAGCGATTATAAGGAAACACAAGAAGGAATAGTATAGTGATTTATTAAATAAAAGTAATGGTGATATGAAAGTTACATGGCGAGTAATAAATAGTGTTCTGAAAAGTCATAAAGCAAAAACAGGTATTTCACAATATTTTTTGAAGGATGACGATGAAATCCATGATGAAAATGAAATTGTAAATGGATTTAATCATCCTTTTGTGAATGTTGGATCAAGCCTTGCAGCTAAAATACCAAAAGTGGACAATAATGTGAACCATTCAGTTATAAGTTGTGACAACAGTATTTTTCTTAATGGAACTGACAAAGAAAAAATAATGAATGTTGTAAAAAATCTTACAGATAAGAGATCAAAAGACTGGGTGGACATGGGGCCGAGATGGTGTAGAGGCAGGGCAGCCGGCTTGGGACCCGAGAGTCCCAGGTTCGATCCCCAGTCACTGCACATCACGTGGCGTCTCTGGGCAGCACGTCTAATCCCCAAAATGTCCCCCGGGCGCTTTCAATAGCTGCCCACTGCACCACCTGGTGGTGGATGGGTTAAATGCAGAGACTAATTTCGCCATTGTATGGAAACATACAGTGCTGACATTGTGATGACATTATTATTATTATTATTATTATTATATGATGTTTGTAAAGGACATAATGAGTTATGTTATCGAGCCGTTTACATACATTTGTAATTTATCATTTTCAAAAGGAATATTTCCAGACAATATGAAAGTAGCTAAGGTAGTTCCTCTCTTTAAAAATGGTGATAAATGTGAGTTCAATAATTATAGACCAATATCCTTATTACCACAGTTCTCAAAAATTCTAGAAAAACTATTTGTGACCAGATTAGATAAATTTATTACTAAACAAAACATTCTAAGTAGTAGTCAGTATGGGTTTAGAGCAAAAAACTCTACATCAATGGCTCTCATGGAAATAATAGAACAAATAACTACTGCTGTCGATCAAAAACAATATTGTGTTGATTTAAAAAAAGCATTCGATACTATTGACCACACTATTCTCCTTGAAAAATTAAATAAATATGGTATAAGAGGACCAGCATTACACTGGGTATCTAGCTATTTAAAAGATAGGAAACAGTTTGTACAAATAAATGGTGTAAGATCTGACCTGTGCTGTAAGATCTGACCTGTGCAATATCACTTGTGGAGTTCCTCAAG
>NC_056504.1:22169164-22193761 GCF_014905685.2 Nematolebias whitei
TAATAAATCAAAAAGGCTGACATGGCAGCAAAACTTACATGGACTCAAGAACACGATCACTCAGGCAGGACAAGACAGGACATACCCAACGACGAACCGACAATGACAGAACTGACAGACAGACTTTATATACACACAAACAGAACATGACACAGGTGACGATCATCAGACAATCAATTCAGACACAAGGGAGAACAGACAGGGGGAAGGCCCACTAGATGGTGCCATCCTGACAATGGCAACATACGAAGACTTAGAGTTTAAAATATACAATGTTGAAGATGTGATTGATACAAATTTTTTCCTGCAATAAAAGACTGTGGATATTACAATGAAGAACAGTTTAATGACATCAATATAACAAATGGAGGTCTCTCTATTATTCACTTTAATAGTAGAAGTTTAAATGCAAATATATCCAAAATAACAGATTATTTAAAACAGCTAAACAGAACTTTTACAATAATAGCACTGTCAGAGACATGGCTTAACAATGAAAACACAAATAATGTTCACATGGAAGGGTAAGAATTATATCATGTGAACAGAAGCAACAAAAGAGGTGGTGGAGTGGCTCTATTTGTTAAAAATGAAATAAAATGTAAGTTAATTAATGAAATGTCAAGAATTATTGATAATATCATGGAAATAATAACAATGGAAATAATAAACAAGAATGATAAAAACATATTGATAAGTTGTGTATATCGATCTCCGGGATCAAATATAGAAATATTCACTGATAAAATCGTACAACTATTGGACAAGAGTTTTAATAAAAGCATTTTTTTCTGTGGAGACTTTAATATTGACCTGGGAAATAAAACAGATTCAAATAACATCATTACATTTACAAATTCATTGTATAGTTTAAATCTTTATCTGTTAATATCAAAAGCAACAAGAATTACAATTCATAGTGCTACAATAATCGATAATATTTTCACAAATGTAACAAATGGGGATGTGATGGGAGGTATTTTAATGAGTGATTTGAGTGATCATTTACCAGTTTTCACGATTTATAAAAATGATCAAAGCATTACAAAAGAAATTACAATTAAGAAAATAAAACAATAAAGACATCAAAAAAAGCAATGGACAAATTAAAATATGATTTACATAAACAAAGCTGGAAAGATGTGTATGTTGATGATGTGAACAGATCATATGATGAGTTTATGAATATTTTAGGAGCTCTGTATGAAAAGAATTGTGTGCAAAATAATTATACAAAGAGAAGTGTTGTTGATCAACCATGGATAACGAAAGGGTTGAGAAATGCTTGTAAAAAAAAGAATCATTTGTATACATGTTTCTTGAAATTGAGAACACAAGAGGCTGAAGAGAAATATAAGAAGTATAAAAATAAATTAGTAGCGATTATAAGGAAACACAAGAAGGAATAGTATAGTGATTTATTAAATAAAAGTAATGGTGATATGAAAGTTACATGGCGAGTAATAAATAGTGTTCTGAAAAGTCATAAAGCAAAAACAGGTATTTCACAATATTTTTTGAAGGATGACGATGAAATCCATGATGAAAATGAAATTGTAAATGGATTTAATCATCCTTTTGTGAATGTTGGATCAAGCCTTGCAGCTAAAATACCAAAAGTGGACAATAATGTGAACCATTCAGTTATAAGTTGTGACAACAGTATTTTTCTTAATGGAACTGACAAAGAAAAAATAATGAATGTTGTAAAAAATCTTACAGATAAGAGATCAAAAGACTGGGTGGACATGGGGCCGAGATGGTGTAGAGGCAGGGCAGCCGGCTTGGGACCCGAGAGTCCCAGGTTCGATCCCCAGTCACTGCACATCACGTGGCGTCTCTGGGCAGCACGTCTAATCCCCAAAATGTCCCCCGGGCGCTTTCAATAGCTGCCCACTGCACCACCTGGTGGTGGATGGGTTAAATGCAGAGACTAATTTCGCCATTGTATGGAAACATACAGTGCTGACATTGTGATGACATTATTATTATTATTATTATTATTATATGATGTTTGTAAAGGACATAATGAGTTATGTTATCGAGCCGTTTACATACATTTGTAATTTATCATTTTCAAAAGGAATATTTCCAGACAATATGAAAGTAGCTAAGGTAGTTCCTCTCTTTAAAAATGGTGATAAATGTGAGTTCAATAATTATAGACCAATATCCTTATTACCACAGTTCTCAAAAATTCTAGAAAAACTATTTGTGACCAGATTAGATAAATTTATTACTAAACAAAACATTCTAAGTAATAGTCAGTATGGGTTTAGAGCAAAAAACTCTACATCAATGGCTCTCATGGAAATAATAGAACAAATAACTACTGCTGTCGATCAAAAACAATATTGTGTTGATTTAAAAAAAGCATTCGATACTATTGACCACACTATTCTCCTTGAAAAATTAAATAAATATGGTATAAGAGGACCAGCATTACACTGGGTATCTAGCTATTTAAAAGATAGGAAACAGTTTGTACAAATAAATGGTGTAAGATCTGACCTGTGCTGTAAGATCTGACCTGTGCAATATCACTTGTGGAGTTCCTCAAGGCTCTGTACTTGGACCAACACTATTTATTTTATATGTGAATGACTTAGTGAATGTATCAGGACTCCTCAAATGTGTCCTTTTTGCAGATGACACCACATTTTTTTGTTTGGGTAAAGATGTAAAACGGATGTTGGAATTGATGAAGACAGAATTTGATAAAATACAAACTTGGTTTAAACTTAATAAATTATCATTAAATTTAGATAAAACTAAATACACGATATTTAGTAACAAAAAGAAAACTGTTGACGATCCATTTAAAATTGAGGGTGTTGAGATTTGTAGAGTTAATGAGATGAAATTTTTGGGTGTAATCATTGATGAACAGCTAACATGGAAAAATCACATAAATTCTGTAAGAATAAAAATATCTAAATCTATTGCAGTACTATACAAAATCAGGGAATTATTAAATGATAAAGCTCTGTACATGTTGTATAACACAATCATTGTTCCACATTTAATCTATTGCATTGATGTTTGGGGGAAAGCGTGTAAAACATTTACAAAACCTATTTTTATTGTACAGAAAAAAGCTGTAAGAATTATTACCAGAAAGCATTACAGACACCCATCAAGCACATTATTTTATCAACTGAAGTTATTGAAGTTCCATGATTTGGTAGATTATAGTATTTTATCAGTTATGTATAGGGCTCAAAATAACACATTACCATTAAATATCCAAAGAAATTTTGTTAAAAGACAAAGTTGTTATAATCTTAAGGGGATAGAGATATTTGTCAAACCAAAATTCAGAACTAGTCTGAAGGGAAGGTCTACCTCAATCCAAGGAATTGGATTGTGAAATGGTCTAGAGAATGATGTAAAAAATGTCAAATCAATGTGTACATTTAAGAAAAAAATCAAAGCTGAATTGTTAAAAAAGTATATATGAAGTAGCATAGTGTGTGTTTTGTATTAGAATTAGAAAAATTAGAAAGAGTTATTCATTTTGTTCTGTTACTTGAAAATTATTATGATTGAAATAATTGTTTGAAAAAAGGGGCAGATATAATAAGATTTTTTCTTCTTTCTGCTGCCTTTCATTTTAAATCTCTTGTATCTTTTTTTTATATTGTTATGGAATTGTTTTGTACTTTTTTAAAATGAATAAACTTTATACCATACCATACCATAACATCCGCTAAGAGAGTGAGTGATTTATCTGCCCTCTCTGTCGCTCCGTCATGTCTCAGAATTCAGGCTGATGGCAGCTCAGCTGATTTAAGACCAAACCCAGCCTTTATGCCTAAAAACATCACGAGCTCTTTTAAATCAAGAGCGATATCGTTGGAGGGGTCCCCCCCCCCCCCACACACACACACAGACACACACACCTGTCTGATATTATCCATAATTTAAACGGATTCTTTCATTTTTCTGGACTGGATACTCTCGTGCCTTGAATGATTAAATGTGGATAATATCAGACAGGTATTATTTCATTACAACTGGTGGCCCGTACGGGGAGAAAATGGATGAGGGAAAAGTGGGTTGATAACGAACGGCACCCTCCATCCGAACCCAGCTCCACCTCGGTACACTTCGGTAGTGAGGGACTCGTTACCTTGTAGAAGATGTCTCCACTGGTACGGAGTTCCATTTAACGCTACCTTTCCAGCGTCTCCGTAGGAACAGCTGCGAATCGTCCGAAGTAGTGACGGTACTTCGTTCAACACCACGCTCACCTCCCAGGTGGACTCACATGAGCTGTGAGCCCGTCAGAGTTCCACTCAGATGTAGAAGATTCCATAATCCCCACGAGACTCGGAAGAACTCCCAACTAACTCCAGCACTTCAGAACTTTCGTTCGGTTCTGCTCTCAGAACTTTGGTTCATGTCTGGAACGTTGTTCTTCTTGGAACTCTTGTTCCGCTCTGGAACTTGTTCTGTGTAGTTCCCGTTGTTCTGCTTGGAACTAGGAAGTGTCGACCCTTTTAAAGAGGTCACTTCCGGTTCCTTCTGGGAACTTCCTGATTGGTTGAAAGAACCAACAGGGGTGTGGTTTTAGTGACGTAAGAGGGTCATTAAAAGTCAAGGAGAAAGCGTAGATGTTTAAGAACAGACAGAAAGATGTTTTGAAGAACAGAGACATTTTGGAGCCAGTCTTCTTCTATCTATCTGAAAAAGATAAACATGACATTTCGTTCCGATAAACATGTTTTTGACCGTTTCTTCACTTTTGACCGACATCACAACTTGCTCATTTCAGACAGAAGATCAAAAAAATGCATAATTACTTGTAACAGGCATTTTAACTTGATTTCTACTTTAAATGAGAATTAAAAATCATTAATACTGTTTCACAGTTGATTTAAAATGAGTAGTTCACTTCTACATTTAAAATGGTTTGAACTAAACACACTTTTGATTATCAAGACATTTGTAAAATAGTAATGATAATATGAAAGAGAGTGTTCTTTCAATTGATCCGTGCAGGACACACTTAGAAAGTCTCTGGATGAGCTTAATCTGTGTTTCTGGACTCAAATCAATGAAATAACAGTTCTTGTTCCAGGAAGGCCCTCGGGGCCAGGTTTTGACCTGAGGCTTAGTTCACTACACAGATCAGAAGAAGTAGCGTCTTTTCATCTCCTCTGTCCAGTGCGGGCGTTGACGTGTTACATAGCGTACACAGCTGCAATGCGTCAACATCCATCCATCCATCCATTATCTTTACCCGCTTATTCCATTTTGGGTCACGGGGGTCGCTGGTGCCCATGTCCAGCAATCACTGTGCGAGGGGCGGGGTACACCCTGGACGGGTCGCAAGTCCATCACAGGGCCACATAGAGACTAACAACCATTCACTCTCTCACTCACACCTAGGGACAATTTAGAGTTACCAATCAGCCTAACATGCATGTTTTTGGTCTGTGGGAGGAAACCGGAGTACCCGGAGAAAACCCACGCATGCACGGAGAGAACATGCAAACTCCACCCAGAAGGCTCCTGGACCGGGGTTTGAACCAAGGACCTGCTCGCTGAGAGGCAGCAGCTCTACCAGTTGCGCCACCGTGCTGCCGCGTCAACATTTGTTTGTGCATTATAGAGATGCATCTGCTGGTCGCCCGTTATCCACCCAGCGCTTGTCACACTGGCTGTGTGAGGCCATTTCTGAAGCCTACAGAGCATCAGATTTAGAGCCTCCTGTCAACCTCAGAGCACACTCGACCAGGGGTATCGCATCTTCGACTGCCTTGCATAATGGTATGACACTGCAGGACATTTTGCACTGCGGCCGCGTGGTCAACACCCTGCTCATTTATTCACTTTTATCTACGTGATGTGACGGCTCGTTCCATGACACATTCTGTCCTTAGTCTTTACAGAATGAATATTGTTGTTTCATGGAACTCCGTTTAACTCACATCTGTCTGCATGCATTACAGTGGTAATGCATGCAGACAGATGCAGAGACCTTCCTGGTCTCTTGGGTACACCCCTCCTCCATTGCCGGCCCACTTCCTTGTTGACAGTCATGTCAAACTGGTTGAAAATAGCAACGTTTGCGCTCAATAATCCAGGTTTATAATCCAACATTTTTCAGTTAGGTCATCTGGACAGTTACTTTTTTTTTGTGCTGAAACATTTCGTCTTGAGTCCGGAAGGCTTCATCAGTCAAGGAAACATACAACAAAAAATTATTCTTACCACAACACCTTACTCAAAAGTGGAACAAACCAGTTCTATATCTTATAACATGGTCTCTTTGGTACGCCCCCTCCTCCATTGCCGGCCCTATTCCTTGTTGACAGTCTTGTCAAACTGGTTGAAAACAACAAAGTCCGTGCTCAATAATCCAGGTATACAATCAAACATTTTTCAGTCAGGTCATCTGGACAGTTTCACTTTTTTTTTGTGCTGAAACGTTTCGCATTCTGGCCAGAAGGCTTCGTCAGTCAAGGAAACACACAACAAAACTGATTATTCCCGAAACAGCTTACTCCAAAGTGGAACAAACCAGTTCTGCTTGTGGTAAGATGGTCTCCTTGGTATGCCCCCTCCTCCATTGTCGGCCTTCTTCCTTGTTGTCAGTCTTGTCAAACTGGTTGAAAACAAAGAAATCCGTGCTCAATAATCCAGGTATACAATCCAACATTTTTCAGACAGGTCATCTGGACAGTTTCTTTTTTTTTTGTGCTGAAATGTTTCGCCTTGTGTCCGGAAGGCTTCATCAGTCAAGGAAACACACAACAAAACTGATTCTTCCCGAAACAGCTTACTCCAAAGTGGAACAAACCAGTTCTGCTTGTGGTAAGATGGTCTCTTTGGTATGCCCCCTCCTCCATTGTCGGCCTTCTTCCTTGTTGTCAGTCTTGTCAAACTGGTTGAAAACAAAGAAATCCGTGCTCAATAATCCAGGTATACAATCCAACATTTTTCAGACAGGTCATCTGGACAGTTTCTTTTTTTTTTTGTGCTGAAATGTTTCGCCTTGTGTCCGGAAGGCTTCATCAGTCAAGGAAACACACAACAAAACTGATTATTCCCCCACCAGCTTACTCCAAAGTGGAACAAACCAGTTCTGCTTGTGATAAGATGTTCTCTTTGGTATGCCCCCTCCTCCATTGCCGGTCCTCTTCCTTGTTGACAGTCTTGTCAAACTGGTTGAAAACAACAAAGTCCATGCTCAATAATCCAGGTATACAATCCAACATTTTTCAGACAGGTCATCTGGACAGTTTCTTTTTTTTTTTGTTGAAACGTTTCACCTTCGGTTTGGAAGGCTTTGTCTGTCAAGGAAACACTCAAAACTGATTCTTCCCCCACCATCTTACTCCAAAGTGGAACAAACCAGTTATGCTTGTGATAAGATGGTCTATTTGGTACATCCTCTCCTCCATTGCCGGCCCTCTTCCTTGTTGACTGTCTTGTCAAACTGGTTGAAAACAACAAAGTCCATGCTCAATAATCCAGGTATACAATCCAACATTTTTCTGTCAGGTCATCGGGACATTTTCTTTTTTTTTTTTGTGCTGAAACTTTTCTCCTTCAGTCCGGAAGGTTTCATCAGTCAAGGAAACACACAACAATACTGATTCTTCCCCCAACAGATTACTCCATAGTGTA
The DNA here is from genome assembly GCF_014905685.2 of Nematolebias whitei. Taxonomy (NCBI): domain Eukaryota; kingdom Metazoa; phylum Chordata; class Actinopteri; order Cyprinodontiformes; family Rivulidae; genus Nematolebias; species Nematolebias whitei. The sequence goes on from NC_056504.1 coordinate 22,176,803, forward strand.
CTTGGAGTAAGCTTTATGTACTTTGTTGTTTTTAACCAGTTTGACAAGACTGTCAAGTAGGAAGAGGGCCGGCAATGGAGGAGGGGGTGTACCAAAAAGACCATCTTATCACAAGCAGATCTGGTCTGTTCCACTTTGGAGTAAGCTGTTGGGGGATGAATCAGTTTTGATGTATGTTTCCTTGACTGACGAAGCCTTCCGGACCGAAGGCGAAATGTTTCAGCACAAAAAAAAAAAAAAACTGTCCAGATGACCTGACTGAAAAATGTTGGATTGTATACCTCGATTGTTGAGCATGGACTTTTTTCATCTTTAACACATAGTCAAACTTACAATAAGGTCTGAGATCATAACATGTAATTATCAAAGTTTAACAAAAATGGCTACAAAAAATTGTTTTTCATTATAAATTGATCTTAGTCCCCAGCTCTGGCATGAAAGCAATCGATCAAAGATACACTGTATCTCTGTCTTTGTTTACATAATGTTTACAACATAAAGGTCACAGTGTAGGCAACAAACTTTAGAGATTGTGTTGTGGCCAGTGTGTGATTTCATTACATATCCAGCACCATCACAGGCCACAGCAGCTAATTAAAGAGATGATGGCTTCTCTGAAAGAGTGTCACTTCTTGTTTCAGCCCAACCACAGTGAGAAGGAAACAGAGCAGAGAGTGTTTGGTGAATCCTCATTCATTTCTCAGCCATGCCTTTTTCTCCCCTCTTTGTAATTTTAACTTGGAGGGATGAGTAAGGTGGTGTGACATTCACACCAGATAAATAACGCTGCTCATAATCTGCTTCTTTGAGCCTAGCGTAACGCTCGTCCACGTGCCTTTTCCCTCTGCTCTCATCCAAAACATTTCACAGCTGCGCTCTGGATTTTTCAATCTGGATAGGCACACTTTCTCAGGACAATATCGTAAACTAATCACTGCCTCCCTCCACATGAGCTCTTTATGTGCACGTGGACACGTTCTAGCAAGTAATTACAAAATATCAAAATACATTATGACACAGGAGCAGTGTAAGAAGCAGTTTGTCTGCAGGGAACATTACAGTACAACACAGCTTTACTTCAAACACATATTATGTAAAGCAAACTGCTGATCAGACTTTCATCACTGAAACAGGAAGTGATCAATTGTTTGCCATCGGGAGGTCATTGTGTTATACCGAAGTATGAACGGTGTGTACCAAGTGTTGGGTCAGGACAGAGGTCAGAGCATCAGTCTGTTGTGACTGGGGACTGCCTAAAGGCAGCCACAAGGGTCTTGCTCGTATATCAATTTGAATGTGGCCCGAACCACAATGTGTCCCCCCATGAATGTTAAATAAAAGAAACTGGCTTGGCATCGTGATGGGAACTATTACTTTTATTGGCGTTTCGAGTTACCATGGCGATGTAATTTGCAAACATATGCTACCTCAGAAAATTCCAAATTGACCATAACTCAGTCATTCTTTGAGATATTGAGCTGAAATTTGGTTTGGTCATAGCTGAGAGAGAGTTGTTATACGTTCCTAATGCAAATTTAAAATCCAAGATGGTTACTTTGGCTAAAAGGGAGAAATTACAATAACTCAGCCATTTTAAAAGATATTGAGCTGAAATTTGGTGTGCTGGTAGCTGAGAACGATCCCTAATAGACTGTTTGCAATTCAAAGATCCAAGATGGCAGCCTGAGCTAAAAAGGGAAAATACTATAAATCAGCCATTTTTAGAGATATTAAGCTGAAATTTAATGTGGTGCTAGCTGAGAGCAACACCCAATAAATACTGAATCCAAATCAAAAATCCAAGATGGCCACCATAAATTAAAAGAAAAAATGACTGTAACTCATTGATTTTTTTGCCATGTTGTGTTGAAATTTGGTATGGTGGTAGCTGAGAGTGAACCTCAACACATAGTACTGTCAAATCAAAAATTTAAAATGGCCGTGACGTGGCAGTCCTCGTCAAATTTTCTACAGGAATTTTCTAGTTTATGTACTATTCTGGTCAGAGTCTGAGTTACAAAACTGGAGTGACTAATTTCCTGACTGACACTTTTAGAGTTTTTCAAAAGTAATGTGATGAAGTAGATGTTTTTACAAAAAACGAGACATGCAGGGTAATGGTTTATACTTCATTCAGAAAACATTTTTTTGGCAAAGAGAGAATGTTCATGTTTTAGTTCATTGATATCACCTTCTACCTTTCTTTGCCATAAGAATGTAATTCATTCGTTCAACCTTTATTTATATAGGTTAATCTCATTGAGTCTCGGGGACTCATTTACAAGAAAGACCTGGTTTTAAGAAAGACTGAGGACAACAGTGGACAACAAAGACAAAAATAGACAATCATAAAGGATGCTTACAAATTGAGATTTTTTTAGCAAGTGAAAATAAAATAGCATTTAAAAGGAAAAGTAACCAAAAAACAGCTAGGTTGTAAGGAGATATAGAAAACTAAAAACAAGAACATGTCTGCTTTGGGTTGTCCCAGGAACTTAGTAGATGTTTGAAGCTCCTTAGAGAGGTGAAGGTCGAGAGCTTCAGATCTTTTTGCAAGTTATTCCAGGAAACAGGAGCGGATTAGGAGAAGGCCCTTTTGCCTAGTTCAGTCCTCATTGAGGGAACAGTGCATGTAATAATGTCCTGAGAGCACACACTGTAGCTGCTCTCACACATCATCAGGAGATGTATGACGGCAACAGATCAAGAAATGATTTAAAGATGAAAATGTACCAATGAGAGAGTCTGTGTGAAGTTAATGATGACCAGTTAACCAGTGAATACAGGGTGCAGTGATGGGTACGGTAGTTACAGCCAGTTATGAATCTTAATGCACCATGATAGAAAGCATCCAACATCTAAATGAAACAAAGATAATAGATTGTATTTGGATTACTCACACGTTATGTTGTTATTCAGGTTAACATAAGGTCAACATCGCAATGAACTGTTCAGGATGACATTGGGAATTAGAAAGTTCACCCTCTTTTAGGTATAGGGTTGTTCATTAGGATATATTGCAAACAAGTTGGTCTTTACCAGATTCTAAAATTATTTACATTTAACCTCAAATGTACAAAAAGATTACATTATGTGTTTTTTTAATTGAACATAAAGGAAGACAAAATAAAAAAGCTGTGAAAAGCTAAGTTCATGTCACGAGTCACAAGCTTGTAGAAACACATGCAGCAGCTGTAGCTCTTAGTTGCCATTTTCTGTGTGACTATCAGTTTCTCAAGACATTTTAGGCTGATTCTCCTTTACAACATTACTTCAGTCCATTGAGGTTTGCTCTCTGAAGATCTACTGCAACATGTCAGTCAGGTTGAGGTCTGGACTTTGAACGATTGCAACACTTTGAATCTTATGTTTTTCAGTCGTTCTGTTGGAGATTAGCTGCTGTGTTTGGCATCTTTGTTGAATTACTACCCAGTTTGGTCTAAGGCCTCGAGCTTGACTCTAAAATGTTTTGGTCTAAAGAGGAGATCATGGTCAACTGATGGACTGGAAGGTGTCCAGGTCCTGTAGCTGCAAAACAAGCCCATATCATCACCACTCCTCCACTGCGCTGACAGTTGGTTGGCTTGTTGATAGCACTGTGCTTTGCATTGTGGGTAAACATCTGCATGTTGGTCTCATTTGTGCAGAGGACATTGGTCTAGAAGTTTTGCGGTTCATTCAGATTCAAATTAGCAAATGCTGGCTGCCATGTTTCTTTTAGAAAAGAGAATTTCTCCTGCAACCATTTCAAACAGGCCATTTTGGTTCAGTTTTCTTCTAATTGTCACGAACTTTAACCTTTATGCAATCTTAAAACATGAATGTAACAATACAATGCTACTCTGCCTGAAGTGGTTAAAAACATCCTTTTTACTTCACATTAACCTTCTGAAGGACACCATTTTACCATCAAAAAATCACATGAAATAAAACTAAATAATAGCTCATTCCTTTGCACTTAGTTTCCACATGTGGAATGCATAGAATGCAGCTGAATGGGTGTCATATCTTGGAGAACATGAATTTATGCAAAAATACACCATTCAGATGTTAAATGAGTGTTTTTGTTGTGCTCAGTGTTTGTGGGCAGACAGGTGCTGTCTCACTGGACTAAAGAACTTGTTTGTTAACGAGTCATAGACCTGAACTGATAGAGATGAGGCACTCGCTCTACATTATTTGGGGTGATGGCTCTGTGTGTTTGTTTACCAGCATCTCTGTCCCTCTGACCTTTTAGTCAGAGGACATGATGAGTCCCTCCAGCAGCTCTCTAAACATCCTTTCTGTCTCAGTGGTTGTGTACTCTGTGTGAATCATGCTGGATCTGTTGTTCTGAACAAGTCGTGCTGAACAGAACCGTGTTTGTGGAGGTGGCTAGCACACCTTGTCTCTTGCAACTGGAGAGTGCTGTAAATAAAACTCAGGCAGGTCCTGGTCTTTCAATCTGTTTTGTTCACCTGGACTTTGAAGACAGCTGTCCTACCTGTGATTCCTTCACAAAGTTCTTATTAGGTTCATGTTAGGTTTATTTGTCATGTGCAAAATCAACACAAGGTCAACAATGCAGTGATATGCTTAAGACGAGAAGAACCGTCTCAACATGTCAAAAAAAAAAAAAAAAAGAAATACCAAAGCATGCAGCAAAAATACTAAAAACATACTAAAAAATACTACTACCATAGTAAAAAACAAGGTGCCAAAGTTGAAAAAGTAATACATCTACAGTGTGGTTCAGTTAGCAGTGAGGTTCTCTCAACATCATGGTTCTGTTCTGTTAGCAGCATGCTCTAGTTAGCAGCTTAGCAGGTCTTGTTAGCAGGTCCAGACAGCAGGTTGATGGTAATAAGGACCACGGCAGCTGCCCTCACAGACTGCAGTCCAGAACCAGGCCCAGCAGACAGAGAACATCTCAGGTTTCCCCATGGAACTGAATGGGTGCATACTGTGTGTGCAGGCAGATGGAGGTTCTTGTTACCAGGTCTTGTTAGCAGGTCTTATTAGCAGGTCTGGTCAGCAGCTTGATGGTTATAACGACTGCAGCAGCTGCCCTCACAGACTGCAGTCCAGAACCGGGTCTGGCAGACAAAGAACATCCAAGGTTTCCCCACAGAACCAAACGGGTCCGTAGAGTTTAGTCCGTGCAGGCAGATGGAGGATCTTGTTAGTAGCGTTAGCAGGCCCCACTTGCAGCTTGATGATAATAACGACCACAGCAGCTGCCCTCCCAGACTGTCCTCCAGAACCTGATCCGGCAGACAGAGAACATCTCAGGTTTTCCTCGCAGAGCCGAACAGGTTCGTAGAGTTTGGTCTGTGCAGGCAGATAGAGGATCATGAAGACAGCCGCCATGACAGACCAGAGCCAGAACCAGAGTCTGAGCCCGAAGCTGGAGGGGGTGCCAGGAATTGAACCACGATGGCAGGATGTCATGATGTCATGATGGCAAAGCAGCTACACACAAAACTCTATAAGTGCGCCGCGGTCATTCCCATATCATGGGTGTGCAGTGTGGGTGCAAAGGAAAAAAAGGTTAAAACAAGAACAACAGGAACAATAAAAGATTGAGTCGAAGTGGAGCTCCCCTCAGTGCAGCCATACTGCGGCGCTCGTGACGTCATGTTACTATTGTGCTTGTAATTACAGTAGTCCCTCGTTTATTGCAGGTGTTCGGTTCCAAACCCCATCTGCGAAGCAGTGACATTATATTTATTTTAGTATATATATATATATATATATATATATATATATATATATATATATATATATATATATGTGTAGTGAGTCACGTGGGTACGTGCCACTAGTTGTATGACAAATATATGTGGTATATATTTATGCATACTATATTCACGAGTTCTTCATTTTTCTGACTGTGTAATGCCGTGCATTGAATTTAACAGAAATGCGAACGAGAGACGTTATTATCTTTGACCCATCAAATGAATGGAGTAATTTATTTTCAGAATCAAAGTTTAACATCAAACATTTACATTAATTTGGCAAAATATGAAAATAATAACAGACAAGTTTCACAAATAATGAACTTCAAATCACTCGGCGGTGATTTGAGGACTTTGCTTCAGATATTTCTAAAAATATCTGTACTGATTTATGAGAGAGAGGTGAGTTTAAGATGAACTGGAGATTTTATCTTACAGAGGAATATGTGAGGGAATTTAATCTGTTTGACCAGAAATTGCACGCTCCCATCAGGTATCTCAGCTTGTCCCAGGTACACTTTAGTCGAAGAAGAAACCGTTACCTTGTTGACGATAGATCACCTCAGTAAGAATCCTTCAGACTGATATCAGCGTCTCCGTTGAGAACAGCTAAAATCCTTGGAGAGTCGTGCGTGGTTAGTTCAAAACAGAATTATAATCCCAAAACGTCTCTGGATTCTCGGCAACTCTGACTCTTCATTGTCAGCAGCTCTCAGACTCTTTCAGATCTTCTCAGACTCCAACTCCAAAACTCTCCATAACTCTAACTCTGGAATCTCTTGGAACCGACTACACTCCATGGAATCTACTGCACTCTCTGAGAACCGGGAAGTTGTCACATTTTAAATGAGTTTACTTCCGAGTTTACTTCAGAGCTTTCTGATTCGTGGATGGACCAGAAAGAGGAGTGGTTTTGACGTAAGGTGTTTATCAAAAGTCGAGGTCAGAGAATGAAATTTGTTTAACGACTGACAGAGAGATTATTGCAAAAAGCAGACTTCGTGGAGTCTCTATTCTGATTATCTTCTCAAATAGTTAAACATGACATTTCTTCTTCAGTAAACATTTAGTTGACCGAAGCTTCAACTTTCACACACTTACGACTTGGCTCATTTCAGACAGAAAATCAAGAAATGCATATTCAGGTGATTTCTTCTTTGAATGAGGAATAAAAATCATTACTTACTGTTTATGTAAAATAAAAATGAGTAGTTCTTTTCAACCTGTAAGCATTGAGTGAAACTAACACAATTTGATTATCAAAACATTTGTAAGACAGTAATGATTATAGAGGATTGTCTTTTCTGCTTGATTAATTCAAGAAAGAAAGTCGTCAGATGGCTCAGACTTATTCAGATCAATGAAAATAACAGTCTCTGTCCATCTGGTAGATTTGAGGTCATCAGGGTCAGATAAGGGTCAGATCATCAGGTCATCTGGTTCACTACAGTCCCCCCTTTGGAAATCATCACCTGTCCATGGGGATGAATTCCAACCGTGAACTTAGACCTTCAAATGTCCTTGAGCTTGATGTAATCCAGCAAGGAAGACCAAAGTCAGAAGTAATCCAGCAAGGAAGACCAAAGTCAGAAGTAATTCCACAATGTTCTTGGTATTCCATTGTGTTGATTATAATCCCATATCGTCTCGATAATTCCATTGTAGCAATGCTTTAACCCCTTGGAAACAGAGTCTGTAATCCATTGGAAAAAGTCATATAATCCACAACGGTAAATCCACAGCGATTGGAAGTGTTGATTAATCAGCATACAGAGGGGTACCCTTGGATTGAACTGAAGAAGCGGCCACTGGATGAAGAGTTGAGACCAACGTCAGGATTGCAGGTCGCCTCCAGCGAAGGTTGTCTCCAGCGACGTCCAGCCTGTGCCGTTCTGGTTCAATGTGTCATGCAATTATGTGGTTTAAGGTGGGCTTATGAAGGGGATTTTACATAAGGCCTTAAACTATATGCATCTGGTGTGTAAGCTATTATGGTTGGGAACAGCTACAACTACCAGTTAAGGGGTGGAGAATGCTGAAAAAGGGGTACTACAGGGGTTTATGCCCATAGAAAAGGGTTCCAAACTATTTTTCCATTTCTAACTTGGTTTAAGTTAGCTTTACATGGTAAAGTATAGTTTGGTGTAATTGTCTGTTGTCTTTTAGACTTGAGATTGGGTGTTTGGTTTTCCCATAAATGTTTTGGAAGTCTATGGCGAGACTTATCAAAAAGAATTAGCTATCCCCCCGAATAGGATTGTTCGAGTAGGTTCGGCTTAAGCGTTGTGAGATCAATGTAGATTATGGTGCTCAAGGTAGCAATAATATACATTGACTCCGCAAAGATTGCAATTTAGTGAATGAACTGCATGTTGGCATGGTCAAAGGCTTTTTAGTCTCTAACTTACTACACAACAAAATTCATTCTTACTTCAGAAACAATACCAAAGTCAACTAAACAACGTTTCAACACCGACAAGAGTAGTGACTAAGCATCTAGAAACATCGTTTCACAGCTTCTCCTCACCCTGGTTGCCAGATTTCAGTCACGCTGTCCCGTTTTATCAAGGGTAGGTCCTGTGAGTTTAAACTATGGTTAAGTTTATTATCCATTAGTTATCTTCTGCTTGGATGACCCTTGTTCCCACGAGGTCTGATTTGGTGAGATCTTTGTCTCCTAAGGAGTTATTGCACGCCTTGTGTTGTTTAACCTGGTTACGGTGTACCCATTTAACAGTTGGCTCTTTTTGGCCTTTACTGATTTTTATCTGGTAGATAATTGGAGACACTTTGTCGGTTATCAGATGGGGTCCAGTCCATCTGGGCATCAGCTTACGGGCGAGAGTTCCGGTCCCGGACTCTACTCTCCCAGTTTTGGGTGCAAACGTGTAGTACCAGACCCTGTCTCCCACTTGGAGTTCCTCGTGAGAGGCCTTTTGGTCGTAGTACGCTTTGCGTCCTTCAGCTGATTTTTCCAGGTTTTTCTGTGCGAAAGCAAAAGTGTTCTTAAGGTGTCTTTCCAAGTCTTTCATGTATTGTTGTGTGGTGTAGGCTGTTGCCATGGCAGCATCGCCTGGTTGGTACAACAGGTGCAGAGGGAGAGTCATTTGTCGACCCGTCATCATCTCGAAAGGAGCGATGCCAGTCGACGTGTGTGGAGTGGCCCTTATGGCCATGAGGACCAGAGGGAGTTTCACGTCCCAGTCCTTGTGGTTTGCGGCTACGTATTTTTTCAAAATACTCACCACAGTCCTGTTTGCTCTCTCAACCTGGCCTGAAGCCTGTGGGTGGTAGCCAATATGGAAGTTGGCTTTGACGCCTAGCGTCTTCCACAGTTCCTTCATTACTTCACCTGTGAAGTGTGTACCTTGGTCCGAGTTCACCCTAAGGGGAAGTCCAAACCTTGAAAATACCTGATTCATTAATAACATAGCAGTGGTTTGTGCTGTGTCATTAGGGGCTGGTAGACATTCTACCCATTTGGTAAACGCGCAGGTTACCGTGAGAAAATATTTATTTCCTCTAGAGGTCTTAGTGAGTGGTCCGACCCAGTCAATCTGGAGGTCCGACCATGGAAATGCAATGCCTCTACTATGCAGTGGTGCTCTGTGAAGTGGTCTGGATGGTTGAAACTGGCCACAGATCAGGCACCCTTTTATGTAGTCCTTGACATCCTTTTTCATTCCAGGCCAATAAGCAATTTGTTTTAATGCTTTCAGCGTGGCATTGTCACCCTTATGTCCTGCGGACGGAAGGTCATGTGCATGGACTAACATCACCCCCCTGTGGTCATGGGGGACCACGAACACAGGTGAGGACGTCCGTCCATGAGCGAAAGTTAGGATGCCTTTAAGTAGTTTTAGCTGTTTTCGCAGCTGAAAGAGGACTTTGAGGTCTGGATTGGAATCCAGCTCGTCTTTCGATGGAGTGTATTTGTCTGGGTCAGTCAGATACAGCATCATCGAGTTAATTGCAGGATCCAACTTCTGAAGTTGGATGATGTCTGGGTCAGTCAGCATTGGGCGCACAGAAACTGTGTTATCAGCAGGTTTAGCTGCAGCTTGTGCACGTGTGACTGCCATTACCTCAGTTGTAGCTTGTGACGACTGAGTGTTGAGTAGCCAGGAGGGGTCAAAGGACCACGTGGGTCCGTCAACGGCACCTTCTTTGGCTAGGGAGTCTGCAAGGTCATTGTAGTGCTTGTCATCGCCTGGGACTCTGGAGTGTCCTGGAACTTTCTTCCAGAAGATCTGTAGATCATGTGACGTCACTAAGTGATCACATGTCATGAAGAGCTCTTTGTGTTTTACCACCTTTTTGTTGCTTGTGAGAAAACCGTTCTGTTTCCACAGAGCGAGATGACACAAGAAACTGAGTCGAGCATAGTTAGAGTCAGTGCAGATGACTAGCGTCTGGATGGAGCGTTCTACTGCCATCTGTAGGCCTATTAGGATTGCAGCTATCTCAGCGTACTGAGAAGACTGAGAGCCTAATTTATAGCCAAATGTGACCTGTTCTTGGTCCTGGAGGAGAACTCCTCCAACACCTGCTTTGCAGATTGTCTCGTGGTGGAATGAGCATCCATCCACGTACATTGTTGCCATATCTTTGCAGATATTGCTATCAAAGAAGTGGTGATTTGGGTCCTCAGCAGCTGAGGGTTTGCTCACAACCGGCTGTTGGGTGGCTGGTACATCCTGTGTACATTCTTGGCAGATTGCCAAATCAGTGCCCAAGTGCGACTTCTTATTTTGACCGTAGCGGATGTCTAGGTTAAAACTTTGAAGTGCCATAAGCCATGTTGCAACGCGTGAGTTTGTCACCACACCATCTCTGATGCGTTGGCTGTTCAGAAACGTTACTGGCTGGTGTTGTGTCTCAACAATAATCCTCTGTCCACCAATATAGCAGGAGAAATGTTTCACTGCCCACACAGTGGTCAATAGAGCCTTCTCACAGTCTGAATACCGTAATTCAGGGCCTGCCATTGTTTTGCTGGCGTAGGCCACAACACGCCTGTCTTTGTCGTGTATTTGGTACAGACCTGCACTCATGCAGTAAGTTGAGAAGCCCACTTCCAAGTAGAACTCTTTGTTGTAGTCTGGGTAGACTAGACATGGGGCTAGCTTGAGCCTGTCTTTGAGAGCGTTCATTGCCTGCTGTTGTGTATCAGTCCAGACAAAAGGAACGTCTTTCTTTAAGAGTTCAGTTAGTGGTTTTGCGAGATCCGCATAATGCTCTATGAACTGGCGAGAGTAGTTACACACTCCCAAGAAACTCTGTAGTTCTTTGAGATTGGTTGGGACTTTGAGGTTGTCTAGGCCTTGGGTGCGAGTCAATTGTGGTTGTACTCCGTCTGGACCTACTAGGAGGCCAACGTAGTCCACTTTGGTTCTGCACCACTGGCACTTTGACAGTGAGATTTTAGCACCAGCAGTTGTTAGCTGATTTAGGACGTGGTCGATCTCAGCCAAATGAGAGTCCAGTGTTGGCTGCCTCAAAAGGATGTCGTCCACGTAGATTAGTGTCCCACGCTCGTGGGCGTCTGGACATGCTTTGTTCAAAAAGATGTTGAACTCTGCAGGTGAGTTAGCGTAGCCAAAGGGACACCTGGTAAAGGTGTATTGTCGGCTGCCAAAAGTGAAAGCTAGTTTGTGTTGATCCTCGGCGCGCACAGGGATGGTCCAAAAACCAGAGGCGACGTCGAGGGTCGAGAAGTACTTACCATCGGTGACCTTTGGCAGTTCCTGATGGAGCTGAGTCATTGGCCACCTGGATAAAGGTACTTGTTTATTTAGCTTCCTGTAGTCTATGGTAAGTCTCCACTTACCATTTGGTTTTAAAACTGGCCATAGAGGCGCAGAGTAGGTGCTATTACATTGTCTGATTATACCTTTGACCAAAAGGTCATCAATGATCTCCTGGACAGGCTGGTGTGCCGCCAGAGGGATCTTGTATTGTCTGACAAATGTTGGCGGTGCGTTTGGTGGGGTTGGGATTCTCACTGCGTGGAGTGAGGTCAACCCACAATCTGTTGAATCAGTTGAGAATGACTTTTCATATTTTAGAAGAACTTGGCGCAGTTTGTCTCTTTCTTCATCAGATGTCAGAGCGTCGGCTTGTGCGACCACCTGATCGATCTGTGATGAGACTGATAAGGGTTCTTGCTCCTTGGGGAGCTCCAATGAATCCCTTTCTGAGTCGTCGGGCCTGTCTATGGGTAAGACACCATAGGTTTGAGGTCCTTGGTCGACATCATCGGTTGAGAAAAGAGCTATGGCCTGTGTTGGTTTTGTAAACCATACTGGCCCAGCTTCTTGACTCGGTACCAGATTGTCTGGGAGTCCTCCCAGAAATGGAATGCCTAGTTCAAAATCATGAAAGTCGGTTGAAATCAACCATCCTAGCATAGTGTTTTTTGGAATCAGCACCTCATCCATGCCAGTGTTACACACAGCAATAGATGTGGTCCTGGAGTCAAGACTCACCTGGTTCGTGGCTTCCACGGACAGTCCCAAGTTGAAAAATGCAGGAGAGGGTTGAAAATATGCCTGTTTATGGCTAATAGCTTGTCCAGCTATTATGTGGATTCGCACCATTAGGTTAATCACCTGAGGTGGTACTGTGGTGTCTTGGTTGCTAGCAACCTGGCAGGCCTCTGGAATGGTCTGCCCAGCCTTAAGGCTCGCTGTGTCTAGCACAGGAGGATCCTTTGTGGCTGGTTTGAGGGACCACAGCACCTTGTTGATGGTGTCCACGTGGACACCCAACCTTACCAAAATGTCAGAGCCTATGTAGGATGCATGTGGTAAGTTTTGGATAACGAGAAATGGGTGAACCAGTTCTCGTTGATTCCAGTTCAGTTTTAGGTTAATGACTCCTTCTGCGGTCATTACCTGTGAACTATTGGGAACTAATGGAAAGCGGAAAGCTTTTTTAATTAGTTCTAGACCAACGTGTTTGTGAACCAAGGTTTCGTAGAAAGCTCGGTTAATTGCTGATTTATCTGTCCACAGAGACAGTACAGCATCGTTGGTGTGGGACCCTTGGATCTCTACACCCTTAACTACCAGTGGTAGGTAGTGTTTGGTGGACTCTGACTGTTCCAGCTCACAGAGGAGGCTGTCTTGTTGAGTCAGAGTTTGGACCACTTGGGTTTCTTTGGTTTCACATGGTGTCAGAGGAGTACTCACCGGGCTCATGTCCTCGGCTGAGGAGTCCTTTGTGCCTTCCGCGGTACCTGCTGTTGGGCAGTCTGTGTCACACTCCGGAGGCGTTTCTATTGGCAGTGGTTTGCTCACTGTTGTCCACATTGTTTGATCACCATAATCTATAATCGCGTTAAAGCGATTTATAAAATCCTGGCCAACCAAAAATGGGAATGAGTCAACATGGGTCACGTGTACCGGGTGGTACAGTGTCATATTGCCAATCTGCATGTGAACCATTGCTATAGCTGTCAGGGTTGTTTTATTCTCCGAGAGACCCTGCATTTCTATAGCACAGTCAGATAGAGGTATTATCCTGTTTTTCTCAGCTGCGGCTGTCCTCAGCTCCTCGAACAGTTTAGCTGACATAATTGTTATGTCTGCCCCACCGTCCAGGAGTGCTTCGTGTGTGAGGACACCTTCGAGTGTTACTGACAGGTACGCCTTTTTGGCGGCCCCCTTTCTGATAAAGTTACACAGAAACCTTTTGGTTTTTTTCTGACGCTTTTTCACGCGTTCAGATTTATCTGTGTAATCTTGGTTTGTCTGAACCGTCAGCACAGCTGTAGCTGTTTCTGCGTGTTCAGCTTGCGATGACTGGTCATCGTTTGTGTGTGTGATTACCCCCCTTTCATCCGATGAGGGGTTGTTTGAGGCAACAACAGCAACGTCTTGGTGTGTTTCACCGACATCTGTAGTGTTGTCATTCGCGTCCAGAGATGTAGTAGTGAGTACCTCACTGCATAGTGCTTTTGGTCGGCTTCCCTTGTCAGTGTGTTTCAAATCTTCTAACATTTCACGCAATTTTTCTGTCTCTTCCGAGCTCAGAGGTGGAGGGCCCTTTTTCTGGGATTTTTGTGATTTTTTCGCCTCTGGACGTTTCGTCCGAGGTGGGGGGCGGCTAGGTACGTCTTTTTGGGGTTCCTCTCGGTTCCCATTTTTTTGCGTCCTCCGCTGGTCCCATTTACGATAATCACGTTCGTCCTCTGAAGGAGGAGCCTTTTTGTCCCAGCGTGCACCTTCATGATGCGGTTTGTTAGTCTGAAAATACTGTCTTTTTTCTCCCTTTTTAGGAGGGGGTGGCGATGAACGCCTTCCTTCTAATTCTAGGGAGTGGGGTTTAACCTTTACACTAGGAAACACTTCTATGGGCGTCTTGGCATGACAACGTGCCTCAAACACGTTCACAGCGCACTGTTTAATCTCACTGATGGATTTTTCTCTGTAATTTGCCATCATTTGCACTGACGTTTGAATGTCAGGATGGAGATTTTTGCTGAAAACAAATTTAAAACCTTCTTCTTCCTCCATTCCGGTTTCATTTCTGCTACCAAAATAAGCTTGGAAGATTCTTTTGTAATAAACTTTTGGATGTTCATTCTTGCCCTGCGTGACCTTGTCTGCGGCTGGAAAACCAGCAGGTCCCGTGCAAGAGTCGTACTCTTTGATCAGAGCTTCACACAGAAGTTTGTAATCCCTTCTCGTTGCATCTGGTAGATGCTCGATGAAGGTAAACACCTCTCTGTCCGAAGTGAGTCGTATCAGACTGATTTTATCTTCTACCGTAGCGTTTGGATAAGCTCTCAATCTGAAATCCAGATCTCTGAGGTACGCTTTCGTTCCAGCGGAGCCCAACGGTTCAGGGATGAAACGTTGTACATATTTTGAGATTTTTTGCAAGTCATCCATTGATGGAGAAGATATCAATGGTCTCACATGCGTGATCAGTTGTGGGGGTGTTACTCTGCCCGTTTGTGTAGGTGATTGGATGGGTCTAAAAGCACCATGTGAGTAAAGAGGTCGTTGAGTAATTGGTGTATTAGTCCGACTTTGTTCAAGGTCTGGTTTGGATTCCAGGTCACCTTGAACAACATTCTGACCTTTTTCTATTGCTGCTATTAGTTTTGCCTCACATTTTTTTAAATGTTCCTGGGATGTACAGTAGTCACCTTCTAAGCGCATATGTAGCTTTTGTAGATTTTGTTTATCTATTTTGCATTGTTCCAGTTCAGTTTTTGCAAGCTGCAACTGTTGTTGTAGCACCTCGTTATCTGCACACGTGGCTTTGTACTGACGGTCTATTTCTTTAATCTTTTCATAAGATTTTGCTTCTAGTGACGCCTGCATTTCTGAGAGATCCTTCTCATGTGTTTTAGACATCCAGTCAAGGCGTTCCGACCGTTCATCCAATTCAGCTTTTAGAAGCAGAGAGATTTTTGCTAACCGTTCAAGGCTGAGCTTTTTACTCTCTGTCTTTAATGTTCCTGCGGCCAAACTTTTCAGCTCTTCTTGTCTTTGAGCTTCATCAAGTTGTTCTAATTGTTGTATTTCTTTGCCAATTAGTGGATTTGTCAAAATATTTAAGGCCCTCAAAATGATATCATCATTTGTTGGTTTTGAAAAGTTGTCTTCATCTTCTTCGCTTGTCATTTTTCTTCTATTTAAAGATTAAACAGGAGAATTTTAATGTTTTAGGTTTTTCAAAATAAATAAAATCAGCAGTCTCTTTGTCTGATGTATTTACTTTTATTTAGTGATTTATCAATTAAACGTGCACTATCCTTTTAGCAAATGAGTAAACTTTTTCCAACTTTGTGAAAATCTGTAACTGTTTCTATTTTTAAAAAGTTAATGTTTATTTTTGTACCTTAGTTTTAAGGGATTACCAGTGAAATAAAACTGTTTTGGTGAATGCTCGTTTGCATAAATACCTTATAACTTTTAAAATGCAAGATAACAGTAATTTTCAGCTTTAAGGAACGTTTATTGACTCGAAAATGCTTTTAGAAAGATTAAAACGTTTAATTTCACTGTTTAGACCTAAAAAAGCGAGTGAAACCTGTCTTCTCAAGGTTGTCCAGAAGATGTCAGCCTTACCTTACTAATCTTAACTCAGACACTGTTTGTGTTATCCACTAGGGGAGCTATAACTTCCTGTGGCGTTCGGTTGACATCCTGTTGTTAGCCGCTTAGCTTGAAGTTAGCTTCGGCTAAACTCGGTTAAAATCAACATTTCTGAACGGATTTTTTACACAAACGTGGCAAAATTTCAACAAACACGACTTCTTAGCCTGAACATGAGTTTTTGGAACAATATAGCAGCTTCATTTAGTGATTTTAAGCGTAGTTAAAGCTCCGGTCGTTAGCTGTTTAGCTTAAAATTAGCATCGCTAGCGTTGTTTAAAAACATCGTTTTTTGACGAATTTTAAACTCTAACGTAGCAAAATTTCAGCAAATAGCTTCGAAGCATTTAACCAGTGTGTCAACAATCACTTTAGAGGCGTTTTTCAGCTTTAAAAAGCAGATTTTATTTCCCTATGAAAACGAATTTCATTTCCGGGTCACGTGATTGACACGTCAATCAGCCAATGACAGAGCAGCGCAGGGTGAGAGGAAGTGACGTAGCCACGCCAGTCAGCCTTCTCAACCAATCAGAGCGCTCCACAACAGCGAATTCAACCAATCAGGAAGCGTTTTCTCCAACTAGCAAGTTAGATTAGCGTAAAATAGTTCGTCACTTTTTCGTCTTTTAAACCATCAAAATGCACTTTTTCTGTTAAAAATTGTAACGAAACAACTCCTAACTGTGTCCTGAGGCGGCGCTCAGCTTTTAAAACGTTTATCCATCTATTCAAAATACTCGTTCAAACTGAACAGAACCGAACCCACAGCCGGGTCTTAGCAGAACCTCGTACTTTTAAACAGAATAACGTCTTCCACAGCTCATCAGCTCTTAGTTACACGTAACAGACGTACAAATTCAGCTTTCATAAAGACTCAATGACACAATTTCAGCTTTTAAAACATTACTAGCCCAACGCTTAGAACATGCAGCGTTTCTTTGAAAGGCGCAGCTCCAAGCGCGCAGCTCCGGCTGCGTTCAATCACAGCTGATAAACTGTTACTTTTTCAACATGCCAACATTTAAATCATCAATCTTACACGTATCAACAGTCATTTATGAGGCGTGCGGGCCACCAGTTTGTAGTGAGTCACGTGGGTACGTGCCACTAGTTGTATGACAAATATA
>NC_056504.1:22193861-22227439 GCF_014905685.2 Nematolebias whitei
GTTGACACAGTTGTTCTGTGGAAAGCGTGGTCCTGCTGCTCAGAGTGGTGTCTGATTTTAATCTTAAACTGACCACCTCTACTGCATCATCAACAGGAATGCACGTAAAGAGTGATGTGACATCAAAAGAGACCATTGTTTCATCAGTCTCCATGATGACATCCCTCACCTTATCCACAAAGTCCATGGTGTTCTGTATGTGGTGTTCTGAGCTGCCAACTAAAGGGATGAGTACAGACGCCAGATATTTGGAAACATTGTAAGTGACTGAGTTAATCATGCTAACAATAGTTCTTAAAGGTACACCTTGTTTGTGGATTTTAGGTAAACCATACAGACTAGGTGTGGCCTCCCCTGGGTACAGTCTGTGGTACAGAATACGGTCAATAGCCTTGTCCTGCTCCAAATTTTTCAGGCAATCTATTAACTTCTTCTTGTAACCACTTCCTGGATCTCTTTTCAGAGGTTCATAAGTGGTTAAGTCACTAAGGAGTGTCATAACTTTCTCATGATAGTCTTTCTGGTTTAAAATCACTGTGCACCTTCCTTTGTCTGCTGGGAGAATGATGATGTTTTTGTCCTTGCTAAGAGTGGTGAGTGCATCCCTCTCCTCTCTACTGATGTTGGAAGGTGGTGGTTTGGCATTGCTGAGGCAGGATGAAACTTTGATTCTGAGCTGTTCTGCTTCACCCTCTTTCAGAATCAGAATCAGAAGAATCATAATCAGAATAAACTTTATTAGCATTGCACCGAGATACAACGCGAATATGTACATACAGTCGTCCGAAGATGGGCTGAGTGCACAAAGCTGTGGCTAAAATAATCAGCGCGGCCTTCTTATTCTTATTCACAATAATGTTTTGCTTAGATAAGAAAAGGAAAGAATACATGAGGAGAGACGGTATAAAAAAAAGATCTCTCACACCGTGTCCTAGACAGGGCACAATTTGAGGCATCAAAAAAACCTACCACAGCAAAGCAACATAAACAGACGTTATACATTTACATATAGGCGGTGAAAATTCATTTAATTTTCTTGTTGCGGATGGCTGATTATGTGGCTGTGATCATCTCCACCAGAGGAATTCTACTTGGTGCAACTGCAAAGTTCAGTCCCCTGGCAAGAATCTCTGTCTCCGGCTGGGTGAGCTGTCTGTCAGATAAATTTTTCACCCACTTTTCTGTCTCCCTGGCATGTAATTGACTACTGGAGTGTTGTCCTACACTGAATGTGTTGTTATTGGAATAGTGATGGTGTTGATGAGTTATTAGTAAATTAAACTTGTTTTGTTGTCGAGTCTTGGACTTGACATGCTGTGCTAAGCGTGCCTGATCTGTACAGTCCAACACTTGCTGAAGTGTGGTCTGAACTAGGCATGTAGTTAGTTTTTGTTTAATGTGCCCTTCTTTGGCCTTCAAGGCCTCAATAGTAAAATTGAGCACCATTGTTAGGCTGATGGTCCTTCTTGACCATGTGAGCAGCTGGTTTTGGTTGTCAGCAGCAAACTGGTTGATCCACTCTGAGAAGGTGCTATTTAAGAGACTGAGCTGAATACAGCACCTCAGACTGAGGAAGTCTCTTGGATGAGAGACGAAATGTTTCTTTTGCTTTGTTTTTTTTTGGTTTTTTGTTTTCTTGTTTTTTTGAATGTCCAGAGGACCATATTGAACTTTTTTTGGAATGAAGTTTATTGTTTTAGTTTTTAGAAACTGGGCAAAAACTATTTTATTTTTCTTCTTTCCAAGAATCTCATCTTTTATTTTGTCTTAGAGTGTAAAAATATCCATCCATCCCTCCATTTTCTTTACCCGTTTGTTCCATTTTGGGTCACGGGGGTCGCTGGTGCCCATGTCCAGCAATCACTGTGCGAGGGGCGGGGTACACCCTGGACGGGTCGCAAGTCCATCACAGGGCCACATAGAGACAAACAACCATTCACTCTCTCACTCACACCTAGGGACAATTTAGAGTTACCAATCAGCCTAACATGCATGTTTTTGGTCTGTGGGAGGAAACCGGAGCACCCGGAGAAAACCCACGCATGCACGGAGAGAACATGCAAACTCCACCCAGAAAGGCCCCTGGACCGGGGTTTGAACCAGGGACCTTCTCACTGAGAGGCAGCAGCTCTACCAGTTGCGCCACCGTGCTGCCCGTGTAAAAATATGAATAAATGTTAAAATCATTAGATATTTTTAGTTTTATAAAATCACCCTACTGTCCAGAAAAAGCGTCCTCCAACAAACCTAGTGGTCTGTGGGCCGCCAGTTGAGAATCCCAGTTGTAGCAGGTACTGTGGCTCTGGACATGTTTAGTTTATGAACCATGGGGCACAAATGGCTCATTAGATTGTTAAGGTTGCAGACCCCTGGATTAGGGAATTTGAGCTATGACAACAAGGTCTAGATATCACACACTTTTGCGCCAAAGTAAGTCATTCTGAACATTTTACAGTAAGTCAGACATGCAAGAAACATGTTTTAATTTATTTTAAAGTCTAAATCCAATAGTCCCTCTTTTATTGCGGGAGTTTGGTTCCGAACATACCCGCAATAAGTGAAATTCCGCGAAGTAGCGACATTATATTTATTTTAACATTTATACTCATATTAAAGCTTTAGAAACCCTTCCCACACTCTTGCAATGTTCTAAACTCTTAAATCTACGTCATTTTAACAGCATATGTACAGTACTGTAAATGTAGCTACTAAATTTAACTCACCAGCTTTGCAGAACAGGAGCAGCTGTCGTTCTGGTCTGACTCAGTTCCGTTTCTGCAGACCTACCCTGCAGTAACGACGCCCACAATCAATTTTCTGAACTCTTAAAACAATTAATTTTAACAACATATTTATATGTACAGTAGCTTCTAAATTTTACTTACCAGCGTGCCCCCGCTCAGAGGTCCACATGGCTGGGCTACCAGCTCTCAAGCTTCACCATTGAGTCTGGAGGTCTGGTTCTGGTCCGGTTTAGTGGGTTCCTTATGGCTTCTCTGCATCTGCAGGATGCCAAAGTCACTGTGATAAGCGCCCAACTTTTTCTGATCAGATCAAAACTTTGCCACTGGTTTTTCAGCAGAAGGAAACAGGGACTTCTGGGAAATGTAGTCCTTATGAGCGGGGATAGAGTGGAGGCTTACTGAGAGAAAACTACAAAATGGCAGCGCCTGTCCAAAGTATTTAATTTTTTTGTTGACTTTTTACTGTACAGTACTCTATCCAGTACTGTCCCAACAACGTAATATTAAAGTTGACAATCATGTGTACTGTACAATAATATTTTGTACAATATTATGTACTGTACATTCACAAACAGCGATAGAGCGAGTCCACGAGAGTCAAACTGTGAAGTAGTGAAGGACTACTGTGTTTGCCAGCATCTCTCCTGTCCTCCACTTTGTCTCCTGCTTTCACAATGCCTCGTATTAATCTCAACAATACCATCAATGGTAACTTTATATTAAATATTTGGTATACTAAAGAAAAATTTAGTATGCTAAATATTTGGTCAGAAACCAGAACATGTCCAGGATCTTCACAATTCTCATCTTAAGTATTCACACATATTGATTAGTGACCAATGCTTCAGATTGGGTAAATTTGTCTGCAATTTCCTGGATTAGGGCTTAGTTTCAAGCTCAAAATACTCAAATGCTAACCACATCACCTCTATGTTGTCTGTTAGCTAGAAATCTCATGAACCACTGGACAGAACCTAGTAAATCTCTTATGCAACCTTTATTTATACAAGTTAGGCTCATTGAGTCATGGGGACTCATTTATTCTTAGAAAGTAATCAACTTTACATGTTTTGAACTCAACCTGGTTCAAGATGGCCACCACAGCTAAATATTAGCCAACACAGAAATAGCTTTACCACCATGTATATTGAGCTAAAATTTGGCGTGGCAGTAGCTGAGCCTGGTCCCCAAGTGGAGCACTAACTAACTTCAAAAAATGTTCAATACAAAAAAGAATGAGAATCTTCACCAGCAGCACTAACTAACGCTGCACAAGATCTGCCTTTAAAACATTGCTAATAACTATTCAATTCTATGTGTTAGCTAAATATCTCATGAACCAGTGTACTGCTTTTAATGACATTTTCAGAGTATTTTTCACATTGACATTTACAACTGACTAACTTTTAAACTCATCCCAATTCATAATGACTGCTACAACCAACTGACCTTAGAATACACAAAAATGCACAGAACTCAACAGCCTCTAACTGCCACAGTGAGGTCACATGATCTGGAGTGAAGAGGTCCCTGAACAAAACACTTATAAAATTTTGGAGCCGTTTTGGTTCAAGATGTCTACTACAACTACTTCAGAAAATTCAAAATTGACTATAACTCAGTCATTCTTTGAGATATTGAGCTGAAATTTGTTATGGTCATATCTGAGATAGAGTTGGTATACATTCCTAATGCAAATAAAAAATCCAAGATGGCCACCTTAGCATAAAGAGAAAAAAAAAGCTGTAACTCAGCTATTTTAAAAGATATTGAGCTGAAATTTGGTGTAGTGGTACCTGACAGAGATGAACAAGACATCTGGAATTCAAATTTAAACATTCAAGATGGCCACCAAAGCTAATTTCAAATAACTGAGGTTTTTAGAGCTATTCAGCTGAAATTTGGTGTACTGGTAGCTGAGAACAATCTCTAAGAGACTGTGATTAAAAATCAAAAATCCAAGATGATTGCCTTAGCTAAAAAGGAAAAATGGGGGTGCACCAATTACAGTTTTCTGTCCGATCACCAATCTCCAAAAAGCCTGACCTGCCGATTCCGATTTTGGCTGATACCGATTTTGTTTTATAAACGACAGGTGTTATAAAGTCACAATGCACCTTCAATTTTCCAATATTATTTTATTGAAAAACATACCCTTGAACAATATCCTAGAAACAATACTAACATTTTAACTGGCCATGAGGTAGTGCTCTGAAATATAAATGAAGTACAGACAACTGTTGTTAAAACAAACAAACAAAAAAAAATTGGTAAAATTGGTTTCTCATGCAGGGCAGCATGGTGGCACAACTGGTAGAGCTGCTGCCTCTCAGCAAGAAGGTTGCTGGTTCAAATCCCGGTCCAGGGGCCTTCCTGGTTGGAGTTTGCATGTTTTCTCCGTGCATGCGTGGGTTTTCTCCGGGTACTTCGGTTTCCTCCCACAAACCAAAAACATGCATATTAGGCTGATTGGTAACTCTAAATTGTCCCTAGGTGTGAGTGAGAGTGTGAATGATTGTTTGTCTCGTTTGTCTCTATGTGGCCCTGTGATGGACTTGTACCCCGCCCCTTGCACAGTGATTGCTGGACATGGGCACCAGCGACCCCCGTGACCCAAAATGGAAGAAGCAGATAAAAGATAATGAATGGATGGATGGATGGTTTCTCATGTAAGCATCGGCCGATTTCCGATTTCCCAAAATTAAAGACATCAAGGCCGATTTGTCATTGCACCTCTTAAAAAAATACCATAAATCAGCCATTTCTACAGAAATTAAGCTGAAATTTGGTGTGGTGGTAGCTGAAAAAAAAAAAATCCAAGATGGCCATCAAAGTTACATTTCAATGTCTTTAACTCAGCCTTTTTTTTTACACATATAGAGCTCGAATTTGGTGATATTATAGCTGAGAACATTCCCTATCACATACTGAATCTAAATTAAAAAATCCAAGATACCTTAGCTAAATGAAAAAAATATTGATTACTTTGCCATATTGAGCTGAAATTTGGTATGGTGGTAGCTGATAGCAAACCCCAGAACATAGTACAGTCAAATCAACAATTTAAATTAGCAGCAGCGTTGCAGTCCCCATCAAAGTTGCTCCAGGAACTTTCTAGTAGTTCCATTCTGTTGCTTCAAAGCTTTTTCTGAGATTAGAGTTTTCATAGCAAAGCAATATCCCTAAAGTATTTCTAATGCTAATGACTATTTATCTGGAGCCAGACTGTTTTACAACAATAAGAGTGTTAAAAAAAAAAAAGCTTTGAAGCAACAGAATGGAAATATAAGGTGCATTTTTGTAGACTATATCAGATAAAAAGTCCAGCTTAAAAAAGTAAGGTAAAGTAAAGTGCTATGTGTTGTCATCATTGTATGTTTCCATACAATGGTGATATTAGTTCTCTGCATTTAACCCATCACACCTGGGATACACCCAGGTGGAGCAGTGGGCAGCTATGTAAGCGCCTGAGGAGCAATTAGGGATTAATTGTCTTGCTCAGAGACACCACGACATGTAGGAATGGCTGGGGATCAAAAGTCCATGTTATAAGATATGTAGCTGATGTAGTCTTTTAAAAAAAAAACTTTATTTGCAAATTTACAGTTTATATAACAAGGTTCACATAAAAACACTGTGAACACTGGACCAGCTCTACACTCTCAGCAGGGTCCTGGAGGGTGCGTGGGAGTTTGCCCAACCGGTCTACATGTGCTTTGTGGACTTGGAGAAGGCATTCGACAGCATCCCTCGGGGAACCCTGTGGGGGGAACTCTGGGAGTATGGGGTACCGGGCCCTTTGATACGGGCTGTTAGGTCCCTGTATGACCGGTGTCAGAGCCTGGTCCGCATCGCCGGCAGTAAGTCGGGCTTGTTCCTGGTGAGAGTTGGACTCCGCCAAGGTTGCCCTTTGTCACCGATTCTGTTCATAACTTTTATGGACAGAATTTCTAGGCGCAGCCAAGGTGTTGAGGGGATCCGTTTTGGTGGCCTTAGGGTTGCATCTCTGCTTTTTGCAGATGATGTGGTCTTATTGGCTTCATCAGATTGTGATCTACAGCTTTTGCTGGAGCGGTTCGCAGCTGAATGCGATGCGGCCGGGATGAAGATCAGTTCCTCCAAATCCGAAGCCATGGTCTTGAGCCGGAAAAGGGTAGAGTGCCCTCTCTGGGTCAGGGAGGAGGTCCTGCCCCAAGTGGAGGAGTTCAAGTATCTTGGGGTCTTGTTCACGAATGAGGGAAAAATGGAGCATGAGATTGATAGGCGGATAGGTGCAGCATCTGCAGTGAAGCAGGCGCTTTACAGGTCTGTCGTGGTGAAGAGAGAGCTGAGTCAAAAGGCGAAGCTCTCAATTTACCGATCGATCTACGTTCCTACCCTCATCTATGGTCATGAGCTTTGGGTTGTGACTGAAAGAATGAGATCTCGGATACAAGCGGCCGAAATGAGTTTTCTCCGCAGGGTGTCTGGGCTCTCCCTTAGAGATAGGGTGAGAAGCTCGATCATCCGGGAGGGACTCAGAGTAGAGCCGCTGCTTCTCCACATCGAGAGGAGCCAGTTGAGGTGGCTTGGGCATCTGTTTAGGATGCCTTCTGGACGCCTCCCTGGTGAGGTGTTCCGGACACGTCCCACCGTAAGGAGGCCTAGAGGAAGACCCAGGACACGCTGGAGGGACTATATTTCTCGGCTGGCCTGGGAACGCCTCGGGATTCCCCCGGAAGAGCTGGCCCAAGTGGCTGGGGAGAGGGAAGTCTGGGCCTCCCTACTTAGGCTGCTACCCCCGCGACCCGACCCCGGATAAGCGGAAGAAAATGGATGGATGGATGTTTCACATAAAAAGAGAAAACAAATTGTTATACATGTCAATCAGGATATACAAACAGGAAATCAAACACAGGAAAAAGAAAAAAAATGCTAGGGGGGCTTATGGTTTTAATACATTCATTGCAGTACATATCTCAATAGTTTTTATTGACTTTTTTTGATTAGAGTCTTTAATTGTTTGAATATAATACTTTAGTAAAAAACATCAAAGCTTGGCTTCCTTCCAGAGTATTTTCTACAATGAATGTGATATTTTGCCAGTAGTAGTAGAAGGTTTATAAAGTAGTCAGAGTTGTTTTTATGTATATGTTTTTCAAAAAAGACCAAGCAACACATGCTTTCACAGAAGTGCAAAATGTGCTTCAATGTTATTGAGAATAGTCACATAATTTCTGCCAAAACAAATTAACAAAAGGACAGTACCAAAACAGGTGGAGAACAGTTTGAGGACATCCATCACAAAAACCAGTTAATGTCAATTTCCTGGAAAAGAGAAAATGTTTGGTTTTCTCTTTAAAATAGGGCAGAAATTGAATCGTTGAAACATACGTTCATCTAAAACTTGAAAATTAGTGCTAAAGAATTTCCACTGTCCTTTAACATGACATGACCAGTCTCTGTTAACTTTGTCCTGTTGGTGACCATGACTGATGGCAGCTTGTAGCTTCTCTTTACCAGCATTAAAAATGGATGTTTTTTTTTCTACCGGAACAATAAAAAACAAGAGCTTTCTTCAAACTCTTCCACTTCACTTCATATCAACAGCTGGAACTGATCTCACACATCTAAACTGGTCTCTGATAGGATAAATCCGGCTAACATTAAGTTTTTGGAATGGCCTTCCCAAAGACCCAAACTGAACTTGATTAAAAAGCTGGATTCATGTCAGGAAGTGAACCAGTTTAATGAATTTTTACTAATTCAAGCGAGTCATTCAGGCTAGTAATCATTGAAGCTGGATGTTGTGTAACTGTCCTCAGCTGGAGAAAGAGTGGTTCAAATAAACCATTAAAGTCCTAAAATTAAAGTATTTCTGTCTGACCACAGCTGTATCTCTCAAAGACAAAGAGTAGTGTTTATATTCTCCAGCTTTTCTCAGCCACAGTGTCTTTGCTCTTCTGGGTGTTAAATGGCTGACAATGGCAGGAAAGATAGTTTGAAGATGAGTAGCAAATATACAGACCATGACAGGTGGAGTAGTATGCTGAGTCTGAGAGGACCCAATTATTAGGTATTTGTGGCAGACACTTCCTGCTGACTCCACAACTCATTGTGTGACGCAACATGAAGCTAACCACAGCGGCTGTCCAGGACTGCTATGAATAACTTTACGTAGCACTGCCCACACGACAGCTGACTGCAGCACACCCATTCAGGAGCCCCAATGATGGGAGTTGAACGGCCTTTAAATCCCTTCAGTGCTTCGACAGTGGATGAGCTGAAACATCTAAACTAGAGCAAACGGAGGCGTTAAATTAAAAGAGAACTCTTAAGTGCACTCTGTTTGTGTTGTAAGATGATTCTGGTTTATGGTTTGCTGGACTATTTCAATCCATCCATCCACCCGCTTTTTCTTTTTCGGGTCATGGAGGTCACTAGTGTCCATGTCCAGCCATCACTGTGTGAGAGGCGGGGACACCCAGGACAGGTCTCCAGTCCATCACAGGGACATATAGAAACAAACGAGACAAACAATCATTCACTCTCTCACTCACACCTAGTAGGGATGTGCGATATGGCATAAAATTCATATCATGATATGTATTGTGAAGGGTGGCGGTAACGATATATATCACGATATGTTTTTGGTATAAAACTTGCGATAGGAATGAAAAAAGCATAGGGTGTCTTTTTGCCATCATTTATTTTGAAAACTGCTATACCACAAAATAATCTCGATAAAGAAAATTCCACTACTAGGTCCAGAGAGTTTTTAAATAATTAACAAATCAAGTATTAGGCTTATTTCTTGTAGTGCAGTGCAAAAGATATCAAATGTGGTTTTAGCCATATGTTTTAAACAAAAGAACATGTTAACTTTTAACAGTTTTCAGTATTCTCACTTCAGAAATTAACAGCAACAGAGCAGCATTTTACACTAAAAATACTTAACCCTCCAACCCTCTAGTGGGCGTCTCCTTCCACTTTAAGGAAAACTGACACAAAATGGTGACCAGTTTCCTCTGTGGCTTTGACCAGAGGGTCTCGCAGTAAAATCACACAACACCATTATTTTCACTGATCAGAGAGCAGGTTTCTCTAAAGCTGACCAACGCTTACTTTAACTTTCGACAGGAACAAAAAAAGTTCAACAGAACACAGCATTTTATGCATGCATCCGAATACGGCAACACCACGGCAAGCCGGCCGTAGTTAGCTTGTCGCTTCGCTACTTAGCTCTCAAAGAAAACAGACTTTAACACTACTTACGTACAGTTTTCAACTCAAAAAAGTAATAATTAAACTGACAACTCTGATTTTACATCAGACACAGCATTACTGCGGTTAGCCGGTAGAAGACAGATCTCTATCGTAGGATAAATGTCTATTATTTCTACCATGTACCGTATATATCACACATTCCTAACACCTAGGGATAATTTAGAGTTGCCAATCAGTCTAACATGCACGTTTTTAATCTGTGGGAGGAAACCCACGCAGCACAGAGAGAACATGCAAACTCTACCCAGAAAAGTCCCCGGCTGGGATTCAGTCCAACGACCTTCTCACTGAGATGCAGCAGCTCTACTAACTGCACCACTGTGCCGCCCTTGCTGGCAGATATTTTACTCTGAATAAGACACACGGGTATGTTCCTGCACTCCACTTTTAGGGTGCATTCACACCAGCCCTGTTTAGTCCGCTTTAATCGAACTCTAGCTCGTTGTCCTAGAAAGTCTGTTTCGTTTAGGGAGGTGTGAACGCTCTATCGAACTCTGTCACGGAACAAAAAGGCGAACTCTGGCCCGGGCTAAAACCTAGGTCTCGGTCCGTTAGAAGCAAACTCCAGCGTGGTTCGAGTACAGTGTGAATGTAAACAGACCGAGCCTGCTTTGTAGGGTAAACAAACACGCATTTCTCTGACCTTATATGGAGCCGTCAGCTGCCTTGTGTAGAAAAACAATATTCTCCGAGGTCTTCTGTCTCATCTTCTGCTCATGCTGTCCATTTTTGAAAAATGACAAAATATAACTCCTAAAACTGCTAAAACTTGATGCCACTTCGTTTTTATTTTTATTTACAGAAGAAGAAGAAGACGTGTCTTCAGAGGTTTTTGTGTCGTTTCTTTCAGTAGTTCTTGGTGCAGCGCCCCCACAGGCAAGCAGGGGAATAGGTTGGTTCAACAGGTTGGCTCGACTGCACAGTGCAGTGTGAATGCAAACGCACCAGCTCAAATGTAAACAAAAGTTCATGAATATTGGTCCCGAACCGAACCGAGTCTACCGGACTATCTGGTGTGAAAACGACCATAGGTAGTTCTGTTCTTCTATAGGCTCTAAAGAAGATATAAAGACAGATTCTACACCACCAGCAGCATGCATGGCTGCAGAAGTGGAATGTGTTTCTTGTTGTAACTGTGCTTGCACTGACCTTAAGTAAACGCTTTTCCTTTTCAGAATCTCTTAAAAGGTCATGACAAGTCACTGGCTTTGTGGGAAGATGAGCAAAAATGGATAAATATGTGATTGGCACATTTTATTAAGTTTGAGCAAGGTAATAGAAGACTTGTTTCCACACATTCCTTGTTCTGTTTACAAATATATGTAAAATATTTTGTGCACTCTGGTTTGTCTTTGTGAGCTCTTATGGGCATTTCCTCTCAGTGAATCTCTCGATTAAGATTTTTTTTTCTTTATCTACATATTCCAACAAAAACACTGAAATACTCGTACCTCGCATTAGGTGGTGAGAATCTTCTCATTAAGTAAGTGCTATGTGTTGTCATTCTGTTTCTATACAATGATGAAATTAGTTCTCTGCATTTAACCCATCACACCTGAGATGCACCCAGGTGGAGCAGTGGACAGCTATGTAAGTGTCCGGGGAGCAGTTAGGGATTAGGTGTCTTGCTCAAGGACACAATGACATGTGGGCACAAAGTGGGAGGGAACTACATAAAATATGTTTATGTTATTGTTTATATAAAATCTCAGTATTTTGAGTTAAAAACATACCTCTTTTATAATTTTTGTTTTATTTCACAAAAACCTTCATCAGTGAAGGGGAGGTGTGGACTCTTTTTAAATATCTGGTGTAATGTGCACGGTGCCTACATGAGCAGCATCACAGCGGGTATCAGAGCTGGAGCTGGCAGATGTTGTAAAGCAGCTGGAGAGACGTGAGCACTAGATGGCACAGCTTGTACATATATGGCC
The DNA here is from genome assembly GCF_014905685.2 of Nematolebias whitei. Lineage (NCBI taxonomy): Eukaryota > Metazoa > Chordata > Actinopteri > Cyprinodontiformes > Rivulidae > Nematolebias > Nematolebias whitei. Next base: position 22,205,806 of record NC_056504.1, read on the forward strand.
CGAAGCCAGATCCTCAAATTACATGCTGTCACTACGACGCACCATCCATGTCCCACAGGCAGTAATTAATGTCCATCATTAATGTTTTGTTTTACTCTTATTGGATCATTGTTGACGAGAGCTGTGACCCACGACAGCAGAGCTATAAAAACAGATGCTGCGTGTTAGGAGGATTTACTGCACATAGGTAAAATTCACATTCAAATGTGTCCAAAGTCATGGGGCAGTGGATTGTCAGTGTTTCAAGAAAAACAAAAAAGATGTTTAGAGTGATCTTTTTAACTCCATCACAACCACAGTTACCGTAACTTCAAGGCCTGGCATATTGCATGAGCTCAGTGCACTTCACAGAAACATTCACATACATAAAAGCCAATTAGTAAAGTTCTCTATCTAAGGAGGTCAGCAGACAAGTTGAATCTTGGCTTTGTTGCAGTCTCCCATCCTGAGCAAGCACAGTGGCAACAGTGGAAAGGAAAAACTCCCTTTTTAAAAGGAAGAAACCTCCAGCAGAACCAGACTCAGGACAAGTGGCCATCTGCTTTGACCGGCTGGTTTGAGAGGACAGGAAGGAGAGACAGACGAATGCAGAATGGTAGGTCCAGGTCTACCTGAAAGACAAAAAAACACATGTTAAGGATAGAAAACAATAATTACAAATGTTAAGCAGAGTAAGTAAAGACAGTAGCTGAGTGAAAAGTGTGGTCAGTTTGTCCTCCAGAAGTCTAAGGCTATAGCAGCATAACTAAGGGACAGCTCAGAAAACCCAAGCCGACCCTAACTATAGTGATATTACGCAGGTGGAAGAAGGCAGTTCTATTTCATATAGGCTTCGTCCTTTAAGGCTGTCGCTTAGTGGGTTTATCCTCTCATGCGAAGCATTACACTGAAAAATTTAGTCCACGCCCACCTGCTGTGTGGGCCCCACCCGGTCTGTATAAATTACGTTAAGAGCGGGTAATCGGCTCCCATTTTTCTCCTGCAAGCTAATAGCACTGTCAGAAGAACGAAGAAGGAAAGTTGTCTAACTGACCAACCTTTGTTAAGACGGCCTATGACTGCCACGTCAACCATGTCCCAGTGAGTTCTCCTCCCCGAGGAGAAACAGACAAGCAGTTTTGTTTCAAGGTAAGCGCCGAGGAGTATTTCTCAGTGGCAGGTTGCTACACGCTGGATGACGCCATCTTGTGATTTTCCTCTTATCGCCGACCCTCGAAGCGTATCGGTTGGTTCCTCAGGGACAGGCGACGTCAGCAGCAGCCCCCCGCTGCTCATTCCCTCCTGGAGAGCGTAGTGTCGGTAGAGGGGGTCTGAGCGAATGCTCACCCCCCCTCACCTTGTTTCGCATCGGCGACCACACCGCTCCCAGCCGCCAGCGCCCTCCTCTGGAGTTTGCCCGGTTTAATCCAGGAGGCGGCTGACATGAAGGGACTTTTTTCTGTCCCTCTCCTCCCCTGCCAGTTCGGATGATCCAGCGGGAAGGTTTCTGAGCTCCACTCTGGTTCGCCGTCCTGATCCCATCTGGCCTCGTTTTCCCAGCGGTGACGTCCTACTGGGACGAGGCTGCAGCCAGTCCTGGTAGAATAGAGCACCGGTTCCCACATCCGTGCCCATCACCAGAGTGGAGGGGTTTCACCGAGCGGAAATTCCCTCAGTGCCCCTGGGAGCCGAGCCTTGACGGAGGCTTTTTCTGAGCAAAGATGTCCAGGTTGGACCAGCGTCCTGCACCTCCGGATAGCATAACCAGACGGTGACATTGCTCTCCAACCAAGCTCATCAGCATGCGTTTCCAGGCGGCCGCAGAGAACAGTACATTACGCTGTTGGCATACAACGTTCAAGAGGTGGGAGGAGACGTACGGTCCCTCTGCAGGGCAGCTGACGTCATCCTCAACCGGTGCGCCTCTTTGCTGTCTGCTGGTCTTGTATCGTAGCCGGAGGACAAGGTTTCCCAGAGGTTCACCTGGCCCGTCACTCCACCTCTCTCTCAGAGGAGCTGCAGAAAGCTTTTTGTTGGAGGGCCCTCATCAACGAGAGATCACTTTCAAGATGTTCCACGGTTGCACAACGCCTCCCCGCTCTGCAACGCCAGCCCCGCCCATCAGACATCCCTGGCATCCGGAAGTTCAGCTTTTCCCGGAGATCGCCGACAGGGGTCGCCCTAAGACAACAAACCACAGAGCTCAGGGAGAGATGACTCAATGACGGTTTGCAGGATGTGTGTGAAGATGACACGAATGTGGGAATAAAACATCATTTTATGATGAAAGTGTCTTTTTAGCCAGTCTGCCAGCTCGGATGACCTGACAGCGGCTCCGTCACCCTCCCCCACACACACACACGAATGAGCCGGTGGCCTTTTAAAGGTTGTTTCAATCACCGTCGCTCCAAACAAGGCGAGACGCCCGCATGACACAACATTCATAAGTGAATGTGGCCTGCACAACGAGTCTCAGTGGAATAACTCGTTTTTTCAGCCCAAGCTGCACACCCATCACGAAGTGGTGCCAACGCACGCTCCCGTGGCGCAAGCAGCCTTCACCCATACGGCGATGCGTTATGAAGGCGCGCACGCAGTTTTCACCACTCACGTCAACATAAATGTGAGATCGCTATACGAGCCCAGTAACGTATCTCGCTCTCGGCAGGAGCGACACGCATCTCACCGCAGTGGTGTCAAACGCACGCTCCCACATCGTCAATAGTTTTCACACGCCTCTCCTCAACACACACTGTTCCACATAGACATGAATGTGGACCCGCAGTCAAGCGCAGCACACAGATGCGCTCAGAGCCGAGCTTCGCCTGTGGGTCACGCAGAACACACTCTCGCGGCTCATGACAGTGGTTGAGGCGGTGGATTGACTGACATCCGTTAAAACATGACGCACCACCTAAACGCACGCCCACTCCATGGACGTTATGCGGAGTGGCTGTGAGCTTTCTCACCAGGCATAGATGGCCAAAGCTGATAGCAGGGGTTACGTGTTACAACTTACAGCCCGACCCCCTCCGTTCGGAGGAGTTTTTAGAGACGGTTCTGTCATCCAGACCAGGTCTCATCCCTAAAGGCAGAAGTCCAGGGGTTCCCGGCAGAGAGGGAAACACAGGTTGTTACTCACGTTACTTCTTGGTTTCAAACGGACCGGAGGAATGAGACCTATGTGGACCTGTCAGTTTTTCAACAAGGCGATCGTGGGCAGACCGCTTCACATGTCGGCTCAGGCTCAGATTTTGACGTCACACCTGCCAATTCTGGGCTTCGCCATAAAATTAGAAAAGTTCGATCCTCCCGGCCCAGATGATTGTTATCTGGGAGTGGGACTAAACTTGTTTATTAGTTTATCACAGACAAGAATCGACTCTGTAAGAGTCCAGCTCCGCCACGTAAAACCAGGCAGAGTAATAACAGATATTTTCCATCATAAAGCTGTTGAATACGATGTCGTCAACGCATAAATCTGGCGAGGCAAAAAGAGACGGAAGATCACCGTTTCTCCCTCCGTGAGAGCAGACCTCCAACACTGGGAAAACCCCTGGTTTTTGTGGGAGGGAGCCCCCGTCAGCAGACCTATGTCACATGTGTCAGTCTTCACAGACGCACCGGTGTCAAGTTGAGGGGTGACATGCCTATCTTAAGCTGTAGGGGCGCTGTGGCTTTCTCACAACAGCTCATATAAACGTTCTGGAGGGTTGCACGGTTCTGAATGTGATTTAACACTTTGCTCCTGTGCTGCAGAGTCAATGCAGCCCAAATGTTACACATTGTGAAGAAAGTACTATGTTGGGCACACCAAAATCTGCTCTTCATCAGAGCAGTGTACATCCTCTGTGTTCTGTTCAAGAGGCAGATGTGATGTCCAGGGGCGGTCCGCGTCACGGGGAGTGGACCCTCTACCTCGGTCTGATGGCCCAGACATGGCAGAAATTTGGTAAAGCGGCCATGGACCTGTTTGCGACACGAGGAAATGCTCAGTGTCAACTATGGGCTTCACTGAGCCCAAAAGACAAACCACCGCTGGGGGGTGGACGTGTTCGCTCATACCCCATGGCCCAAAACGATTTTACATATTCCCCCTTCGCCTCTGATATTACATTTTTTTTAACCGAGTTCAAGAGGAGGGATTGACAGCTCTCCTGGTTGCTCCTGAGCGCGTGAAAGCACCATAGTTCCGGTTCTACGACAGCTGTTATCATGGCTCCCGTGGAAACTGTTGTGGAGGGAGGATGCTCTCCTCCAGGCGGGAGGAGAAATCAGGAGTTACCCAGAAATAGGTCAGCACCTGTGGGTCTGGCCGCTGAGCGGATTCGCTTTGAGAGGTTGGGTCTCCCGCAAGATGTAGAGGCCACCTCATGTCCACTAGGCGATGTGCTGTCCTTTTTGCAGCAGCTGATGGACGGAAATTTGGCATTCAGCACGATTAAAACATATGCTACAGACATCTCTTCCTGTCACAAAGGTTTTTGCGGAGACAGAACCGCTCTTAATCATCCACTGATGAAGCGTTTTTGTAAAAGGTGTACAGAGAAATGTGTAGAGGCCACCTCATGTCCACTAGGCGGTGTGCTGTCCTTTTTTGCAGCAGCTGAGGGACAGAAATTTGGCGTTCAGCACGATTAAACGTATGCTGCAGCCATCTCTTCTTGTCACAAAGTTTTCGGTGACAGAACAGCCTTTAATCATCCATTGATTGAGCGTTTTTTAAAAGGTGTACAGAGAAAGGTGTAGAGGCCACCTCATGTCCTCTAGGCGGCGTGCTGTCTTTTCTGCAGCAGCTGATGGACAGAAATCTGGTGTTCAGCACGATTAACACGTACGCTGCAGCCATCTCTTCTTGTCACAAAGTTTTCGGGGACAGAACAACTTTTAATCATCCGCTGATGAAGCATTTTTTTAAAAGGTGTACAGAGATGCAGGCCTGTTTTCACGCCCACTTGCTCCACAATGGGATTTAACACTGGTCCTGTGAGCCCTGATCTAAGCTCCATCTGAGCCACTGAAACAGGTTCCAATTACATTCTTGTCTCTTAAAACAGCCCTGCTGTTGGCTTTAACATCTGCCAAGAGGGTGAGAGATTATCTGCCCTCTCTGTTGCTCCGTCATGTCTTAGAATTCAGGCTGATGGCAGCTCAGCTGATCTAAGACCAAATCCAACTTTTATGCCTAAAACATCACAAGCTCTTTAAATTAAGAGTGATTTACACACACACACACACACACACACACACACACACACACACACACACACACACACACACACACACACACACACACACACAAACACACACCCAAAAAACACACACACACACACACACACACACACACACACACACACACACACACAATCAGAAGAAGAAGCATCTTTCCATCTTCTCTGTCCTGTGCAGACGTTGACGCGTTACATAGCGCGCACAGCTGCAATGCGTCAAACTCAACATTTGTTTGTGCATTATAGAGATGCATCTGCGGGTCGCCCGTTATCCACCCAGCATCTGTCACACTGGTTGTGTGAGGCCATTTCTGAAGCCTATAGAGCATCAGATTTAGAGCCTCCTGTCAACCTCAGGGCACACTCGACCAGAGGTATCGCATCTTCGACTGCTTTGCATAATGGTATGACAATGCAGGATATTTGCACTGTGGCCACGTGGTCAACACCTTGCTCATTTATTCGCTTTTATCTACGTGATGTGATGGCTCATTCCATGACACATTCTGTACTTAGTGTTTTAACAGAATTAATATTGTTGTTTCATGGAAACCCGTTTAACTCACATCTGACTGCATGCATTACAGTTTGAGATGTTTTTACCCGCTCTTAACGTAATTTATACGGACCGGGTGGGGCCCACACAGCAGGTGGGCGTGGACTAAATTTTTCAGTGTAATGCTTCGCATGACGGTATAAACCCACTAAGGGTGCATTCACACTAGCCCTGTTTAGTCCGCCTTAATCGAACTCTAGCCCGTTTTCCTAGAAAGTCCAGTTTGTTTAGGGAGGTGTGAACGTGCCATCGAACTCTATCACGGAACAAAAAGGTGAACTCTGGCCCGGGCTAAAATCTAGGTCTCGGTCCGGTAAGAGCGAACTCCAGCTCGGTTCAAGTGCAGTGTGAATGTAAACAGACCGAGCCCCACTCCTCAGGGTAAACAAACACGCATTGCTCTTACCTTATATGGAGCCGTCAGCTGCCTTGTGTGGAACAAACAATATTCTCCATGGTCTTCTGTCTCATCTTCTGCTCATGCTAAGTCCATTTTTGATAAATGACAAAATATAACTCCTAAAACTGCTAAAACTTGATACCACTTCGTTTTTATTTTTATTTACAGAAGAAGAAGAAGACGTGTCTTCAGAGGTTTTTGTGTCGTTTCTTTCAATAGTTCTTGGTGCAGCGCCCCCACAGGCGAGCAGGGGAATAGGTTGGTTCAACAGGTTGACTCGACTGCACAGTGCAGTGTGAATGCAAATGCACCAGCTCAAATGTAAACAAAAGCTCATGAATATTGGTCCCGAACCGAACCGAGTCTACCGGACTATCTAGTGTGAAAACGACCTAAGCGACAGCCTTAAAGGGCTACGCCTATATTCATAGAATCTGGGGTTACAGTACGTAACCAACATTCTTGTAACATTTTTAATGTGGGGGATAAAAGACATGTCCTGATCAAAAATAACACCAAGATTTTTAACATTAGAGCTGGAGGACAGATTAATGCCATCTAAGAAGGGAGAAAGACTGAAAAATTAATTCTTAAGGTGCTCAGGTCCAAAAACCAAAACCTCAGTCTTGTCTGTGTTCAACAGGAGAAAATTAAAGGTCATCCAGGTTTTTATGTCTTTAAGACATGCCTGTAGTCTAAGTAGCTGATTGGATTCATTGGGTTTAATGGCCAAATAGAATTGTGTGTCATCAGCATAACAATGAAAATTTATCCCATGCTGTTTAATAATTTTATCTAATGGAAGCATATATAAAGTAAAGAGTATTGGCCCCAAGCACTGAGCCCAGAGGAACTCCATGACTAACTTTGGTGTATGAAGAAGATTTATTATTTACATTTACAAACTGGAATCTATCAGAGACTGCAGATGTGATTTAAACCATTTTAGAACTGTTCCTGTAATTCCATCATCATATTCAAGTGTCTGTAGTAAAATATTATGATCAACTGTATCAAATGCAGCACTGAGGTCTAACAGGACCAGTACAGACACAAGTCCATTGTCTGAGGCCATGAGAATATCATTAGTTACTTTTACTAGTGCTGTTTCTGTGCTATGATGAGCTCTAAACCCTGACCAAAACTCTTTAAACAGATTAGTAAGTAGGGGCAGCTGTGGCTGAGTGGGTAGAGCAGTCGTCGTCCAATGCGAGAGTTGGGGCTTCGAATCCACCAGCAGTCACATGTCGAAGTGTCCCTGGGCAAGACACTGAACCCCTCATAGCCTCTGATGTGTGTCCCATCAGGGTATGAATGTGATCTAAAGCACTGATTAGTCTCATTAGAATGATTTGTTCAATTAGCTTTGCAGAGATCTAGTAGAGTGCTGTATGAATGGGTAAATGAGGACACATATTTTAGTGTGAAGCGCTTTGAGTATCTTGAAATAAGATAGAAAGGTGTTATATAAGTACCATACCATACCATACCAATTTATTTATAAAGCACTTTAAACAGTGACAAAGCACACCAAAGTGCTGTACAGGGACAAACAGAACAAGCACACAGCAACAGATTACATAACAGGACACCAAAAAGTAGAAACCAACAAAAACAATAATGGATAACAACAACAACCGCAACATGACCAACACAGTGTGATGCACACAGACTCAGCACAGATCACACAGTGCTGAAAGCCAGGGAATAAAAGTGTGTTTTTAAGCGAGATTTAAGGAGTGAGTTGCAATAGTCGAGCCTGGATGTAATGAATGCATGAATTACTGTCTCCAGGTTATTTTTGGACAATATGGGCTTCAGCTTAGACAGTCGCTTCAGCTGGAAAAAGCAGGATTTAACAATCATATTTACATGATTATTGAGTTTCAGAGAAGGGTCAAGTATCACTCCTAGATTAGTGACTCTTTGTTTCACTAACAGTGACAGAACGGATAGGTCGATGCAGTGGTTGGTGATTGTGTCATTGGGAGGAAACAGCATAATTTCAGATTTCTTCTCGTTGAAACTCAAGAAATTTAAAGCCATCCAATCTCTGATGTCAGCCAGGCAGTCCAGTAACGGTTGAATAGAGCGAGTACCGTTGAGTCTGAGGGGGAAGTAGATTTGGCAGTCGTCGGCGTAGAAATGAAAAGGTATGTTATGTTTCCTGAAAATAGCACCTAGTGGCAGCAGGTATAAAGAAAATAAAAGAGGACCAAGGATGGACCCTAGCGGTACCCCCCCATTTAAGCGCTGCCGAGGCTGAACTAAAATTTTTGATGGAGACACAAAAGGACCTGTCAGCGAGGTAAGATCTAAACCATTCGAGAGCTGACCCAGTAATGCCCACCCACTGCTCTAACCTCGCAATGAGGATCTCGTGGTCGATTGTATCAAAGGCAGATGTGAGGTCCAGTAAGAGAAGGAGCACAGAATCACTAGCGTCTGTAAATAGGAGAATGTCGTTAAAAACCTTGAGTAGAGCAGTTTCAGTGCTGTGGAGAGGTTTAAAGCCAGACTGGAATAGCTCTAAGATGGCATTATCCTCTAGAAAGCATTTCAGCTGGGACCCCACTATTTTTTCCAGTAGTTTAGCGACAAATGGGAGTCTGGAGACAGGCCAGAAGTTGGACATGACTGAGGGTTCAAGGCTAGGTTTTTTCAGGAGAGGTTGGACAGCAGTATGTTTAAAAGTTATTGGCACCACACCTGAGGCTAAGCTGCTGTTCACAATGCCAAGAACAGGAGGGCCCAGAACAGGAAGAAGCTCCTTAAGGAGTCGAGGGGGGACAACGTCAAAAGGGGAGCCAGATGGCTTCATGCCGCACATGACCTGCTCCAGGGAAGACAGAGAGATGGGCTCGAAGTGGTCAAGAACAGCAACACAATGAGATGGGATGGGCGGATCATGAGCAGGTGGAGAAATGAGTGCCTGGGTGTTTGCAACTTTTTCAGAAAAGAAATGGAGGAAGTTTTCACACAGCTCAGTTGAGGCTTCTAGAGGTGAAGGTTCACTGAGGTGTAGAACTAAGTTCAGGGTGGAAAAAAGGGCTCGGGGGTTGTGGGAGTTTGAGGCAATTATCGCAGAAAAGAACTTCGATTTGGCGGCTTTAACTGCCTTCTGATAATGATACCAACTCTCCTTTAGGATTTGAAAAGAAACCTGCAGCATGTCTTTCCTCCACCTGCGTTCTGCTCTCCTACACTGCTGTCTAACGGCTTGAGTGACGTCATTAAGCCATGGTTCTGATAAAAGTTTTGTTTTCCTGGTTTTAACGGTAGCAACACGGTCCAAAATATTTAAGCAAACAGAGTTAAGCTGAGAGGTTAGTTCCTCGGTGGAGACACTGAGAGCTGATCGATCCTCTCAGAGCTAAAAGCTTCAGTAAAACGTGCAGCAGTGAAACGGTTAATGGCTCGTGAAGTACGTGCAGAATCACATGACTTAGCAGTAGGACAAGGCGGGATGATATCAAACAAGACAGGCATGTGGTCTGAGAGAACGTTGTCACCGATTACCAAATTACAAACAGAGACATCACGTGTTAAAATGAGATCCAGTGTGTGACAGTGTTGTTGGGTGGGACCATTTACATGTTGAGTTAAATTAAATGAGTCCAACAAATCAAGGAAGTCCTTCACTAACGGCTTCTCCTGACAACAGACGTGAATATTAAAGTCACCAATGATAATAAAGTGATCATATCTTGGTGTGATGTAAGCCAGAAAATCAGAGAATTCACTTATGAAGTCCTTGGAACGAGGGGGGCGATAAACAATCGCGCACAGAAAACAATCGCGCACAGAACGGGAGGAGAATGTCTGAGTTCAAAAGCACTCGGCTCAAAACTGGAGCAGGGCATGAGGGTGGACAACTGTTTACAGGAAAAGTTTGATTTAAATACAGTTAATATTCCACCACCCCGCCGACCTGATGGCTGCGGGGCACAGACAGTCAGGAGGTAAAAGTTCTACCAAGGCACTTGAATCACCCAAAGGCAACCAGGATTCCGTGAGAAAGAGAAAATCTAGTCCCTCGTCTTTAAAAACGTCATTTAGAATAAAAGTCTTGTTGGCAACAGACCTTGTGTTGATGAGGCACGTCCTGATCTGGTCCGACACAGAACCAGCCATGGTGGGGGTGGTGTGCGCCAACGGTTGCAGATTTTTAAAAACAGCGCCTCCAGGACGGTCCAAGCGCTGGGCCGGTAGACAACACCCATATTTTCCCTGGTCCGGGCACATAGGAAGCTGGCTGTGGAAACGTTGACCACGCAGAGCTTTGAGTTTTACCAGCCGGCCGGCACGTTTTCCCCGGCGTCTGGAGCGATATCTCCGAGAAGGCAGGCTTGGGGCCCAGCGTAAACAAGCAGGCACGTCTACCAGAAGGGGTGGAAGGGGGGGGGGGTCCCGAGTCATGATCAAAATGGACCGAATCAGCGACAGCAGATACAGACAATCGAAGATCGAGGAGCTGTTGTCGGTCATACACAAGCAGCGAGTTGATATCCCAGACAAAAAATGAAAAAAAAACAGAAATAAACCAAACAGTATTGTCAGAGGTAGATTGCAGGCCATGTACACGGGCGCCATCTTCCTGGAAGTACAGTCCATTTACCATTTACCATTATTTCTTTGTAGATGTTCATGCAACTGACCTGCAACTATTGTCTCTAGAATTTTTTTTAATGAAAGTTAGATTAGATATAGGTCTATAGTTGGCCAGAATTTCTGAATCAAGGTCAGACTTCTTAAGTAAAGGTTTAATTACAGCAACCTTAAAGCGCTGTGGTACATAACCATTCATTAAAGGCAAATTAAGTAGATCCAAAATGTGGACATTAATTAGGGGAAATACCTCTTTAAACAGTCTGGTTGGGATGGGATCTAGTAGACTTGTGGATGGTTTGGATGAGGTTATTTTTGACAATTCAGAGAGCTCAACAGGACAAAAACTGTCCAAACACAAATCAGGCTCTAGTGAAATTTTTAAAGTTGCCTCATTTGAAAGGGGACTAGAGATAGTAGTAGGAAGGATGGTTTCAAATTTCTCTCTTATTGAAATGTAGCGTGAAGGGTTGTTTAATAGTTTAAATTCGTTATGAATTTTATTTTGAAGGGGCACCACTCTCAGCTCTGAGAGAACGTCTGAAGGTCTTAAAATCAATTCAGATTATTATTGAATTACCTCTAATTACCCTTTTACACCGTGAGTTCTTTTATATGAAGGTTTCAGATGTCATAAGTAAAAAACACACGCTTTAATACAATTTTGTGATGTTTATTTAACTATGTATGATAAACAACTGTTGGCAATTATTTCTGGCATTTAAAATGAAGGCTTTGTTCCAACTGGAGTTAAATGGAAATTAAGTGACCGTAAAAATTACTGGTTAGCATGGATTAACAGATAAATGAAATTATTCTATGTGCTTAATCAAACCAGAAACAAGATGAAATGTAGAACAATTTTTTTTATTTCAGCAGGGCAGATTAATCATGAAATTTTACTAAAAGAAATATGTTTTATCATTCAATAGTTAAAATTTTGTCTGAAATTTAAAGAAAAATAATTACTGAACTGAGTTAATATTAATTTGGTTAAAAATCTAAATTCTTGAACACCAGAGTCAACCGTCAGAGTATCAGATCAGCTGTTCCTACCAGGAGTCGTCTTGAAAGGCTGCCAGAATATACCAGATATTTGAATCTCTAAGATCCTATGGTCTGGTGATGTAAAGGTTGTGATTCTTCACATCCCTGACCTCAAGACGAAGCGTTTGTTCACTGGCTCGAACGGTCAGCCTGAAGCATTTCCTGGAGTTCTGGACAGCTGTTGTTAACTCTTTGATGAAAACAGCAGGTGTTTTGATTGCTGAAAAGGATTCTATCAAACTTTGCCCAAAGTTGAAGCTAATTTTCTCCTTGGAAGTCTTCTACAGGTTGTGTCTTAAAGCTTATTCTCCTCCTCTGGAGGTCTTCAATACTTCATCATCATTTCTTCACTCTCTCTCGCTCTCTTTCTCTTCCTAGTCTGAGAGGTCTTCCTCTCTTGTAAACAACTGGCCACACATCTGATTTGAAAGAGGTGGTCGATTTGAACCAATCAAAATGAAAGGGCTGAACTTTTATCCACTAAATAAAGTATTATTTTAATCTGCTCTGTTGAAAAAGTCATCAAATAAAATCATTTAAGACACTTATCAACTTTAAATGAGGTTAAACAATACAAACACTTTGTCAACCTTATAAACAGAAAACAAGTTTGTAAACTTTTGGGCTACACAGGTTCTTGTCAGCTGTAGGAGGAACACAAGGCAAGTTATTTAGTTATTCCCAATTAATAATTCTTTCATTACAGAAAAAACAGTATTAATTCTTCTAGAATGTGAATAAAAAATCTGTCCGTTTTCTTGCATGCTAGAAATGGGACCCAATTTTCACGCTGGAATCCTTTTGAACAGAGACGAGGCTTTCTGTTATTTATGATCGTTGATGGGATAGACTGATGGAGGCTTGTACAAGTTGATACCAGGACATCCTGGGTGATTTGTGTTAACTAAAACGTCCATTTTGTGGGGTTCACAGAAAGGGTGTTCCAATATTATTCAGATTTATAGATCCTTAGTGAGGCATTTCTGTTGCTGCTGCTGCTGTGTGTTCTGCAATTACTCCTGGAACCTGGACACACACCTCGGAGCTGAAAACCCTGCACCAACCTGTAAGGAAATATTAACCACCAACTTGCCCGACGAACTTCCTCCACAGAGACCTAATCACCTTTCCCTTTCAGATCCTGGCCCCGTCCTTCCCTGGTCTAAATAAATATTCTTATTTATTTTACCCGAGTTCTCTGTCTTGTCTGTCGTTCTGGTTTTGCTCACATTGACTGCATTTTAAACCTGATTCTTAGGTTGTCTTACCAACCATAAAAGTCTTCTTTTGACACTTTCCAGAGATAGAGATGCTGAAAACAAACTTTAAACTGTCCCAGTTTCTGAAGTGGGGGTGGGGTGGGATGTCTCAGTTGTTCAAGGGATGAAGAGTTTCTTTTTTTTTTTTTTTTTCAGAAACATCTTTACAGAATGAACTACTCCGTTACAGAAATAAAAGTCTGTTACAAAATGACATTACGGACGCAGGTATATCTCTACAGAAATAATTTTATTTATAAAGAATCTCATGAAGTCATAACTACTTATAGTTGTAGGGATACATGGTTCAACAGAAATGGGACTTTTAATTAGTCTAGCAATATTACTAAACAGAAACCTAGGGTTATTTTTATTCTCCTCTATTAAAGATGAGTAATATAAAGTTCTAGCTTTACGGAGAGCTTTTCTATATGTTAGCAGACCATCTTTCCAAGATAAATAAAATTCTTCAACATTAGTAGAGCGCCATTTTCTCTCCTGGTTTCTAGATGCCTGCTTTAAAGTACGTAACTCAGAATTGAACCAAGAAGCCAGTTTCCTCTGATTACTTTCTTTTTCAGTGGAGCAATTTTATTAAGTGAAGTTTGCATTGAAGTTGTAAAATGATCAACTGGATGATCTAAGTCACTGTTCTCTGATGCATTACTCTGCAAGACTGAGGAAAACATTGATGGAAGAGATAGTTTAAATTTGGTTACAGCATTTTCTGATAAGCACCTGCTGAGATGAAATTTACTCTCAGTGACTGTATAGTCATTCAATGTAAACTCAAAGGTTATTAAAAAATGGTCGGACAGAATAGGATTTTGAGGAACTATTACCAAATCCTTAATCTCTATACTATAGGTCAGAACTAAAATTGCAATAAAAATTGCGATAAAAATTGCAATAAAAATTGCAATAAAAATTGCGATAAATTGCAATAAAACAGAAGTTCTTTTAATTGGCACTAAATCAATACTAAATAAACTTCATAGCTTTTCCATTCCGGTTGATAACTCTTACCAGCTTTCCCTCCCATCAGGTTAAGAGTCTGGCTGTCATCCTTGATAGCACCCTCTCCTTTTCCTCTCATGTCAATAATATCACTCGGTCAACCTACTTTCATCTTCGAAATATTAATCGTCTTCGTCCTTCCCTCACTCCACTGCTGTTCTGGTCCACAGTCTGGTCACCTCTCGTTTAGATTATTGTAATTCTCTTCTTTTTGGCCTTCCTCAGAAAACCCTCCATAAATTACAACTGGTCCAAAATTCAGCTGCCTGTCTCATTACACGGACCCCATCAATCCATCACATCACACCTGCTTTACAACAACTTCATTGGCTTCCCATCCCATCAACTACAAAATACTCCTTACCTTCAAAGCTGTTCACAACCTTGCTCCTCCATACCTTTTGGACCTTGTTCACATCGCTACACCCCATAGGCGTCGCAACCATTATATGTGAAGGGAACAAGCCCCCCCCACATTAAAAAAACATTCATTTGGAACCACACAACATTATGGCAAAGACTGGTTCATCCCAAAGATCCAGTCCCCCGGCACAAACAGAGTAATGTTGTGTATGCTGTTCAGTGTCAGGAGGGCTGTGATCAGTCTTACATCGGGGAAACTAAACAGCCTCTGGCCAAAAGGATGGCCCAGCACAGAAGATCAACATCATCAGGCCAGGACTCTGCGGTCTACACTCATCTCCAGGCTAGCGGTCACTCTTTCAGGGCTGAAGATGTTCACATCCTGGACAGAGAGGAACAATGGTTTGAGAGAGGAGTAAAGGAGGCCATCTTTGTGAAAAGAAATCGTCCATCGTTAAACAGGGGTGGAGGCTTCCGGGTTCAACTGTCCCCTTCTTACAATGCTGTGATTGCTAGTATCACTCAGCCCTCTGTGAACAGTAAACAGCCATCAGTGTGCTAATGATCCATTGTTAGGCTGATGGTTCTTTTTGAGCATGTGATCAGCTGGTTTTGGTTGTCAGCAGCAAAACTGGTTGATCCACTCTGAGACAGTGCTATTTAAGAGACTGAGCTGAATACAGCTCCTCAGACTGAGGAAGTCTCTCGGATGAGAGACGAAATGTTTCTACATTTTTTTGTTGATTTGCTTTGTTTTTTTTAATGTCCAGAGGACCAGATTTAACTTTTTTAGATTTTTCTACCTGGGTTATTGAGCATGCATCAGGATACTGTTATCTATGTAGCCCGTGTCGTTGTCAGAACACCACCTGGACACCCAGCGGTTAAACGACGACATACGACTAAACATGTCATCGCTGGTCAGCTTGGGGAGGGGGCCGGAGAAAACTTCGGAGTCCGACATGGTTTTAGCAAGATTCTGTGTCGCCCGCTCTGACGCCCGGAATGCATTTGACTATGGCCACTGGAGTCCCTAAAGCCACGTTTCGTACTATGGAGCTGCCAATAGCCAGGGTCTGCTTCTCAGTGGGTGTGTCAGAGAGGAAAATCGATTAGAAATGTGAACGGGTCGGTGGTGAACTGGGGGCTTAGCCTTAGCACTACGCTTTCTCCGGACCGTCACCCAGCCGGCCTGGGGTCCCGGCTGCTCGGGGTCTGCTGGAAGACCGCTAACGGGAGCTAGGCTTTGTGGTTCCATACTGTCTAAGGGGACCTGGCTAGCTACTGGTTTTTCTACAGCACGGAGCCGAGCTTCCAGTTCAGACAGCCTCTCCTCCAAAGCTACCATAAGACTACGTTTGTTACATGTATCATTACCATTAAAGGAGGCAGAGGAGTAATTAAACACTTGACACACGGAGCAAGTGAAAACAGAGGAAGCAGGGAGAGAAGCAGCAGCCATGCTAAGCTAGCGCTAGCAGGAGCTAGCAGAGCCAAATACACCAATGAAAACCGAGAAGTATTGAAAGATAAGAGGTGTTTTCAGCACTATCCAACTGTAGAAAAACAACTGTACTAAGTGTGTTTGTGAACTAGAATGAAAAACTGTGCAAAGACAGATAAATCCAGAAAACAGAGACGACTCGAGCAAAAATTCACTCGAGCTACCAACAGACAAACAGGAAGTGACACAATACATCATCTCATCTGATCAGCAGCACCTTGCTGATGGATTCCCCCCCCCCCCCCCCCAATCCCTACCCAGATTTGCAGTGGAAGTGGTCTCCAGCTACAAGCATTTGGGTGTGAACCTGAATGACAACCTCAGCTGGGGCAACAACACCACCAGCCTGATCAAGAAAGCTCATCAGAGACTCTACTTCCTCAGGCGGCTGAGACGATCTGGTCTGGGAAGCTCAGTCCTCACCTCCTTCTACAGGTGTGCAGTGGAGAGCATCCTGTGCTCCAGCATCAACGTGTGGCATGGAGGCTGCACAACTGCAGAAAGAAAAGCTTTGCAGAGAGTGGTGAAGACTGCAAAGAAGTCTTTCGGAGTCAGTCTCCCCACCATCACAGACATTTACACCTCCAGATGCAGGAAGAGGGCCACCTGCATCATGAAGGACCCCATTCACCCAGCACACACACTTTTTGCCCTGTTCCCCTCAGGAAGGAGGTTGAGGAGCATTAAGGGGCCGTTTACACGGCGCGTATTTTGAGTGCATCCGCAGCTTTCTCTCTGCGGTTCTGCTGATCATTTACATGACACCAGTGGCCACCCTCTTTGAATCCGGAGGTTTCTGAACCCACCTTCCAAAGTGACGGTTTTTCGCTGACCCCCCACTGATAATGTAAACATCTCCCGCTGAGGCTTTGTTTTAAACCACATGCGCACACGCACGCGCTGACCGACGCTATATTTCTATCAACATGGCGGCAGATACACTGCTTTCTGAACTACGACTGATGGAATATATTTATAATCTCGTAGTTAATCTAGTTCAGATTCCAGGTGCTGTGACCGACATCTGTGTTGGAAGAGACACAATCTGATCCAGTTCTAATGTTGCTGTTTATAGAACAAGGCACGCGCACACGTCGCGCTGCACTTTAACATCTAAATGTGCTAAATAATAAGTTTAATAATAATAAACAGAATTTATCTTAAGTTTGAGATATATAATGAAGCTCTCTGAACTAAATGAAGCTATCTGGACATTATGTAATTCAAATTATGTGATTAAAATGAACATAAAACATAAAACTAAACATATTGCATGCTATTAACATTGAAAATGAAGACATCAGGTTTAATTTTTATTTTATTTATTTATTCAACACCACAAACTGATAATTAAACTGAACATTGAATGGATTGAATGAAAGAACTGAGGGGAATTTTAAATAAATAGTTTGTCCGTTTTTCATCTGTTTTTCTTGTACATTTTATTGTTGGATGTAACTGGGAACCTGTGTACATAATTTTGCTCCACCACATGTACCACATGAGGTGCGAATGACAATAAAGAATCTCTGACTCTGACTCTGATCCATCATCTCTCTCTTCGATGTCCTGCTGCCGAGCCTCGTTCAGAACTGGTCCACCTGGTGGGAGACAGCTCCTTCTTCTTTCAGGAAAAAATAAAATCTCAGTTGGTTGTTTTGTAACCTAACAAGCTACACAAGCTAACATTATTAAGAACATTTGATTTACCTGCTGTAAACCAGCTACTGATCATCATGGAGTAAAGTCCAACATTGTCGACTCGGTTCTGGTCCACTCGGAGACCGGTGTGGAGCTGTTAGACGAAGCGGTCCCACTTGGCATCAAATCTGTAGACTCTTTTATCCACAATCCAGCCAAAATCCAGCCAGAATCCAGCTTTAACTTGTTAAGATGTTGTTAGCAGCGCTTTTTAGCTCACAGGAAACAGCGTGCCGAGGCCGCACGCATGCGCATTAGGTGAAGGTACAAAATTCACAGCGCCATCTAATGACCCGGCATGGTAACTACAGCGGATTCGGGAGGGCGGGGGGGGGGGGGGATCTTGCGGATGCATGTAAATCCAAAATACGACCGTGTCAACGCAGATCTTTTCCTCTAATTAACATACGAATAAACCTACGTTTCCCCCCATCGTGTCCGTGTAAATAGGGCCTAAGTGTAGAACAACTAGACTGAAGAACACCTTCTACCCTGAGGCTGTTAGCTTCATTAATATCTAACCAAAAAAATCACTGTGAAGAATCGCATCATGTTGCTGCTGATATATTTCATGTTGCTATGCTCATTTGTGCTCATCTGCTCGCACGGACTCATGTTCGTGTTGCTGTTCGGCATATTGTTTATGCACTATTAGTGTTTTGCGTATTTCTTAGTTTGGTGTGTTTCTTGGTTTTTATCTTATATCTATTAATTATTATTTTACAATTTATGTTTTTGCTATTGTTGGATGTAACTGGGACCCTGTGTATATAATTTTGTTCCACCTCATGGACCACATGTGATGAGAATGACAATAAAGAACCTTTGAACTTGAACTTGATACCAACCTAGTAAAGACCGGATCATCCATCTTGTCCTGAGCTCTAGAAGGAAAGAATCAGAATTTAAGCAAAATGGTGGGTGATGCAGAAAACATACTTAATGCTCAAACATTTCCCCCAGAGCCACGGTCTAATAACCTAATAACTGGTCAACACAACAAAGTCTTGAATCATATCTAAGTTCAATAAATGGTGAGCTTCTGGTTGGCCACCATTTAAGACATTCCCGCCTCTAACTCCCCTCCACTCCCTGCAGTTGCCCTGCACTCATTCAGACCCATTGCTCTTCCATCCTGAGGCTCTGTCAGCAAGGAAAAGGAGCTAGGGATTAGGACACATCTCAGTGGACCCTAGCAGGCCGCCGCCTGGCCTGCCATGACTGACTCATCCCATTTTCCTCCATGTTATTTGCTGACACTCCCATCAGCCTGTGCTATAAAGGCTGCTAATTGTTTTGACATGCTGGTGAGTTTAACAAACGAGGAACTTTGACCAAACTGAGTGGGTGTGGATTCATGAAACACTGGCTACTGCAGGAGTTGTGACTGAAGGCCCATAACGATTGTTTGACAAAATAAAAATGTGCCGACTTGTTTTTGCATTTGTGGTATTTTGAGTTGTTGTTGTATGCGTTTAAACAACGGCAGGTCCATGTACTGATGTTACGTATCCAACCCTTTGCTTCTGGCTGCAGCTGGTTTGACCCCCTCTGTGAACTGAAGCAAATTATATTGACCTGAAATGTTTTCTACTGAAACCCACAGATCACATGGGAGCTCCGCTCCATTTATCACATTGACTCGATTTCAGTTTCAAGTATGGTCATGCTGGTTTTGTAAACCCTGAGTGGTCCAACACACAGCTAGACATCATAGGACGAGGACTTTATTCTCTTATGTGCCTTCCACCATGTATTACAGTACTTACAAACGGTATTCATACACTGAACTTTTACACATTTTGTCACATTACAGCCACAAATGTCCAAGAATGTGACTAGAATTTATGTGACAGATCAACACAAAGTAGCTCGTGTTTGTAAAGTGTAAAGAATAAGATGGGATACATGGATCAGGACATGTGATCTAAGTCACTGTTCTCTGATGCATTACTCTGCAAGACAGAGGAAAACATTGATGGAAGAGATGGTTTAAATTTGGTTACAGCATTTTCTGATAAGCACCTGCTGAGATGAAATTTACTCTCAGTGACTGTGTAGTCATCTAATGTAAACTCAAAGGTTATTAAAAAATGGTCGGACAGAATAGGATTTTGAGGAACTATTATCAAGTCCTTAATCTCTATAGCATATATTAGAACTAAATCAAGAATGTGATGCTAAGAATGAGTAGATGTGCGGACGTTTTTGGTAAAACCAAATGAGTCTATTAAATTATTAAAGGCTATGCTTAAGCTATCACTCTCAACATCCACATGAATATTGAAATCACCCATTATGATGATTTTATTAGTATTTAATAGTAAGTCAGTTAAGAATTCTGAGAATTCAAACAAAAACTGAGAGTAAGCGCCTTGTGGACTATATATAACAACTAGTAGAAGTGGCTTTTCTGATTTCCATTTTGTATGAGAAAGACTGAGGGACAGCGATTCAAAAGAATCATAACTAATAACTGGTTTGGCATTAATCAATAATCCTGACTGAAAAATAGAAGCTACTCCTCCACCTCGGCCAGTTGTTCTAGGAACATGAAAATTTAAATAATTAACAGGAGTGGATTCATTTATACTAACAAAATCCTTCTGTTATAGCCAAGTTTCTGCCAGACAGAATAAATCAATATGCTGATCAGTTATCAGTTCATGAACTAACAGGGATTTAGAAGAAAGAGATCTGATGTTCAATAATCCACATTTAATGATTTTATGATTTTGCTCTTGTAAAGTAACTGTATTCATTTTAATCAGATTTTTATGGTTTATATTTTTAGAGCTTATTTTTGGTTTATGTAATTTGAGCCGTGGGCGAGTTAACACTGTTTCAATAGGGGTGTGGGTGGGTAACAGAGGAGAAGCAGCAGAGAGGTGTGGAGGACTACAACTCTGCTTCCTGGACTGGACCCTGTGTTGTCAATAATTTGGAGGATAAACAAAATCAGCCATATTTCTAGAAAGAAGACCGGCTCCGTTCAAAGTGGGATGGATGCCATCTCTCCGCATCAGACCAGGTTTTCCCCAGAAGAACTCCTGTTATCTATGTAGCCCACGTCGTTGTCAGAACACCACCTGGACACCCAGTGGTTAAACGATGACATACAGCTAAACATGTCATCGCTGGTCAGGTTGGGGAGGGGGCCGGAGAAAACTACTAAGTCCGAAATGGTTTTAGCAAAGTCACACACCGAAGCAACATTAATTTTAGTGACCTCCGATTGGCGTAACCGGGTGTCATTACCGCCTATGTGAATAACATTCTTACTGTATTTAGCCTTAGCCTTAATCAGCAGTTTCAAATAAAATTCTGTGTCGCCCGCTCTGGCCCCCGGAACGCATTTGACTATGGCCGCTGGAGTCCCTAAAGCCACGTTTCGGACTATGGAGCTGCCAATAACCAGGGTCTGTTTCTCAGCGGGTGTGTCACTGAGCGAGGAAATCGATTAGAAACGTGAACAGGTCGGTGATGAACTGAGGGCTTAGCCTTAGCACTATGCTTGCTCCGGACCATCACCCAGCCGGCCTGGGGTCCCGGCTGTTGGGGGTCTGCTGGAGGACCGCTAACGGGAGCTAGCCTCTGTGGTTCCGCGCTGTCTAAGGGGACCTGGCTATCTACTGGTTTTTCTACAGCACGGAGCCGAGCTTCCAGTTCAGACAGCTTCTCCTCCAAAGCTACCATAAGACTACATTTGTTACATGTATCATTACCACTAAAGGAGGCAGAGGAGTAGCTAAACATCTGACACACGGAGCAAGTGAAAACAGAGGAAGCAGGGAGAGAAGCAGCAGCCATGCTAAGCTAACACTAGCAGGAGCTAGTGTGGAAAATAAATAATTGTTCTAAACTTAAAAAACTCTTAAAAGAAAACCAGAGACATTTCTCTTTTAGCTCAAAACGGAGCGCGAGGTTTATTCTTTCTGCAGAAAGGAGTTGCTGCCTGCGTGGTCAGAA
>NC_056504.1:22227539-22235971 GCF_014905685.2 Nematolebias whitei
AGGTTTATTCTTTCTGCAGAAAGGAGTTGCTGCCTGCGTGGTCAGAACACAACACAGCACACTGGATTCTTAAAGAGACAGTACATATTATTTATACATGTTTCGTGCGTCACAATAAAATTCTATCATAATGGGAGGATAAGTTCCTCAGGTTGACACTATACACAAGTTCTTGTTATCAGTACGAGATGATGTTATTCTTCTTGTTGAAGCCGTGTTCTGTAACAAGTCTTCTGTCCATGTGACTAGAACATTCTGAAAAACATTGTGGAGCTGGTATTTTTTAATTAGATTTGTAACAGTCTTTTTTCATGAGCTAGAACATTCTGAAAAAGAAAAACATTTTGATACGAAAAGCGTAAAGTTCTGTATCTTTGCCTCTTCTGCGGGTGGTGGAATACAAGGACGTTTGCAGGAGCAGGACAAAAGTTCACATTTACAAGAGTTTACCAGAGTTCACATACACACACCAACTTTGAAAGTCTGCAGAATGAGCATGGATTAAATAATATTTAAACAATACATGTTAGTTTATTAATTTTTTCACACTAGCAGAGCCAAATACACCAATAAAAACCGAGAAGTGTTGAAAGATAAAAGGTGTTTTTAGCACTATCCAACTGTAGAAAAACAACTGTACTAAGTGTGTTTGTGAACTAGAATGAAAAACTGTGCAAAAGACAGATAAATCCAGAAAACAGAGACGACTCGAGCAAACAATTCACTCGAGCTACCGACAGACAAACAGGAAATGACACAATACGTCTCACCACGAACGTGCAACGTCAACCAGGAGAGAACACTTTAAACTCTTTATGTGAGATTTATAAGTGTATTAAGTGCAGGCTCATTTCTTACCTTACTAGTTGTTTAGTAAATAACATAATAACATTATTAACTTACTTTTTATCAGAATCAGAGAGATTTATTTGAAATACACACCACATGTGGTACATGAGGTGGGACAAAACTATGTACACAGGGTCCCAGTTACATCCAACAAAAACACAAATTGTAAAGAAAAACATTAGTAAAATCCGAGTCATGAACGAAGAATATTCTACATTCACTAAACTAAGAATGCACAAGGCTAAGAATACACTAAGCACTAATGGTACAAAAACAATGCACCAAAACAACAGCAGCACAATCATGAGTCCGCGCGAGCAGATGAGGACTAATGAACACAGCAACACAAAATAATCAGCAGCATGAGGTCAGCATCATGGATAGTCAGCAGCACATATCAACAACCAAGTGGCACTACAGCAATTTTCACAGTTTTTTTTTCCCCACAGTGATTTTTCCTGATTAGAGATTCATGAGTCTAACAGCCTCAGAGTAGAAGCAGTTCCTTAGTCTAGTGGTTCTACACTTAATGCTCCTTAACCTCCTGACTTGAGGTAAGCAGGGCAAAAATGTTTGTGCTGGGTTAGTGGGGTCCTTCATGATGCAAGTGGCCCTCTTCCTGCATCTGGAGGTGTAGATGTCTGTGACGGTGGGGAGACTGACTCCAACAGACTTCTGTGCAGCCTTCACCACTCTCTGCAGAACTTTTATTTCTGCAGCTGTGCAGCCTCCATGCCACACATTGATGCTGGAGCACAGGATGCTCTCCACTGCACACATGTAGAAGGAGGTGGGGATTGAGCTTCCCAGACCAGCTCATCTCGGCCGTCTGAGGAAGTAGAGTCTCTGATGAGCTTTCTTGATCAGGCTGGTAGTGCTGTTGCCCCAGATGAGTTTATCATTCAGCTTGTAGCTTGAGACCACTTCCACCGCAGATCCTCCTATGTTGAAGTCCACAACCATCTCCTTCGTCTTCTTGGTATTGATGTGATTAGCTAAAGTTATTAAACAGCATGGGATAAATTTTCATTGTTATGCTAATGATACACAGTTCTATTTGGCCATCCATCCATCCATTTTCTTATGCTTATTCGGGGTCGGGTCGCAGGGGTAGCAGCCTAAGTAGGGAGGCCCAGACTTCCCTCTCTCCAGCCACTTGGTCCAGCTCCTCCGGGGGAATTCCGAGACGTTCCCAGGCCAGCCGAGAAACATAGTCCCTCCAGCGTGTCCTGGGTCTTCCTCTGGGCCTCCTCCCGGTGGGACGTGTCCGGAAAACCTCACCAGGGAGGCATCCTAAACAGATGCCCGAGCCACCTCAACTGGCTCCTCTCAATGTGGAGAAGCAGCGGCTCTACTCTGAGTCCCTCCTGGATGGTCGAACTTCTCACCCTATCTCTAAGGGAGAGCCCAGACACCCTGCGGAGAAAACTCATTTCGGCCGCTTGTATCCGAGATCTCGTTCTTTCGGTCACAACCCAAAGCTCATGACCATAGATGAGGGTAGGAACATAGATCGATCGGTAAATTGAGAGCTTCGCCTTTTGACTCAGCGCTCTCTTCACCACGACAGACTTGTACAACACCCGCTTCACTGCAGACAATGCACCTATCCGCCTATCGATCTCACATTACATTTTCCCCTCATTTGTGAACAAGACCCCAAGATACTTGAACTCCTCCACTTGGGGCAGGACCTCCTTTCTGACCTGGAGAGGGCACTCTACCCTTTTCCGGCTCAAGACCATGGCCTCGGATTTGGAAGAACTGATCTTCATCCCGGCCGCGTCGCACTAGGCTGCAAACCGCTCCAGCGAAAGCTGTAAATCATGATCTGATAAAGCCAACAGGACCACATCATTTGCAAAAAGCAGAGACACAATCCTAAGGCCACCAAAACGGATCCCCTCAACACCTTGGCTGCGCCTAGAAATTCTGTCCATAAAAGTTATGAACAGAATCAGTGACAAAGGGCAACCTTGGCGGAGTCCAACTCTCACCGGGAACAAGCCCGACCTACTTCCGGCAATGCGGACCAGGCTCTGACACTGGTCATACAGGGACCTAACAGCCCGTATCAAAGGGCCCGGTACCCCATACTCCCAGAGTACTCCCCACAGGGTTCCCTGAGGGACGCGGTCAAATGCCTTCTTCAAGTCTACAAAGCACATGTAGACCGGTTGGGCAAACTCCCACGCACCCTCCAGGACCCTGCTTAGAGTGTAGAGCTGGTCCAGTGTTCCACGACCAGGACGAAAACCGCACTGCTCCTCCTGAATCTGAGGTTCGACTATCTGACAGACCCTCCTCTCCAGAACCCCCGAATAGACCTTACCAGGGAGGCTTAAGAGTGTGATCCCCCTGTAGTTTGGAACACACTCTACGGTCCCCCTTTTTGAATAGGGGGACCACCACCCCGGTCTGCCAATCCAGGGGAACTTCCTCCGATGTCCACGCAATATTGCAGAGTCGCATAAGCAAACACAACCCTACAACATCCAGAGCCTTAAGGAACTCTGGGAGAATCTCATCCACCCCTGGGGCCCTGCCACCGAGGAGCTTTTTAACCACCTCGGTGACCTCAGCACCAGAGATTGGAGGGCCTGACCCAGAGTCCCCAGGCTCCGCTTCCTCAGTAGAAGACGTGCCGGTGGGATTGAGGAGGTCTTCAAAGTATTCCGCCCACCGACCCACAACATTCCGAGTTGAGGTCAGTAGCACACCACTCCCACTATAAACAGTGTTGGTGGCGAACCGCTTACCCCCCGAGACGCCGTATGGTGGGCCAGAATCGCCTCGAAGCCGTGCATAAGTCATTCTCCATGGCCTCTCCAAACTCCTCCCATGCCCGAGTTTTTGCCTCAGTGACCACCCGAGCCGCATGTCGCTTGGACTGCCGGTACCCATCAGCTGCTTCCGGAGTCCCACAGGCCAAAAAGGCCCGATAGGACTCCTTCTTCAGCCTGACAGCATCCCTCACCGACGGTGTCCACCACCAGATTTGAGGGTTGCCGCCGTGACAGGCACCGACAAGCTTGCAGCTGCAGCTCCGGTAAGCCGCTTCGACAATAGATGCATGGCCCACTCGGACTCAATGTCCCCCACCTCCCTCGGAACATGTTCGAAGTTCTCCCAGAGGTGGGAGTTAAAGCTCCGCCTCACAGGAGACTCTGCCAGATGTTCCCAGCAAACCCTCACAATACGTTTGGGTCTGCCAGGTCTGACCAGCATCCTCCCCCATCATCGGAGCCAACTCACCACCAGGTAGTGATCAGTGGACAGCTCCGCCCCTCTCTTAACCCGAGTGTCCAAGACATGTGGCCGCAGATCAGATGAGACGACAACAAAGTCGATCATCGAACTGCGGCCTAGGGTGTCCTGGTACCAAGAGCACATATGCACCCTTAGGCCTGAACATGGTGTTCGTTATGGACAATCCATGACAAGCACAGAAGTCCAATAACAGAACACCACTCGGGTTCAGATCAGGGGGGCTGTTCCTCCCAACCACACCCCTCCAGGTCTCACTGTCATTGCCCACGTGAGCATTGAAGTCCCCCAGCAGAACGAGGGAGTCCCCAGGAGGTGCACTTTCCAGTACCCCAACCAAGGACTCCAAAAAGGGTTGATAATCTGAACTGCCGCTTGGTGCATAAGCACAAACGACAGTCAGAACCCGTCCCCCCACACATAGGCGGAGGGAGGCCACCCTCTCATTCATCAGGGTGAACCCCAACACACAGGCACCAAGATGGGGGGCAATAAGTATGCCCACTCCTGCTCGGCACCTCTCACCAGGGTCAACTCCAGAGTGGAAGAGTGTCCAACCCCTCTCAAGTAAACTGGTTCCAGAGCCATGCGTAGAGGTGAGTCCAACTATTTCTAGCCGGAACCTCTCAACCTCACACACCAGCTCAGGCTCCTTTCCCACCAGTGAGGTGACATTCCACATCCCAATAGCCAGCTTCTGTAGCCGAGGATCAGACCGCCAGTGTCCCCGCCCTCGGCCACCAGCCATCCCACATTGCACCCGACCCCTTTGGCCCCTCCCACAGCTGGTGAGCCCATGGGAAGGGGGAACCACGTCTCCTCTTCAGGATGTGCCCGGCTGAGCTCCATGGGTAAAAGCCCGGCCACCAGATGCTTGCCTGCGTGCCCCACCTCCAAGCCTGGCTCCAGAGTGGTGCCCCGGTGACCCACGTTCGGGCGAGGGAACATCAAGTAATTTCTTTTTCTCATCATAGGGGTTTTTGGAGTTCTATTTGTCCATCTAATTATATAACAAACAAACCAGAGACCTTCTTATCACAAGCAGAACTGGTTTGTTCCACTTTGGAGTATGCTGTTGGGGGAAGAATCAGTTTTGCTGTGTGTTTCCTTGACTGATGAAGCCTTCCGGACTGAAGGCAAAATGTTTCAGCATAAAAAAAAGAGAAACTGTCCAGATGACTTAACTATAAAATGTTGGTTTCCTAACAGAGCACTTCGCTCTCAGACTGCAGGTTTACTTGTGGTTCCTAGAGTTTCCAAAAGCAGAATGGGAGGAAGATTTTTCAGTTATCAGGCTCCTCTCTTGTGGAACCAACTTCCAGTTTCTGTCCGTGAGGTGGATACATCGTCCAGTTTTAAGACTGGGCTTAAGACTTTCCTTTTTGCTAAATCCTATAATTAGTGTTGGCTTGTCATGCTTTCTTAAACTTAGACTACTAGAGGACAAATTGACCTCATTTCCTTAAAGGAATTGTTAAAATTGAATAGTTTTCATTTGATACTATCTCTATCTTAACATGTGATTTTGACCTGCAATTGTATATATGTTCCTATCAAACCCAGCCAGTTGAAGCAGATGGCCACTTGTCCTGAGCCTGGCTCTGCTAAAGGTTTCTTCCTCACAAGGGAGTTTTTGCTTTCCACTGTTGTCTTCATGCTTCCTCAAGATGAGTTCTGTGATGGAGTAAAATTCAAAGCAGTCTGCTCCTCAGATACTGTAAATAATGTTAAATTGTTACTTTTATATATTGTCGTGGCTGGTTACCACGTCGTGTTCAAGACAGCTGAGACATCGCCCTCGGTATAAAAGATTTATTTGACAGACAGGGTTACAGGTATTCAGAGACAAACAATTACATTTGTAAAATATATGCATATATTTGGAGCATTAAAAGAACGAACCGTCTCGGTCTGGTCTTCCCCGGAAATGCTCGCTGGGCATGTGTCATTTCCGGTTTTTATCAAAGCTTGAGAAAGCTAGCTCTTCTGATTGGTTTAGCCTTTCGGTTGCCATGGTTACTGGTCTAGCCCGCCCCCTGAAGGACGTTAGTTTCTACATTCCACAGATAAAAAGTTTATGGCACACTGAAATCGGTTCTTTGTTTTAGCTCTGTTTCAGTTAACTTGATTATACCTTAGTGATACCAAATGATCTTGAGTTAAAATTGTTTCTTTCTAGGAATAATTAATAACTATTAATTATTAACTAACTCATGTTTATGTGTTCTTAATTTATTTGTGTTTTAGTTCAGTTGAAGTCACCCTGCTCCCACATCTAGTAACATTCTGTTTTAGCTTACTGTGAAGATCAAACCTGTGTCCTCTCATCTAAACCGACCCTGTATCCAACAATTATTAAACAATTAAATGTTAATTGTTATTATTAAGAGAGAACCTGAGGGATTTTACTTAGTCAAACTATATTAAGTCTAAATTAAAGAAATGTGTTCTAGCTTTATTTATGTTAATCAGTCTGCTATCTGGCATGATTTGATTGCTTGTAATATATCAAATGTGAACTTGTAAAATTATCATTAGCTGATATAAGATTATATGTAAAGGTAAAATAGTTAGAATTAGTAAACATTTTCTATAAATATAGTTCAACCCTGGAAGAAAGACACACATTTGACTGCTTGATAGGAAATATAAAAAGGTATAAAAATATGAAATCCAACAATCCCTCTTTTGATCTCCCCATATTCATGGGAGATCACACCCTTTTGGATTTGTCCAGATGGAAGTGACCCAAACTTACTGCAACCCTCCAGGGGTCCTGGACCAGACCCCTGGTTCAAACCCTTCAAAACCTGTAAAAAATACCAAATGCATAAACCTTTATAAAAATACAAAAAACTACAACACTCCTAGTAAAAGAAAAATACCCAACACACTAAAATAAGTAAACTCTACCCTAATACCCTGATGCATGCTCAATAATCCAGGTAGAAAAATCTAAAATTTTTGAATGTCCAGAGGACCAGATTTAACTATTTTAGATCTACCCTAATACCAAAATTGACCTCCTGTTAAACCACCTTTAAAATACCCCGTGGTATTTTTAGAATGATGAAATGCCCAATTGAATGGAGTAAAATTTTGAATAGTTAAGAGTTTCCAATTGAATCCACGACCCTTCTCTGGTTGTTTTTCAGAATGACTGAAAGGAAAGACAAGACGCTCATGTTAAACAGGAAAAGACAACACACTCAATTTAAACAGGACTCTCTAGCAGGCCTTCGGTTCTTGAGCTTGCGGTGGGAGGCCTTGTTCGTCCACAAGGGTCCTTTTGGTGCTCGGCGGGATTCGGCCCCGCGGAGATATCTTCATGTAAAGTCCTCAGAACCTTTATCAGTCTGATCAGACATTCTAAATGACGTGTGTGTGCATTGGGACAAAACTAAAATCAGTTTGACGCGTCTTCTGTTCTTCACGGTCAGGGCTGGGAATCTTCCATCCATCCTTCCCCGTTCCACCTGACTGACCGACTTAGGCAGAGCGGAGACTTCTTTCTCCACGTTTGCTACTGCCTTTTTCTACCAGGACAAAGGGGCAAAGAGTGAGCTCCCACGACGGTCCTGTCACCTCCTCCAGGTGTAGCGGGGAGCTGTCCTCCTGATGTTTCCAGCAGATCAGCCTCCATCTGGTCCAGTGATCGATTCAGCTCCTCTGCAGGGGCGCACTGGTTGTGGTCGGAACAGGTGTCACTCTCATTCTGGAGACCGATGGCGTGTGATGTTCTCTTTACCACCTGGTGGCGTCCTGTCCCTCTTTTCAGCAGGACCCAGTCCGGTGTGATGGTCCGTAGTCAATCTCCTCGGTCAGAGATTCTCCCTCCTGATGAGAAAAGCTGGACACCAAAGCTTGCAAATTGTTAAACACCCTGTATGGCCTTTTGATTATTTTATCTGTGGGATCCATGACCCATTTGTGGGCCTGATCAAAAAAACTAACTGTGGTTACTTCCTAGTGAGTAAAACCTGTTTCTTAATTATGGGACACCCTGATGGTTATTATTGCTACTGCTAGTGTGTACTCTTACACTGTAATGTTATAATAAAACAGAGTGTGTAAAACTGAAATACAATGCTATTCTTACATCCATCTATACACTTGAAACTGAAATGAGCTACATACTGTAAGGATGGTACCATTTACTGGCCCTGTTTGTGTCTGTGTGTCCCTTGTGTGTTCTCTTTAGTTTAATTGATGCCACCCTTGTCTCGTCACAGCTGTTTGTAATCACGTCTCGTTTTGTCCTTGTATAAAAGCTGTCTGTTCTGTCTTGTTCCTCGTCGGGTCGTATTCGTTGGGTC
>NC_056504.1:22236071-22252042 GCF_014905685.2 Nematolebias whitei
AGCTGTCTGTTCTGTCTTGTTCCTCGTCGGGTCGTATTCGTTGGGTCTCTGCGTTCTCCTGTGTTCTCCTGCGTTCTCCTGCGTCTCCCCTGAGCTCCCTGAGTTTCCCTTTGAGCCTTCCATCTATTTGTAAGTTTTGCTGCCACGTCAGCTGTTATTTTGTTCTTTATTTACTATTAAAATACTTATTTTTGTAATCTGCCGAGTTTGAGTCCTGTCTGCACTACTGGGTTCGTTCCTGTCCAACAAATCCTGACACATACTGGACTTTTCCAGGGATACCTGTGTACTCCCGTCCCGTCTTCTACCCTTCCAAGCCTTTGCAGTCAACAGGTCTACCTACAATAAGCAAAGTTAAACATAATAATACAACAACAATACACAACAACACCCTGCAATAAGCAATCCCCCACTCCGGCCTCCCTCCTCCTGGAGCCTGTGGAAGTAACTTCATTAATCGCTTGCGCCAATAGCATCAATCAAAATACAATATAATCTTAAAAGTTTAAACAACTGACATATACACTGTGGAAACAAGAGGAATTTAATCTTCCCTCCAGGTACCTGTCTGTGCTAGAGAGGGGAAGAAAGAGCAAGGAAGAAAAAGAGAGATAAAAAATGTGGTTAAAATACTTTGTTCATGAAACCTTTTATTAGCCCGATTAAACTATTTACGTCCAGTCCAGTCAGTCAAGTCAGTTGTGTTTAAAAATACCGAATCACCCCATTTCCCCTTAACCTTTGCTCAAATCCACTTCAGGAGTCTGTGTTTTGATGCTAGGGGCATCCCCCTTTTCTGGAATCTGTACACATTACAACAAAGAAAGAGAAAGATACTTTTGTTAAACCGATATATACAAGTGCAATGTCGTTTTGTAGGCTTCTGATTTATTCCACTTTTCAAATGTCAATGTGATTATCTTAAATGATCCTTTAAACGCTTCAGACTTACTACTGGCTTTTTGCTGTTCATTTAAATATAAAACCCTAAGAAGTTATTTTTGTATATTTTGTAATGATCTAATCATTGTATGAACTGTTTCCTGCTAAGAGCAGCCTTCACCTTCCCCCTCTTTGAAACAGTTTTCTGTTTCAAATCTGAAGTATTACCGGTTGTAATTTACTAACACCCAATCTGAGTATTAGTTTCAGAAATATAAAATATGGTGTAGTTTTAATCTTCCCCCTACTGTTATTCCATCCAGGTTTTGCAAAAAATAGCGAACTATAACACAAGCTCTTATATAATTTTCCAAAGGGCTAACCATTAAATAAATTTCATCCCTCGTATCAAACCAGACCCACCAAATGAGCTCATTCAAGGCAAAGACAATCATTTAGTATTACTTTAGAAAACATTATTGAACTCCATCCAAATCAGGTCTCAGGTACAGGTTTCTCTGGAATGAGACTTCGTGACCTGTATAAATGAAAAGTTAAAAAGTCAACATTATGCTCAGGGGTGGTGAGCATTATTCATCGTCCTATTAGGTTTAGAGGTAATAAAACAATTTTCATCTCAGAGCAATTGGAAAAGGGCGAATCATCCAGCACCCCCACAGTAGTACTTCTGTGTCATGTTTTGTTACCTGTCTTAAAATGAGTCTATGTGAGTGATTATTATCAAAGCCAACTGCAGTTTTGATCCAGACCCCAAGGCGCTCGGATGACCATCACAGACCAAATGTGGGGTTGACACCTCCGTCAGGCTGCAGTTGATGTGAGTGACCTTGGACAGATGGACCACCAGCTTTTCTTTCAGCCTTTCTGTCTTCAGTTTGTCTCCCTTGGTCTGGAGACCAGTTCAGCTTTGTGCAGCAGTTCATAGCTCAGCATACAGCGAGACTTGACTGGATGTTCCCGCTGTTGACAACTCCAGGACCCCCTCTGGACAGTTAATTCAGTTTGTTGTTGGACTGATAGATCTTTGCTTTGAAAAGTCATATTGTTGGGCTGACAATTTCTTTGTTGTTGTGTCAGTGGTGCTCGACTGACAGTTTCTTTGAAGCATCCGATTGGTCAGTTTCCCAGACCCAACTTCAGCGTCCCTCTGAACACATCTGGTATCCGATCCGGCACCCAGCACCACAGGGTCACGATCAACACTCAGATGGATGCTGTATGTATCTGAAGGCTACCTGTCTGTTTTTTGTGGGCCTAGCCAGACTCACCTCCCCAATCCATAGCTCTGTCTTCTCAGGCTGCTGAGAAGGAAAAATAAACAATCCAATTATTAAACGTCTGATTCAACATTCATCTGTTGTTAACATTAATCATCTGTTAGCAAGTTCTATTCTGGGACCACAGCGTTTACCTTCAACAGAGTCATTCTGGTGTCCTGGATTGCACAACAGATGTTTTAACCCTCAATTACATAAGAGTGAAAACTTTCATTAAACACTGCACAATCCAATTCTTTACGCCTACTACATAAAATATTCCATTCAAAATAATGTCTTCCATCTTTTAGAATATGTATTTTGACTATGTCTACACTTCAAGACATCACAGAGACCCTTATCACTGCACAAAAACATCTACATGCATCTTTGTTCAAAAGCACAACTTCTTAAACTCACCATGTACTCAACTCTGTTCTCCTTATGCACTCATAGGACCTGTGTGAAATCTCAATATGTTTAGAGTAATTTCATTTACCCACTAGAATTGTTGTTTTCCCATAAATAACCCACTTCAGGTAGCTCTTAGAAGGGAACAGTTCCTAAACTCTAAACAACATTTTCAATATGTGATAAAGTCCTTTAGACTGATTAATTTAACCCAAGCATTTCAATTTGTGTTTAGTTAAGAGTTTCTTTGACCAGAATAATTTTTTTCATTTTACAAGTGTCAAGGATTTTGTTTATTACTTATTTTACATTCTGTCGTTATATAGTTGAATTTATTAACTGATTTTATTGTCAATCCCAAGAAGAAATTTTGGCTAATTTGTTTACAATGTGTCATCCAGAAATGCTTAAACTTAATTTGACCTGTTTATGATGTTTATTTCTCATTCTTCCTTCGGCTTTTCCCTTTTCAGAAGTCACCACAACGAATCATCATCCTTATTTCCTCTTAGGCCTTCGTCAGACCTACGCCTCACTTCCTCCAAGACCACCCCTACTCCATTCCTCTTTCTATCCACACCCTGATAAAACAGTTTGAACCCAGCACCACTGCTGCGAGACTCGCTGCTCTTCTTCTGGGTCTCTTTGACACCTCAACCATCTACCTTCCATCTCTGCATCATGTCAGCAGCTCTCTGTCAGCAGCTCTCCACCTTTGCCTGTCTGCTCAGCACGTTTGTTATCAATCTACCTCTGTCCCTCGCCCGCTCAGCGAGTGGCTGTCTGCCATCTTCATCCTCCCACACAGCGAGCTGCTCCAACAACACCTCCAGCTGACTCCCTCTGACTCCATCTCTCAGTTAATTACCGCTCCTACACGGGATGTCCCTCTTTGGCCCTCTGGCCTTGAGTTTCAAACCATTGCTGCAGATCAACTGTTCCAGAGGTCACTGCCTCCTACTTTACCTCTGACACTGATTGAACACAAATGTTTTTCTGACCTCGCTCTCTTATCCCCGTTTATGTCTGGCCTCCGACAGCTGTGGTCTAATCAGCTGCTGATTATTCTTCCTATTTTAAACGATGTATTACATTTCTTTCCCAACATTCAGTGACTGAAAATGGCGTTCAGATCTCCTCCTGCCAAGATCACCCTTGATGATGTACCACCTCCAAGCACATCCTCCCTCTTTTAAGCTGTATTCAGCTTACTTCAACGTTTTTTACTTCTACAGACCTATTTCTGCTAATTTCTGAACATTGTGCTCCTTTCAGCTAATGTTTGGAAGATTCAGATATTTCTGCTTACATTTCAGATACCATTTAGCTGTCACATGCTAATATCAGCTAATTCCACCTTTATTTTTAAATTAATCCAACTTTTACAGCCTAATTCAGGAAAACCAAGCTCAACCCACTTACTTTTGGTACTTTAAGATTATTTCTGCTTGTTTTAGCTATTGGTCTGCTGGTCTTTTATACTTATTTCATATTCAAAATTGTTCCATCTCGTTTAGATTGTTCACCAATATGCTCTTAACTCATGTATTGACCCTGTAGTCTTTCCACAGGAGTCACATGTTTCTCATTTATGAGTTCCACACCTGATGACAACGTTCACACACTCAGGCATTCAAATCTTATTTATTCACATGCACAGCCGGCCCCGTTGTGATAAAACAATACACAAGTCTGTGGTATGAAAAAAACCCAGAGTCCAGACTTGTCCTTGCCTTATACAACAGCGCCCCCTTTCGTCAGGATATGGAAGCTCCACTCACCCATAGACACACACACAGAAAAAAGAGAAAAGTAACCCTTTACTTCGGCCCCACACACAGCTCACTCCCCCCTGTTTTCCTTCTTTCTATTGTTTAGTCTCCCTCAACGCCTCCGGCCTTGAAGACATCACACAACCTATAAACACGGCGCAAACAAAAATTATTACAACGTCCTAAACTAATGTGATCCCTGACCACATGAAATTTGGCAACTAACTAAGTCCCAGACTTCCACATTTCCCTTTGAACTAAATTATTAATGGCGTCTAATTTGACGGACAGTCACACCCGTCGCGGAAGACGTGCCCCGCGGCTGCTAATCCCCGATTAGTTTTCCGTATCACTCGTTAGAGATACGGCTGGTTCGCCACTCCCGCTGAAAAAAAAAGGGAAATATGTCGTTCACGTCCGACGCGAACTCCCGACAGGCCCTTTCACCTTCCTCCTGCACGATTCAAACTCGTGAAACTAACTAAAACACTACTTAAACATGTAATGAGAGATAACATGCGTCTGATATTATCCATAATTTAAACGGATTCTTTCATTTTTCTGGACTGAGTACTATTGTGCCTTGAATGATTAAATGTGGACGGAAACGTGTTTTAATCTTTGACTCACCAACAACAGTGGGTCGTTTATTTAAAAACGATTTACAAAACATCACACATTTACAATAATTGGCAGATTGATTACAATAACACAGCTTAATTAATGAGCTTTACAATGAGAAACCATACGGCCATGATTTCTCACTTGCAACTAAAATGCAACAGACATTTCTGAAAATATCTGGATTAATTACTGGCAGATAGAAGAGTTTTAAAGATGGGAAAATGAAGGAGTTTGAATGGAGAGAGATGGGTAAGGGAATGTGTCTGTTATAACCAGAAACAACACGCTCCTTTGGACGCAGCTTAATCCACGGTACACTAGTAGTTGAGATCGACTCTTTACCTTTGCAGACGATAGTTTCGGCTTCGATGGAGAGTTTTTCTTTCAACTCTTTTCAGCGTCTCCGTAAGAACAGCTGTGACCTCAGGAGTCGTGAGATCATCACGGAACAGACTTCCTCATTGTTCAGAGCTTTCGTCGGGTAGAGCCACAGCGAGACGTCGTGGCATCGACGGACTCTCGTCACTCCATTAGAAACTGCCCTGAACTTCTGTTCCTCAGAGCTTCTCGTTCGAGATTCTCCCTGGAACTCTGATTCTCTCTGGAACGTTGTTCAGCTCGGAACTTTGTTCCTTTCGGAACTCTTGTTCTGCATGGAACTAGGAAGTGTCGACCCTTTTAAAGAGGTCACTTCCGGTTCCTCTGAGAACTTCCTGATTGGTTGAACGAACCAACAGGGGTGTGGTTTTAGTGACGTCAGAGGGTCATTACATGTCAAGGAGACAGCGTAGATGTTTAAGAACAGACAGAAAGATGTTTTGAAGAAACAGAGACATTTAGGAGCCAGTCTTCCTTCTATCTGTCTGATAGAGATAAACATGACATTTCGTTCCAATAAACATGTTTTTGACCGTTCCTTCACTTTTGACCGACTCACTACTTGCTCATTTCAGACAGAAGATCAAAAAATGCATCATTACTTTGTAACAGGCATTTTAACTTGATTTCTTCTTTGAATGAGGATTAAAAATCATTAATACTGTTTCACAGTTGATTTAAAGTGAGTAGTTCACTTCTACATTTAAAATGGTTTGAACTAAACACACTTTTGATTATCAAGACATTTGTAAAATAGTAATGATGATATGAAAGAGAGTGTTCTTTCAATTGATTCGTGCAAGACACTTAGAAAGTCTCTGGATGAGCTTAATTTGTGTTTCTGGACTCAAATCAATGAAATAACAGTTCCTGTTCCAGGAAGGCTTTTGACCTGAGGCTTAGTTCACTACAAACATCAAAGAAAGCGTTCGGCGCTTAAACTCTCTGAATATCATAACCCAGTTCGTCAGAATTAACACGAATCACCGGAAGTTAGCTTAAATAAACCATCTTTATTTCCGGAGATGGTACGAACACCAACAGAGGAATTTGAATTTGGTTTGAATTTGGTTTACGGCCGAAAAGCCAGTACTCCGGACCTTAAGGTCCAAACAAGTAACCAGCTTACCTGAAATTATCGGGCCCAGTTCCTCTGCGTGTCCACCGCAAACCACCTCGAACCAATCCAGACTAGGCTGCGTCTCGCTGCACGTCGGGGTCACCATTCTGTCGTGGCTGGTTACCACGTCGTGTTCAAGACAGCTGAGACATCGCCCTCGGTATAAAAGATTTATTTGACAGACAGGGTTACAGGTATTCAAAGACAAACAATTACATTTGTAAAATATATGCATATATTTGGAGCATTAAAAGAACGAACCGTCTCGGTCTGGTCTTCCCCGGAAATGCTCGCTGGGCGTGTGTCATTTCCGGTTTTTATCAAAGCTTGAGAAAGCTAGCTCTTCTGATTGGTTTAGCCTTTCGGTTGCCATGGTTACTGGTCTAGCCCGCCCCCTGAAGGACGTTAGTTTCTACATTCCACAGATAAAAAGTTTATGGCACACTGAAATCGGTTCTTTGTTTTAGCTCTGTTTCAGTTAACTTGATTATACCTTAGTGATACCAAATGATCTTGAGTTAAAATTGTTTCTTTCTAGGAATAATTAATAACTATTAATTATTAACTAACTCATGTTTATGTGTTCTTAATTTATTTGTGTTTTAGTTCAGTTGAAGTCACCCTGCTCCCACATCTAGTAACATTCTGTTTTAGCTTACTGTGAAGATCAAACCTGTGTCCTCTCATCTAAACCGACCCTGTATCCAACAATTATTAAACAATTAAATGTTAATTGTTATTATTAAGAGAGAACCTGAGGGATTTTACTTAGTCAAACTATATTAAGTCTAAATTAAAGAAATGTGTTCTAGCTTTATTTATGTTAATCAGTCTGCTATCTGGCATGATTTGATTGCTTGTAATATATCAAATGTGAACTTGTAAAATTATCTTTAGCTGATATAAGATTATATGTAAAGGTAAAATAGTTAGAATTAGTAAACATTTTCTATAAATATAGTTCAACCCTGGAAGAAAGACACACACACACACTTTGTATAACATGACATTTGACTGCTTGATAGGAAATATAAAAAGGTATAAAAATATGAAATCCAACAATACATCGTCCAGTTTTAAGACTGGGCTTAAGACTTTCCTTTTTGCTAAATCCTATAATTAGTGTTGGCTTGTCATGCTTTCTTAAACTTAGACTACTAGAGGACAAATTGACCTCATTTCCTTAAAGGAATTATTAAAATTGAAAAGTTTTCATTTGATACTATCTCTATCTTAACATGTGATTTTTGACCTGCAATTGTATATATGTTCCTATCAAACCCAGCCAGTTGAAGCAGATGGCCACTTGTCCTGAGCCTGGCTCTGCTAAAGGTTTCTTCCTCACAAGGGAGTTTTTGCTTTCCACTGTTGCCTTCATGCTTCCTCAAGATGAGTTCTGTGATGGAGTAAAATTCAAAGCAGTCTGCTCCTCAGATACTGTAAATAATGTTAAATTGTTACTTTTATATATTGGCAGAGCAGAGACAGCCCCCCTCCTTTCTTTTTCTGAGGCTGTCTGTCACAGCAGAGCAGAGACTGTCTCTGCTCTGCTGTAACAAACAGTCTCGGAAAAAGTAAGGAGAGGGTATGGGTCTGTCTTATACCTGATTGAACTGTATGAGCAGCATGGATCGTTTAAAATAATCAAGCGTAAACTGAATTGAGCCTTTAGTCCCCCTCGGCAATCACTGAGCAGGCCAGGCCACCGGGAAATGCCCCATTTCTCCTGATGGCCAGTCCACCGCTCATCACAATGCTCTTGTTGGTCTCTTTCCATCAATCAGTCAATGTGTGTCGTGTAAAATCTTACATTGAAACCCCACGAAAGAGTGAGTTGGCGAAAGTCGAACCGCAAAGTATTGAGGGACTAATGTAGTTTCTAATCCACACATTTTTGTCAGGACCCTCTACTATTTTGGAGGACCAAAGCCCTATCCTCATATATTCAAACACCACATTTCATTTTAAGGCTAATCTGTGTTTAGTTTAGGGTTTTAACTCATTGGCATCAGAGGCATTTGTAATGTGTGTGTGTGTGTGTGTGGGGGGGGGGGGGGGGGTCATTGGGGAGGGGTTCTGGGGGCCCTCCCCCAGAAAATTTTGAATAAAGTAGATGCCATTTCCTGTAGTCTGGTGTTTTTTAATGGGTTGTTAAACATCTATGTTTACCTACACATGCAAGCACTTGATTCAATAACACTAACTATGTTTACATGCACACAATTCTTTGACCAGATTGAAATGTTTTCAGATTAAATAATCAAAATATATTGTTTACATGGGCACAATCCATTTACGATGAGCGTTTACATGCAGCAGGCTTTTATTCTGAACACAAGTACTGGCATGTGCAGAGTGGTAGACTCTCCTTAAAGAAATACCATAGAAGTTCTACTTCCATTTTACTTCCGGGATGAACGTAAACAAACCTGAACACCCAAAATGGACCCACGACAGGTTTTAATGATGGTGGAGACGTTGCTGCACTCCCTGTCTGAGCTACAGGTAATACAGATCATTTTGAGCTCTTTCAAAGTTTCTAGTAGAAATGTTGTGACGCTCACCAACTAGTTTTGCTTCTCCGACATGCTAATATTATTAGCATTAGCCAGGTGGAAATACGTGACATAGACAGGTCGCACATGCACAGTCAGGTCAGTTTTTCACGATCGGAAAAAAAAATGAAATATGAAAAATGAAAATGAACAAAAATGAACAGATTAAGTGTTTACATGCACACATTTCAGATTATGAATCAGCATAAACCACCCATCTCATTCCGAGTACAAATGATTTTGGATCGAACTAAATCAACAAAAAATAATCAGAATGGGGCATTTATTCATCTGGTCTGGAAAGCTCAGTCCTCACCTCCTTCTACAGGTGTGCAGTGGAGAACATCCTGTGCTCCAGCATCAACGTGTGGCATGGAGGCTACATAGCTGCAGAAAGAAAAGCTTTGCAGAGAGTGGTGAAGGCTGCACAGAAGTCTGTTGGAGTCAGTCTCCCCACCATCACAGACATTTACACCTCCAGATGTAGGAAGAGGGCCACCTGTATCATGAAGGACCCCAGTCACCCAGCACACACACTTTTTGCACCACTCCCCTCAGGAAGGAGGTTGACGAGCATTAAGTGTAGAACCACTAGACTGAGGAACAGCTTCGACCCTGAGGCTTTTAGACTCGTTAATCTCTAACCAGAATAATCACTGTGAAAAATTGCATCATGTTGCTGCTGATCTGTTTCAATGTTGCTGCTGATCTGTTTCATGTTGAGGTGTTCATGCTCATCTGCTCACACAGACTCATGCTCATGTTTGTGCTGCTGTTCGACATAATGTTTTTATTTATTTAGTGCTTAGTGTATTTCTGGTTGGTGTTTTTCTTGGTTCATATCTTAGATCTTATTGCTGTTTTTCTTATGCATTTTATTGTTGGAAATAGAAACAGTGCTGGTTGAACTATTATTTCATGGTAAATGTGGGGGTCCAAACTATTTTTTTTTTTATGTGAGGGGGACGTGTCCCCTTCACATTTAATTGTTGCAATGCCTGTAGTTAAACTATTATTTCATGGTAAATGTGGGGGTCCAAACTATTTATTTATTTTTTTTATGTGAGGGGGACGTGTCCCCTTGTTGCAATGCCTCTAAACTACAGAAATGAATGGAAATCAATGCATGGTCCTCAGAAAGATAAAAACACAAATGTGCGTGTGCGTGTGTTTGTGTGTAAGGGGAATCTCCTCCTCATTCCCACCCTCTTCACCACAGCAGCAGGCGCTCAGCTCAGCTCTCCACATTCTCTGAACCTCTTGCATTGCTCGGGTCTCTGCTGCCTCAGAGCTTAACTGATCCTCTCTGAAGAGAACTCTTCCTTCCTTTGCTCTGTAACAAACCAAGCGGTCCAAAGTGCTGCCTGAGTCTTTTTGGTCCCGATGTGGAGTCAAACATGTTCCAGTAGAGGGAAAAAGCCGTGTTTCGGACCCGGTGCGGCGCACGGTGTTTGCCTGTTGAAGGCAGGGGTCTCTGCGGCCGCACGCGCACCTGGAGCGCCCGAGACACCGTGAGGCACACAGGATGGTCCAGAACGTGATCTTTGTGTTTTTCCGCAGGAGACTGAGCCAGAGGCCGGCGGTGGAGGAGCTGGAGAGTCGGAACATATTGAAGCGTGAGTACTTTGGACAGACACAACTTTTTATCCACAAACACAAAGAAATTATGACTTTTCTACCAAAAAACAGACACAAACATCTTTAAACAGCACTTTAGTCATGCAAAGAAAATGTGCTTATTTTGAGCAATTTGTATGAGAGAAGTTTATTTATTTTATGCTCTTAACATTTACTGACAATAGACGTTTAAATTAGTCATTTTAGGTTGTTGACGTGTTTGAGAAGTTAGTTTCTGAATAATTTGGGAAACTTTACAAACCAGTTTGTGAAATGACGTAACCCTAAATAAAGGCCTGGCTGAAGTGTTGCACATCTCAGACCACAGTCCTGGACTGAGACCATCTGATGATGACAAATGACGGTGCTGCAACTGTTTAGATCAAACTTTAAAACATGGAATGGTCTCATCATGTTGGGAGATGTCAGACACAGAATGTGTGGTGTGGATCACTCTCAGGTACTACCACTCCAACTTTTAGCTCTATGTAAAACTGACTGAGTTATGGCCACATCAATGTTAATTAGCTGCAATGGCCATTTAAACTGAACTGACTCCATAT
This sequence comes from Nematolebias whitei, assembly GCF_014905685.2. NCBI lineage: Eukaryota > Metazoa > Chordata > Actinopteri > Cyprinodontiformes > Rivulidae > Nematolebias > Nematolebias whitei. The sequence goes on from NC_056504.1 coordinate 22,247,271, forward strand.
GTTAACTATTTTCAGAAGTACATCCAAAGTCATGAAAGTTTTCTTGAAATCCATTTGAAGATTCACAAGATATTTTGCTAACAGAGAAACAGGACAGATTCCAACAGTTAATGCTAAAGTTTTAAGAAAATATTTGGTGCTATGTGTACAACTTGTATTTTGTGTTTTGTAAAGTCAGTTGTAGCTTTATAATTAACTTTTATTTTGAAAGTTTGATTGAAATTCATTCTGTGGTTTATAAGATGTTTTGCTAACAGACAGACATGAAAACATGATTGTCCACTTTTGCCTTTTGGTAATGGCTGATGAAAACAGACATTTGAGGTTAAAATTTGTTTTATATAACTAAAGAAATATTTTTAGAACTATTTATTGCAAAGAGACGTTTTTTCCTACGCTGCTTGTTTGCAGAGATCTAATAATATAGAGCTGGTGAACAAAATGAGCCTTTGTCCTGTATGAAATTAGCTTAGTCGCTTTAACGTTCTTGTAATATTTCTACAGGGCTTTGCCCTCACAGGAGTGAGGATTTAAGGTGCACGTTTAGTTTTGACTACGTCACACGCAGCATTCTTAAAGCCACGTTCTGCATGAAGAACACGTCAGATAAAACATCCTCCCTGTCCTCATATAAAAAATCATGAAACAAGTCCCACGTTCTGTACTAATCTGTGTCTCCTGGGTATGTTGGGCCACCTGTGAACACTCAGCAGCTTTTCCTGTTGCCTACACACACTTACCATGACACACAGCCTGAACCACAACAACACACACCACTGCGTTCTCTTTGCTTTACAGCAACAAAATATAGAAAAAGGGCTGGGCATTATGTAAAATATAAATAAAAGTAGAGAGCAATGGTTTGTGAATCTAATGAACCAAATTTTTGTTAACAATGAAACAGAAAATATTTAAGATGTTGAAATTAAGGAATTGTGTCATTATTCATCAGTCAAGGAAACACACAACAGCTTACAGGGGGAAGAATCAGTGTTGTTTTGTGTTTCCTTGACTGATGAAGCCTTCCGGACTGAAGGCGAAAAGTTTCAGCACAAAAATAGAAACTGTCCAGATGACCTGACTGAAAAATGTTGGATTGTATACCTGGATTATTGAGCATGAACTTTGTTGTTTTCAACCAGTTTGACAAGACTGTCAACAAGGAAGAGGGCCGGCAATGGAGGAGGGGGCGCACCAAAGAGACCATCTTATCACAAGCAGAACTGGTTTGTTCCACTTTGGAGTAAGCTGTTGGGGGAAGAATCAGTTTTGTTGTGTGTTTCCTTGACTGATGAAGCCTTCTGGACCGAAAGTGAAACGTTTCAGCACAAAAACAAACAAAAAAAAAAACTGTCCAGATGACCTGACTGAAAAATATTGGATTGTATACCTGGATTATTGAGCATGGACTTTGTTGTTCATCTCAGTAAGTTGTTCCAGATCCATTTTCCCTCTGTGAACTCTTCTGTTAACAAGTCTGTAAACATGTAGGAACTGAGGAGAGCAGCTCATGGAAGTTTTGGAGCAGACAGTGTCCCATTCTTGTCTGATGGACGTTCAACAGTCCCAGCTCTTTTATAACAGATCATTTGTTTCACGATACTTTCAGTTGGTGAAAGGTCTGGACCAAAGGCAGAGCGGTTCAGCGCCTGGACTCTTGTACTATGAAGCCATTTGTTGTCTCTCATCGCAGCGAGAAGAGGGGGAATTAGAAATATTGTCCATCCAGATGTGTTGTGGGCTGGATAACTTGGAAAAATAAGGGAGGTACCAACTTCCAGTTAGGTTTGTGGCTGCATCTGTTGCTGCTGTTACACTTGAATTTCCCATTCATGGGACAATAAAGGCTGTTTCTAGTCTATTCTATTTTATCAAGGCACTTGAAATGTTTCTTTTGAAAACTGGGTTGCCACAGCAAAATTCAAGATAGCTGCCACCATATATATATATGTAAACCAGTCACCCCTATCATTTGTGGACACTATACTTTCTATATTACTTAAAGATATAGCTTTCTCAAATGACTGAAGTGGCCAGTGGGGTGGCCGAAGAATAATGTATGTGGGCCAAGGCCACCAATGGCCACCCCCTGGCTCCTCCACTGGATGTGGTGGTGGATAATGTTGCTCCCTCCACTTTCCAGGATCTGTCACTCTACACTGCTTCTATTCTTCTACACAGTGTAACTCCTGCAAACTTGAATGTCTTGAACTGAAAAACATTAAGGTTTACTTCATTTTCTGTTCAACTGCTGTCCAGACAAACACACATCTCAAAAACTATCAACATTCACTATTCAAATCCATCAGCGACAGAGGACAGCAGCGTACTGCTTGTTTTAATAGATGCAGTTCGTGGTGCAGCAGTTTATAGCTGATGAAGCTTTCCCTGAAGAAGACATCATCGTCTGCGTACGTTCTTCTACAACCTGTTCATACTTCCTGCTTTGATTAAGCCTTTCTGGCTGCCTGTTCCACAGACTGGATGGTCTCCCTCTCTGCAGTGGCCCTCAAGGGTCTGAAGATCACAGACATCCTAGACATTTTTTGATTATATCATGAACTGGAGGTGATGGATATTCAACGACTTCCCATGTTTGTTGTGAGGATCATGACTCTGAAACTGTTCCTGTTACATGCAGTTTTTTGCAAACTGGTGACCCTCTGCCCGTCTTTACTTCTGAGAGCTTCAGCATCTTGTAAACTGCTCTTTTTGTACCGTCTTCTTCCTGACCTGTTGTCAGATAACCCACTTTGTTTTAAAATGCTCCTCAACCCATTTTATTATCTACACGACCTATTTCTACAATAGTTTGTTGCCACAGGTCCAACTTTTTTGAGACATGTTGCTGTCGTCAAAACCAAACGTACATATGCTCCTCTAAAAATGGCAAGTGTTTGAATACTTAGTATGTTTACTATATTCAACAATACAATAAGGAGACTTGCAGGTCATTGCATTCTTTTTTTATTTGCATTTTAAAAATCATATGTTAGTGCTCTGATCTGCTCTCGCCTAACCCTCGACCTCCGCTTACACCCCTGCTCACTAATACATTTATATATCTGATACACTGAGAGGAACTGCTGAGAATCACCAGGATAAAAGTTATTGAATCTTTTTTGCCTCTTTTGTTCAAATGTTCCTGTTTTTTGTGTTAACAGAGAGAAATGACCAGAGTGAACAGGAGGAGAGGAGGGAAATCAAGCAGCGACTGAACAGAAAGGTAAGATGCTTCACTCCTCGGTTCTTTAAAAATAAGTCTTGCTCTTAATGGCGTCTACTGAGAGGAATCTTTATCCTCCAGCTCAACCAGCGGCCGACAGTGGACGAGCTGCGGGAGAGAAAGATCCTGATCCGGTTCAGTGACTATGTGGAGGTGGCTAAAGCTCAAGACTATGACAGACGTGCAGACAAGCCGTGGACCAGACTGTCAGCTGCTGACAAGGTTTATAAAGACGATTTCTCAAAAATAATCCAACTTTGATTCAAATGGTTGTTTATTATTCCCAAATCTTTCAGAATGAGTTCAGTTCTTTCTTCTGTACTTCATCCAGTACAATAACAAAACAAATACACTTTTCTTCTTCGTGACACCTAGTTCTATTCATGTAATCTGCACTTCCCAGATGTTTCTCTATTCTGGCTCAGACTTTAACACATCTGGACTTTGTGTGGCTTCTTCTCTGCAGGCGGCCATCAGGAAGGAGCTGAACGAGTTCAAAAGCAACGAGATGGAGGTTCATTCTTCCAGCAAGCATCTGACAAGGTTGCCATGACACATTGTCTTTTTCCTCTTGTTGCCTTTGTTAGAGGCTGGTGTTGAACAGGGTCAGGGTGACATTGTGTGTAGACTCCAGAGAGCTTTATCTAACGGTTTCACATCTATGAGTGCACAACATGCAGAACAAAACCTACATTTAGCTGTAGCCAGTCCTCAGGAGATGAAAAAGTTGTGCTGTTTTACGCCACTTTTCCATAATAATGAAAGTTCTTGCTCGGATAGCTTACATTCTGCTTATGTTGACTAAATTAGCAGGGGCTGTGCTTACATAAGACCCCCATAATGGAGAAGCATTGTTCAGCCAGCTAATAATAGTTCTCCTGCCGAATGAAACCTCTCTGTGAACAAATGAAGGTGGTATCTCACTGCAACTGTTGCAACTGGTGACACAAGTTTTTATACGTTGATTCTATCAATCTGTCTGTCTGTTTGTCATCTTTATCTTTTCCATCCATCCTTCTGAATTGTGCATGTTGCAACAAGGCAGAGCGGAAAGCAACCAATGGCTGATTTTTTTTTTTTTGCCTTGTCCACCTCCAAGAATCTAAGTAAATAGCGAGTGGAGCAAGGCCTGTTTATTTATGTTTATTTATTAATTTATTAACCTTTATTTAACCAGGCAAATCCCACTGAGATCACAGATCTCTCCTGCAAGAGAGGACTGGGCCTGAAGACAGTCTAACATACATGTTTTTGGTCTGTGGGAGGAAACTGGAGTACCTGGAGAAAACCCATGCAAACATGAGAAGAACATGCAAACTCCACACACTCCACCGGGGATTGAACCAGGACCTTCTTGCTGTGCGGCAACAGTGCTAACTGTAAGAGTTCCACTGCCTGCAGCTCCTCCTCCAATTGGCTGCTGATTACCACCAGCTGGCAGCCATCCATCTGACGAGCTCCTGCTACTATTTAAGGCTGCAGTCCAGTGTGACTCACCACTGGAGCATTGTACCCTATTTGGTATTTATGCTTTTGGCCAGTTAAA
>NC_056504.1:22252142-22270643 GCF_014905685.2 Nematolebias whitei
CACAACTTCAAAATAACATAAATTCTCAACCTGTACTGAAAACAGTTTCTGCGTCTCAGCGCCACCAGCTGGTGAGAGGTGGTGACGTCAATTTGAACCCCGCCCACTGGAACCGGTACTGAAAGCATAATGGAAACACAACCTGTACCGTACCGAGTAGAGTAGAGCCGTGCTGTACCGGCCCGTACAGGTACTAATGGAAAAGGGGCAATAGTGTTTAAAACAACAACCAAATAAAGTAAAATTTCTGGGTCAATTTGATAATTTGTGGTTTTTAGTGTTTGCCTCTGATGTATTCTGAGTGGAGAGCTCCTGTGAAGGTGTTGAATTACAGCCCTAGTGCTCTTGAGACAGGTTGGAGACACCTCCAACAACTCCCACTATTTTAGGAAGAAATGTGTGCAACTTTTCTTTTTCTGAAACGTCACGGAGGACTCTGTGAACCTCAGTGGTGTTCACCAGCGAGTCACGAACAGTTGCAGCCTAGTGACACGATAGCTTGAATCCTCACTCACATTTTCTTTCTTTTCTCTCCTCTGCAGGTTCCACCGTCCTTAGTGCAGTTTCTTCTGTGAAGAAGTGCTTGAACCTGGTTCTGTCAGAAGATTTTGCATCGGGTCTTCCAGCAGCTTGACTACACAGTCCATGGCTGTCCTGATGTTTGGATCAGCAAACCTTTGAGGCTATGTCTCTAGAAATGCACCTGCCAGTAGAAGTGGATGCTCAGAGGGACATCTTCGTCCTGGTGGTTTTTCTTCAGCAGAGACTCTTTTTGTAAACAAACCCTTTTGACGCTGGTGGGGTGGGGAGTGCATGTACCCGAGTCAACCAGTCCCACTCCAGTATCCGTTGTCTCATCTTCGAACTGCATTTGTCTCAACGACTGAGCGAATGAATTTCATACGAACAGCGTCGGCGTTGTTCAACGGAAACCTTGTCAGAGTATGAGGCCAGCGTTTGTACGTTCTATTTATTGTCTGCACAATACAAGTTTTCAGTTCGTAACAAATCTTCTTGGTCTTTTGTAACGCTCACCTGGTTGCATGAGATGATCACCAGTTAGTTCTCAAACCAGTTCTATTTTGTATAAGCTTCGCCCTTTAAGGCTTTCGCTTGGTGGGTTTATCCCGTTATGTGGAGCATTAGCACTGAAAAATTTAGTCCACGCCCACCTGCTGTGCGGGCCTTACCCGGTCCGTATAAATTACGTTAAGAGCGAGAAATCGGCTCCCATTTTTTCTTCAGCAAGCTAATAGCACTGTCAGAAGAACAAAGAAGGAAAATTGTGTAGATGACCAACCTTTGTTAAGGATGCTTGGCCCGGCAGTCGACCTCCGGTCGTCCGGTGAGTTCTCCTCCCCGAGGAGAAGCTGACGAGCAGTCTTATTTCAAGGTAAGCGCCGAGGAGTATTTCTCAGTGACAGGTCACTACACGCTGGACAACGCCATCTTGTAATTTTTCCTCTTATCGCCGACCCTCGGAGCGAATCGGATGGTTCCTCCGGGACAGGCGCGCTCAGCTGCAGCCCCCCGCTGCTCATTCCCTCCTGGGGAGCGTAGCGTCGGTGGAGGGGGCCTGAGTGAATGCTCACCCCATCCCACCTCGTTTCGCATCGGCGATCACACCGCTCCCGGCCGACGGCGCCCTCAGGGGTTGCCCGGCGTAACCCAGGAGGCGGCTGACATGAAGGGACCCCTTTTTTTTCTACGTCCCACGCCTTTTCCCGCCAGTTCGGATGATCTGGCGGGAAGGTTGTTTACTGGGTTCCATTCCGGCTCACCGTCTTGATCCATATGGCCTCGTGTTCCAACAGGACGTCCTACGGGCGAGGCCACAGACGGTTCTTTCCTGGTAGATTGGGGGAGCCTGTCTCCAGTCTGCACCCATCACCAGAGTGGAGGGGTTCACCGAGCGGGGCTATCCCTCGGTAACCCCCCCTTGAGCCAAGCCTCGCGGAAGCTTTCGGAGCGAAGCTGTCCAGGTTGGAGCAGCATCCCATCCCTCCTGGGAAACACGACCAGACAGTGACCACGCTCTCCAATCGAGCCCATCAATGTGCTTTTCAGGCAGCCACAGCTAACAACAACGTGGCGCTGCTAGCATATAGCATGTCCAAGGGGCTGGAGGCTGCAGACCTGCCTTAGGAGACCAAGAGCTCCCTCTGTAAGGTAGTCGACACCATCCTCAATATGTGTGCCTCTGCTACGGTTTGCCTGTCCAGGATTGCAGCATGGATGACGATGATTCAACATCCACCTAGCTCCGTCACTCCCCCTCGCTGCCGGAGAAACTGCACAAAGACCTGATGGAGGGCCCCATCATGGCGGACGCGCTGTTCGGGAGCAGCTTCAAGCCATGCTGGCGAACTCGAAGCAGTCGGAGGAGGTGCCAGAGGCTGTGCGCCACCTCATCAAGCCGCGCGGCTCATCCCGCCCCCCGGCCCGCTGGAGAGACCGTCGTGAGCAGAGGCAGAACAACGACGTTCCACGGCCGCGGCGGCGTCTCTCGCTCAGCTCCACCACCAGCCCCGCCCGTCAGAGACCAGCCCTCTTCATCCTGGCAACCTGCAGTTCAGTGTTTCCCCAGAGATCGCCTGCAGACAGCGCTCTGGGCAAACAAATCGCAGAGCTTAAGGGGGAGAAGTTTTAAAAAATGACGGTCTGCGGAGGGTGTGTGTAAAAGTGACATGGAAGTTGAAATAAATCATCATTCAATGATCAAAGTGTCTGTTTTTAGCCAGTCTGTAAGCTCGGATGAACTCACAACGGCTGCGCACACATCCTCCACACATAACGAGCCGGTGTCCTTAAATTAAGGTTTTTTAAACTCGCCGTCGCTCCAAGACATGACAAGTCGCGCACACGACACAATGGTAAGCGAAAATAACTCGTTGTCAACCCGAGCTGCACGATCCTCACCCAAGCGGTGTCAAATGCGCACTCGTGTGATGCAACAGCCTCCATCCAACGGTGCTGCATTGATGATGGCACACAGCTGCCCGGCGCTCACCGGCTCACATCGGTATAAATGTGGGACCGCAGGCCGGGTCCGGTGGAGGTCCTCGCTCTCAAAAGAGCAACACACGCCTCACCGAAGCAAACGCGGGCAACCGTCACCCACCGCGTCTCAGCGCTCAGCAGCTCACGGCAGCATAAGCGTGAGACAGCTGAACGAACCCGGTGACGAGTCTCGCCTCCAGCGAGAGTGGCGCGCGTCCCTCCAGAGAAAACGTGTGCTCCCGCGGGGCTCGCAGCCTTCACTCCAACAGCACGGCGTAGATGAAGTCACGCTCTCCGCCTCTCAACGTTTGCACAGCGTCGTCAAACGCGCAGCCCCACGGCGTCATTAGCTGTCACACGCTTCGCCTCAGCACACACCGGCCCACCTGTACATGAAGGTTGGTCCGCGGTCCGAACGCAGCGCACGGGCACGTTCAGAGCCTTTTTTCGAGGAAGCCTCGCCCTGGGTCACGCGGAAAACGTTCCCGCGACGCATGACGGCGGTTGAGGGGCGGACTGGTGACAGCCGTACAAAACATGATGCATCACTTAAACGCACGTTCACTCCACGAACGTTACGTAGAGTGGCTAAAACATGCTCGCCGGTCAGATGGATGGACAAGGTGTTATGCAAATGGTTACAAGTTACAGTTTGCAACCCAACCCCCTCCGTTCGGAGGAGTTATAGAGACGGTCCTGTCATCACCAGACCAAATCTCATCCCTAAATGCAGAAGTCCAAGTGCTTCTGATAAAAGTGATCTCCAGGGTTCCCAACGGAGAGGAAAACACAGGGTTTTACTCACGTTACTCCCTGGTTCCCAAACGGACCGGAGGGATGAGATCGATTTTGGATCTGTCAGCTTTCAACAAGGCGATCATGGACAGACCGTTTTCACATGTTGACAACCAGACAGCTGTTGAACAACATCCAGAGAGACGCATACCGATCATCCCAAAACACAGAAAATTCCTGCGTTTTTCTCCTTTCAGGGGATGAAGTATCAGTACAACAGGCTGCCGGTCGGGTATTCCCTCGCGCCTCGTACGTTCTCAGTGTGTGGAGACAGCCCTGCATCCGTTACACAGAGCAGAGATGAGAGTTTTGTTTTACCTGGACGACCTGTTGCGGCGGTCACGCTCCAGAAAGGAAGTAGTGATGCAGGCTCAGGTGTTGACATCACACCTGTCAAATCTGGGCTTCGCCATAAATTGGAAGAAAAGCTCGATTTTCCCAGCCCAGACAATTGTTTATCTGGGAGTGCAGTTAAATACAACCACCATGAAGGCTCGTTTATCACAAACGAGAATCAACACTTTAAGAGACCAGCTCCACTACGTAAGACCTGGCAGAGTGGTAGCAGCTGTTTCCATCATGAAGCTGTTAGGAATGATGTCATCAGCTCACACAGTGGTCCCGCTGGGTTTATTACACATGAGACGCCGCCAGAGGTGGTTTGTGCGTCTGCGTGTGGATCCAGTAAAACAAAGAGACGGATAATCACTGTTTCCTCCCTCCATGAGGGCAGACCTCCGACACTGGGGAAACACCCTGGTTCTGTCGGAGGGAGCCCCCTTCAGCAGACCCATGTCACGTGTCAGTCTTCACGGACGCGTCGCTGTCAGGCTGGGGGGGGACATGCCTATCTCAAGCAGTAGGGGCGCTGTGGCCCCATCACACATCAGCCCACATAAATGTTTTGGAGTGTCGCACGGTGCTGAATGTGATTCAGCACTTTGCTCCCACGCTACAGAATCAACATGTGTTGATTCACACAGACAACAAGGTGACTGCTGCGTACATAAACCGACAGGGGGGTATGCGCTCAGCCCAGATGTTACACATTGCGTGAAAGCTTCTGTGTTGGGCTCACCAAAATCTGCTCTCCATCAGAGCAGTTTACATACCCAGTGTTCTGAACAAAGGGGCAGATGTGATGTCCATGGGCGGCCCACGTCACGGGGACTGGACTCTCCATCCAGACCTGATGACTTAGATGTGACAGAAATTTGGCAAAGCAGCTGTGGACTTGTTTGCGACACGAGAGAACGCTCAGTGTCAACTATGGTTTTCCCTGAGACCGCGAGACAAACCACCACTGGGGGTGGATGCATTTGCCCACAGCCCATGGTCCAAAACGCTTCTGCACGCGTTTCCTCCACCTCCTCTGATTTTACGGTTCCTGAACCGAGTTCAAGAGGAGGGATTGACAGCTATCCTGGTGGCCCCCGAGCGCGTGAACACACCATGGTTCTCAGCCCTACAACGCCTGTTATTGGGGCGCCCGTGGAAACTGCCATGAAGGGAGGACGCTCTCCTCCAGGCAGGAGGAGCGATCAGGAGTTACCCAGAAATAGGCCAGTACCTGTGGGTCTGGCCGCTGAGCGGTCCCGCTTAGAGAGCATGGGTCTCCCACAGGAGGTAGTGCGCACAATCCAGGATTCACAAGCTACATCTACCACAGCGCTGTAAACATCAAAGTAGACAGTTTTTCAGCGCTGGTGTACAGAAAAAGGTGTAGAGGCCACCTCATGTCCATTAGGCGGCGTGCTGTCTTTTCTACACAGCTGATGGACAGAAAGTTGGCATTTCAGCATGATTAAAACATAAGCTGCAGCCATCTCTTCCTGCCACAAAGGGTTCGGAGAGAGAACAGCTTTTAATCACCCGCTGATGAAGCGGTTTTCTAAAAGGCGTACAGAGACGCAGGCCTGTCTCACGCCCACTTGTGCCACAGTGGGATTTAACGCTGGTCCTGCGAGCCCTGATCAAAGCTCCATTTGAGCCTCTGGATCAGGTTCAAATTAAATTCTTGTCTCTTAAAACAGCCCTGCTGCTGGCTTTAACATCCGCTAAGAGGGTGAGTGTTTCATCTGCCCTCTCTGTCGCTCCGTCATGTCTTAGAATTCAGGTTGATGGGCAGCTCAGCTGATTTAAGACCAAACCCAGCCTTTACGCCTAAAACATCACGAGCTCTTTTAAATCAAGAGCGATATCATTGGAGGGGTTTTTCCCTCCCCCCCACAGATCAGAAGAAGAAGCATCTTGCCATCTTCTCTGTCCTGTGCGGGCGTTGACGTGTTACATAGCGCGCACAGCTGTAATGCGCCAAACTCAACATTTGTTTGTGCATTATAGAGATGCACCTGCAGGTCGCCCGTTATCCACCCAGCGCTTGTCACACTGGCTGTGTGAGGCCATTTCTGAAGCCTACAGAGCATCAGATTTAGAGCCTCCTGTCAACCTCAGGGCGCACTCGACCAGGGGTATCGCATCTTCGACTGTCTTGCATAATGGTATGACAATGCAGGACTTTTGCACTGCGGCCGCTTGGTCAACACCCTGCTCATTCATTCGCTCTTATCTACGTGATGTGACGGCCCGTTCCATGACACATTCTGTCCTTAGTGCTCTAACAGAATGAATATTGTTGTTTTCATGGAACTCTGTTTAAGCTCACATCTGTCTGCATGCTTCACAGTGTGAGATGTGTATAAGTCACAAGTTGTGTCTGTTATTTTGGTTCTATTGTCACTAATCAGTTCATGACTATTGTTACCAATCAGTTCATTTGATTGATAATCAGTCATTTGTTATTATTAATCTGTCTATACTGCTCAGCCATGAACGCATAGTTACACAACATGCTTCTGTGCATGGCTCACATAATTACACAATGCGTAATTACGCACATAGGGAGCTAAGTGACAAGACGTTTTTTGGGCAAGCTTCTGCTTCATACGGTGTTCGAATGGACCCAGTGAGGCGAGGACCACATCTGCTTCGCCCTTAACCCACCAAGCAACAGCCTTAAAGGGTGAAGCTTATACGAAATAGAATGTTGGTTACGTACTGTAACCCCAGATTCTATGAGTATAAGCGTAGCCCTTTAAGCGTCGGGCCTCACTGGCTCCTAAATGGCTGAAGAAAAAGTTATTTTGGGAGCCGATTTCCCGCTCTTAACGTAATTTATACGGACCGGGTAGGGCCCACACAGCAGGTGGGCGTGGACTAAATTTTTCAATGCTAATGCTCCGCATAACGGGATAAACCCACCAAGCGACAGCCTTAAAGGGCTACGCTTATACTCATAGAATCTGGGGTTACAGTACGTAATCAACGTTTCTTATCACACTGCATTATTCTGCTAAGTGGGTTAGTTGGGTCCTCGTGAGAACCAGTTCATCCGACGTGGAGACATTTAATTACAGTTCGAGCTGCTGTCACAACAGGCTGGTGCTGGTGAACCCAATGGCAAGCAGGCGAGGACTCAGAATGGATATATAAAATAAAGAATTTATTAACAAAACAAAAGAGCTGACAGGGCAGCTAAACAAACATAAAATGATCAGGGGGTACTCACGATATAGACGGATCATTACCAGTGAACAGAAGACAATGCCAGGACAAGGGGTAAGAGAACCAAACAGGCTTAAATACAGGAAATGCCAATTAGACAAAGTGAAGGCACCTGTGAGTAATCACAGATGCCAAAGAAAAAGACAGAGGATGCAAGACATAAGCACGACACAAGATGGAGCTAGATACTAAAGAAACAAAAACCCTATAAAGATAGAAACAGAGAATTAGGGGAACGCAGACATAAACACAACACCAGATGGGGCTAGACAGCAGGGACGAAAACCACAACTCCTAAAGCTGCTGCGCCACATGAGCGAGACATCGTGCTCCTCTCCTGCAGTATCACACTTAACTTTGATACATTAAAGTAGGAAGAATGAAAGGTCTGTTGTTCCTCAAAGGAATGTACGTCGCCCTTTCATACCTGTTTTCGACTTAGATCACGTTAAGAGATTTTTGTCAAAGCTCAAAAATAACCTTATTCACACACAAAGTGATATCACGAGATGTAACCTTCAGAGTACGTGTTGGGATGACTCTCAGCTATCAAAGTTTAACTCCACGTCTGTGAAATTGAAATGGTTAAAGCAATTTTTGTGTCAACTAACGTTGAGTAACTGTGACAAACATCCCAAATAAGATTGACTTGAACGTTAATCAGTTGTGGATCTACATCTAACACAGTAGTCCCTCGTTTATCGCGGGGGATCTGTACCCTGAAGACCTGCGATAAGTGAAAAACCACAAAGTAGGAATAGTAGTACAAGTAGTATGTAGTAGTTTATTTTAGTATGTATATATATATATATATATATATATATATATATATACATACATATATACCTGCATATAACTGCAGGAGGAATCTTCTACATCTGTGGGTTGCACATGACACTTCCCCTCCCTGCCAGAGAAACTGCAGAAAGACCTGCTGCAGGGCCCCATCACGACGGACGTGCTGTTCTGAACCAATTTCAAGGCCATGCTTGAAAAATCAAAGAAGTCGGAGGAGGTGTCGGAGACTGTGCGCCACCTGATGAAGCCGCACTCCTCCTCCCACCCCCCCCCCCCCCCCCGCTGGAGGGATTATCGTGACCAGAGACAGCAGCAGAGATGCTCCACAGCTGCAGCAGCTTCCTACCGCCCCGCTCCGCCGCCGGCCCCTCCCGCCAGAGAACAGTCCTTCTCATCCCGGCAACCAGCGGCTCAGCATCTCCCCAGAGACTACCAACAGGCGCCGCCCTGGAACAACCAGCCGCAGGGCTCACGGGGGAGAAGATTTAAGAAATGACTCCCTGCGGAGGATGTGTGTGTGTATAATGACAACTTGAGTTTTGAAAAAAAATGAAAACATCATTCAGTGAATAAAGTGTCTGATTTCAGCCTGACTGTCAGTTTGAATGATCTCACAGTGGCTTCTCTGCACACATCCTCAACACAAAATGTGCCAGTGTCCTCAAACAGGTTTTTAAAATTCACCGCAGCTCGAGAAAACACACACAATGCCCGCTGGACACAGCAGCAAAAAATTAATTTTTTCGGCAGACCGAGTCCAGGAGAAAATCTCGCTCTCAGCCCAGGGTGTGTTCTGCCCCTTCTGACCGCAGCGGAGACAAACGCGTGTGCCCTCGGCAGCAGCAGCCCCCACCCAAGTGACGTCACATTGCTGAGGGCACGCACGCCTCCCCTCAGTGCACGTCAGCTCACATCAGTTCTGATGTGAGCCAGCAGCCTGAGCGTGGCACAGAGGGTTTTGACTTGACTGATGTCCGTAAAAGTCATGATGCATCACAAAGATGCGTGCCCGCTCCCAGAGCGTTACGCAGAGTGGCAGCAAGCGTGCTCCCTGAACAACATTCCAATATTTCCAAAATGCAGAAAGTTCCTGCGCTTCTCCTTTCAAGGGACCCAGTATCAGCACAACCTGGGCTTTGCCATAAACTGGGAGAAAGGCTCGGTTCTTCCGGCCCAGATGATCGTTTATCTGGGAGTAGAGCTAAACTCAGTCTCTATGAGGGCTCGTTTATCACAGACAAAAAACGAAGCTCCAAAAGACTAGCTCCGCCACGTAAAACCAGGCAGAGTAGTGACAGCTGTTTCTATCATGAAACTGTTGGGAACAGTGTTGTCAGCTTACACGGTGGCTTCGTTGGTTTTACTCCACATAAGACACCGCCGGAGATGGTCCACTCGCCTGTGCATAGATCCGGTAAGGCAAGAGAGGCGGATGATTTCTGTGCCCCCCTCCGTGGGAATCGACCTGAGACACTGGGAAAATCTCCTCACTCTGTCAGAGGGAACCCCTATCAGCAGACCTACGTCACACGTCTCAGTTTTCACAGACACGTACCTGTCAGGTTGGGGAGGAACGTCCCCGTCTCGGGCTGTGGGGTCGCGCTGTGGCCACATCACACAGCTTCTCATATAAACGTTTTGGAATGCCGCATGGGCGAATGTGATTAAACTTTTTGTTCCTGTGTTGCGGAATCAACATGTTCTGATTCACACAGTCAACAAAGTGTCTGTAGCGTACCTACACCGGCAGGGGGGCGTGCGCTCAGCCCTAATGTTACACATTGTGAGGCAGTTGCTGTGTTGGGCACATAAAAACCTGCTCTTCATCAGATGATATACATCCCCGGCGTCCTGAACAGAAGAGCGGACGTAATGTCCAGGGGCGGTCCGCACCACAGGGACTGGAGCCTCCATCCCGAGCTGATGTCTGAGACGTGGGAGAAATTTGGTAGAGCGGCAGGGGACCTGTTTGCCTCACGGGAGAACGCCCATTACCAACTATGGTTCTCACTGAGCCCATTGGACGAACCACCGTTAGGAGTGGACGCGTTTGCCCACAGCCCGTGGCCCAAAATGCTCTTTTGCGCTTTTCCCCCAGTCCCTCTAATATCACGGTTTCTGAACCGAGCTAGGGAGGAAGAACTGTCAGTTTTTCTGATAGCCCATGAGCGCGTGAGCGCCCCGTGCGCTCCAATCTTGCGACATCTGTTATCGGGTTGCCCGTGAAAACTGCTGTAGAGGGAGGACGCTCTCCTCCAGGTGGGGGGAGCGATCAGGAGTTACCCAGAAATAGGCCAGTACCTTTGGGTCTGGCCGCTGAACGGATCTGCTTAGAGAGGATGGGTTTCTCTCAAGATGTAGTGCGGACGATCCAGGATTCACGTGCTGCCGCCACCATAGCGCTGTACACATCAAAGTGGACAGCTTTTCAGCGCTGGTGTTTGGAGAAGAGTGTAGAGGCCATCTCATGTCCACTAAGTGGCGTGCTGTCCTTTCTGCAGCAGCTGATGGACAGAAATCTGGCGTTCAGTACAATTAAAACGTATGCTACAGCCATTTCTTCCTGTCATGAAGGCTTCGGTGACAGAATAATTTTTAATCACCCTCTGATGAAGCGTTTTCTAAAAGGTGTACAGAGGCACAGACCTGTGTCACGCCCTTTAACTCCTCAGTGGGACTTAACGATGGTTCTGCAGGCCCTGATCAAAGCTCCTTTTGAGCGGTTAGGTCAGGTTTCGATTAAATTCTTGTCACTTAAAACAGCCCTGCTTGACATCTGCAAAGAGAATGAGTGATTTATCTGCTCTCTCTGTTGCTCCATCATGCCTCAGGATTCAGGCTAACAGCTGATCTGAAACCTAACCCAGCGTTTATGCCTAAAAACATCACAAGCTCATTTAAATCGAGAATGATAACGTGGGAGGGTTTTTTTTTCCACTCCTCCCCACAAATCAGAAGAAGAAGCATCTTTTCATCTCCTCTGCCCTGTGCGTGCGTTGGCATGTTATGTAACACGTACAGCTACACTGTGTCAGACTCAACATTTGTTTGTGCATTATAGAGACGCCTCTGCAGGTCGCCCATTATCCACCCAGCGCCTGTCACACTGGCTGTGTGAGGCCATTTCTGAAGCTTACAGAGCATCAGGTTTAGAGTCCCCTGACAACCTCAGGGCGCCTTCGACCAGAAGAATCGCATCGTCTATAGCTTTGCATAATGGTATGACAATACAGGATATTTGCACTGCGGCCGCGTGGTCATGGACCTGTTCATTTATTCGCTTCTATCTGTGTGATGTGTCGACTCGCTCCATGACGCATTCTGTCCTCGGTGCTTAAACAGAATGAATCTCATTGTTTTCATGTGTTTTGGGATATATTTGTTTAAATAAAACCAGGATTCGGAAGAGTATCAGCACGATGGTCAAAAAGAAACACACAAACGCAGTTCTGCTAGAATAATTTGTGTTTTTATTACTCCGCCACAGATTAACAGCGTAAAAGCAAGCAAAGTACAATCATACTCAGATATACACACACACAAGTGTCGATTGTCATCAAATAGCTCTCACCGTGACACAAAGGCTGGAGAGCTGGTTCAGCCTGGGTGGAACCAAAACACCGACACAGCTGGGCGTCCTCGGCCGGAAAGACCCACAGCAGACTCTAACCTGGTAAACGTGCTTCTCCTACTTATATTCTCCCTCTCTCCCTGTATCACATTGAGAGTGTTCCCCAGTGAACAAAAACATGTTTACTTGTGTAATGAACTATATCTGTTGATATTATCCATAATTTAAACGGATTCTTTCATTTTTCTGGACTGAGTACTATCGTGCATTGAATGATTAAATGTGGACGGAAACGTGTTTTAATTTCTGACTCACCAACAACAGTGGGTCATTTATTAAAACGATTTAAAACAACATCACACATTTACATTAATTGGCAGATTGATTTCAACAACAGCTTAATTAATTAGCTTTACAATGAGAAACCATACGGCCATGGTATCACTTGAAGCTTTACAAACCAACAGACATTTCTGAGAATATCTGGACTAATTACTGGCAGATAGAAAAGTTTTAAAGATGGGAAAATGAAGTTTAAATGGAGAGAATGGGTGAGGGAAATGTGTCTGTATAACGATCGGCACTCTCCATTCGAACCCAGCTCCACCTCGGTACGCTTCGGTAGGAAATCGACTCGTTACCTCTCTGAAGATGAATCAGCTGGTACGGAGTTCCATTTAACGCTACCATTTCCAGCGTCTCCGTAGGATGGTTGGAAAACGTCCGGAGTAGTGACGGTACTTCGTTCAACACCACGCTCACCTCTCGGGTGGGCTCGCATGAGCTGTGAGCCCGTCAGAGTTCCACTCAGATGTGCAAGATTCCATAATTCCCACGAGACTCGGAACTTTGTTCTGCTTTCTGCGTTCCGAACTGCTTGGAACTAGGAAGTGTTGACCCTTTTAAAGAGGTCACTTCTGGTTCCTCTGAGAACTTCCTGATTGGCTGATAGAACCAACAGGGGTGTGGTCTTAGTGACGTAAGAGGTTATTAAAAGTCAAGGAGAAAGAGTAGATTGTTTTAAGAACAGACAGAAAGATGTTTTGAAGAAATGAGACTTTTTGGTGCCAGTTCTCCTTCTATCTGTCTGATAGAGATAAACATGACATTTCTTTCCAGTAAACATGTTTTTGACCGAAACTTGACTTTTGACCGACTTACTCCTTCTCATTTCAGACAGAGAATCAAAAATGCATCATTACTCTTGTAACAGACATTAACTTGATTTCTACTTTGAATGAGAATTAAAAATCATTTATACTGTTTCACAGTTGATTTAAAATGAGTAGTTCACTTCAACATTTAAAATGGTTTGAACTAAACACACTTTTGATTATCAAGATATTGTAAAATAGTAATGATAATAAAAAAGAGAGTGTTCTTTCAATTGATCAGTGCAGGACACACTTAGAAAGTCTCTGGATGAACTTAATTTTGTGTTTCTGGACTCAAATCAATGAAATAACAGTTATTGTCCCAGGAAGGCCCTCAGGGCCAGATTTTGACCTGAGGCTTAGTTCACTACACTTGAAACTCAGAGAAAACGGCAACTCCCCTCCATCTACGCGGGGGGAGTAAAGGCTCCTCTCATCTTGAAGAGAAACATGCTCCAAAGTGGAGTGTGAGGAGGATGCTCTCTTATCAAGGGAGCGATCACCCATCCCATCCATGTATGGAGGGGTGATGACTCACCTCTTATTAAAGCAAAAACACGTTTACTAAAACTGTCAGGATAACGTGAGAGTCCTATGGTGAAACATGTTTATCAGGAACCTGGGGCGTTGTGACCTAAGGGCAGGCCAATCCCCTCTGCCAAAACACTCCCCAAGAGTTTAATTAAACATTCCTTTAACACAACATCTTGCTCTCACAGTAACCCCACATTAGATGTCCACATGAAATGTTTTATTTTCAAGCTATAATATGGAAAGCATTTAAAAACATACAAAATAATATGGCATAAAAGCATATAAAAGCATTAAAAACATATTATTATATCATTCCACCCTTGTGTTTATGATATATTCCACTAATTTTGAAAATTATTCCCCTCAAAATCAAAATCTTCAGGATATCGCCTGCCAACCAAATGTTGGACAGATTCACACATAAAATTAAAAAATTCTAAACGGGAATTAAAACCCTGAAAAGTATGATTAATTACATTACCACTGTCATGATAATTCAATATCATGATATCCTCTGGGACTGTGGTGTCGATTGTAATGGTGGCGTTTTCTGTCCCAAACCAATGGTCCTCTATTATTAATGCTATTTTCATTACAGGGCTGTGTTATAAATTTTTTGATTGATTCTATTTTTAATCCTTCTAATATAAAAACAAGTGCACAGATTACATATGGTTAATACACCAAAACAAATTAACAAGATAAGCAAAGGAGGGGCTACGTATTTTTGCGCAGTTGATGACATTCCTATGAATATGTCCCACCAATGGTGAGCTGACGCTTGTTCTGTTAGCTTAGCCGCATGTAAAACCTTTCCTTGAGCAATGTAGGTGGACACTGTTAGATTAGACACGTTTGACTTATGCAACTCAATCATTCTTTTCAGCTCCGTAGACTCATTCAATGCACATTTGACACGGTCTAGGGAGACTCGCCAGGGTACGTGCAAAGTTTGCCATTGTACCTCTGTTAGTCGAGTGGTGGAACTGTAATTAGTTAATTGATAAGTCTGGTTGTTCCAAGTCCACAGATGTACACCATACACACATCCAGAGAAAGGCACCTTAGGTAATTGAGGATGACTCTTAATTGTAGCTATACACAGAGTATGTGGGCCTATCTGCCATAGCATGTCTCTAGCTGGTTCATGAGTCCAATCACACAATACCTCGTCTTTGGTTAAACATGGGTTAACATGACCTGTTTGTAGCATACAAACCACTCCTTTATCAGCCGTCCCGCATAGTTGCACGTCATAGGTGAGATTTGTCTGTGGCTCAAACCATTCACCCTGTATCCTGATGCATGCTCAACATACATTCACCCTGTATTTTTAAAAACCAATATCCTTGTACAGTTATTACATGTAAAACATGATACTTGCATACTGTAGTTATTTCACTTACAAGATACTGAACCCAATAACCTTCACACATATATTCAGTACATTCTGTCAATTCAGGTTTTAAGACCACCCAGTGAGTACTTGAAATGTTCCACAGCTTTCTCCACTCATGATGATTTGAGGTGATCACTATCCTCTGGAAGCATTATTTCTGCAACTGTGCATGTATGGTTTGCAGGGTACACGTGGTCCAGTTCAGCACCTGGGTTATGTTTTGGAGTACTTCTTCAGTGTTACCCCACATCTTCAACTGCCAGTTTATTTCTTTTAGCAGTATTTTGGCCGTTTCTTCTTGAGTCATGACTACTGAGGGCATCAAGACCCCAATTAGGGTAACTGCCAACAAGGCATGTTTCTCTCTTCTGTGTTGTTGGCAGTAAAGTCAAACTTTGTTCCATTTTTTCCATCTGGTTTACATGTACTGTTCTTATACATGTTATACAGTGGGGTTTCCACATAAATTCTAATCTGACATCCCTTAGGTATCGCTGGGATGGTTTACCTGTTGTAGCATGCCCGACACTTGTACATAGGACAGTCAGTTGTGATGTTCCCTATCAAGTAGCTTTTGTGTTTCAAACATGTGGAGTTACTTTGTCTGAGGAGAGGCTGACCAGGAACACCATGGCACCTACGACAAGGAACCTGATGCCCCAACAGCTTGCACTGCCAGTTAGTAGACACTTGCCACCACCTTCTCCCATGTTAGCTCCTGGGTGGTCCCAATCATCCAGTCAACAAAGACCAAGAAAACATCAAGCTGTAGAAACAAGAAAAACTACTTAAAGATAAAAAATGATCATTAGTTTTCTCTCAGGTAACATTTGTTTACAGGTACATTCACCCATTTTTCTTCCCCTGAATACAACACTGAAACTGTTGCATCTGCTCTATTTTGTCTCCTTTCTCTAGCACCAAGGGAATGTCACCCTGATGTCTACAGACCACACCCAACTCCCCTTGATAATCTGAATCAATTACCCCAGCTTGAATAATGAGTCCTTTCAAGGACAATCCGGATCGGGGTAAAATGTGTCCATACATTCCTTTAGGACATTGCAGGCCCAGACCAATTTTTATAACTTGAATTTGACCTGAAATCAATGTCACTGGCTCTAGAGTCCTCAGATCTAGTCCAGCAGATCCAGGAGTTGCTCTGACAGGCAACTCAGCTCTGTCATCAATTTTCCACATCCTGATTGGTTCTTTGTCTGGGGTGCTGTACACACTAATCGTCCGATTCAAAGGAGTGGTGCCTGGTGCAATGGGTCTGTTATTCAATTGAGACACAGCCTGCAACAAATTTACTTTCCAGTTAGTCAAATCATGTTTGTCATTTAATTTTCTCAGCATTTCTTTTAACAGTCCATTCATTCTCTCAATCAGCCCAGCAGCTTGTGGATGATAAGGAATGTGATAAATCCATTCAACATGTTGTTCCCCTTCCCAATCTTTAACTTGTTTTCCAGTAAAATGGGTCCCATTATCTGTTTGTATCTGAAGGGGAACCCCATAAAAATGATTCCATCATACTAAGACATTTTAAAGTAGATGTCTGATTTGCATATTTACAGGGATGAGTCACCAACACACCTGAATATGTATCTACAGCTGTACATACATATCTACACCCCTGTGACATGGGCAAAGGGCCAATGAAATCCATCTGCCAGATCTGACCTGGTCCCTTTCCTCTGTGTATTTGTCCCTGCACATGCTGTGGTGAACCTCTTTTCTGATGCTGACATGCTTCACATTGCTGTATTACAGTTTTTATGTCATCCGTTTTGTTCTACACAGTTATTGTTCCAGCAGGAATTACTCCGGGCTGCACCACATGTTCTACAAATAATCAGACAATTCTTCATAAATAACCACTTCATGCAAAAGTGTCAGCAATATAAAGGTTTTTTTTTATTTTTTATTTTTAATTACATTTAAAATTAACTTTTATTTATTAAAAAATAAATCCTTCTTCTGGTCTTGGCCCCACTCAGACTATTAGCTCATCATCCAAAAAAGTTCAATCTGGTCCTCTGGACATTCAAAATAAAAATAAAAAAAAAGAAAAAAACAAAAAAACAAAGCAAAAAGAATATAGAAACGTTTCGTCTCTCATCCAAGAGACTTCCTCAGTCTGAGGTGCTGTATTCAGCTCAGTCTCTTAAATAGCACCTTCTCAGAGTGGATCAACCAGTTTGCTGCTGACAACCAAAACCAGCTGCTCACATGCTCAAGAAGGACCATCAGCCTAACAATGGCTCATTAGCACACTGATGGCTGTTTACTATTCACAGAGGGCTGAGTGATACAATGCTGTGTTTGCTAGTATCACTCAGTTTGTAACTACTTCAGCTTGTTTCAGCTGATTTAACCATCGATACATTCAGCTCATTTAAGATTTACCACTTTGTTTTATGTAACTTGTTACTTTTTGTAATATTTAACATCATTAACTTTTTTATCATTTAAAAGAATAAAGGACTCAAACTGAATTTTACTTCAGCTGCTTGCTGCAGTTTTAGCTTTTAGCTATTCTTGCTACTGTTAGCTAGCCTTTTGCTACTTTTATTTTTATTGTTCTTTCGGCTGCTCCCTTAGTCAGGGGTCGCTGCATCGAACACGAAAATTTGGCAATTATTTTTACACCTGATGTCCATCCTGACTCAACCACAGACCACCGAGCTACCACAGCCCTCTGTGTGGAGCAGAGAGCTGCTGTCTGGGGGAGCAGATGGTGGGGGCTAAGGGCCTTGCTCAAGGGTCAAGTGGGGCAAATGAGGGTGGAGGCAGGTTTGGGTGCTTCACCTTTCCCACCCACATTTTGATGTTGTCGGTCTGGGGAGTTTTGTTATATATTAACAAAGTTCAGTCAGGTCCACTGGACGGATTCTTCTTTTTGAAATGTTTAATCTTTTATCCAAAAGACTTCTTCACTCTGAGGAACTGCATCAAACTGTCTTATAAATAACACCTTCTCATGATGGGTCAACCAGGTGGGACCACCTGAGCACCATCAAACTGGTTGAAAATCAGCTCAGATAAGGATTTCTTTCAAAATCAGAATTAAAACATCTCTGGATTTGTGGAAGAGCAAAGGGAGTGGAGGTCTGCACAGACATGAAGGTTCAGGCTGAAGCAAAGAGATTATTGACAATATGGACAAAGTTTTAGTCTAAGATCATATAATGCTGATAATAGACAGAGTTCATTTTGGTCGAACCTTGAAACAATGTTGTGCACAGCTTCATGCCTCAGACTGTGTTGTGAGTGACTCTCTGCTGCCATATCAGAGTTCAGACCACATCCTGTAAAACAGACCTAACTGTTGCCATTCTGTGTCTTTTTAAGGACCGTTGGTCGTGGCCTCTAGATGTACAATTACTTTTTGACAGCTTCATAAAAACCTGTCCCGTGTTTCATTAGATACTTTGCTAACAAACACACACACATGCATGCAGATAGAGACAAAACACCATCACCTGCCGTTTCCCCTTTAAATCAATAAAATAAGTAAAATATAATAATTTAATTTATCCTGATGCATGCTCAATAATCCAGGTAGAAAAATCCAAAAAAGTTCAATCTGGTCCTCTGGACATTCAAAAAAAACAAAAACAAAACAAAGCAAACAAATATAGAAACATTTCGTCTCTCATCCAAGAGACTTCCTCAGTCTG
>NC_056504.1:22271043-22285050 GCF_014905685.2 Nematolebias whitei
CACCTCAGACTGAGGAAGTCTCTTGGATGAGAGACGAAATGTTTCTATATTTGTTTGCTTTGTTTTGTTTTTGTTTTTTTTGAATGTCCAGAGGACCAGATTGAACTTTTTTGGAATCATTTAATTTGTTTCTTGGGAGACAGAAAGTCCAGTAGAATAAATGTAGAGCTGATAAATGAAGTGATGTAGTGATGTTTGTCAAAAGGAAACACACAGCAGGTTATTGTTCTTGGTACAGTCAAGAATAAAATAATAGAAAGCCCAAGACATTTAATTAAAACGTTCACAGCGCCCCCAGGTGGACGCTCAGGTGAAGTGCAGCATGCTGTCCTCGCATTCCTTTGGCACCATCACCTTGTAGCTGTGGCATGAAAGTTTGTAATTGTTGCCGTTGTTGTTGTCCCAGTAGTCACATCCTTTGACGGAGTAGCAGACGGCAAATTCCAAGATGGCTCCTGGCTGCAATATGAAGGGTGGGACAGGCAGATGAAACCTGAACAGGTCTGTGTCCGAGGCAGCACACCCCTCGGGATGCCCGGCCGACACCCAGGAGGCTGCTGTGTCTGTGTGTGTCCTCCAGTTGGTGAAGGAGTAGTGCACTGTCACCACTTTCTCATAAGCCAGGTTGAGCACCTGCACGGTGCCCATGATGCCGTGCTCTGAACACATCACCCGATCCACGCACACTCTCTGAGCATGGAGACGCTTCAGGAAGTCTGGCCGCGCCCCCAGGTTTTCAGGGAAACAGGGCTTGAAATAAGGCAGGCTTAGCTCCACTGACTTTCCAAACGTTAGCTCAGAGCTCATCATCAGTCGAAACATAACGTGTTGGGGTATCAGGAGGTGCTCTTGAACTCGGAATACCTTAACTTCTTCCAAATCCAGACCCAGCGCATCCACAAAACGTACACGACCTCGCCGTAGCTCCCTTTTTGTGTCCGAACATGTAGAAAGGGACTGAGCTCGTTTCCTCCTGATCGCGCTTATTGGAGTGTCACTGGGAAGGTGCTCCTCCAAATCTCGTTCCTGTATGGAGGAAAGTCTTGGGGCAGGGGGGCGGATCGGGACAGGAGCTTTAGAAGGTTGTTTCCTGGGATCGTAGATGTCTCGCAGGCAGATGGTTGAGGTTACCCTGGGACCACCAGCAGACTCTGCCATGTTCTTCTCTTCAAATGTACCTTCAACAAAGACAGCCCAGCTTTACACAATTTCAGGTCAAATATTCTAATTTGTCTTTTTAGTTAGTTTCTAGTTAGCAATCAACTTTTTATACCACATTTTGTCACATTGCAACCAGAGTCTTCATCAATTCTCTATTTTTAATATTATAACTATTTGAGAAATCAACACAAAGTTGCCCTTATCTATAAAACGTAAAGGATATGATGCATGTCAGGTCCTGTGAATGGTTTCTTTGTGTTGAAACATTTCGTCTTTTATCCAAAAGACTTCATCAGTCTGAGGACCCACAACAAACTCAGTCTTATAAATAGTACCTTCACATAGTGGGTCAGTTTGATGGTGCTCAGATGGTTTCTGGATGGTTTCCATATTTTGGATGAAAGACGAGACGTTTCAGCAAAAATAATCTGTCCACAGGACCTGACTGAACTTTGTTGGATTTTCTAACTGGATTATTGAGCATGAACTTTGATAGATATGATGCATAGTTTTTAATAAATAAATAAAAATCTGAAAAGTGTGACATGGATTTGTGTTCAGTCTTCCTGATTCAGTACTCTGTAGGACCATCTACTGCAGATCCAGCTGCAAGTCTTGAGGTTTGTCTCCAGCAGTTTTGCACATCTACAGTAAATTCTGACATTTCTGCCCTTCTTATTTCAAATGAGTTCAAACACAAGCAGATTATAAGATCAGCAGGATCTCAGTTGGATTTAGGTGTGGACTTTAACTTTGCCGTCATGACACGTTTGTGTTTTGATCCGACTCATTCCAGTGTAGTTCTGGCTGATGTCTTGGGTCGTCGTCCTGCTGGTAGTTGAACCTCTGCCCTGTTCTCAAGTCTTTTACAGGCTTTCTTCCAGTCTTGTTCTGTTTTCTTTAGCTCCATTCATCTACCATTACTGCTGACGAGAAGCATCCCCATAGCATGATGCCGCCACCACCATGTTTTACAGAAGAGATGGTGTGTTCAGAGGGATGTGCAGCTGTAGTTTTCTGACACACATAATGTTGTGCATTTAGCAAAAATCAAAAATCAGCTCTAAAAATATTAACCATAAAAATCTTATTAAAATAAACACAACTACTTTACCAGAACAAAAGAATAAAAACATGAAATGAGGACTACTGCACATCAGATCTCTTTCCTCTAAATCCCTTTTAGTCAAAGTTCAGTTTTGGTCTGAAGTGAGAAGAGCAGTTTCTTCCATGTTTGCTGCATCTCCTTCATGCCGCATAACAAACTGCAGCAGGACTTCTTCTGGTTTTCTTTCAACATGTGTTTTCTTCTTCCATAGAAACCATTTGTGGAGGACAGGAGTAACCCTTGTCCTGTGGACAGATTGTCCCTCATGAGCTGTGGATCTCTGCTGCTCCTCCAGAGTTACTTCTTGGCTGTTTTCAAGTTTAATGCTTTGTGTTTAGCTGGTGGTGGTGGGGGTGGGGGGGGGGGGTCATGTTTGCGAAGGTCTGCAGCTGTGCCAGGATCTTTCTATATTCAGATGATGGATTGAGTAAAGCTTGGGTATTGTTTTATAACCTCACCCCAAGCTGCTCAACAGCTTTATTCCTGACCAGTCTGATGTATTCCTTGGTCTTTATGATGCTGTTTGATCATTAATGCTTTGTAGCAGTCCTCTCAGGCCTTCACAGAACTGCTGGATTTATTCTGACATTAAACTTGATGGACTTCTGACAGGAAATCCATGGATTGTTTTTCATCCACTTCACAATAACGCACCATGCAGGTGTGGATTCTCAGTCATCCAGGACATGGTAACAATAATATTAATAATAATAGTTAATGAACAGAAAATAAAGAAATTAAACAAATCTAAACGAGTAGACTTGATTCCAAGCAAGGAACTCCATCCTCAATTTGTTTTTAATAAAGAAAAGCTAACTAGACCGGAAGCAAAAAGTCTTTAACTACAGAATAAAAGTCCAATTGTTTTGTTTTTATTTATCATGCACTACTTTGTGTCGGTCTATCAAATACATTTCCATTAAATATGTTGAGGTTTGTGGTTAAAACATGACACAATGTGTTCATGTAGTATAAATACCATTGAACATGCTGAACAACTGTACCTTTACGGTGGGCTTGTGTTGAGCTGTGCTCGTTCATGTGACCTTGCGTGCTCTCTGGGAGTTGTTTTGGACCCAGCTGCAGATACATGATGAGAGCAGACAACCTCTGCCTGCAGATGCAATGCTCCGAAGAAAGCAAGATGCAAAGCCTACAGAAAAAAAATTAACCAAAAAAAGCCACTGATTGATGACCTCAAGATGACTAAGAAATAAAAAGAAGTTTCAAACAAACCCGCCAAAGACCACACCACCAAGGAGGCTTCACCTCCTGACATATAACATGAGACCTGAGCGGGGGCTGGGGGGGTCTGTGTGCGTATTTATAGCAGCAGGGCGGTGTTTGTGTCTCTGAAGTGTTTTCTAAAGTTCTGCTGCTAATAAAAGATTCATCATCTTTTACAGCACATCTCCAGTTATTGACAGGTTTGTTGGTGGCATCAAACTCAAACTGAGTGTTTATTGTAACTAATTTATAGATTCTAAATGTCACCTTTGAGTTTTCTAACAAAACATTTTTTCAATTCAATTCAAAAATACTTTATTAATCCCAAAGGGAAATTAAATGTTGTAACTTGTAATCCTCATTTCATTGAGATTTTATAGATACTAATTGATGTAGGCAAGAAGGATCTCTTGTAAAAGTCCATCCCACAGTGGATCCAAAGAAACTGGCCGCAGATGTTGTCCGATCCATCCACCCAGACTCGGCGGACCTCTCGGATCCCCCGGGCCGCAGGACTGCCCGAATGCCGGACAGAACTCCTCCCTGAGAGATGGCCCCTCCTTCCAACAGCCTGCAGAGCTCCTCATTGCTGCAGACAGACGGCTGCAAGTGCCGGGGGACAATCCTGGTCCTTCTGCTGTCACGAGACGTGTTTCTTGCCAGTTTCATCTCCTAAATAGCTCTTAGGATCTCAGTGGTCAGGCACTCGAGCACAGCTGGCAGGTAGATGGGAATGCATCCACGGAGCCTCCTTTTCAGCTCATTTGAGATTTGAGCTGTAGTTGAGATATTGTTTGAGCTTTTGAGATGGTAATCAGCTGCTCCTGGTTGTAAAAAAAACCCCACCATTTTGCCATGGTTATGCATCAGAACAAATGTCCAAAAGTAAAAAAGTTTCAGTAAAGTACCCGGAGAAAACCCACGCATGCACAGAGAGAACATGCAAACTCCACCCAGAGAGGCCCCCGGACCGAGGTTTGAACCAGGGACCTGCTCACTGATAGGCAACAGCTCTACCAGTTGCGCCACCGTGCTGCCCCCAGAGGAATCTATCATCCAAAAAAAGTGATTTACATCCAGCAAAAGAGGAATTAAAGTTTTGAAAAGCAAAACCTCAGAATGAAAGTAACAGAGCTACTCCAGCATGCAGCTACCCTGAGCTGCACAATTCTAGAAAGCCTGTTATCTCAGGTGTAACAAACTTATATCAAATGTCTAATCCAAGTGATTTACTTTGAATTTATCTGACAGGTTTTTTCATTCAACCTTTATTTCTACAATCTAAAAAAGTTAAGTCTGGTCCTCTGGACATTAAAAAAACAAAACAAACAAAAAAAAAATTTATAGAAATGTTTTGTCTTCTATCTGAAAGACTTCCTCAGTCTGAGGTGCTGTTTTCAGCTCAGTCTTATAAATAACACCTTCTCGTAGTGGATCAACCAGTTTGCTGCTGACAGCCAAAACCAGCTGCTCGCATGATCAAGGAGGGACCATCAGCCCAACGATGG
Organism: Nematolebias whitei; assembly: GCF_014905685.2. Taxonomy (NCBI): domain Eukaryota; kingdom Metazoa; phylum Chordata; class Actinopteri; order Cyprinodontiformes; family Rivulidae; genus Nematolebias; species Nematolebias whitei. Next base: position 22,276,048 of record NC_056504.1, read on the forward strand.
ATCATTAGCACCCTGATGGCTGTTTGCTATTCACAGGGGGCTGAGTGATACTAGCAATAACAGCATTGTAAGAGGGGGACAGTTGAACAAGGAGGCCTCCAACCCTGTTTAATGATGGACATTTTTTTTTTTTTTTTTCACAAAGATGGCCTCCTTTACTCCTCTCTCAAACCATCGTTCCTCTCTATCCAGGATGTGAACATCTTCATCCCTGAAAGAGTGACCGCTGGCCTGGAGATGAGTGTAGACCGCAGAGTCCTGGCCTGATGATGTTGATCTTCTGTGCTGGGCCATCCTTTTGGCCAATTGCTGTTTAGTTTCCCCGATGTAAGACTGATCACCTCCTGACACTGAACAGCATACACAATATTACTCTGTTTGTGCCGGGGGACTGGATCTTTGGGATGAACCAATCGTTGCCGTAATGTATTTTTGGGTTAAAAGCCACTGGGATGTTGTGTTTAGAAAATAAACGTCTCAGTTTCTCTGATATTCCCACAACATATGGAATGACCACTGGTCTGGGTTCCTCCTTTTCACCTGATGGCTGACTGGAGTCCTGTTTGGGTTTCTTCTTTGCTTTCAGGAAGGCCCAGTTAGGATATCCACATTGCTCTAGAGCAAGGGTCTGCAACCTGCGGCTCTGGAGCCACATGTGGCTCTTTGGTCTCTCTGCAGCAGCTCTTTCAAGCTTTGACCAAAACTTAGATAAAACTGAATTTTATAAGATGATATACCCACAACAAAATATTACTAGTTTTAGCAGTTTTCCTATCATTTCCTTTACAATTATGTGGATACTAGTAATAATACACAGATTAAATTATACTCACTTTAACTTTATGCTTTATTTCTTCAAAGTAGGGATACTCAATTTCTCCACAATGGACTTGTGACCTGTCCAGGGTGTCCCCCGCCTCTCACACAGTGATAGGTGGACATGGGCGCCAGTGACCTCTGTGATCCATAAAGGAAGAAGCAGGTAAAGATAATGGATGAATGGATGGAATCCAGTCTTTTCTTTTGTCTCAAAATGTAAAAATATCAATAAATATTAACAATCATTGTATGTTTTTAGTTTTATAATTTCATACCTACTGGCCAGAAAAGCCCCCTCTAACAAACTTAAAGTGGCCCATGGGCCACCAGTTGATAATGACAATTGTAGCAGGTTTTGCGGCTCTGGGCACGTTTAATTTAGTGAACGAAAGGGCAGAAATGGCTGTTTTGATCGTAAAGTTTGCAGATCCCTGCTCTATAGCTTGTCTTGTGTGGGATTTCTCCTTCTGCCTGGCTCCTGAGTTAGTGGGGACACTGTCTGCTCTGTGGTACAGAGTCCTGATGACGCCTAACTTGTGCCCCAAAGGGTGATAGGAGTCAAACTGCAAATACTGGTCTGTGTGGGTGGGTTTGCAGTACACCTCAGTTTGAAAATGTCCTCTATCAGAAACTGGGACATCACAGTCCACGAAAGCCAACCTGACATATTTTTACATTTTCTCGTGTGAACTGTATATATTTATTCACAGAGTTGATATGATCAGTGAAATGTTGGACTTCCTGAGATTTAATTTTAACAGGTGTTGTCAACATACCTGAACCAATGACTCGGTGGTGTCCCTGAAAAGGACGTCAATGCTCTCTTTTCTACCTCCTCCATGTACAGGTTGGCCACAATAGGAGAAACTGGAGACGCCATAGCACACCCATGTTTCTTCTTATAATATTGGCCCCCATATGTGAAGTAGGTTGACTGCAGGCACAGTTTCAAGAGTTGACACAGTTGTTCTGTGGAAAGCATGGTCCTGCTGCTCAGAGTGGTGTCTGATTTTAGAATCAGAATCAGAATAAACTTTATTGGCATTGCACCGAGATACAATGCGAACATGTACGTACAGTAGTCCGAAAGATGGGCGGAGTGCACGAAGCTACAACTATAGAAAGCACGGCCTTTTCTTATCCTTATTCAGAATAATATTTTTGAGATAAGAAAATGGGGAGAAACATGAGGGTAGATAGTGGTATTACAAAAAAAAGATCTTTCACATCTTGTCTATCAGGACACGATTTGAGACATCAAAAAACCTCTACCAGCAAGCACAATTAAAACATGACTAAAACATTAAAACATTTGCATTTGACATCAAGGTGTTGAGATTTGTCCATGAGCGTTTTTCAGATCAGCCACAGTTTCTGAAGATGTTGTTTCAGCCAGCAGTTCTGATAAGCTTGCAAAGAAAGTTCTGGGGGTGGGGTGGGGGTGGGGGGGGTAGATGAAGCTTTTGTCCTTGGTTACCCATGTCCCAGGAGAAATTTGATAGGCGGCCTGTCTCCGAGGCCGTCGGGGAGTCTGATTCAGATAAGCTTGATTCTTGTTTTGCTTCAGGCATAAAGATTACTTTTTTCCAGCCTTGAGTCCATCTGGGCGTTCTGGTTCCGAAAATGCCTAATTGTGGGATTCCATTCCACTGATCCATGCTATGAGTCTCCTTCAAGGTTGAACCCACCACGCTGATGAGTCCCAGAAGCCGCAGGTGGCCTGCGATTCTCATAAATCTCCTCCACCTTACGGTTTAGCTCGTAAACCAGATGATTTAAATCCAAAAAAGTTCAATCTGGTCCTCTGGACATTCAAAAAAACAAAAAACTAAAGAAAGCAAAAAAATATAGAAACGTTTCGTCTCTCATCCAAGAGACTTCCTCAGTCTGAGGTGCTGTATACAGCTCAGTCTCTTCAATAGCACCTTCTCAGAGTGGATCAACCAGTTTTGCTACTGACAACCAAAACCAGCTGATCACATGCTCAAGAAGGGCCATCAGCCTAACAATGTATCATTAGCACCCTGATGACTGTTTACTATTCACAAAGGGCTGAGTGATACTAGCAATCACAGCATTGTAAGAGGGGGACAAATGAACACGTAGGCCTCCACCCCTGTTTAACGATGGACGATTTCTTTTCACAAAGATGGCCTCCTTTACTCCTCTCTCAAACCATCGTTCCTCTCTATCCAGGATGTGAACATCTTCATCCCTGAAAGAGTGACCGCTGGCCTGGAGATGAGTGTAGACCGCAGAGTCCTGGCCTGATGATGTTGATCTTTTGTGCTGGGCCATCCTTTTGGCCAGTGGCTGTTTTGTTTCCCCAATGTAAGACTGATCACAGCCCTCCTGACACTGAACAGCATACACAACATTACTCTGTTTGTGACGGGGGACTGGATCTTTGGGATGAACCAGTCTTTGCCATAATGTATTTTGGGGTTTAAAAGCCACTGGGACGTTATGTTTAGAAAATAAACGTCTCAGTTTCTCTGATACTCCCTCAACATATGGAACGACCACTGGTCTGGGTTCCTCCTTTTCACCTGATGGCTGACTGGAGTCCTGTTTAGGTTTCTTCTCTGCTTTCAGGAAGGCCCAGTTAGGATATCCACATTGCTCTAGAGCCTGTTTTGTGTAGTATTTCTCCTTCTGCCTGGCTCCCGAGTTAGTGGGGATGCTGTCTGCTCTGTGATACAGAGTCCTGATGACTCCTAACTTGTGCTCCAAAGGGTGATGGGAGTCAAACTGCAAATACTGGTCTGTGTGGGTGGGTTTGCGGTACACTTCGGTTTGCAAATGTCCTCTATCAGAGACTGAGACCTCACAGTCCAAGAAAGCCAACCTGCCATTTTTTACATCTTCTCGTGTGAACTTGATGTATTTATCCACAGAGTTGAAGTGGTCAGTAAAATGTTGGACTTCCTGAGATTTAATTTTAACCCAGGTGTCGTCAACATACCTGAACCAATGACTTGGTGGTGTCCCTGAAAAGGACGTCAAGGCTCTCTTTTCTACCTCCTCCATGTACAGGTTGGCAACAATAGGGGAAACTGGAGATCCCATAGCACACCCATGTTTCTGCCTATAATATTGCTCCCCATATGTGAAGTAGGTTGACTGCAGGCACAGTTTCAAGAGTTGACACAGTTGTTCTGTGGAAAGCGTGGTCCTACTGCTCAGAGTGGTGTCTGATTTTAATCTTAAACTGACAACCTCTACTGCATCATCAACAGGAATGCACGTAAAGTCTCTTGGATGAGAGACGAAACGTTTCTATATATATTTTTGCTTTGTTTTGTTTTTTATTTTTTTTGAATGTCCAGAGGACCAGATTGAACTTTTTTGGATTTTTCTACCTGGATTATTGAGCATGCATCAGGAGACAAGACTGAGGTTTTGGTTTTTGGACCTGAGCACTTTAGGAATGAAATTTTCAGTCTTTCTCCCTCCTTAGATGGCATTAATCAGTCCTCCAGCTCTAATGTTAAAAATCTTGGTGTTATTTTTGATCAGGACATGTCTTTTATCCCCCACATTAAAAATTTTACTAGAACTGCCTTCTTCCATCTGTGTAATATCGCTAAAATTAGAAACATCTTATCTAAAAATGATGCAGAAAAACTGGTTCATGCATTTGTCACATCTAGACTGGACTATTGCAATGGTTTATTATCTGGATGTCCAAATATGTCTTTAAAACGTCTTCAGTTGATCCAAAATGCTGCTGCCAGAGTCTTAACCGGAGTTAGTAGGAGAGATTATATTTCTCCAGTTTTAGCTTCTCTCCATTGGCTCCCTGTCAAATCCAGAATAGAATTCAAAATCTTACTTCTAACCTACAAAGCTCTCAACAACCTGGCTCCGTCTTATATTACAGATCTTATTGTTCCATAATTTCCTAACAGAGCACTTCACTCTCAGACTGCAGGTTTACTTGTGGTTCCTAGAATTTACAAAAACAGAATGGGAGGCAGATCTTTCAGTTCTCAGGCTCCTCTCTTGTGGAACCAACTTCCAATGTCTGTCCGTGATGCTGACACATTATCCAGTTTTAAAACTAGGCTAGACTTTCCTTTTTGCTAAATCCTATAGTTAGGGTCGGCTTGGGTTTCCTGAGCTGTCCCTTAGTTATGCTGCTAAAGGCTTAGACTGCTGGAGGACAAACTGACCACAATTTTCACTCTGCTACTGTCTTTACTTACTCTGCTCAACCTGTTTTGTATTTGTAATTGTTGTTTCTATACTTAACATGTGTTTTTTTTTGTCTTTCATATACACCTGGACCTACCATTCTGTGTTCGTCTGTCTCTCCTTCCTGTCCTCTCAACCAGCCGGTCAAAGCAGATGGCCGCTTGTCCTGAGCCTGGTTCTGCTGGAGGTTTCTTCCTTTTAAAAGGGAGTTTTTCCTTTCCACTGTTGCCACTGTGCTTGCTCAGGATGGGAGACTGCAACAAAGCCATGATTCAATTGTCTGCTGGATTCCTTAGATAGAGAACTTTACTAATTGGCTTTTATGTATGTGAATGTTTCTATAAAGTGCCCTGAGACAACTTTGTTGTGTGTAGTGAACAATGAATGCATTTTCTGATTTTCTGTCTTTGAATGAGCAAGTGTAAGTTGGTCCAAGGTTGGAGTCAAACGCAAAAAAAGTTGTTGGAACGAACTGTCATGTTTTTAAATCCTCTCAGACGTAAATATAGAGGCTGGCACCTGTTTTCCCCCAACTCGCCTAAATATTCCTCTCGTCTGTCTTTAAAACATTTTCAATCTGTTCCATAACATTCTTGCTGTTTTTCTGACTTCTAGTGACCTCTTACGTCACAAAAACACACCCCTGTCTGGTCGATTTTGACCAATCAGGAACCTCCCAAATGAACCGGAAACAGAACTCTTTAAATGTCGGTACTTCCTAGTTCAAAAGGGCTTCAGTCGTTTGCAGCTCCAGTCCAGTGCAGTCGAGTTCAGTTCTGGGAGCAGAACCGAACGGAAGAAGTGCTGGGAGAACAGAAGTCCAGGCATGATCCAGAGCTCTTCCGAGTCTTGTGGGAATTATGCTATCTTCCACATCTGAGTGGAACTTCTGACGGACTCCACTCGTGCGAGTCCACCCGTGAGGTGAACTGTTGTTGATGAAGTCCCACCACCACTCCGGACGGTTCTCTGCCATCCTACTGAGACGCTGGACCGGTAGCGTGAACTGGAACTCCGTTTCCACTGATTCATCGTCAGAGAGGTAATGAGTCGAGTTTGCTACCGAGCGTACCGAGGAAAGCTGGGTTCGAATGGAGGGTGCCGTTCTGTTCAACACTTTCACTCACACACCATTTCCCTCCCTCTAAACTTCATTTTCCATCTTTAAACTCTTCTATCTGCTAGAAATCATTCCAGATATTTTCAGAAATGTCTGTTGTGAAGTAAAGAAAACCATCGCCGTATGGTCTTCTAATTGTAAACTCGCTAATTAAGCCATGTTGTTGTTGAAATCATTTTGCCAAATTAATGTAAATGTGTGATGTGTTTAAATCGTTTTTAAATAAATGACCCACTGTTGTTGGTGAGTCAAAGATAAACATGTTTCCGTCCACATTTAATAATTCAACACATGATATTATTCAGTCCAGAAAAATGAATGAATCCGTTTAATTTATGAATATATCACAGCATATGTTCATCTACATCTGGTGACCCGTACGGGGATCGAACCCGCGACCTTGGAGTTATCAGATTGTTGTTATTCTACATACTGGTGGCCCGTGACAGGTTCGTAAATGGACTGTATTCGTGTAACAATTGAATTATCATGTTGGCATGAAATGAAAAGTGCAGAGTTGCTGTGTGAAACGCAGCGTTTTTTTGCAGCTGCAGTGCAGAGAAAATACAGCAAGGTTCTGGCAGCTAGTGATGTTTTGAAAGCTGAAATAAAGTCAATGTGTCTTTTTGAAAGCTGAATTTGTACATCTGTTGTGTAACAAGAAGCTGGGTTTGTGTTAAAACGCTTTATTCTGTTTAAACTGTGACCCAGATGTTGGTTCTGGTCCGGCTCGGTTCTGATAAGTCCGAACGAGTGTTTTAAATGGATGGAGAGACGTTTTAAGGACTGAGCGCAGTCTCAGTGGAGCTTTGAGAGCTTATTAGTTACATTTTTAACAGAAAATGGTACATTTTGACAGTTTAAAAGACGAAAAGTTGACCGGAATGTTCATGCTAAATGCTAAGACGCTAGCTGGAAAAACGATCAGCGATTGGTCAAAAACCGCTGAGTTGGGTCGCTCTGATACGCTGAGAAACGAGTGACGTGTCTGCGTCACTTCCTCTGAGTCAGCGATATAAAACCCACCCCCGCTGTTTGTCTCTGTGATTGGTTGAAAACGGCCGTGTGGAACGCTCTGATACGCTGAGAAATGAGTGACGTGTCTGCGTCACTTCCTCTGATGTCAGGTTGTAAAGCTCGGTTGAACCGAAGCCTTTTCTGTGCTTAAAATCACTAAAAAAAGCTGCCACATGTCCCCAAAACTCATGTTTCATGCAAAGACGTCGTGCTTGTTGAAACAACGCCACGTTTAAGCTTTAAATCCATTCAGAAATGTTGATTTAACCGAGTTTAGCCGATGCTAATTTTAAGCTAAGCGGCTAACGACAGGATGTCAACAGAACGTCCACAGGAAGTTGTCATAGGCTCCTGCTGGTATAAAGCTAACACCACCACCTGCTGTTGGAAACTTGAAATCACAGTTTCACTTCGTTTTTAGGTTATTTTGGTGAAATTAGACGTGCTTATTTCTGTCAGACGCATTTTTGAGTTAATAAATGTTCTTCAAGCTGAATTATTACTGTTATCTTGCATTTAAAAAGTGATGAAGGTATTTATGCCAGAAGGGCATTTACCAAAACATTTTTCATTCACTGGTAATTCCTCTGACGGAGGTGCAAAATGAAAAATTAGAAACTTTTTAAAAGATACAGTCCAGATATTCACAGAGTTGATAAAGTTTACTCATTTGCTGAAAAGATAATACACGTTTAATTGCTAGAACACTAAATAAGCGTAATTATATCAGAAAAAGAAACGTTTCTGATTTATTTTTACCACCTAAAACAACACATCTTCATATTTAATTTTAAATACAAGATAATGGCAGGAAAAGAGGAGTATAACAGTTTTCCTGAACGGGAGACTGATTACTCCTCATCATCATTTTTCTTTTTCTTTTCACCCACCTGGTTAATGAGTAACTGTTAAAATAGCGAATTTCTGGAAAAAAACGGCTTAAGAAAGCGTTTTAAAACTAAAGTTGCTTTAAACTTTTAGAAAAATTGCAGGTTTATTTCATGTTAAGTGCTTTAGAGTAAATATCACTAAGAAGCTGGTTCTTGTATCTGTTAAAAATAAGCACATTAAAAAGTAACACTGCAGAGAAGCATTTACTTAAGAATATTCATGAATTGGGGTAAAACCTACAAATAGGTGCCCACATTTGAATAAGTTGACTTATTACAGTACTTGAGTGAACCCAGAGCTAAAAAGTGTGTGAACCTCACATGACACTTGCATACAAATATTTACCAGTTAAAAAAATCTGAAGTTGGCAACTGTTTATCAGATAAGTGCTAGAACAGTGAATAACCATGACAGGTGTGATAGAAAAGGATTTTGATCCTTGTGAGATGAAGGACTGTTTAGAGAGAGCGTTGACGCTGCTCACAGGATCCTTACATCCACATGGCGAACAGGTGGACAGCATGAACCCAAAAGAGTTATTGGACAATCTGAAGGAGGTTGCAGAGAGTGTGACCTCTACAGACATAACAAGGTCAAGCTATGAAAAGCTGGCTAAAATGGCAATTTTGATGAAAGCATCATTCTATGCTATGGTAAACAAGGCTGAACTGTTTTCCACAGCATACTTTGCATTAAGACGGGAGCACGGTGAGACAATGTCACAAGTTTCCCGCTGCAAAGCTGAGATAGACGTGCTTAAAACACAACTTTGCCATGCAGAAAGGAAATATGGTGAGAGGCGTGGACAGAATGTGGAGACACACTGGGCTTCAGACCCAAATCTCCTCACATCAAACACCCCTCCATCCATACCTAAAGTGGTAGGGACAGACCTGAACAGGTTTTCACTGCCAACCATGCAACAGCGTGCATGGAAACTTCCTCTTTCAATAGATGTT
>NC_056504.1:22285150-22286364 GCF_014905685.2 Nematolebias whitei
GAGGGGCGCAGTGTCTAATGCTTTGTAAAGTTTAAGGAGTATTTCTGGCTTCAAGGTCTTGGCCCGCTTTGCGGTCACAGTGCTCCTTGTTGGTAATAAATCACCAGCTCCTCATCCGTTGTTCTGGTAACCATCAAACTTGTTTTTCACTGCTCTCACGCGATCCGGTCAGGGAAAAGGTATAAAGGAAGTGTGACAGGCAAGGGAATTTTGGAAGTCTTGTGTGGACCAGCGCGCGGTGCCATGCAGTTGTTGATGTGAGTTCTGTCATTTGGATCGAAAGGCTTCCCGATCATTTGTCACGGTGAGAGATACTCATATCAATTTGTGTGTTAAGAGTGTACCAACTGTACATGACTTTGCTTGGCTGTTTTCTGTGGCAGGTTAATAAATGACAATATTATTCCTAGCAGTAACAGTCTCTGTGTTTTATTTTTCCTCTTGTCTGAATATCTGGTGCCGATCGTTCACGAACCCTTTGATAAAGAATTTCATAATACAGTAGTTCATCCCTGTAAACATGCTAATCAAACATCAACAATTAAGTGTTTACAGCTCATTGAGCAGTTTTATGGTATACCATTACAAATGCAAACCGATAATGGTACACATTTCACAGGAAATCAGGTGAAAGAATGGGCTGCTGACCATCATGTTGAATGGGTGTATCATATTCCTTACTATCCACAGGCTGCGGGGCTGATTGAAAGAATGAATGGACTGTTGAAAGAAATGTTGAAAAAACTAAGTGTGAAACATGACTTAACAAATTGGAAAATGAATTTGACACAGGCTGTTTTTAAAATAAACCCAGGCCAATTGCCCCTGGAGTTACTCCAATGAACAGAATGGTCCAGGTGCCTGTCACACCTGACAAAGAACCAATTAGAATGTGGAAAATTGATGACAGAGCAGAACTTCCAGTCAGAGCAACGCCTGGCTCTGCAGGACTAGCTTTAAGAGTAATGGAAACTATCACCCTAGTCCCAAATCAGATTCAGGTTGTACAAACAGGTTTGGGACTGCAATGCCCTAAAGGAATGTATGTGTCATGAATCACGTCCCTGTGTTTAGATCTTTATCACTCTGTTCACTAGTTCTGGTTTCTCAGTCCTGTTCTGTTCTTTTCCTCCTCACTCCTAATCTTCTTCTACCTGGTTCTCATGTGTGTGTGTGTGTATGTGGAGAACCAGTCTGTCCACTCTGCATGTTGG
>NC_056504.1:22286374-22294371 GCF_014905685.2 Nematolebias whitei
CTCTGCTTCGTAGAACTGTTCCCGCTATCCAACCGACACCAGAACCCAGACCGGCACCAGGACCGGCTGTCACTTCCTCCCTTGAAACAATAAACACATTATTATTTATCGTCATTCTGTTGTGTTGTGATATTGGTCCAAACCCTCACGAGAGTTCCTTACAGTATGGGCACATCTTACCCAGATCAGCGTTATCCCTGAAAGGGTTAACAATCCAGGCTGGAGTAATTGACTCAGACTACCAAGGAGAACTGGGAGTAGTCTGCAGATTCCAGGGCAATGATCCCCTGGTGCTGCAAAAAGGAGATAAAGTGGCACAGTTACTGATTAAACCATGTGATATATCATCAGTGGTAGAAATTACAACACCCACTCATCCTACTGTCCGAGGGACAGGGGGATTTGGGTCCACTGACAAGGTGGGAGCCAAGGTTTGGGTCAGACAGGAGAATGGCCCACCTCGAGCAGCAGAAATTATAGCACAGGGAAAAGATGCCACTGTCTCTGTGTTATATGCTGGAGAAGAAAATGGGTAAATGTACCAATTCATAAGTGTTATAAAAGAGAAAACTAATTCTTCTCTCTTTTTGTTGAAAGCAGTTTTCTTGTCTCCACAGCTTGATGTTTCCTTGGTCTTTGCTGTTTGGACGATCAAGGTCGCCCCGAGGACAACATGAGAAGCATTGGTGGCAAGCACCCGTCCGATGGGAGTGCAGGACCTTTGGTCATCGTGTACCTTGTCATAGGTGCCACGGTCCTGCTGGAGAACGCCTTCTCGCTGACACCAGGACAGGTGCTGATTAAGGTGGAACAAGAAAGTTTCAGCATCTCTTGGGCGAGAAATAACAAAGCGAATAGAACACAAGCACATTTCACATGTCCGGCCCAAAAGCAATGTAAAATAGCCAATGTATCAAGTGACTGCACTATTTACATGTGTAAAAAATGTGCACGCAATGGATTCGATGTCCCTCTCGTATCAACAGGATGCTGGCTGATGATAGAGGCCGAGGTGCCTCTGTGTGTGACTAATGGACGTGCCCAATGTACTTCATCAACACAAAATGGGACCACGTTTAATTGGATAGCAAACAACACTGAAATAAGGTGGTTGGAGAATGCAACGATGATAAGTGGGAGGGGGCGATTTGGGGTCCCCTTTTTGACTTTGTCAAATAAAACAAGATCAACAAAAACACACCTAGCCCCAATTGTCCACTCATGCACTCAAATGGCCCAATCTATATTGACTGTAAATGTGCATTGGAAAATACGTTTTCCCCCTCTGCCACGCTGCTCTAGGATGAAACGAGCGTGGTATGACACACTCTTGGGAGGAACAGGGACAGTACTGGGTGTGTCCAATGCAATTGATCAAGAGGTGACAAGAACTATGCTTTCAAACACAGGACAGCATGCATCACTGGCTGTCCATCAGATTGGAGTTTGGATGCCTTCATCTGTGCTGACGCAGGCTAAAACAGCAAAGATTCTTCTGAAAGAGATAAAATGGGAAACGAAAATGTGGTCTGAAACTGAAACAATTCTTGAAAATATTACTGAAGCATTAAATTGGACTGTGTGTACCTTACAATCTCTCCATGCACAGCTGCAGAAGGAGCGCTTCCAAAGGGTGGTTACCACATCGAATCATCATGAGTGGAGAAGAGTATGGAACATTTCCAGTTCCTACTGGGTAACTTTGAAACCTGAATTGACTAAATGTAATGATAACATGTGTGAGGGACATTGGGTTCAATACCATGTTAATAAGGCAACTACGGTATGCAAATATCACATTTTGCCTGTTGTAACTATATAAGGTTATTGGTTTTTAAAAATACAGGGTGAATGGTTTGAGCCACAGACAAATCTCACCTACGATCTTGATTTATGCGAGACAGCTGATAAAGGAGTGGTATGAATGTTGCAAACAGGTCATGTTAACCCATGTTTAACCAGAGACAAGGTATTGTGTGATTGGACTCATGAACCAGCGAGAGATATGCTATGGCAGATTGGCCCACACACTTTGTGTGTAGCCACAATGAGGAGTCATCCTCAGTTACCTAAGGTGCCTTTTTCTGGGTGTTTGACAGGTGTGTATCTGTGGGATTGGAACAATCGGACTTATCATTTGACTAATTATAGTTCTGAAACTCGCCTTAATACTGTACAATGGCAAGTTTTGCAAGTACCATGGCGAGTCTCTCTGGATCATTTAAAATGGGCATTGAATGAGTCCATGGAGTTGACTGAAATGATTAAGTCTCATAAGTCCAATGTATCCAATCTTCAGGTTTCAACTTACATCGCCCAGAACAAGGTTCTACATGTGGCTAAACTTATAGAACAAGCGTCTGCCCACCATTGGTGGGATATCTTTTCAGGTATCTCATCTACGGCACGTCAATATGCAGTACCTCCTTTACTTGTGTTAATTTTATGTATTTCAGCTTTAACTTTGTGTAATGTGTTCACTTGCTGTTATATTAGGCGGGTTAAGAATAGGATTAATCAAAAACTTTATAATTCGGCCATTTAATATGAAAGTACAGATTTATATCACTGATGGCCCTTACGGTCTCGAAAAAACAGAAATTACTGTAGATCCAGACATCCATCCGGACACATTAGAGATTGAGCATTTTGCTCACGGGTGGTACTACTTTAGGCGGACAATGTATGAAACTAGAATGGATCTTTTGAATACACTTGCAGCAGAACTCGACCACTCAGAGGTCAGAAATCGTTTGGGGTTCAACTTAAATGGATGGCATTTTCAAAATTAAAGAGTTGTATTATGTTTTACATGCCATAAAGGCAAAGGGTGGAATGAAAGTTGCCTTTATGCCTATTCAAACATATATTTTGTGTGTGTTACTTATCAGAATTAAATGTCTAAATTGCCATAAAAGGCAAGGGTGGAATGATATAGGAATGATTATTTTGATGCTTTTATGTCAATTTATACTTATACTCACTTTATATGCAACTTATCTGTCCAGAGTCAGGCCTGTGCTGCAGATGTGTTTTGGAGTAATTAAAGTGAGCCTCCGGGGGATACTCTGGCCGTAGGATCTGGCCCATCTTACGGTTACAGTGACCCGGAGTTTGATGTAGACAGGTCTTTCATCCACCCACGACTTTGGGTTTGAAAGACATGTTTTTGTGAGCCATCGCTCTGTTGTACAGACTGCTTTGATGATGGAAAACATGTTTCCAAGGTCAGGTTATTGCCTTGATTTTGCACAACATGTTTTTATGAGATACCGACTTTCTGTCTGTCCTCCTGACAACCATCAAACTTGTTTTTCACTGCTCTCACACGATCCGGTCAGGGAGGGGTATATAATAAATGTAACAAACAAAGAGAGTCAGAAGTCTTGCTGCGGACCAGCGCGCGGTACCCAGCAGTTTGATGTGATTCCTGTCATTGGGTCGAAGGCTTCCCGACCAAGTGTCACGGTGAGAGGCTCTCATATCATATTGTGTTAAGAGTGTACAAGTGTACATGTTTTGCTTGGCTGTTTTTCTGTGACAGATTAATAAAATGACACTATTATTCTAGCAGTACAGCCTCCTTGTTTCATTTCCTCTCGTGTGAATATCTGGTGCCGACCGATTCACGAACCTTGTTAAAGAAATTTCATAAAACAGAGCCAAAGGCCCCCGCCCAGAACCGGGCACCAGAGCGCAAGCCGGCCCAGAGCCCGGCAACCTGCCCGCCAGAGCCCAAGATCCCCGATCCCCACAGGCCCAAGCCCGGGGGCGACAAGCCCCCAGAACCCCAAGCCCCCACAAACAAGAAATTAACAAAATATAAAACAAACAAATACATTAAAACATGGCAACATACGAAGACTTAAGAGTTTAAAATATACAATGATGAAGATGGGATTGATACAAATTTTTTCCCTGCAATAAAAGACTGTGAATATTACAATGAAGAACAGTTTAACAACATCAATATAACAAATGGAGTTCTCTCTATTATTCACTTTAATAGTAGAAGTTTAAATGCAAATATATCCAAAATAACAGATTATTTAAAACAGCTAAACAGAACCTTTACAATAATAGCACTGTCAGAGACATGGCTCAACGATGTAAACACAAATAATGTTCACATGGAACAGAAGCAACAAAAGAGGTGGTGGAGTGGCTCTATTAGTTAAAAATTAAACCCTCTGTCCCCTGGTGGATCTCGGAGAGTGGGGGTGCCTATTGGGGTCAGTGGGGGTGCTGGTCCCCTGGGGGGGCATTGCCACCTCAGTTCACCTCCCCATCCCGACGTCCTCCTCCGCCCACTCCACCACACCACCACTCAAACAGGGTTTTGGGGTTCAGGTGCACTACTGAGCTACAGGGAGAATCATCCATCTCCGTGGCTGGTGGGGTCCTGGGCCCTAATTTTAATATACAACCTAGACACTCACTTATAACACTCTCACGACACATGCATATATAGGATCTGGAGTGGGCACATGATCGCACTTAGGTGGTGGGATGTACTACCAGTTCCACCTCCCCAGACCTGTGCCCACTCTCATATGTAGCATGTAGACATTTAGGGTTTGGGGCGGAGATGAGGGGTGAACGGGCACCGCCTGCTCTCTGGGCAAGAGGTGGGTCTGTGCCGATCGCCACCTCATCCCCCCATTTTAAACGCACTGTATAACAACATGCATCAACACCATATTCGAGTGGGAGGAGGAGGAAGTGGGTCTGTTCATAATTTATTTATGCATATATAGATTATTTATTTATTTTTTTTTATTTAGTTATTTTTTTTATTTTATTTTATTTTTCACAAACACCTCCTTTCTCCGTGTGACACTAGGGGTCTGGGATGGAGGGGGAGGGGGGCACATTGTTGGGGTCTGGGCTGTGGGTGGGCTTTGGGCCTTGGGGGCAGTCAGTGATGGGGCCGGTGCTTCGGTTCCTCCTGGGCTGTTCCGATTCTTTTAATCTAGGTTCCTGGTTGCGATGGCCGGCACTTTGACCGGGGTGGCTGCCGGCTTTCGGCGGGGGGTCGGCTATGGTAGTGAACGTGTGGTCATTGGTGGTGTAGGGCGGCGGTTGGGGGCGTGGCTTCGCCTCATCGGGGCACTGGCTGGTCTTCCTGTGTGGCATTTGCGGTGGGGGTGCTGTGTGTGTGGGGGGGTGCATAGGTGGCGTGCTGGGGCATCTCCGGGCCTATGGTGCAGGGCTCTTGATGTGGGGGCCGGCCCTCCTCAGCTGCGGCTCCCTGCTGCTCTGCCCTTTGGGCTGGGGCCGGCCTGTGGTCGCTGTCAGGTAGATGGTGCATGCTATCTGTGTGTGCCTGTTGGTTGCTCAGGTTGGGTTTTTGGTGGTACCCCTCTCTTGGATCAATTTGGGCCCCACATTTGGTGTGGGGCCCACTCCCCCCGGTCGTGCCCCCCTTTGGCGGGGGACCCCCTTGCCGCCGGTGCATTGGTGGCTCTCGGTGTCTGGGCTGGGTGGTGGGGTGCACGTCGGTCTGCCCTGGTTGCTGCCTGGCGGGGCCTGGGTGCCCTGGCTCTGTCGGGGCTCTGCCGGGGGGTGGTATGGCCTCGGGGCTTGGGGCTCGGTGTCCATGGCTGGATCTACTTGGGGGGGGGGCATGGGTCGCCGGCCGGACCTGTGGGCTCGTCGCTGCAGCTTCCTGGAGGCTCTGCATTGTGGTGGCTGGGGTCACCCGGTTCTTTCCTCTGCTCCTCTCTGGGGGGGTGCGGTTCTCCCTGTTGGGAGACTCCTGGGGCTCCGGGCCTGTGGGCCGCTGTGTGTCTGTGGCTCCGGTCCTCCCTATGTTGCCATTGTGTCCTGGGGGGACGGGTCTGTGGGCCCCCGCGTCCACTATTGGGCATTCTTTTGGAGAAATCTGGTGGTGGCAGGCGTGCTTGCGCGGGTGTTTGGATTCAGGTGCTGTGACAGATGCACGCTAGGTTGGGTAGTGGTGGAAGCTAGATGATTCCTTGTGCGATGTCGAATGTTTCATGGTGATATTGTGGGTGGCATTGTGCTGTGCATGTTGTTTTGTCGTGGTGGTCTCTCGTTTTGTCTATTTCTCTTTTATTATTTAATTATTCTTCTTTCTTCTCTCTTTAAAAAAAAATTTAATAAATAAAAAAAATAAATAAATAAAAAAATTGAGCGATGATGATAAGTTCATTGAAACACTTCACAATGTTTCTACACTTAAACTGAGCTAAAAAAAATAAAAAAAATAAAAAAAATAAAAAAATGAAATAAAATGTAAGTTAATTAATGAAATGTCAATAATTGTTGATAATATCATGGAAATAATAACAATAGAAATAACAAACAAGAATGATAAAAACATATCGATAAGTTGTGTATATCGATCTCCAGGATCAAATATAGAAATATTCACTGATAAAATCGTACAGCTATTGGACAAGAGTTTTAATAAAAGCATTTTTTTCTGTGGAGACTTTAATATTGACCTGGGAAATAAAACAGATTCAAACAACATCAGTACATTTACAAATTCATTGTATAGTTTAAATCTTTATCCGTTAATATCAAAACCAACAAGAATTACTACTCATAGTGCTACAATAATCGATAATATTTTCACAAATATAACAAATGGGGATGTGATGGGAGGTATTTTAACGAGTGATTTAAGTGATCATTTACTAGTTTTCATGATTTATAAAAATGATCAAAGCATTACAAAATAAATTACAATTAAGGAAAAAACAATAAACACGTCAAAAAAAGCAATGGACAAATTAAAAAATGATTTACATAAACAAAGCTGGAAAGATGTGTATGTTGACGATGTTAACAGATCATATGATGAGTTTATGAATATTTTGGGAGCTCTGTATGAAAAGAATTGTGTGCAAAATAATTGTACAAAGAGAAATGTTGTTGACCAACCATGGATGACAAAAGGGTTGAGAAATGCTTGTAAAAAAATAATTATTTGTATACATGTTTCTTGAAATTGAGAACACAAGAGGCTGAAGAGAAATATAAGAAGTATAAAAATAAATTAGTAGCGATTATAAGGAAACACAAGAAGGAATATTATAGTGATTTATTAAATAAAAGTAATGGTGATATGAAAGCTACATGGCGAGTAATAAATAGTGTTCTGAAAAGTCATAAAGCAAAAACAGGTATTTCACAATATTTTTTGAAGGATGACGATGAAATCCATGATGAAAATGAAATTGTAAATGGATTTAATCATCATTTTGTGAACGTTGGATCAAGCCTTACAGCTAAAATACCAAAAGTGGACAATAATATGAACCATTCAGTTATAGGTTGTGACAACAGTATTTTTCTTAATGGAACTGACAAAGAAGAAATAAAGAATGTTGTAAAAAATCTTACAGATAAGAGATCAAAAGACTGGGTGGACATGGCTATGATGTTTGTAAAGGACATAATGAGTTATGTTATCAAGCCGTTTACATATATTTGTAATTTATCATTTTCAAAAGGAATATTTCCAGACAATATGAAAGTAGCTAAGGTAGTTCCTCTCTTTAAAAATGGCGATAAATGTGTGTTCAATAATTATAGACCAATATCCTTATTACCACAATTCTCAAAAATTCTAGAAAAACTAATTGTGATCAGATTAGATAAATTTATTACTAAACAAAACATTCTAAGTAGTAGTCAGTGTGGGTTTAGAGCAAAAAACTCTACATCAATGGCTCTCATGGAAATAATAGAACAAATAACTACTGCTGTCGATCAAAAACAGTACTGTGTTAGTATTTTTGTTGATTTAAAAAAAGCATTTGATACTATTGACCACACTATTCACCTTGAAAAATTTAATAAATATGGTATAAGAGGACCAGCATTACACTGGGTATCTAGCTATTTAAAAGATAGGAAACAGTTTGTACAAATAAATGGTGTAAGATCTGACCTGTGCAATATCACTTGTGGAGTTCCTCAAGGCTCTGTACTTGGACCAAAGTTATTTATTTTATATGTGAATG
>NC_056504.1:22294471-22301527 GCF_014905685.2 Nematolebias whitei
TGTATTTCATTGATTTGAGTCCAGAAACACAAGATTAAGCTCATCCAGAGACTTTCTAAGTGTCCTACACTGATCAATTGAAAGAACACTCTTTTTTTATTATCATTACTATTTTACAAATGTTTGATAATCAAAGTGTGTTTAGTTCAAACCATTTTTAAATGTTGAAGTGAACTAATCATTTTTAATCAACTGTGAAACAGTATTAGTGATTTTAATCCTCATGCAAAGTAGAAATCACGTTAAGGTCTGTTACAGAGTAATTATGCATTTTCTGATTTTCTGTCTTTGAATGAGCAAGTGTAAGTTGGTCCAAGGTTGGAGTCAAACGCAAAAAAGTTGTTGGAACGAACTGTCATGTTTTTAAATCCTCTCAGACGTAAATATAGAGGCTGGCACCTGTTTTCCCCCAACTCGCCTAAATATTCCTCTCGTCTGTCTTTAAAACATTTTCAATCTGTTCCATAACATTCTTGCTGTTTTTCTGACTTCTAGTGACCTCTTACGTCACAAAAACACACCCCTGTCTGGTCGATTTTGACCAATCAGGAACCTTCCAAATGAACCGGAAACAGAACTCTTTAAATGTCGGTACTTCCTAGTTCAAAAGGGCTTCAGTCGTTTGCAGCTCCAGTCGAGTGCAGTCGAGTTCAGTTCTGGGAGCAGAACCGAACGGAGGAAGTGCTGGGAGAACAGAAGTCCAGGCATGATCCAGAGCTCTTCCGAGTCTTGTGGGAATTATGCAATCTTCCACATCTGAGTGGAACTTCTGACAGACTCCACTCGTGCGAGTCCACCCGTGAGGTGAACTGTTGTTGATGAAGTCCCACCACCACTCCGGACGGTTCTCTGCCATCCTACGGAGACGCTGGACCGGTAGCATGAACTGGAACTCCGTTTCCACTGATTCATCGTCAGAGAGGTAATGAGTCGAGTTTGCTACCGAGCGTACCGAGGAAAGCTGGGTTCGAATGGAGGGTGCCGTTCTGTTCAACACTTTCACTCACACACCATTTCCCTCCCTCTAAACTTCATTTTCCATCTTTAAACTCTTCTATCTGCTAGAAATCATTCCAGATATTTTCAGAAATGTCTGTTGTGAAGTAAAGAAAACCATCGCCGTATGGTCTTCTAATTGTAAACTCGCTAATTAAGCCATGTTGTTGTTGAAATCATTTTGCCAAATTAATGTAAATGTGTGATGTGTTTAAATCGTTTTTAAATAAATGACCCACTGTTGTTGGTGAGTCAAAGATAAACACGTTTCTGTCCACATTTAATAATTCAACACATGATATTATTCAGTCCAGAAAAATGAATGAATCCGTTTAATTTATGAATATATCACAGCATATGTTCATCTACATGTGATTTGACACTATATAAATAAACTGAATTGAACTGACAATAAAGATATGGACAAAAACTTGATCTACTTCACCCAACTTCTACTTCTCCTGGGAAAATTCCACATTCACAAGAAAAAGTGGTCAAACTCCAAGCCAAACATAACCCACTTATGCAAGAAATTTTACATATACAGCACCGCTGTTAAAGGACTTGAAAACAAAAAGGCAATGAAATCCAACTCGGTTATAAAAAATCTTAATGTGAATTTATCTGTATAACATGTAAATATATTGTGTTGTATCTTTAGAATGTTTTACCCTTTGTACCATTTTATAACCAAATTGTTCTTTCTATAATTTTGTACCTACTAATATACCCGTGGCAGTCAGTTGTTTGTAAAATTGATAAAGTTTTGTAATTAATAAACAATATAAAAAAAGTACCTCATTGGTCAATGGGGTGACTTCTTGTCACATGTCAAAAGAATAGGGGATTATGGGTATTTACCATAGTAGCAAAATTGGAACCATGAGAAAGAAGTATCTGTCATGAGTACCTTTAGTATTCACTGTTTCATGAAAGTCTGTCTCTAACAGGGGTGGGTGTTGGTCAGGTAAATGAGCATGTAGACCTGTCATGGAAAATGTTATATAGCAGAGGATGCTTGGTAACCTGCCATAGTTAAATGCAGGATTTAAATGGTATATTGAGTTTAAAAAGCACATACATTTGCAGCTCCTGTGTATAGTCCCTGAGGTCCAATGTGTGCAAAATAATTCAAATTCAATTCAGTTTATTTAAATAGTGCCAAATCACAACAAAGTTGTCTCAGGGCACTTTACAGAAACATTCACATACATGAAAGTCAATTTGTAAAGTTCTCTATCTAAGGGGCCGTTTACACGGCGCGTATTTTGAGTGCATCCGCAGCTTTCTCTCTGCGGTTCTGCTGATCATTTACACGACACCAGTGGCCCCCCTCTTTGAATCCGGAGGTTTCTGAATCCACCTTCCAGAGTGGAGCTTTTTCGCTGACCCCCCCGCTGATAATGTAAACATCTCCCGCTGAGGCTTTGTGTTACACCACACGCACGTGCGGACCGATGCTATATTTCTATCAACATGGCGGCGGACACACTGCTTTCAGAACCTGGAATGATGAAATATATTTTAATCTCATAGTTAATCTATGTCAGATTCCAGGTGCGGTGACCGACATCTGTGCTGGAAGAGACACAGTGATCCAGTTCTAATGTTGCTGTTTATAGAACATGGCACGCGCACACGTCGCGCTGCACTATAACATACTAAATGTGTTAATAATAACAGTTTAATAATAATAAACAGTATTTATGTTAGTGTGAGTGATATAATCAACCAGCCGGTCAAAGCAGATGGCCGCTTGTCCTGAGCCTGGTTCTGCTGGAGGTTTCTTCCGTTTGAAAGGGAGTTTTTCCTTTCCACTGTTGCCACTTTGCTTGCTCAGGATGGGAGACTGCAACGAAGCCAAGATTCAACTTGTCTGCTGGATTCCTTAGATAGAGAACTTTACTAATTGGCTTTTATGTATGTGAATGTTCCTGTAAAGTGCACTGAGACAACTTTGTTTTGATTTGGTGCTATATAAATAAACTGAATTGAATTGAATAATGGTATGGTATAAAGTTTATTCATTTAAAAAAAGTACAAAACAATTCCATAACAATATAAAAAAAGATACAAAAGATTTAAAATGAAAGGCAGCAGAAATAAGAAAAAAATCTTATTATATCTGCCCCTTTTTTCAAACAATTATTTCAATCATAATAATTTTCAAGTAACAGAACAAAATGAATAACTTTCTAATTTTTCTAATTCTAATACAAAACACACACTAAGCTACTTCCTATATACTTTTTTAACAATTCAGCTTTGATCTTTTTCTTAAATGTACACATTGACTTGACATTTTTAACATCACTCTCTAGACCATTCCACAATCCAACTCCTTGGATTGAGGTAGACCTTCCCTTCAGACTAGTTCTGAATTTTGGTTTGACAAATATCTCTATCCCCTTAAGATTATAACAACTTTGTCTTTTAACAAAATTTATTTGGATATTTAATGGTAATGTGTTATTTTTGAGCCCTATACATAACTGATAAAATACTATAATCTACAAGATCATGGAACTTCAATAACTTCAGTTGATAAAATAATGTACTTGATGGGTGACTGTAATGCTTTCTGGTGATAATTCTTATAGCTCTTTTCTGTAAAATAAAAATAGGTTTTGTAAATGTTTTACACGCTTTCCCCAAACATCAATGCGATAGATTAAATGTGGAACAATGATTGTGTTATACAACATCTACAGAGCTTTATCATTTAATAATTCCCTGACTTTGTATAGTACTGCAATAGATTTAGATATTTTTGTTCTTACAGAATTTATGTGATTTTTCCATGTTAGCTGTTCATCAATGATTACACCCCAAAATTTCCTCTCATTAACTCTACAAATCTCAACACCCTCAATTTTAAATGGATCGTCAACAGTTTTCTTTTTGTTACTAAATATCGTGTATTTAGTTTTATCTAAAATTAATGATAATTTATTAAGTTTAAACCAAGTTTGTATTTTATCAAATTCTGTCTTCATCAATTCCAACATCCGTTTTACATCTTTACCCAAACTAAAAAATGTGGTGTCATCTGCAAAAAGGACACATTTGAGGAGTCCTGATACATTCACATATAAAATAAATAACTTTGGTCCAAGTACAGAGCCTTGAGGAACTCCACAAGTGATATTGCACAGGTCAGATCTTACACCATTTATTTGTACAAACTGTTTCCTATCTTTTAAATAGCTAGATACCCAGTGTAATGCTGGTCCTCTTATACCATATTTATTAAATTTTTCAAGGTGAATAGTGTGGTCAATAGTATCAAATGCTTTTTTTAAATCAACAAAAATACTAACACAGTACTGTTTTTGATCGACAGCAGTAGTTATTTGTTCTATTATTTCCATGAGAGCCATTGATGTAGAGTTTTTTGCTCTAAACCCACACTGACTACTACTTAGAATGTTTTGTTTAGTAATAAATTTATCTAATCTGATCACAATTAGTTTTTCTAGAATTTTTGAGAATTGTGGTAATAAGGATATTGGTCTATAATTATTGAACACACATTTATCGCCATTTTTAAAGAGAGGAACTACCTTAGCTACTTTCATATTGTCTGGAAATATTCCTTTTGAAAATGATAAATTACAAATATATGTAAACGGCTTGATAACATAACTCATTATGTCCTTTACAAACATCATAGCCATGTCCACCCAGTCTTTTGATCTCTTATCTGTAAGATTTTTTACAACATTCTTTATTTCTTCTTTGTCAGTTCCATTAAGAAAAATACTGTTGTCACAACCTATAACTGAATGGTTCATATTATTGTCCACTTTTGGTATTTTAGCTGTAAGGCTTGATCCAACGTTCACAAAATGATGATTAAATCCATTTACAATTTCATTTTCATCATGGATTTCATCGTCATCCTTCAAAAAATATTGTGAAATACCTGTTTTTGCTTTATGACTTTTCAGAACACTATTTATTACTCGCCATGTAGCTTTCATATCACCATTACTTTTATTTAATAAATCACTATAATATTCCTTCTTGTGTTTCCTTATAATCGCTACTAATTTATTTTTATACTTCTTATATTTCTCTTCAGCCTCTTGTGTTCTCAATTTCAAGAAACATGTATACAAATAATTATTTTTTTACAAGCATTTCTCAACCCTTTTGTCATCCATGGTTGGTCAACAACATTTCTCTTTGTACAATTATTTTGCACACAATTCTTTTCATACAGAGCTCCCAAAATATTCATAAACTCATCATATGATCTGTTAACATCGTCAACATACACATCTTTCCAGCTTTGTTTATGTAAATCATTTTTTAATTTGTCCATTGCTTTTTTTGACGTGTTTATTGTTTTTTCCTTAATTGTAATTTATTTTGTAATGCTTTGATCATTTTTATAAATCATGAAAACTAGTAAATGATCACTTAAATCACTCGTTAAAATACCTCCCATCACATCCCCATTTGTTATATTTGTGAAAATATTATCGATTATTGTAGCACTATGAGTAGTAATTCTTGTTGGTTTTGATATTAACGGATAAAGATTTAAACTATACAATGAATTTGTAAATGTACTGATGTTGTTTGAATCTGTTTTATTTCCCAGGTCAATATTAAAGTCTCCACAGAAAAAAATGCTTTTATTAAAACTCTTGTCCAATAGCTGTACGATTTTATCAGTGAATATTTCTATATTTGATCCTGGAGATCGATATACACAACTTATCGATATGTTTTTATCATTCTTGTTTGTTATTTCTATTGTTATTATTTCCATGATATTATCAACAATTATTGACATTTCATTAATTAACTTACATTTTATTTCATTTTTTTATTTTTTTTATTTTTTTTATTTTTTTTAGCTCAGTTTAAGTGTAGAAACATTGTGAAGTGTTTCAATGAACTTATCATCATCGCTCAATTTTTTTATTTATTTATTTTTTTTATTTATTAAATTTTTTTTTAAAGAGAGAAGAAAGAAGAATAATTAAATAATAAAAGAGAAATAGACAAAACGAGAGACCACCACGACAAAACAACATGCACAGCACAATGCCACCCACAATATCACCATGAAACATTCGACATCGCACAAGGAATCATCTAGCTTCCACCACTACCCAACCTAGCGTGCATCTGTCACAGCACCTGAATCCAAACACCCGCGCAAGCACGCCTGCCACCACCAGATTTCTCCAAAAGAATGCCCAATAGTGGACGCGGGGGCCCACAGACCCGTCCCCCCAGGACACAATGGCAACATAGGGAGGACCGGAGCCACAGACACACAGCGGCCCACAGGCCCGGAGCCCCAGGAGTCTCCCAACAGGGAGAACCGCACCCCCCCCAGAGAGGAGCAGAGGAAAGAACCGGGTGACCCCAGCCACCACAATGCAGAGCCTCCAGGAAGCTGCAGCGACGAGCCCACAGGTCCGGCCGGCGACCCATGCCCCCCCCCCAAGTAGATCCAGCCATGGACACCGAGCCCCAAGCCCCGAGGCCATACCACCCCCCGGCAGAGCCCCGACAGAGCCAGGGCACCCAGGCCCCGCCAGGCAGCAACCAGGGCAGACCGACGTGCACCCCACCACCCAGCCCAGACACCGAGAGCCACCAATGCACCGGCGGCAAGGGGGTCCCCCGCCAAAGGGGGGCACGACCGGGGGGAGTGGGCCCCACACCAAATGTGGGGCCCAAATTGATCCAAGAGAGGGGTACCACCAAAAACCCAACCTGAGCAACCAACAGGCACACACAGATAGCATGCACCATCTACCTGACAGCGACCACAGGCCGGCCCCAGCCCAAAGGGCAGAGCAGCAGGGAGCCGCAGCTGAGGAGGGCCGGCCCCCACATCAAGAGCCCTGCACCATAGGCCCGGAGATGCCCCAGCACGCCACCTATGCACCCCCCCACACACACAGCACCCCCACCGCAAATGCCACACAGGAAGACCAGCCAGTGCCCCGATGAGGCGAAGCCACGCCCCCAACCGCCGCCCTACACCACCAATGACCACACGTTCACTACCATAGCCGACCCCCCGCCGAAAGC
>NC_056504.1:22301627-22312246 GCF_014905685.2 Nematolebias whitei
ACTGTAGTGAACTTAATCTGAGGTCAAGACTAAGCCTAAGGTCAAAACTCTTGACCTTAAGAACCTTGTGGGACAGGAACTGTCATTTCATTGATTTGAATCCAGAAATACAGGTTCACCCATCCTGAGACTTTCTTTCTTGAAAATTCAAGTGGAAGAACACTCTCTGTTCTATTATCATTACTATTTTACAAATGTTGATAATCAAAGTGCCTTAGTTCAAACCATTTTAGATGTTGCAGTGAACTAATCAATTTTATTAACTGTGTAATGATTTTTAATTCTCATGCAAAGTTAGAACTCATGTTAAAGCTGTTACAGAGTAATTATGCATTTTCTGATTTCTGTCTGTGAATGAGCAAAGTGTGCGTTCCAGGGTCAGGAGTCGAAGCAGACATGCGTTGGAACAACTGTCCTGTTTATATCCTCTCAGACGTCAACAGGGGGGTTTTGGCACCTGTTTCTTAAACGCGCCAAAACAAAACTCTCTCTGTCTGTGAGAACATTTCTGATCTGTTCCATAACAATTCTTGCTGCCTTCTAACCTTTTACGTCACAAAACACACCCCGTCTGGTCGGTTCTGGCCAATGGGGAGACTCCCGAATGAACCGGGAAAAGAGCTCTTTAAAATGTCGGTACTTCCTGGTCTACTCAGTTCTGTCAGTTCTGTGAGGGCTGTGAGAGTTCAGTTCTGTGGGAGTTGTATATATTATATATTTTCTGTTAGTATATCCATCTATCCATTATTTTTACCCGCTTATTCCATTTTGGGTCACGGGGCTCGCTGGTGCCCATGTCTAGCAATCACTGTGCGAGAGGCGGGGTACACCCTTGTTTTGCTTTCCGATAAGCAAAGGTAACCACTGGAAAATAGTGATAAACACCTTGCTTGCAGCCTCTCCTCCAAGGGGTCCGGAAGTTAACCTCAGCGCCCTGGTATTACCTACAGCTTTCTAAAGTAGCTTCTTTAAGGCTGCGACGAGGTGATTCATCCAGAAAATTAACGACCTTCTATCCGTGAGTCACACCCTAATCTCACTCTATTACCTCGAACCTACCAAGCAGCAGGGTTGGGTCATTTGGTCCAGAGAAACTCACGTTATGGCCGCTCACCTCTTAATTTAGCGTTGCAATTGTTATCTATTCTGGTAATCTTTAGGGCCCTGGAATACGGGCTCAAGGGTGTTGTTACTCACTGGCTAGGGAACCTTTTAAAACCTCCAATTTTTATGTTGTTATAGTTGAACCAAGCTTTACCATGTATTTGTTCAATGAGGATGAAATAATAGTCCAGATTTATACGTTTTGCTTTGCTTTAATCAATAATCTTCGCAGGGTTATAGCAACAGGCACAATTTTTTAATGATTAATTTTCATGATTACAAAGGATACACTTTCTTCACTTAAGTAAGGTAATGGATTCTTCCTGATGACTTCTGATCCCCAAGAGCCCTTGGGGATTTTGTGAACACTACCTTCACTCAGACCTTTCACACCTCAAGCCAAAATATGTTCTCTCTCAACTCTCTCATGAGCCAGAAACACCTCTGAGCAAAACTCACTAGTACCCAATTTAATACTCTTAAATTTCTCCTGTATGCTATGTTTCTAATCTGATGAATTAATTTATTTAGAGCAGACGAACGGGAGAGTCCGCTTACCATGATTCTGAGGTGACCCTCAGAGAATCTCTGTGATGATAAGAGGCATATTTCCAGTCTCCCAGGAGAGAAGTACTGGCCAACCCCAAAAGCAAACGTAGCTATCCCAAATTGGAAAATCAGAGCCTTGGACGTGCCCGGGTCAAGCTTTTGTAAGGAGTATAAAGCTTCTCCAGTTTAGTTATTGACGAGTGAAAACTTAAATCCAATCTCGTTTCGGCGAAAAAGAAGTAAATCCCAGCCTCGTCTCAAACTGGCAAAATCCCTCTCCTTCTGGGCTCCTCTGATCTTCCTGGCTACTTCGCTTGTAGTTCCTTCTGCTCGACTCTCCGACTCAGCTTTTGACCAAGTTTCATCAGTTTGATCTTTATTTAAAGACCCCTTTTATTCTCCTCCTCTTAAGGAGGGGTTTAGAGGTTCTTTCTTGGAAAATTACATCATTCTTTTTTCCAGTATGTGTCTTGTTGTTTTGTACCTCAACTGGTTCTAACCGGCCTTTGAGGTACTTTCCAGAACTTGTTTTGCTCTATTCTGTTTCCTGTTTTTGCTCAGAAGTGCGTCACTACAAGATGAGTCAGATGAACTCTTGTTTTGCTATCATAATGTTTTTCAATCGTACATGCTTCTTTCTAATAGTTCAAAATAACTCATGCAAAGCTTTACAAGGGTTATACATTGACCATCATTCTCAGTTTGTATTTAATGCATTCATAGCTGGTTTTCGTTCTCTTCTACTTAAGACATGTACAGACTTGCTTTTGAGCTCAAGGCATGCTTCAGATTTGTTATGGTTACAGACTTGATACGGCAACAGACCCGTTATGGCAACAGACATGTTATGGCAACAAACTCGTTATGGCAACAAACTCATCATACATCAGGTCTCGATCTGCACTTTTCTCTTCAACACTTTTCAATAACAAGTAAATCATACAATTATACAATAGATTACACAATTCTTATAAATCATTAATTGATCACTTGTTGATTATTAGTAACTCACTCTTTGATTACACATTTCTATACTTAGCTTGATTACTATTGATGATTTTAAAGCAGAGGGATTTTTAATGCAGAAGTTCAGTTCTTTGCTTTCAGCTGTAGAAGAGAATGGATCAGCCTTCACCTTCATTAAAGCTGGTTGTCCGTTACTTCATCATTTGGACACCAGGTTTATCGACACCTCCTTCTTGAAGTCGGATCCTTCTCCTTTTTGGCGCCAGGTTTGCTGTAACCTAGCCCTCCTGTTCTCCCTCCCAGGAGTCAACCACCGTCATGTTGTCCAGGTTGGTGTTCGCTGTGGACTGTCCCGCCTGATCTTCGTCCTGTGCTTCTCGCTTCCTGGGCCCCCGGGCCTGTTGGGCCTTGACAGTGGGTTGACCTGGTAGGTTGACCCCTGGTGGGTCAGTTGATCTGTTAGACTGAAGGGTATGTGGGATCTCGATCAGGGGTGAACCTACAAGAGTAATTGGTTCTATAATAATCTGCCCCTTGGTTGGTGGGATCTTTGCAACTAGATTGGGCATTTGACAAAGCTGATTAAGCCTCAGGGGGACAACCTGTAACACTTCAGATTCAGCTGTTTCTGAATGGGCGAGCCCTTCTGGTGTTAAGGTTGGGGGCTCAGAATCTGTTGGGCTGATTGGGTCAGTGAGAACCGTGCCATCGGTACTCAGGGGTCCGGACTGGCTCGCCTCGCTACTTAGGTACCTATCAAAGTCATCGAGGTAGTTTTCCAAGAGACTTAGAGCATTATGTTCTAATGGGAGTTTGGTTGACCTTCTAGGGGTCATCTCCACTTCCATGGGCTCTTCATCATTCTGGGACGTTGATGGTAAAGGGTTGGGCGGGCCAGTAGTTGGTTCCTGGGGTTGGCTGGCTATCACGGTTGGGGTCATAGGGATGCTAACACTGGCTCGTCTACCTTCTCTCAAGGCTACCATGGGCACCGAGACTGCTGGAGGGCTAGTTGTCAACCCTGCCGTTAAAGTGACCAGAATAGATGAGGACATGGGCTCTTGGTGCCCCTGTGTGAACCTGAAAGAGGGGCCGTGAACCAAGGGCAACCCTGTGGCCAAATGATAGGCTACCTGCCTGGTAATCTTATTTGTGTTTTCCCAAAGCTTTACTATCACTGGGTAATATGTGGTTCGTGGGGGGATGGCTGCTGTAGGTATATAGGGGTCAGAGCCCTCGGCTGAGGTCCAGATGATCTTGCAGGTGCTCTCTA
The DNA here is from genome assembly GCF_014905685.2 of Nematolebias whitei. Classification (NCBI taxonomy): domain Eukaryota; kingdom Metazoa; phylum Chordata; class Actinopteri; order Cyprinodontiformes; family Rivulidae; genus Nematolebias; species Nematolebias whitei. The sequence goes on from NC_056504.1 coordinate 22,305,520, forward strand.
TCTCCCAGCACTTCTCTGCAGACACCTGAGGAAGGCTTTCGGGCTCATCTGAGACTAAAATATCATGTACCCCAGTCGCGATTACTACTTTAGAGTGACAGCCTTGGCACCACCAGGTTGGACCCACAGCCCATAGGAACCAGGTCTCTTCCAACCCTAGAAGGCAATAACAGCAGACTGTTGGAGGTCCTATTGCTGTCAGGTTGTTGGGGCGCTGAACCTGCATGGTGACTGTTGTGGCTTTTTGTTCTAAAACCTATTCCCTTAATTACTTCCTAGAGTGAGGTTTTCTTAAACCGATAAAGGGTGATTCTACCCTGTCGTCTGGTGATCCCACAATAGGTGCGGGTAATGAATTTCTCCCACTCTTCCAATTGGTTTATTTGTTGGGTTGTTATCACTGTTTTCCAATCACAGTACCCAGGTAGCATTAACCCTGAGGTGTTGGACATGCCGTATTCCCTATATGTAACTTTTATGTATCTTTCCTGCCCTCTAGTTTCTGTTATTTTGATCTTGCATACGTCACCACAAGGTGTTACTCTAATCCTCTGGATCTGCTGATGGTCGTACGCTTCCTCCTCGCAGTGGCAGAGGATGATCTCTCCGGTTTTTGTTGTTATTACGATTTTGTCCGGGACTGTGAAAGCGAACGCCCAGTTGCTGTAGACGGTCGCTGCGGTCAGGATGTAGAACAGCGTCTGCATTCTGCTCCTTATACCTTCTAAAAAGAGAGTACATGTAATATAACGTGGTAGGGCAGTAATAATGAAATCAAGGTCTGTCTTACTCTCGGTCCTCATCATGTTTTCGAAACACTCAACTTCATATTGCTGGGCCTATATAGCCCGTCAGCTATCCATTGAACATTTTCCAAACCGATGATACCTCGAGTTTACAGGATTCAAAAGTAAAATTAAACACAAAAATAGAAAAATTAACATTTTAACACTAAATCAATCAACCAAAATTAATAATAAAGAAAAAATAGCGTGAGCGGGGAGGGGTTAAGCTGTTGTTCGTTACTTGATTATGCTTGTTCCTTCATCTTTGGATTGGCATTTCTTTTCACCCTCCTGAGATTCTGTGGCCTTCACTGCCCTCCGACGCAGGGGGAGTTGGATCAGGTCTCGGCTTAAAGATAGCGGCATAGGTCATCATCCATACCACTATAGGCATTGTGTTGCAGAGGCTGGCCCAATAGGCCACTGCACATATTCCCCAGACCAGACTCCATCCAATTAAGACGGCTAATTTTTTTATCCATTTACATCTGTTCTGTGGTTGCAGGGATATTATCTGATATAGCATATTTGCCAAGACTGTGACGGCTACCGTCCCTTCGACTATAGTTGCTACTATTCTCCCGGCGGAACCTCCGCAGCTTGTGACTGGTATTGGCACAGGAGTAAGTGCTGCCACACACTCAAGGCTAATCACTATGGAATCTTCTGTCAGCCATGCTGAAATTATGATTTTTTACAGATAGGTGAGTTTAATTCTTCCTAACAGATAGGTGACAAAGAAATGAGGTGATATCTCAGGTCTTCTGAGTATCACGTGGGATACGATCACTCTAGCGTACGTCTGGACTGCTATCGGAAATCTTATCAATCGTTCCTTACTCCAGTCTCCTGTGTGGCAGTAGCACATCCATGCAACCATCGTTAAAAAGTATTCTATATTGCTCCCATTAAAATAGGCTGGACAATCTGACCAAATGGTAAGATTGGGGGTTACGGTAACTTCTGTCTCCCAATCCATAATACTCACATCGGTTGTTGGGGTACAAGACTTGCAGTTGTCTTGGCTGTCCATAAGAATTATGAATTGCTTCTGTCCTGATCCACGCTCTTTGCTGCCCCCGGGGTAAGAGTGAAGCCGCTTCCCTGTCTGTAGCTATCATTCCAACCAGGCATAACAAATAAGGCCATATTTTAAGGAAGATACTAACTATCCACCCTTCAACAGTTTCTCCACCTTCTTTGATTACTTCTCCTACGCCCTTCACTACGTCTGTGACTTTTCGGCTTACTGTATAACTAACGGTCTCATACCATGTGCAAGTGTGTTCATCTTCATGTGCGCCACATTTTTTCCAGATTTCCTCTGGATACTGGCATATGAGATTCGAGTAGATTTTATTTGGGCCTACCCACTCATAGCCATTTATCTCATCGCCTAAGCATAGGCTGCGTCTTACTGCATGGCCTTCAACCAAAGCTATCATTGAATCTGAGACAAAGGGGACTATTACTCCTTGAATTTGTTTCCTGGCGTGAAGCTGATGTCCTAATATCTTATCTTCGCAGGTGCCCTCGGGTACTGATCTTTTCCACTTGCCATTATATTTTTTCCACACTACCTTTGCTGCGTGCATGGTGTATTCAGACCCATAATAACTCTTACAGTAGCTTTCCCATCCCGGTATCGTACCACAAGGCCTTCGGGCTAATTTAACGACACATTGTGTTTTTGCCTTATCACAAGTCATGTGCCATGGTCTGGGACTAACATACCTATCTGGTCTATACAGGGCACTTGCCCATATGTCTTGCTCTCTAGAATAGACCGTGGCCAAATACTGATACTTAATCCAGTAGTTATTTGAATGTTGCAAACACGGGGCTACCCATTCTCTAATTTCTTCTTCCTGAAAACCCCACCATGTTCTAGAGTCATCTCGGTGATGATATTCATGCCAAGCTTGGAGCAAGATTTTAACCGTTTTTTGTCTATGTAATTCTGTGCAGTCATATCGCCAAGTGGACATGACGGCGACCTCTGTCTCCCATAATCTACATCTGGGCGACGCTCCACTACTCTCCCACACTGAGTTGTTAAGATTAAGGAAAATTCGTTCAGCTACACATTTATCTATTTTGTCAAAATCACCTTTGGGTGCATTGAGAAGCTCATCTGGTTTTGGTAGTTTTTGTACATACATGTCCATATAATACGGTCCCATGAGGCCTTCATTAGTCCTGGCATACCCCTCCACGAAGTCACCTTCGAAGTGAGGCAGGCCAGGTTCAATCCAGACCCATGGTAATGTCATATTCAACCAATTCTCGTGCCAGGCATTAGTTGGGTGGAATATGGCTGCCCAACTCCAGTAATAGTAACGCTGATTCTGTACTGGAGTTATGGGTAAATAATTTTGAGTAGGGCATTCGGTATATAGGTTCCAATAACAAAACGGGAGCCTATTCAATTTAGTTGTTATACATTGCTTTTTTAGGTCAGGTCTGGCGACCATTCTTTGTCCATTTTTCCATTTAACTTGGTGCGATTCTACCCACACCGTTTTAGCCTCAATTACTGTTCTGGGAGGCGGTGTAGGCCGCCTGTTAGATGCCCAGTCTGTAGCATTGATTTTGAGCTTCTTTTCATGTCTTACTGTGTGGATTACCTTATTTTTGGTCGAATTCAGATATTTGCCTGTGTGATTTCTTCGAATGAGAGGGGGAATTAGGTCACAATCTAAGTGGATATTACCCCAGAATTCCCAACGAGGGAGTATCACTTGGCAGCTGTCGTTTTTAGGTGGGGCCGGAAAAATTACTTCGTGGTCCCAATAGCCTTGACACCTTAATCCAATTAACGGTCAACAGCTCCAATCGCAGTGCCACTCGGGGGGTTCATTCTGAGGTTGTATCCAATTATATCTTGTTGTTCGTTCAATTCGATCATGCAAAACTGCTATCCATCGAGACCGCCAGCACTGCCCACGGCAATCCCCCAGACCCCGAACCCCCACATAGTCCTGGTCAACACCCGACGGCCTGCCCTTCTCCCGGACCCCACCCCCGGAATGGCAGTTAGGAAACTAGGGGGGTGAGGGAAAAAAAAAGAATAAGACCCGGACACATACATCCCCGCCCCTAGATGTACTGTTGATGTGTGTTGTTGTATAGTGCCATTAAAAAGGAAAGAAGAAGGAGCAAAGGCTGGCATGATGCCAGTTTCCCCTCCACCCCAACTCTATCCAAACCCTAGTGTCTAAATGCAACCGTTGTAAGTGAGCACAGGCACAGGGGGCGAGAGTAAAGTCATCCCACCCCCCATAGCCATGTGTCCACCTCAAGTTCCTATATGTGAATGTCATGAGGATGTTATGAATGAATGTATAAGGTGTACAATAAAATTGAGTCCCAGGTGGCTATGGTCAACAAAGATGTAAAATTGTTGCAGCACACCTGAGCCCAAACAACCCTAAATGTGTGGAATTGAAATGAAGAGGGTGGAGGTGCATGGTGAGGGATGGGGAGAAAAATAACTGTGAGAGCAAATGCTCCCAAAGGGAGTCAGCTCCCCCACTGACCCAACAGCCCCCCTCCCCCCCAGTTCCCCAAGGTCCACCCAGGGATTGAGGTCAAGACACCTCTCCATTTGGACCAACCGCCAGGCCCGCTGAACTCCAGACCAGAGAGGGACAGAGCCCCGAGGGCCGCAAGAAGCAGTACCAGCAGCCCACACACCTGAGGGCCGCCAGGACCCCCACAAACTGCAGTCAACCCACCACCAGATAAAGCCAAACCCCACCAGGACGACCCGGCCAAGAGCGCCCGCCCAAACACCGACAGAGCCAGGAAGCACCGGGAGCGAGCCCCCACCACAGGAAAGGGGCCAGCCAGTCGGCCATGCACAGTCCCGGGCCGCCCCCAAGGACATTCACCCAGTCCCCACCCCAGAAGAAATACTACACCCACCCCTCATTCGGACATCTCTCAAAACACATAGTACACTAGACACCTAGGCTGGGTCAAACTACCCCCTCTTAGGGGCCACTGGTCACGCCCCCAAACACCCAATCCCCCAGCCCATGAACCCACAACCCACCAGCGAGCCTGATATAAGAATGATTATTTTGATGCTTTTATGTCAATTTATACTTATACTCACTTTATATGCAGCTTATCTGTCTAAAGTCAGGCCTGTGCTGCAGATGTGTTTTGGAGTAATTAAAGTGAGCCTCCGGGGGATACTCTGGCCGTAGGATCTGGCCCATCTTACGGTTACAGTGACCCGGAGTTTGATGTAGACAGGTCTTTCATCCATCCACGACTTTGGGTTTGAAAGACATGTTTTTATGAGCCATCGCTCTGTTGTACAGACTGCTTTGATGATGGAAAACATGTTTCCAAGGTCAGGTTATTGCCTTGATTTTGTACAACATGTTTTTATGAGATACCGACTTTCTGTCTGTCCTCCTGACAACCATCAAACTTGTTTTTCACTGCTCTCACGCGATCAGGTCAGGGAGGGGCATATAATAAATGTAACAAACAAAGAGAGTCAGAAGTCTTGCTGCGGACCAGCGCGCGGTGCCCAGCAGTTTGGTGTGATTCCTGTCATTGGGTCGAAAGTGTCATGGTGAGAGGCTCTCATATCATATTGTGTTAAGAGTGTACGAGTGTACATGTTTTGCTTGGCTGTTTTTCTGTGGCAGATTAATAAAATGACACTATTATTCTAGCAGGACAGCCTCCTTGTTTCATTTCCTCTCGTGTGAATATCTGGTGCCGACCAATTCACGAACCTTGTTAAAGAAATTTCATAAAACATTTTTGGCGACGAGTGATGGGATATTATTAAAATAAATAAATAATTCTGAACGGCTGCACCATGTTCAAACGAAAGGAAAAGAGTGTTGAGAAAAAAGTTGATGTGAGTACATCTGGACAAGAGTCCACAGAGGTTGTACCGGGTTGGGAGAGTTATCCAATTTTGGCTTTGTGTTTAAGGGGGGGGGGGGGGGACGCCCTGAACGTTGGTGTGAGAATTTAAAGGCAGACAAACCGGGTGATGTTTTAACCGCTTTGCAGGTCATAGAGGTCAAAAAGAAAGCGCCGGTGTCTGGTTTGCAGCACCGAATGTGGGTTTGTGCGACTGCATGGAAAAAGTTTGTGGAGGAAGTTCAGGAAAAAGATAAACAGTGGTTACAACAGAAACAGTTGTTATCTGATGTACAGACAGAGTGCATGCTTCAGAAACAGCACGTGCAGCTGTTGACGGTACAGCTAGATTGCATGACTAAAGTAGCCGAGGGTGCGGTCGGTCAAATATGCAGGCTTAAAAGTGAAAAAATGAGGAAGAAAAAGCGTGATATTTCACCAAAGCGAGTCAGAGCTTATGTTACAAAGTTAGATACCGGATGGGATCCGTCGAGTTGGGATGGAAACATCTGGGGAGATGAAGAAAATGATGATGATGATTATATTTGGACAGAGGATGAGAAAAAGTTGAAACCAATTAAACGGCGCAGACAAGATCAGATAGTCGTGCCGGCAGTCAGGGAAGAGCGCAGAGACGCAGACGGAGTGGTCCTTGTAGATGCAAATGGTGAACCGATCTATGATGAGCGACCACAACCTCAGCCAGTCCCTGTGTTATTCACATGAAGAGGTGGTGTATATCATTAAGAAATTGAGACAACAGCAGGGAGAGCCAGTTGACATGTGGCTGGCAAGAATGTTGGAAGAAGGAGCAGTTCAGGTGGATATTGATGTTGGAGATGCCTCCAGGTTTGCTGGGATGTCAAACGATCCATCCATTAATGCAAACTATCGGGAAACGGCACGCACTCTGACAACAACAAAATCATTATTTGATTTGTGGGAAGAAGCAGTGGCACTTCAGTTTGTCACCCCTTCCAGCTGGCCTCCGATGTCAGCAACGCCCTGGATGACACTTAAAGAATGTGTCCAGAGAATGGTTAGACTCT
>NC_056504.1:22312346-22315047 GCF_014905685.2 Nematolebias whitei
CCCAACTTGAATGATCTCATGCATTGGGATTAGGGATCAGGCCGGGCCCCAGAGGAAAGAGTATCAAATTGGTCAGTAAATGACATTAGACCACATGTTGAAATTGAAATTTATTGGAATAATACAAATGTACAGAGAGTGGTGGCTCTTGTTGATACTGGGGCTGAGGCCACCATTATCAGTGGGAATCCAAACAGATTTAAAGGTACCTGGGTTCCCCTTACAGGCTTAGGAGGAAATGTGATTTTTGGAAAAAGTGTTACTGTTCCTTTAAAAGTTGGAAAAATGCCCATTCAAAAGTATCAAGTTCTCATTACACCAATGAAAGAATGGATACTAGGAATGGATGTGCTGGCAGGAATGACACTTCACCTGCAGCAAGGACGTTTTGAATTTGGAGTACAACGCCCCCTGGAGGTGAACGCAGTACTAGTGGGAAAGGCTAAAATGCCACCTTTCCCTATTCCTCTGGCATCCCAGGTAGTTACGATGAAACAGTATCGTATCCCTGGAGGACATGATGAAGTGACAGCTACAATTAAAGAGTATGTTGAAGCAGGTGTGTTAAAAACATGCACAACTGCATGGAACAATCCGATTTGGCTTGTCAGGAAATCAGATGGGTCTTGGAGAATGACAGGTGATTACAGACAGCTGAACAAATACACACCCCCTCTTACATAAGCAGTCCCTGACACTGTAACAATCATTGAAAGAGTGCAACATCATAAAGGAACTTGGTATGGAGTAATTGATCTGGCTAATGCTTTTTTTACTATTCCAATATCAGAGGACCGAATGGAGCAATTTGCTTTCACTTGGGAGGGCAGACAGTACACGTTTACTCGTCTCCCTCAAGGGTATCTCCACAGTCCAACCATCTGTCATCGAGTGGTGGCTGAACACTTGGATGGGTTGACACTGCCCCCTGGAGTAATGGTTTCACATTACATTGATGACATCATGGTTCAAGCTGAAACACAGGAAGAGGTGGCAAAAGTTTTGCCTCAGCTAATTGAACACATGAAGGGACATGGCTGGGAAATTAATCCAGCTAAAATTCAAGGACCATCCCAAACCGTGAAGTTTTTAGGGGTCTGTTGGAACAAAGGAGAGAGAGAGATCGTACAGAAAGCACGAGACAAGATCATTGCATTTGCAGTACCCCACACAAAGAATGATGTTCAGAAGTTTATTGGTTTGTTTGGATACTGGAGACATCACATTCCACATTTGGGACAAATATTACAACCATTGTACCATGTGACAAGGAAAAAGGCAGATTTTATCTGGGGAGAAAAACAACAGGCAGCTTTTGATTTAGCTAAAGAAGCAATACAACAGGCTGTATCTTTGGGAAAACTATAGTCAGGACCAGTGGAGTTGCAGGTGTCTGCCATTAATGACTATGCCAACTGGAGTTTGTGGCAAAAACAGGGACGAGTGAGGAAACCATTGGGTTTGTGGTCCAGGAAATTGCCACCTGCTGGGGTTCGATATACCCCATTTGAAAAACAGTTGTTGGCGTGTTATTGGGCTCTTTTGGAAACTGAAGCTCAAACAACAGGACATGATGTGTTAATGCGTACTCATATACCCATTTTAACCTGGATAATGAGTGAGCCAACTACACACAGGATTGGTACAGCTCAAGAATCCAATATCATTAAGTGGAAATGGTATGTATCTGAAAGAGCAAAACCAGGTGACAAGGGTGTCTCAGTGTTGCATGAAAAAGTGGCGGATGTGCCAGAAGAAGGAGAACAGGCTTTTGAAGTCGTGCAGTTGTCTGAATCCCCAGTGAAGGTGGGAAAATGATGGAATGAGTCGAGTCCTAAAGAACAGGGTTATGCATGGTTCACGGATGGGTCTGCTAGATGGCTGGCAGGAAAAAGACGGTGGAAGGCAGGAGCTTTCAATCCAGCGAAGGGTCAAACCCTGGAAGAAATGGGAGAGGGAGGAAGTAGTCAATGGGCTGAACTGAAAGCAGTGCACATGGTGATCATGCAGGCAGGAGTTCAGGGAGTTCACATTTTTTCTTACTCTTGGTCTGTGGTTAATGGTTTAACAACATGGATGCCTACTTGGCACACTAATGATTGGAAGATTCAGAGTAAGGAAGTTTGGGGAAAAGAGTTGTGGAAAGAAATTTGGGAAAAAGTTCAATCAGTGACAGTTACAGTAACTCATGTGGATGCTCATACTAATAACACTGACGCTGAGACTTTACATAATAGACATGTGGATGACCTGGTTAAAAACATGGCTGTTACATGAGAATCTAGTGTTGGTTTGGCCAGATGGGCACATGAAAAAGCAGGTCATTGGGGCATTCAAGGAACACAGCAGTGGGCCCAAGATCGAGGCATTGACTTAAAAACAGATGATGTAAAAACAGCAATACAGCAGTGTGAGGTCTGCCAACACAACAGGAAAGGCACTCCACAACATATTCAAGGACAGATTTATAGAGGAAAAGGAGCAGGTCAGGTTTGGCAAATGGACTTCATCGGGCCACTGCCCACATCACAGGGATGTAAATATGTGTGTACAGCAGTAGACACTTATTCAGGAGTGTTGGTAGTTGATATAAAAATATATTAAGTTGCCTTTATGCCTATTCAAACATATACATTTTGTGTGTGTTACTTTTCAGAATTAAATGTCTAAATTGCCATAAAAGGCAAGGGTGGAATGATAT
>NC_056504.1:22315147-22319624 GCF_014905685.2 Nematolebias whitei
TCACCTCAGTGAAGATGTTATAATCCCATGAAACTCGGAAGAGCTCTGTTGTCATGTCAGGATCTTCCCGGCTCACAGAACTGAACAGAGACCCAACTCCCACAGAACTGAACTCTCACAGCCCTCACAGAACTGACAGAACTGAGTAGACCAGGAAGTACCGACATTTTAAAGAGCTCTTTTCCCGGTTCATTCGGGAGTCTCCCCATTGGCCAGAACCGACCAGACGGGGTGTGTTTTGTGACGTAAAAGGTTAGAAGGCAGCAAGAATTGTTATGGAACAGATCAGAAATGTTCTCACAGACAGAGAGAGTTTTGTTTTGGCGAGTTTAAGAAACAGGTGCCAAAACCCCCCTGTTGACGTCTGAGAGGATATAAACAGGACAGTTGTTCCAACGCATGTCTGCTTCGACTCCTGACCCTGGAACGCACACTTTGCTCATTCACAGACAGAAATCAGAAAATGCATAATTACTCTGTAACAGCTTTAACATGAGTTCTAACTTTGCATGAGAATTAAAAATCATTACACAGTTAATAAAATTGATTAGTTCACTGCAACATCTAAAATGGTTTGAACTAAGGCACTTTGATTATCAACATTTGTAAAATAGTAATGATAATAGAACAGAGAGTGTTCTTCCACTTGAATTTTCAAGAAAGAAAGTCTCAGGATGGGTGAACCTGTATTTCTGGATTCAAATCAATGAAATGACAGTTCCTGTCCCACAAGGTTCTTAAGGTCAAGAGTTTTGACCTTAGGCTTAGTCTTGACCTCAGATTAAGTTCACTACAGTACGCAGTCGAACGCCTTCTCCAAGTCCACAAAGCACATGTAGACCGGTTGGGCAAACTCCCACGCACCCTCCAGGACACTGCTGAGAGTGTAGAACTGGTCCAGTGTTCCACGGCCAGAACAAAAACTGCACTGCTCCTCCTGAATCAGAGGTTCGACTGTCCGACGGACCCTCCTCTCCAGAACCCCCGAGTAGACCTTACCAGGGAGGCTTAAGAGCGTGATTCCCCTATAGTTGGAACACACTCTACGGTCCCCCTTTTTGAATAGGGGAACCACCACCCCGGTCTGCCAATCCAGGGGAACTTCCCCCGATGTCCACGCAATATTGCAGAGTCGCGTAAGCCAACACAACCCTACAACATCCAGAGCCTTAAGGAACTCCGGGTGAATCTCATCCACCCCTGGGGCCCTGCCACCAAGGAGCTTTTTAACTACCTCGGTGACCTCAGCTCCAGAGATTGGAGGGCCCGACCTAGAGTCCCCAGGCTCTGCTTCCTCAGTGGAAGACGTGCCGGTGGGATTGAGGAGGTCTTCAAAGTATTCCGCCCACCGACCCACAACATCCCGAGTTGAAGTCAGCACCACACCACTCCCACTATAAACAGTGTTGGTGGCGTACCGCTTTCCCCCCCGAGACGCCGGATGGTGGACCAGAATCGCCTCGAAGCCGTGCGGAAGTCATTCTCCATGGTCTCTCCGAACTCCTCTTGAGTTTTTGCCTCAGCGACCACCCGAGCCACATGTCGCTTGGACTGCCGGTACCCATCAGCTGCTTTCGGGGTCCCACAGGCCAAAAAGGCCTGATAGGACTCCTTCTGCATCCCTCACCGACGGTGTCCACCATCGGGTTTGAGGGTTGCCGCCACGACAGGCACCGACAACTTTGCAGCCACAGTTCTGGTAAGCCGCCTCGACAATAGAGGCACGAAAACTGGTCCACTCTGACTCAATGTCCCCCACCTCCCTCGGAACATGTTCGAAGTTCTCCCGGAGGTGGGAGTTAAAACTCCGTCTCACAGGAGACTCTGCCAGACGTTCCTAGCAAACTCTCACAATACGTTTGGGTCTGCCAGGTCTGACTGGCATCCTCCCCCAAGCATCGGAGCCAACTCACCACCAGGTAGTGATCAGTTGACAGCTCCGCCCCTCTCTTCACCTGAGTGTCCAAGACATGTGGCCGCAGATCAGATGAGACGATGACAAAGTCAATCATCGAACTGCGGCCTAGGGTGTCCTGGTGCCAAGAGCACATATAGACACCCTTATGCCTGAACAAGGTGTTCGTTATTGACAATCCATGACAAGCACAGAAGTCCAACAACAGAACACCACTCTGGTTCAGATCAGGGGGGCCGTTCCTCCCTACCACACCCCTCCAGGTCTCACTGTCATTGCCCACATGAGCATTGAAGTCCCCCAGCAGAACAAGGAAGTCCACAGGAGGTGCACTTTCCAGTACCCCTTCCAAGGACTCCAGAAAGGGTGGATAATCCAAACTGCTGTTTGGTGCATAAGCACAAATGACAGTCAGAACCCATCCCCCCACACGTAGGCGGAGGGAGGCCACCCTCTCATTCACTGGGGTGAACCCCAACACACAGGCACCAAGTTGGGGGGTAATAAGTATGCCCACTCCTGCCCGGCGCCTCTCACCAGGGACAACTCCAGAGTGGAAGCGTGTCCAGCCCCTCTCAAGGAAACTGGTTCCAGAGCCAGAGCCACGCATAGAGGTGAGTCCGACTATTTCTAGCCAGAACGTCTCAGCCTCACACACCAGCTCAGGCTCCTTCCCCACCAGTGAGGTGACTTTCCACGTCCCAATACCCAGCTTCTGTAGCCGAGGATCAGACCGCCAGGGTCCCCGCCCTCGGCCACCACCCATCCCACATTGCACCCGACCCCTTTGGCCCCTCCCACAGGTGGTGAGCCCATGGGAAGGGAGACCCACGTCTCCTCTTCGGGCTGTGCCCGGCCAAGCTCCATGGGTAAAAGCCCGGCCACCAGGCGCTCGCCCGTGTGCCCCACCTCCAGGCCTGGCTCCAGAGTGGGGCCCCGGTGACCCATGTCTAGGCAAGAGAACATTAGGTCCGTTTATTTTTCTCATCATCGGGGGTTTTGGGCTGCACTTTGTCTGGTCCCTCACCTAGGACCTGTCTGCCATGGGTGACCCTACTAGGGGCATAAAGCCCCTGACAGCATAGCTCCTAGGATCATTGGGACAATCAAACCCCTCCACCACAGTAAGGTGGCAGCCCAGGGAGGGGTATTATGCTATTATGGATATAAAGCAATATTTTGAAAGTAGAGTTACAAATTTCCTATCTGTTAATTAATTCCAAAACTGATTAGTTGAATGTGGGAGAAGAGAACTTACAATTTTTATTTGAAACTAAAGGGATTTTTAGAGTAAACTTCAAGATGTTATAACTAAGTGGCCCCTCCTAGTAGTGTGTTACAACCTAAGGGGGAGGAAGCCAAACACTGATGATTATTAAGGAAGTCTAACAGATAATATGAAGCTAAGTTCTAGGTGAATTTTTAACAATTAAGTACAGATATGTACTTTAGAATTATGGTTAATTTGGATGTTGTACTCAGCATTAATTGGGTGACAGGTCTTCTCCAACTACTTTGAGAGATGAGATGATTGATGGACTGACTAATTATGGTGTAATGACTAGCGGAACCCAGATTGGTACAAGACCAGAACGAAGCAGACTCAGATCTTTAAAAGGAAGAAACAGTATCCTGATGCATGCTCAATAATCCAGGTAGAAAAATCTAAAAAAGTTAAATCTGGTCCTCTGGACATTCAAAAAAACAAAACAAAGCAAATCAACAAAAAAATGTAGAAAAGTTTCGTCTCTCATCCGAGAGATTTCCTCAGTCTGAGGAGCTGTATTCAGCTCAGTCTCTTAAATAGCACCGTCTCAGAGTGGATCAACCAGTTTTGCTGCTGACAACCAAAACCAGCTGATCACATGCTCAAGAAGGACCATCAGCCTAACAATGGATCATTAGCACACTGATGGCTGTTTACTGCTCACAGAGGGCTGAGTGATACTAGCAATCACAGCATTGTAAGAGGGGGACAGTTGAACCTGGAGGCCTCCACCCCTGTTTAACGATGGACGATTTCTTTTCACAAAGATGGCCTCCTTTACTCCTCTCTCAAACCGGCTGGATCAGCTGGTTTTGGCTGTCAGCAGCAAAACTGGTTGATCCACTTTGAGACGGTGCTATTTAAGAGACTGAGCTGAATACAGCTCCTCAGACTGAGGAAGTCTCTCGGATGAGAGACGAAACATTTCTACATTTTTTTGTTGATTTGCTTTGTTTTGTTTTTTTTGAATGTCCAGAGGACCAGATTTAACTTTTTTAGAGGAAGAAACAGTGTTTATTATATACAGTGTAGGGGGTTTATATACATATATGGCAGTCCTCCGGCGATCAGATGTAGGTGTCGGGAGCCAGGGTAGAAGGGGATCCACGACGCGCTCCAGAGATAGGGGCCGGGCGGAATGTACAAAGCAGGTCTGGCTGGAGGAAACAGGACGACAGGACTGGCAAACAGAATCCGCTCGACGAGTCTGGCAGATGAGTGGCACGACAGGTCTTGCAGGCAGGTGGGTGACGAGGCAACAAGGATGGAGTCAAACAGGCAGGGTACTGCGGGCA
>NC_056504.1:22319724-22324487 GCF_014905685.2 Nematolebias whitei
CCCCCCCCCCCCCCCCCCCCCAACAATCGCCCCCAGGCGACCTGTGGCGTTTCTCAGGGTGGGCTTTGAAAAAGCTGGAGATCAGGCTGGGATCTAAGATGAACGATCTGGGGATCCATGATCTCTCCTCGGGACCGTAGCCCTCCCAGTCAACCAGATATTGGTAACCACGGCCCCGGCGACGGACATCCAGGATGGTCCTGACAGTGAAGGCCGGGTGGTTATCGATCAATCGGGCGGGGGGGGGAGGTCGGCAGGCGGGCTCAAGGGACTCTCAGAAACTGGCTTGATTTGTGACACATGAAAAGTTGGGTGGATCTTCATGGAGGTTGGTAACTGATGGCGGACTGCAGACGGGTTGATAATTTGGTTGATAGGAAATGGGCCGATGTATCGGGGCGCCAGCTTCCTAGGGGTGTCTTTGATATTAATGTCTTTGGTAGAAAGCCATACCTTTTGGCCCACCTGGTATGCTGGTGCTGAGGAGCGATGGCGATCGGTGAACCTCTTGTTCTGGGCTGCCGAGCGCAGTAGAGCTGTCTTGGTTTGACACCAGACTCGTCGGCAACGGCAAAAGTGATGCTGGACAGACGGGACTGAGATGTCGGCTTCCTGACTGGGGAACAGGGGAGGGATGTAACCAAGGTGCCTCGAATGGTGACATCCCTATTGCCAAAGACCTGTGTGTGTTGTGGGCATACTCCACCCAGACCAAGTGCTGGCTCCAGGCTGAGGGGTTGCATTCAACAACGCATCGGAGGGTGGTCTCAAGCTCCTGATTACATCGCTCAGCCTGGCCGTTGGACTGCGGGTGGTAACCAATGGTAAAGCTGGTGGTTGCCCCCAACGTCTTGCAGAAGCTTCGCCAGACCTGCGAGATAAATTGAGGACCCCTGTCGGAGACAATATCAGAGGGAATGCCGTGAATGCGGAAAACATGCTGAATGAGCGTTTGGGCTGTCTCAAAGGCAGAGGGGAGCTTAGGCAGGGGGATGAAATGGGCAGCTTTAAAGAAGCGGTCTATGACTGTGAGTATGGTGGTGTTACCTTCGGACGGAGGCAGACCCGTAACAAAGTCCACAGATATATGTGACCAAGGGCGGCTGGGGGTGGGTAGAGGTTGTAGAAGTCCTGCAGGTGGTTGGTTACCAGTCTTATTCCTGGCACAGGTGGGGCAGGCTGATACAAAACTCTTGACATCGTGATTGAGAGTGGGCCACCAGAAATGGGTCTTGACGAGGGAGAGCATACGAGAGATACCAGGGTGACAAGAAAGCTTATGGGAGTGTAGCCAGTTTAGTACCTTGGCCCTCATGGTTGAGGGGACGAAAAGTTTCCCAGTAGGAGCGGTGCCAGGTTCATCCTTTTGTGCCTCGAGGACCTCCTTTTCAATGGACCAGGTGAGGGCCCCTACAACACACACTGGTGGGATGATACTCTCCACCGTCTCTGGATCACTCGGAGGAGAAAACTGTCGGGAGAGCGCATCAGGCTTGATGTTCTTGGAACCAGGCCTGAAAGTTAAAACATAGTTGAATCGGTTGAAGAAAAGGGACCATCGTGCCTGTCTGGGAGTCAGTCGCTTTGCATCTCTTAGGTAGGTGAGGTTTTTGTGGTCGGTCCAGATAAGGAAAGGAGTAGCAGTACCCTCCAACAAATGGCGCCACTCCTCCAGGGTCAGTTTGACCGTCAACAACTCACGATTACCTACATCATAATTCCTCTCCGCTTGTGATAAACGCCTAGAAAAGAAGGCGCATGGGTGCACTTTATTGTCTTCTAGGGACCATTGAAAGAGAACAGCACCCACACCAGTGTCCGAGGCATCAACTTCCAGAATAAACTGGCATTTAGGGTCAGGGTGACACAAGACGGGAGTAGAGGAAAAAAGTATCTTGAGCTTACCGAATGTAGCACCAGCCTCAGGAGTCCATTTGTAGGTTCGGTTGGTTGATGTAAGTTGTGTGAGAGGGGAGGCGATGCGACTGTAGTCCTTAATAAATCGCCTGTAGAAATTGGCAAAACCCAGAAAACGTTGGAGCTGTTTCCGGTTCTCGGGAAAAGGCCAGTCCTCCACTGCCTTGGTCTTTTCTGGGTCCGTCCTGTAACAACCCCTCTCAAAGATAAAGCCCAGGAATGATACAGAAGGTACGTGAAATTCACATTTTTCTCCCTTGACAAAAAGTTGGTTTTCATAAAGTCTTTGGAGTACCATACGAACTTGTTTTACATGTTCTTCTTCATTGTGAGAATAAATGAGAATGTCGTCTAGGTATACGAAGACGAAGTGGCCGATAAAATCCCTGAGTACGTCATTGACTAGAGCTTGAAATACTGCCGGGGCATTAGTCAACCCGAATGGCATCACTAAATATTCAAAATGTCCAAGCGGGGTCCTGAAGGCTGTTTTCCACTCATCACCCTCTTTAATCCAGACCAAGTGGTAAGCGTTTCTTAAATCAAGTTTAGAAAAGATTGTGGCAGATTGGAGGTGCTCATGAATGGAGTCAATTAAAGGTAAGGGGTACTTGTTTTTAATGGTGATGTTGTTTAGACCTCTGTAGTCAATGCAGGGTCGGAGGGTCTTGTCTTTCTTGGATACAAAGAAGAACCCTGCACCGACTGGAGAGGTGGATGGGCGAATTATACCAGAGTCGAGAGATTCCTCGATATATTTCTTCATAGACTCCCTTTCTGGTCCTGATAGATTGTATAGTCGACTGGCTGGTAGCGAGGCCCCAGGGAGGAGGTCGATGGCACAGTCGTGCGGGCGATGAGGTGGTAGGGACAGAGCGCCTTGTTTATTAAACACAGGAGCAAGGTCATGATATACAGAAGGAACAGAAGACATGTCAGCTTTTTCTAAATTTTTAGTCTCCACAGGTCGGTTGGAGACTGCAGAGCGTAAACAATGTTTTAAGCAATTATCACTCCATCTTTCTGTCCTCCCCAATTTCCAATTGATGCAGGGATTATGTTTCTTTAACCAAGGGTAGCCTAAAATGAGTTCAGTATTGGGAGATTCAAACACATAAAAGTCATTAATTTCATGATGGTTTCCTGAAATGATTAAGTGTGACTCAGTAGTCTTGAGGTTGATCTGGGCTAAAGTCTCACCAGTAACCCCCGCAATAGCAACAGAGGGGGTAAAAATAGTTTTTGGACTAAATTCAGGCTAATTAAATTTTGTTCAGCTCCAGAATCTATCAAGGCTTCGACAGGAAGGCGGTTCTGATTGATCTGAATGAGTGTGGGTAACATGAGTCTGCTGGAGGGAGAAAAAGAGGAAGAGCCCACCAATATCTCCCTTATTGACGGGTGGTCTCGTTTCCCCGGAATGGGCAGTTGGGCATATAGTGACCGGGGTTGCCACAATAAATGCACAAATTTGTATCTCGACGTCTTTGTTTCTCCTCTGTAGACAGACGAGTTCGACCTATCTGCATAGGTTCGGGTTCCGGAGGTTCAGAGAAACGTCTGGTCAAAACTGCAGGTTGACTGGGAGGCGAGCCTAGAAATGAGTCTCCCTGGGACTTGTAGTTTCTCAGTGGTGTTCGGTGTAAACGAGGCTCACCTGAAGGCATCGCGGAACCGGAAGTGGTGAAGCGGTGGGAATTGTAGTTCCTTTCTCTTCGCCGTTCCCGGAAGTGTTCGTCTAAAGCTACTGCCAGGTCTATGAGCTCGTCGAAGCTTTCGTGTTCGTCCCGTGCAGCGATCTGGTCCTTGATGGGGTCAGACAGAGAGTGTAAAATGGTACCTTGCAGTGCCGTTTCATTCCATCCGGTCTGGGCCGCGAGAATGCGGAACTCGAGGGCGTACTCCGCGACAGGTCGACTGCCCTGGCGTAGTCCGAGAAGCCGCTTTACGGCGTTCGGCTCCCGCAGCGGTCGATTGAAAATCTTCAGGAACTCCTTTAACAAGGTATCAAATGAAGCAGTCTCAACGTCATGGAACTGAAAAAAAGAATTGGCCCAACGAAGTGCATCACCCTTTAATTGGTTAATGAAATACGTGATCTTAGCTGAGTCATATGAATAGAGCTGAGGGGCTCCCTTGAAGGCAAGCTTACATTGTAGGATGAATCCTCCACACAGGCTGGGGTCTCCGGAAAAATATTCAGAGGGTTTAATTATTACCTGTTGGTTTGTTGGTGTGACTTCTGGTATTGGGTTGGAGGAGTTGTTTCCAGGAGATGTACTAGATTCTGTAGAAGAAGGAGAGGGTCTTTGGTTTAGAGAAAAAAAACATACCTCCAAGTTCTCTTAGATTCTCCTGGATTTCTTGCTGTTGGGTTAGAACTTGTTGAAGTATCCCCTCTATTCTGGTAATTCGTTCCATCTGCGAAGAGGACGAGGTCTGCTTGTCTCTGGTCTCGTTCTGGGTCTGTTTTGGCTGAAGCATTTCTGTAATGACTAACGGAACCCAGATTGGTACAAGACCAGAACGAAGCAGACTCAGATCTTTAAAAGGAAGAAACAGTGTTTATTATATACAGTGTAGGGGGTTTATACACATATATGGCAGTCCTTCGGCGATCAGATGTAGGCGTCGGGAGCCAGGGTAGAAGGGGATCCACGACGCGCTCCAGAGATAGGGGCCGGGCGGAATGTACAAAGCAGGTCTGGCCGGAGGAAACAGGACGACAGGACTGGCAAACAGAATCCGCTCGACGAGTCTGGCAGATGAGTGGCACGACAGGTCTGGCAGGCAGGTGGTTGACGAGGCAACAAGGATGGAGTCAAACAGGCAGGGTACTGCGGGCA
>NC_056504.1:22324587-22334916 GCF_014905685.2 Nematolebias whitei
ATTAACGGCCATCTTGGAGGAAGGCTGCAGACATTGGGACTCCTACATATGGAATGGGTTTAATATTAACATTGACGAGAGACCAGAGGATTTTGATAAATACATATGTATAACGAACCCCTTTTAGTTTGGACCAAAATCACCACACAAATGAAGAAAATTAAATAGTATTTATTTTCTTGGAAAGGTATTGCAGATTAGACCGGTTCTGGTACTGATTCTGGTTTGGGTTCTGGTACAGGTTCCGGATCAGGACTAAGTCTATGAGATAGAGATCGGTTAGTGGTCGTGCAGGAAACTATGGAGAGCAGAAAAGTCAAATAAGATGGATCACTAACCGTCTCAGATGATCCTGGGGGTTCTGGAGAGCAAAGAAGTCCAGACTGATCCGGACCACTGCTGGAGAGGCCGAGTCTGGTGAGGGGCTGCAGCTGGCCGCAGCGACAGATGGGTGGTGAGTCCGTTGAGCGCAGAGACGTGGTCACACAAGCCTGGGTCCAAAACCGGAGAGCAGATGACAGGAGGTGCCGGAGGGGGTGACGAGGAGGCCTAGTCATGCAGGCAAAGGTCAGAACCGAAAGCAGAAGACGTAGTAATCCAAAGGGTCGAGCAAGAGACGATGTCCAGGTAAGTCGTGGGTTCAGGAGCCGGGAGGTCAAGCCAAGAGGGAAGGACAGGAACCAGGAGCGGGGCAGGAACGAGGAGACAGGTAAACTAAGACAAGGGGACATGAAAGGCTATGGGGGAACAAGGCAGGATGAGTAACGCGAGGTATCTACTTACAGTGAACTGTTTTCAACTACCGGGCACCGAAGAGGAGGAAGAGTGCAGCTTTTAAAGGGTGAGAGAGACAGGTGCAGCCAGTTGAGTTCAATCAGCTGCTGCTGGCTGCAGTGAAGACAAAACTAAACAACCGTGACATCACCCTCAACCAGCATGCAAAGAAGACAAAGTAAAACTCACGTATGTATAAACAAACATTACCTGAGCGGACAGAATAAATGAAACTTACAGAAAAGATCTATTGCAAACTTTAAAGGGTGATCAGGGTGACAGAAAATATAATCTATGGAACGTGATTTGTGACAGATCCCCCCCTCAAGGAATGCCTCCCGGCATTCCACCAGGTTGATTGGGGTGCAGGCGATGAAAGTCCCGGATGAGGCTACGGTCTAGGATGTGACGGGAGGGAACCCAGGACCGCTCCTCCGGTCCGTATCCCTCCCAATCAATGAGATACTGGAGCCCCCAACCCTTTCATCTAGAACGGAGGAGTCGGCGAACAGTGTAGGCGGGGAGCTGTCAATAAGATGGGCGGGTGGGGGTGGAGCAAACAGGGGAGTGGTACTGGGAGGAAATAACCAGTTTAACACAAGAGACATGGAACGTGGGGTGAACACAAAAAGACTTGGGTAGTGACAGACAAACAGAAACAGGATTGATAATTTTGGATATGGGGAAGGGTCTGATGAAGCGGGGGGCGAGTTTGTGGGACGAGACTTTAAGTGGGAGGTCCTTAGTGGACAACCATACTCTCTGTCCCACAGTATAGTCTGGTTGGAGAGTCATGTGACGGTCAGCCTTCCTAGTGTAGGCTGCCCTGGATTTTAAAAGAGCCTGTTTAGCCCTCCTGCAGACTCTCTGGCAGCGGAGAGCGGCCATGTGGGCTGAGGGAACAGATGCTTCGCGTTCTTGGACAGAAACAACAGGGGGTTGAAAACCAAAAACAACATAAAACGGGGACAAACCAGTGGCTGAGGAAGGGACAGAATTACGGGCATGTTCAACCCAGGGTAGTGATGAGCTCCATTTTTCTGGATCCTTCTGGCATAAGAGCCTTAGTTTGCCTTCTCTTGATTAGCCCTCTCCGTCTGGCCATCTGACTCCGGGTGGAAGCCAGAGGAGAGACTAATGGAAATACCCAGAAGGTCACAGAACTCCTTCCAGAAGTGGGAGACGAACTGAGGACCCCAATCAGAGACAATGTCCAATGGTAGTCCGTGAAGCCTAAACACCTCTCGATCCAGAATGTGGGCCAAGTCCTTAGAGGAGGGTAGCTTGAGCAAAGGGACTAAATGGACCATCTTAGAAAATCGGTCAACAATAGTTAGAATGACCGTGAAATTATTGGATGGTGGGAGACAGGTAATGAAGTCCATATCTATGTGCGACCAGGGGCGTGAAGGACAAGGGAGAGGACGAAGTAATTCTGAACGGGGACTTCTGGAGGTCTTGGACTGGGAACACGCCGGACAGGATCGCACATAGGCATGGACATCCCTGGTCATAGTCTCCCACCAAAACTGAGCTCTGACAATAGACAAAGTTTTAGTTAGACCAGGGTGGCAGTATAATAAGGAGTTATGACAAAAATCCAACATCTTCTTGATCATGTTAGCTGGTACAAAAAGACGGTTCTGAGGACAGTTGGCCAGGGAAGGGCGTGTCCAGCTGAAGTTTCTCAGGTCCAGCTCTAACTGAGTGATGGCCAGGTGAGCACTCTCAGGAAGGATAAAGTTCTCCTCCTGAGCTGAGGGGGAATTATCCTCCTCCAAAACACGTGACAAGGCATCAGGCTTGGTATTTTTCTCGCCGGGATGGTAAGATAGGGTGAAATTAAAGCGAGAAAAGAACAGTGTCCACCTGGCCTGGCGAGGATTAAGGCGACGAGCGGACCTGAGGTACTCCAGGCTCTTGTGATCCGTCCACACCTGGAACGGGAACCTGGAGCCCTCCAACCAGTGACGCCACTCCTCCAGGGCGAGTTTGACAGCAAGGAGCTCCCGATCTCCAAAATCATAGTTACGTTCAGCCGAAGAGAGACTCCAGGAAAAAAAGACACAAGGGTGAAGACGCCACTCCTGGCCGCGCTGACTCAGAACGCCCCCCACCCCAGTACTGGAGGCATCAACCTCCACCATAAAAGGTTCATCGGAGTTGGGAGCCTGGAGAATGGGAGCAGAAACAAACAAGTTCTTTAACTCATTAAAAGCAGTCTCTGCTGTGGTAGACCAGTGAAAGCGACACTTAGTAGAGGTGAGCTCGTGAAGAGGCTTGGCCTTATGGCTATAGCCTTTAATGAAGCATCTGTAAAAATTGGCGAACCCCAGGAACTGCTGAAGCTGTTTGTGGTCCTTAGGAGTGGGCCAATCTACCACAGCAGAGACCTTGCTGGAGTCCATCCCCATCTTGTTAGGAGACACAATAAACCCCAAAAAGGAAGTGGAAGACACATGAAACTCACACTTTTCAGCTTTAACAAAGAGACCATTCTGGAGGAGCCGGGTAAGAACAGATTTGACATGTTTGCGATGAGAATCTTGGTCCTTAGAAAAAATTAGTATGTCGTCGAGATAAACAAAAACAAACTTGTTTACCATGTCCCTCAAAACATCATTTACTAAAGTTTGGAAGACAGCTGGAGCGTTGGTTAACCCAAAAGGCATAACTAAGTATTCATAATGACTTGTCAGGGTATTGAAGGCTGTCTTCCACTCATCACCTTCATGGATACGGACCAGATGATAAGCATTTTGGAGATCAAGTTCGGTGAAAATGTTGGCTCCCTGAAAAGAATCGAAGGCGGAAGACATGAGGGGTAGTGGATACTTGTTTTTTATAGTAATTTTATTGAGTCCTCTAAAGTCTATGCATGGACGAAGTGAGCCATCTTTCTTTTTGACAAAGAAGAAACCTGCCCCAGCAGGTGAGGCAGATGGTCGGATAATGCCCGACCGTAATGAGTCCTGGATGTACTCCTTCATAGAGAGTTATTCGGGAGCGGAGAGAGAGTATAATGCACCCCTAGGAGGAGTGGAGCCTGGGAGTAAATCTATTCCACAGTCATAGGGACGGTGTGGAGGCAGTGAGGTAGCTTTAGTCTTATTAAACACCTCTTTAAGGTCATGATACTCTTTAGGTACCTTGGAAATGTCTGGATAAAAATTCTCATGAGGGGTAACAGTTTCGATAGGAACCACAGCATCAAATAAACAAGTGGTCAAGCACTCCTCTGACCACCCTAAAATCTCCCTCCTCCTCCATTCAAGATGAGGGTTGTGTTTGGTTAACCATGTGGCTCCCAACACGATCAGAGCCTGGGGAGATTTAATAACCAAAAAGGTTAGTTTCTCTTTGTGGTTACCACCGAGATACAAAACCACTGGTTCTGTAATTAAAGAGGAGGAGTTCAGAGGATGGCCATCGAGAGTCACCACAGAAAGTTCATGAGCAGATTTGTAGAGCTTTATTCCCACCGATTTAGCAAAGTTGAAGTCTATGAATTCAGTATCAGCACCGGAGTCAATAAACACCTTAACCAGTGATCGAGATTTGTCTGGTGTAGTAAGGTGAGCAGAAACAATAAATTGTGAGGAGAGTTCTTTGGGATTTGTTCGGCTCAGTAGACATCTCCTCTAGTCTACTGAGCGACCCCTTTTACCGGACAGTTGGTGACGAGGTGTCCTGGCTCTCCACAGTAAAAGCAAAGATGTCCCTTGCATCTCCACTTGTGTTCAGCCTGCATGAGTCGACTCTTGCCCAACTGCATAGGTTCCTCTGCAGGTTTTGGAGGAGAAACAGGAGTATGGTGAGTGGGTCGTGGTTGGAACTGTAACTCACCAACATGTTTAGGGACTGGTGAAGTCTTAGGTCCTCTCTCTCTTGCTTGTTTGGCCAGTCTTAAATCCACCATGGTGGATAAGTCTTCAAGGTCCTGCAGAGAGTCTGGGTAACCTTTAGTTGCCAAATCATCTTTAATGTCATCGTTCAAACCCTTGTAGAATGCATCGGTGAGGGCCTCCTCATTCCAGTGGCTGCCAGATGCTATGGAGTGGAACTCAATGATAGTCTGTGACTCTCCTGTTACCTTGTTTTATGGAGAATAGTTGTCTGGCAGCCTCACTCTCAGGGAGGATTGGGTCAAAAACCCTGCAGAGTTCCTTACTGAATGCCTGGAGAGAGTAAATGTTAGGAGAGTCCCTCTGCCATTCAGCAGTTAGCCACATCTTAGCTTTGCTTGAAAGTAAAGAAATAATGTACGTCAATTTAGCTTTATCTGAAGGAAAAGAAGACGGTTGGAGCTCAAAGTGGATCTCGCATTGAGTGATAAATGGACGACACTGGTCCGGTTCCCCTGTGAAAAGTTCAGGTGGGGACAATCATGGCTCCCTGACGGGTTCAGAGTGGGGTCTAACCACCACTGTGTCCTGAATGGAAGTCTGAGGGGTTAAGCTCTTAAGCATGCGGACCATGTCCTCCATGCCAAATTCAAACTTCATATAGCTCCTTCTACTCCGGAGCGCCAATCTGCTGGTGGTGAGTGGTTCATCATGGCCCGGTAGTTCTGTAACAAACCCATTCTAGTTTGGACCAAAATCACCACACAAATGAAGAAAATTAAATAGTATTTATTTTCTTGGAGATGTATTGCAGATTGGACCGGTTCTGGCACTGATACTGGTTTGGGTTCAAGTTCTAGGGTCCAGATCAGGACTAAGTCTATGAGATAGAGATCGGTTAGTGGTCGTGCAAGAAACTATGGAGAGCAGAAAAGTCAAATAAGAAGGACCACTAACCGTCTCAGATGATCCTGGGGGTTCTGGAGAGCGAAGAAGTCCAGACTGATCCGGACCGCTGCTGGAGAGGCTGAGTCCAGTGAGGAGCTGCAGCTGGCCGCAGCGACAGATGGGTGGTGAGTCCGTTGAGCGCAGAGACGTGGTCACACAAGCCTGGGTCCAAAACCGGAGAGCAGATGACAGGAGGTGCCGGAGGGGGTGACGAGGAGGCGTAGTCGTGCAGGCGAAGGTCAGAACCGAAAGCAGAAGATGTAGTAATCCAAAGGGTCGAGCAAGAGACGATGTCCAGGTAAGTCGTGGGTTCAGGAGCCGGGAGGTCAAGCCAAGAGGGAAGGACAGGAACCAGGAGCGGGACAGGAACGAGGAGACAGGTAAACTAAGACAAGGGGACATGAAAGGCTATGGGGGAACAAGGCAGGATGAGTAACGCGAGGTATCTACTTACAGTGAACTGTTTTCAACTACCGGGCACCGAAGAGGAGAAAGAGTGCAGCTTTTAAAGGGTGAGAGAAACAGGTGCAGCCAGTTGAGTTCAATCAGCTGCTGCTGGCTGCAGTGAAGACAAAACTAAACAACCGTGACATCACCCTCAACCAGCATGCAAAGAAGACAAACTAAAACTCACGTATATATAAACAACCATTACCTGAGCGGACAAAATAAATTAAACTTACAGAAAATATCTATTGCAAACTTTAAAGGGTGATCAGGGTGACAGTCGGGCGGGAGGAGGGGGATCAGAGGAGGGTCCGAACCGGGACTTCAAAAAAAGTTTAAGACGGGATACATGAAAAGTAGGGTGTACCTTGAGGGAACGGGGCAACTGAAGGCGAACAGCTACTGGGTTAATGACCTTTGTGATGGGGAATGGGCCGATGAACCGGGAAGCCAACTTACGCGATTCCAACCGCAGCAGAATGTCCTTAGTGGAGATCCAAACCTTGTGGCCCACTTGGTAAGTTGGCTGGGTGGACCGGCGTTTGTTGGCCCCCCTGACATGGGTAGCAGAGGACTTGAGGAGGGCCCTCCTGGCTCTCCTCCAGGTGCGTTGGCACCTCATGGCTGCTTGGTGAGCTGATGGCACCTGGGCTTCTCTGCCCTGGACAGAAAACAGAGGATGTTGGAAACCAAACACAACATAAAATGAGGACAAACCAGTTGCTGAGGAGGGTAGGGAGTTGATGGCGTGTTCCACCCAGGGGAGATTGGTAGACCATTTGCTAGGATCCCCTTCACACAGTAGCTACAGCTTAGCTTCTACCTCCTGGTTAACCCTTTCCATTTGGCCATCAGACTGAGGGTGAAAACCTGAGAAGAGACTGACAGATATACCCAGCAGACTGCAAAACTCTTGCCAAAACTTGGAGATAAACTGAGGCCCACCATCAGAAACAATGTCAGAAGGTATGCCATGAAGTCTGAACAACTCTTTAGCCATGATGATGCTGAGTTCTTTAGCAGAAGGAAGTTTAGCGAGAGGGATGAGATGAACCATCTTAGAAAACAGTCTACTATGGTAAGAATAACAGTATGACCTGAGGAGAGGGGAAGACCTGTGACAAAATCCATAGAAATATGGGACCATGGGTGAGATGGGATAGGTAAAGGATGGAGTAGACCATCCATCCATCCATCCATTTTCTTTACCCGTTTATTCCATTTTGGGTCACGGGGGTCGCTGGTGCCCATGTCCAGCAATCACTGTGCGAGGGGCGGGGTACACCCTGGACGGGTCGCAAGTCCATCACAGGGACACATAGAGACAAACGAGACAAACAAACATTCACTCTCTCACTCACACCTAGGGACAATTTAGAGTTACCAATCAGTCTAACATGCATGTTTTTGGTCTGTGGGAGGAAACCGGAGCACCCGGAGAAAACCCACGCATGCACGGAGAGAACATGCAAACTCCACCCAGAAAGGCCCCTGGACCGGGGTTTGAACCAAGGACCTGCTCGCTGAGAGGCAGCAGCTCTACCAGTTGCGCCACCGTGCTGCCCTTGGAGTAGACCAGCAGGAGGACAATGGGAGGATTTGGCCTGGTTGCATGAACAACAAGAGGAAACATACTGTTTGACATCCTTAATAAAGTCTTTCCACCAGAACTGGGATCTGATGACACTAAGGGTCTTAATAACCCCAAGATGGCAAAACATCTGAGACTTATGGCAGAGGTCCAGGACCTCTTTAACTTTATTGTCTGGAACAAATATCTGGTTCTGGGGCAATTGGGTGGAGGTGGGTGATCCAGATTAGCCTGCCGGAGGTCTGATTCAAGCTGGGTTATGGATAGGCGAACCTTATCCGGCAGAATAAATTCTATCTCAGAACTGACTTTAGGAGCATCGCTCTCCTCCAAAATGCAAGACAAGGCATCGGCCTTGATGTTCTTAGTTCCTGGTCTATAGGATAATATAAAGTTGAAGCGTCAGGAGAAAAGAGCACACCTGGCTTGACGTGGATTTAACCTCTTAGCGGTCCTGAGGTACTCAAGATTTTTATGGTCAGTCCAAACAATGAAAGGTTCCTTGGCCCGCTCAAGCCAATGCCTCCACTCCTCGAGGGCGAGCTTGACAGCCAGCAGTTCCCGATCCCCCACATCATAATTGCGTTCAGCAGCAGAAAGGCTCCTAGAGAAAAAAGCACATGGGTGAACTCTTCCTTTGCTGTTACGCTGACTAAGAACTGCTCCTACCCCAGTACCAGAAGCATCAACCTCAACAATGAATGGTTTGTTAGGGTCAGGAGCATGGAGGATCGGTGCAGTAGAAAACAGTTCTTTGAGTTTATTGAAAGAGATCAGTTGACTCATTCCAAACAAACTTTGATTTGGAAGATGTTAAAGCATGTAATGGTCCAGAAATTATGCTATAGTCTTTAATGAATCTTCTATAGAAATTGGCAAAGCCAAGGAATCTTTGTAACTGCTTTCTATCTTTAGGAATGGGCCATTGAAGAACATCAGAGACTTTGTTAATATCCATGGTTACCTGGTCTGGCGAGATAACAAACCCCAGGAAGGAAGTGGAGGTTTGATGGAATTCACACTTTTCAGCTTTAACGAAAAGGTTGTTTTGTAGCAGTCTGGTAAGCACAGCTCTGACATGTTGACGGTGACGGTCTAAGTTCTTGGAGAAAATCAAAATATCATCCAGGTAGACGAAAACAAAATGATTAATCATGTCCCTCAGAACGTCATTCACAAGAGCCTGAAAAACTGCTGGAGCGCTGGTGAGACCAAAAGGCATTACCAAATACTCGTAGTGTCCATTGGGTGTGTTGAATGCCGTCTTCCATTCGTCTCCCTCCCTGATGCGGACCAGATGATAGGCATTTCTAAGGTCAAGTTTAGAGAAGACTGTGGAACCTTGGATGAGGTTGAACGCTGTAGACATGAGAGGTAGAGGAAATTTATTTTTATGGTGATCTTATTAAGGCCTCTGTAATCAATACAGGGTCTGAGAGAACCATCCTTTTTACTAACAAAAAAGAATCCTGCACCAGCAGGTGATGCTGACGGTCTGATAATACAGGCCTGAAGGGTTTCTTTTAGATACTCTTGCATGACTGTGTGTTCGGGTCTGGACAGAGAATAGAGACTGCCCCTAGGTGGAGTGGTGCCAGGTAAGAGATCAATGGTACAATCATAGGGTCTATGTGGAAGAAGAGAAGTGGCTTTGACTTTGTTAAATACTTCTTTGAGATCTTGGTACTCAGCAGGGACTTTGGAGAGGTCAGGATAAGTTTCTATAATATTTTCAGGACTGACAGAAGGCAGAATCGCCTCGAAAAGACAGGTGGATAGACACTCTTCTGACCAACCCACTGTCTCTTTTCCTCTCCAATTAATATATTATGCCCCTTTTCCACCGTCACAGAGCGGATCAGATCAGTTCGGGTTGGTTCAGATCGGTTCGGGTCTGTTGTGTTTCCATGTACATTTCTGGACCGGCTCTGTAGGCGGGGACTAGAATCCAACTCGTCTTACCACCTGGTGGCGGTAGTGCTCCCTTAAGCTACTTACTAGCCACCACTAAACGTATTAGAAGAAGAACACCCTGAAGGTTTTGTCACACGATGTTGTGGAAAAGATGTCATGCTCTAATGGAGTACCTCATGAGCTGTAACTTATAAACCTGATTCATAATCCTACCTTACTGCCTTCCCTGCTGCTTTAAACCCATGTGTTTTTCATTTTAGTATAGATTTTTACAATAAAGATGTATTAAAAATATCTTCACTTTTTTTATTTGCAGATATGCACAAGGTTCATGTTAAAATTGCAAAACATCACACTGTGCTGTAATCTTTGAAACTGCTTTTACAATAAGATACAGACTTGAAAACAATTAGGTTAAATTTTGTCCTTGAATTTTAAAGATTTGTCTTTCATTAAATTAAAACATAAATTTATTACTTATTAATCTAAAAAAGTTAAGTCTGGTCCTCTGGACATTCAAAAAACAAAACTAACAAAAAACATTTAGTTTATTTATTATGAACTGTATTGTTTGTTTTGTGAATGTCCAGAGGACCAGACTTAACTTTTTAGATTTTTCTGCCTGGATTATTGAGCAGCATCAGGATATTAATTAATAAATAGTCTGTGAACACCATGGGGTCCTAGAAGAGTTGAAGAGGTGGCTGTTGATGTCTGTGCCTCCCTGGTGAAGATGCTGCTCCCACAACCCTGAAGCAGAAGAGGATGGATGGATGGATGGATGGATGGATGGATGGATGGATGGATGGA
>NC_056504.1:22334926-22336119 GCF_014905685.2 Nematolebias whitei
GGATGGATGGATGGATGGATGGATGGATGGATGGATGGATGGATGGACGGACGGGTGGCGAAGGAGGAGACCATCAAACACAGCAGGAGTGGTCAGTTCAGGTGAACTCCTGCCTGTTTGCTTCAGATCAGCTGTTCAAATCTCTGCAGGTTCAAATAAAAGGTGCACCAGGACTTTCAGCTGAATCTCTCAGGCCACAGTTGTATGGCCAATAACTGATAAATGATAACTGTCCTTTCTGAATTTTTGACTGTTTTTGTGTCACTTCATCCTAGAACCAAAAAATTATAACATAATAACAGTTGAGCAGATTCTAGTAATCTTTTCTTAGGATCCATTAAAGATCAAATGCAATTGGAAATTCTTCTCAATTCCAGTATGAATTTAAACAAACACTATCTGAACTTAACATTGTAAAATTTGTTTAGGAAATTTAATGTTCAAGGACACCACTTAAGAAAAAAATTGTTTAATAGGAAAAGTAATAAGTGAAAAATGTAGAAAAATAAAAATACAGCCTCCAACTAATGATTGTGTATCTGTGTGTCCCTCGTCTCACGGGCTTCATCCAGAAGAAGACACAAGTGTTGTTCCTGCTGTGTCCGGTTCAGTTCTTCATGTTCATTCAGTGATGAAATAAGACTTTTCTTTACTGGACTCTTTTCTCTTTCTCTTCACTAGAAAGAAGAAACAGGTGGTTAATTCAAGCTACATACTGTTTTTGAATAAATGCATAAAACAAAGAAAGGTGCAGCTATAATAGATATATTAATAATAATAAACTGATCAAATAAGAAAATGAAAAATAAATTGATTTAAAAATAATGAAAATGATAATAATGGATATATGAATCAGAAAGTATTATACAGATGCAGATATTCTTTGTCATTCGCACCACATGTGGTACATGTGGTACATGTGGTGGATCAAAATTATGTTCACAGGGCCCCAGTTACATCCAACAATAAAATATAAAAGAAAAACAGTAATAAGATCTAAAATATGAACTAATAAAAACATCAACTAAAAATATGATAAGCTCTAATAGCATAAAAACATTAAACACAATACGCAGAACAGCAGCACGGACATGAGTCTGTGTGAACAGACGAGCATGCATGAACACAGCAACATGAAACAGATCAGCAGCAACATGAAACTGATCAGCAGCAACATGAAACTGATCAGCAGC
>NC_056504.1:22336129-22344341 GCF_014905685.2 Nematolebias whitei
GCAGCAACATGAAACTGATCAGCAGCAACATGAAACTGATCAGCAGCTACATGATGTGATTCTTCACAGTGTTATATATTCATGAGGCTGCACAAACTCAAGTTCATGTTGCTGTTTGATGTATTGTTTTGATTGTTTACTGCTATTAGTGCTTAGTGTTTTATTAGTAGATGTTTTTTAGTTGATATTTTTCTTAGTTCATATCTTAGATCTTATTACTGTTTTTATTTTACGTTTTGTTGTCTGTAACTGGGACCCTGTGTACATAATTTCATCCCAATTCAGTATTTATTCAACATTTTAGTTTTTACTTTAAAAATAAAATAAATAAAGTCCTTATCGGCACAAATAAAGTGATGTGGAACATGTTGCATCTTACCGAGCACAGAAGCTGCAGCGTTGTGCTGCTCTGTGAGGTGCAGCTGGGCTGTGATGGAGACCTGTCAGGTGTAGACTCCTCTGATGGAGCTCTGTCAGGTGTAGACTCCTCTGATGGAGCAGGAGCAGGAGCCGGGAGGCTTGGAGGGTTTAATGTGGAGTTTAGAGATGAACCTTCACGCGCTGAAATACGTTCTGGATAAAATACAGTGAGAAACGGGACCGGAGGACAGTTAGCATTTATGCAAATTAGCTTAGCATCGTAGCACCGACGTTGTACTATTATGGCGTCAGCCTCTTTTGTTAGTTAAAAATATGTTCAGAACCGATGGGATGATGGGATGAGTAATTTAAAATATGTTTAAAGTTAGAAAACACTCACAATCTTCTATAAATGGTTCAAGTAGAGCAGTAGTCGTGTCCAAACCACCCTCCAATCCTCCATCTAGCTCGCTTTGACTTTTTTCGTCGGCCACCAAGCACAACAACACCTGCACTTCTGCATTTGACCACGGCTTTGATATTATTGTTGTTGTATAGCTTCAAAATACTAAAAGATATGCTCCTCGTGTTATCGCTAATGGCAAGCGGTAGAGAAAAAATGGTGGATCGGGTTGTTTGGAAAGACTCCACAGACTCCTCCCCCCGACCAATCAGTGACGACAGTGTTTCTGACGTCACGGCGCGGCTCGCTCGGAACCCTTGAGAAGCCGGGCCAGAATTTAGCGAGGCGAGCCGGTTTCTGGAACTGTGGAAAGACCTCAAACGCGCTTCAACCCGGAAATATCCGACCCGCGCCGTGACGGTGGAAAAGGGGCATTAGTTGTGTTTATCAAGCCAGGTTGAACCCAGTACAACAGAGAGGTGTGGAGAGTTAATTACAATAAACTTTAAGTTCTCTTTGTGATTGCCTCCTAATAACAAAGTGACGGGCGTGGTCTCGAGGTTAGAGTCATGACCGTACAGAGCGAGAACTTTGTGTGACTTGGGAGACTAGAGTAATTCAAAGCCCATAGATAGTGCGAATTGGTGGTCAATGAATTCAGTATCTGCCCCTGAGTCAATGAAGGCTGGTACTGATCTTGGTCTCTTACCGGGTACTTGGATCTCTGCTGGCACAATGAAAGGGGAGGTTGTACTGGTCTGACTCAACAGGTATCTCCTCTTATCTGTTGAGTCTGATATTTTAACGGACACTTCGCAATTGTGTGGTTACCTACACCACAGTAAAAACAGAGGTGCTGTCTCCTTCTTCTCTCCCTTTCCTCTGGGGTGAGTCGGCTCCTGCCCAGCTGCATGGGTTCTTCGGTCTGTGGGGTATTGGAAATAGCTACCACATGAGACTTGTTAGGGATTTTTTCCCTCATATCACCTTTAAAGAATTCACACACAAAACAGAGTGTAAGAATTTTGATGAGCCCTCTGCAGAGGGGGGAGTTCGTGACCTGACCAAACGTCAAGGTGAAGTCCGCCGTTCGACGGGAGAGCTCGTGTTTTATTGTGAGACAGGAGGAGTGAGCAACAGGCAAAATCAACAGATACAGATTTTCGCCGACGCAGCGGAGCCAGAAAAGATTACTAAACAGACAGCTTGATTACAAAACGGGATAGCCGGAATAGCGAGGTCAGATCTGAATAACATCATGGTTGTTTAAAAACCCAAGGTCTTGGTCTCACTGCACATGCACATGAACACTTAGAACAAGACTCTGGCTATTCTTTAGTTCACATGACTGGAGTTTAATTAAATGATGAGGGGTCTAAAAACAGTTTTAAATGATAACATTTACATTTTATCCAACAAGACTCTTCAGAAAAAACTTGTGACTCACCCCAGGGTCTTGGCCTCCTCGCTGCTGTGTACCCCCTGTCTCGATCTCTTTCCCGAAGGCGCAGGTCAACGCGCGTGGCTAGGTGCTCCAAGCTCTTACGAGACTTCGGGTAATTCTGAGTTGCAAGTTCATCTTTAATAGTGCCATTAAGACCCTGGAAAATAGCACCAGTTAAGGTATCCTCGTTCTAACGACTTCCAGCAGCAATGGCATGAAATTCAATAATATGTTCGGTGACTCATTTGTTTCCTTGTTTTACAGAAAAAAGTTGACATGCGGCCTCCCTCTCCGGTAGCAGGGGATCAAAAACCCTACATAACTCCTTAGCAAACTCAGCAAAACTGTGACAACTTCTGGAGTTTCTTTGCCACTCAGAAGTGCCCCACAACTTGACTTTACCTGCCAGTAGAGAGATTACGTAGGCCACCCGGGCTCGTTCTGTGGGAAAAGAGGAAGGCTACAGCTGAAAGTGGATCTCACAGTGTGTGAGAAATGGTCGACATTGATCAGGATCTCCTTTAAAAAGTTCAGGGGGAGACAAACAAGGTTCATGAGAAGGAGTGGGGACATGAGGAGCAGCAGCCTGGACAACGGAAAAATGAGCAGAGTTCAAAGAAGGATTTTGCTGAGACATAGCTCTTAATATTTCCATCATTTCCTACATATTAGTTTCAAGTTTATTTATGGCCCCTTCTACACCAGAGCACCATTCCTGGGTGGGTGCTAGATCCATAATGGCCAGATTCTACTGACAAGAACCAGTTTGGATCAGCACATCAATACCCAACACAGAAATGGTTTAAAAAGTTTATTAGGAAATAAACAGCTTCTGGTGTAGGTCTGGGTCCTGGCCCAGGTCTGATCGGTCAAGACAGAAGAGTTAATGAACCTGGTGAGAATGGGGAGGTGAGGAGAGGTACAATGAATGTCACTAACCTTCTGTCTTGATGGAATAACAGGAGCTGTAGTCTCGCTGGAGCCGATGACATCACTCATGCAGAGTGAACAGCAGCAGCGGGGCACACAGAAGGCGTACAGGTCCAATAAGGGCAAATCCAGTTCCAGGGTCCAAGATGGGTAGCAGGGGTTTGAGCACAGGGAGGCAGAGAGCAGAATAAATCCAAAAACGTGATCTTGAATCGTGGTCAGTGTGGAGGCGCCGAGTAATAACCAAGAGGACTGAAGCAGACAAAATCCAAAAGGGAGCAGGCAGGTCGGGTAGTCAGAAAACAGGCTTGGGTTCAGAACAAGGCAGGATGCAAAAACAAGAAGTGCTGGATTTCTACTGCTCAGAGAGGTTCGAGAATCTGGCACTGAGGGTGAACAGGAAGCTTATGTAGGGAGGTGCACAGGTGCAATGAATGAAGCTGATTGCAGAGGCAGGGAGAGGAGGCATGGTGCAGGCACATGAACTGAGTGATTGACAGGACAGAAAACACTTGGCAGGAGAAAACATGAAATTAGACAGGCTGAGGTAGTAAAAAAGGGGCAAAAACATGACAACGCGTCTGTGCATGGTACGCGTAATTACGCAACGTGCAATTACGCACATGGAGAGCTGAGTGACAAGACATTTTTTTGGGCAAGCTGGCGCTTCATATGGTGTTTGAATGGACACAGTGAGGTGAGGACTACATCTGCTTCGCCCTTAACCCACCAGCGACAGCTCTTAAAGGACGAAGCCTATATGAAATAGAACGTTGGTTACGTATTGTAACCCCAGATTCTATGAGTATAGGCGTAGTCCTTTAAGCGTCGGGCCTCACTGGCTCCTAAATGGCTGAAGAAAAAGCTATTTGGGAGCCGATTACCCACTCTTAAGGTAATTTATTCGGACCGGGTGGGGCCCTCACAACAGGTGGGTGTGGACTAAACTTTTCAGTGCGATGCGTTGCATGATGGGATAAAACCCACCAGCGACAGCTCTTAAAGGGCTACGCCTATACTCATAGAATCTGGGGTTACAGTACGTAACCAACGTTTTCATTTTGAAGGTTTCCCAAAGAACAAGATGAATCAGAATCAGAATCAGAATGCCTTTATTGTCATTATACGCAGTACAATGAAATTAAGAGCCACTCCTTTTTCCAGTGCAAAAACACGCCTTAAGAAAACACACATTAAACACACTAAAAATATAAAAAATGTAACGCAATATAGATATAATAATGAAAGTAAAAAAATACAAGTATTACACAATTGTATTGCACATTATGGATATTAGTGAGGTAGTTAAGGTGATTGAGAGTATGAAATGTCAGTAGTATTGCACAGTAGAAGTCCAGGTGTTTGGGAGGTTAGATTATTAAATCAGTGCATGTGTGAGTTCAGTGTGGTGATGGCTTTCGGGAAAAAACTGTTCTTGAACCTGTTTGTTCTTGTTCTGATGCACCTGTAGCGTTTCCCTGAAGGTAACAAGTCAAACAGTTCAAAACCTGGGTGTGAACAGTCCTTGATTATTTTTTCTGCTCTGTTGAGGCAGCGTGATGTGTAAATGTCCATCAGGGAGAGGGCAGCCAATGATCTTTTGTGCTGTCTTGACTACTCTCTGAAGCCTCTCCCTGTCAGCCAGGGTGCAGCTGCCGTACCATACTGAGATACAGTATGTCAGCAGGCTCTCGATGGACGGGTGGTAGAAGGTCAGCAGCAGTTTTGTGTTTAAGTTGTGCTTCTTAAGGACTCTTAAGAAGTGTAGTCTCTGCTGAGCCTTCTTGATGACCGCTGTGGTGTTCTCTTTCCAGTTTAGGTCAGCAGAGATATGGACACCAAGAAATCTGAAAGTGTGAACCCTCTCCACGCACTCGCCGTTGATGTAAAGGGGGGCTAGGTTGGTGCTGTGCTTCCTGAAATCAATAATCATCTCCTTGTTTTTTTTTGATATTCAGAGCCATATTTTTCTCTGAGCACCAGGTTGCTATCTCCAGGACCTCCTGTCTGTAAAATGTCTCATCTCCCCTTGAGATTAGTCCGACCACTGTGGTGTCATCAGCGAACTTGACGATGAGGTTGTTGTTGTGGGTCGGGATGCAGTCATGGGTGTAGAGACAGTACAGCAGGGGGCTCAGCACACAGCCCTGTGGGGAGCCAGTGCTCAGCGTACGATTGGAGGAGAGGTGGGGACCAAGTCTTACAGATTGGGGCCGATTGGTTAGGAAGTCTTTTATCCAGGCACATGTGAGTGGGGGGAGGCCGAGATTGTCCAATGTGTTTATAAGAATGTCCGGAATGATTGTGTTAAAGGCCGAGCTGTAATCCACAAAGAGCATTCGAACGTAGATGTGCTGTTGTTCCAGGTGGCTCAGCGCGGTGTGGAGAGCTACTGCAATAGCATCCTCTGTGGACCTGTTGGTGCGATATGCAAACTGGTAGGGGTCAAAGTTCGGAGGGAGATAGTCCATGATGTGCTGGAGAACCAGTCTCTCGAAGCACTTCATGATTACCGGGGTGAGAGCCACTGGTCGGTAATCATTCAGGCTGGTGATGGTAGGCGTTTTCGGCACTGGGATGATGGTTGCAGATTTTAAGCAGGGAGGGATGACAGCCTGGGCCAGGGAGAGATTGAAAATTCTGGTGAAGGTGGGGGCGAGCTGGAGGGCACATGCTTTGAGCACCCTGCCAGGTACTCCATCTGGGCCAGTAGCTTTCCTGGGGTTCACTGATTGGAGGGAACGTCTAACATCATGCTCCCGTACAGTGAATGGAGTGGTGCAGTAACCGGGTGGGTGTGGGGGCAGGGCAGGATCAGATGGGTGCTGCTGTGGTACATCAAATAATAATAATAATAATAATAATGTCATCACAATGTCAGCACTGTATGTTTCCATACAATGGCGAAATTAGTCTCTGCATTTAACCCATCCACCACCAGGTGGTGCAGTTCAAAGCGTGCAAAGAAGCAGTTTAGCTCCTCTGCTAGTGATGCACTCAGGTCTCCTGTTGTCACCTCACAGCCTCTATAGTTTGTGATGTTTTTTATGCCCTTCCACACCTCCCATGAGTTGTTGCTGGACAGATGGGACTCTATATTCCTTTTATGGTCAGCCTTTGCTGTTTTTATTCCCTTATTCAGGTTGGCTCGAGCAGCTCGGTACAGAGCTCTGTCACCTGACCTGAAGGCAGCGTCGCGGGCTCTGAGGAGTGCGCGAACCTGGCTGGTCATCCATGGTTTCTGGTTGGGGTAAACACGAATGTTTGGAAATGTGAGGAAGAGGTGGAAGTGTCTTTGAGGAGGATTCATCTTGTAGTGGCATCTACATTAATACTTTTGGGTTCGTTAAATAAAACAGTAGACACCTTGGTTCTGTTTGGCAGCAAATGGGGGTTTTATTTGAGGCTTAGCCCAAAGGCCGAACAGCCAGGGATACCTCAGGACTTCAAAAGGCAGAACCCCTGGTCTAAATGCAGTACAGTATCTTTTTTATACCTTCCACTGACATCAGAAGTCAGAAGGTTGTATAACACTTTATCAGTCCTTTCCCATTTTAGAAAAACGCTTGAGATAAACAAATTCTTCCTAGGTCAGCTTGACATAAACCAGCACCCATTGCTAAAACAACTCTGAGTTATCAAAACAGCTTTGATGGAAGACAGTCTTATACAAACAGTTGATCTTACACCCAGAAACTCCAGGTACTTTTAAACAAGTACAGGTCAGTACAGGTAAACTTCAAGCACTTCTCAGAATCTGTTAAAAGCACGTTCAGTTGAACACAGTTGTAAGTTGAAAGACATTTGCTTTTGGCCTCATTAAACAGATTATCAAATTAATAAAGTTTCTTAGATTCTACAATCTGAGCAGTGAGGATTTTAAACAGGAGGATTTTGATCAAACTGATCAGACTGTCCGACTGAGAGATGGTGTGGTACTATCGGTTCATCTTCAAAGAGTAGATGCTTCATTATAAGTTTATTAGAGTTCATAAAGTTACATATTTTATTGTCAGTCACAAGGTGAGATACCTCCATGTGTTTATATGAACAGGTAACTATAGACTATAAAGTTCATATTCATTGTGCTTTTTCATTTCAGCTTGAAAACTGCAGGACTACAGGAACTCAACAAAAGCTGAGCTGGTCTGTCTGTGGCCTCTCAGGAACGGGCACGTCACACACACAACCTCGGCCTAATGATGTGAGTATTTCTATTTTAAACTTGTATTTTTTCATTTGCCCTTTATTTATACAGGTAGTCTCATTGAGTCACAATAACTCATTTTCCAGAGAGACCTGTTTAGGGAGCACATGGTGGGGGTTAAGGGCCTTGCTCAGGGGCCCAGAGTGAGGCGAATGAGGGTGGAGGCAGGTGTGGGTGTTTCACCTTTTCCACCCACATTTTGATGTTGACAGTACCAGGAGTTGAACCTGCGACTTTCCAATCACAGGCCCATCTTCTAACCGCTGCGCCACCACTCCCCCACATATCATATCATAATGGTCATGGCCGTATTAAAATCTCACTGGTTTCCTTCTAGATGTGTTAAACAGCTACTGCCCCCACCCTATGTTTACAGGTGGCTGCGGTCAGTGGACGAAAAGCCTGGCATGAACAAGATGATGCTGGAGATTATCATTTGACGAGAGCTACCACCTTCTAACTCTGAAAACAACGGCAGCTCAGTGATTCCCTCAAGGCACAGTGAAGGTGCTGAGAGCTGCAGAGAGGCTGATTCATGGAGCTTCAACACAGCAACCTCCAAACATGTCCACCCTCACACACATCGTCTGTGAAGAGACTGGACCAGAGCAGGCAGCACAAGATAATAAGACAGTGACAACAACGACAACAATAGACATACACAAATGATTCATACAAATTTTTATTTTTTTATTGTTTGTTTGTTTTACAATTGAAAAACAGTTTGTTATCCACTGTTGTCATCACTTTGTTAAAATCCAGGTCGATCTTGTAAATGAGTCTTATTGGCTCAGTGGGACTAACCTGTATCAATAAAGGTTGAACGAATATATATATATATATATATATATATATATATATATATATA
>NC_056504.1:22344441-22365411 GCF_014905685.2 Nematolebias whitei
GATAGATATATATATAGATATTAATAAAAATGTATCATTGACTGTGAGTTTTGCAAAACTTATAATAATATTTTATTAGTGTTAATGTTAACTCCACCAAGAATATTTACATACACTGAACCATGTGTTGAGCTTTAATGGCTGTACGCCTAAGATTTACTGAGGAAAAAATGGTGAGAATGAGTTTAGTATTCAGCTATGACTGATTAAACACGCAGATACTTCATTGCTCCTGACAAACAGATTACACTGAGTGGAGCGGTCGACCGTTCCAAGATGGCTACCCTACAGCTCGTCAGCGCCAATAGGCGATAGCGGTCAATGCTGTATCTAGTGTTTATATCTATTATAAAACCTTCAAAGTGTTCTTCTTCTAATACGTTTAGTGATGGCTAGTAAGTAGCTTAATGGAGCACTTCCGCCACCAGGTGGTAAGACAAGTTGGATTCTAGTCCCCACATACAGAGCCGGTCCAGAAGTGTAAATGGAAACGCAACGAGACACGAGCCGAACTGACCTGATCCGCACCGTAACAGTGGAAAAGGGGCATTTGTGTCTGTGGTTCCGGTCTTCCCTGTGTTACCATCATGTCCTGTGTGGATGTGTCTGTGGGTCCCCACATCCACTATTGAACATTTTTTTATGGAGAAACCTTATAGTGACAAGCATGCTCACACAGATGTTTAGATTCATGTGTTTATCAGCTACACACTCATTTGGGTTGTGGTGGCCACTAAATGAATCTTGTATTACCATGTACTGTATAAAACACTTTCTAATGATGTTATAAGTATAATTATATGTTTGTTGTTGTGATTTCTTGGTTTTGTCTTGTCTTTTTTTTTCTTGCCGCAGGTCTCGAGGCAGACTTCAATGATGTTGATTTGTGTTCTCCTTATCCCTCTCTCTCTCCTCTATTCCTATCTCCTTCTTTACCTTTTAACTCTTTTCTCACTTTTCTGCTTTGTTATCTTCTTCTTTTTCATCCCCATATCCATTACATCGGAAACAAGCCCATAGCAAATTCTAATAAAATTTAATTTTTATATCAAGTGGATCATTAGTGCCAGTCATAATGCTCTGCTTGTGAAAGTAAATCTGTTGGGCATCACTTTGACACTCAGACAATAATTCTAAGTGTCACAATGCCGGACAGGACAAGGGAACAAGTAAAAAAAAAAGCTTCTCAAGTAGTAATGTCAATGTACAGCTGGATTCTAAAATGTGAACAGGAATTAACTGAATCTAAAATCACCAAAATAAAAGTGTTTGTCACAGATGGACCAAAGAGCAGCAGGCATGAGGACACATGGACAGACCTGAAGATAAACAGTGTTGGACTCTGGTTGGCTCAGTCTGACGAGGGACAACAGAGAGTTGGCAGTGTTTGTCAGTCATGACTCTCAGCAGCAGTCCTGTCCCGTCCTGACACCATGAGGGAGGAGAAGTTCCACCTGTCCTGCAGAGAGACGTCCAGGAAGATCTGCCTCCAGGTGCTGCCTTCATACCTGCTGGCCGGGCAGGGCATGGTGACCGCCGGCATGCTGCTAGACCAGGTGCAGGTCAGTCGGCTCTGTTCATTCCTCTGTGAAAGCAGGATGTTTGATCCAACATGTACAAGAGTTACAGAAATCATAACTTGCTCCAAAAGTTCTGCAAAATATTTTGGGATGTTTGGACAAGTAGCTTTAAAATTAAACAATAAAACAAAGGCTTCGCAGCCGCTGACCGTGATATGCTGTGGTTTCAAAAACCATCCATGTATTTTTTTATACACATGTCCAAAGCTCTAACGAATCATTTTCAGCTGTTTGTTTTGGGGCGGGTGAGCAGTGGAGGGGGTCATGATGACCAGGTGAGGTGACTTGTTCTATAGAAACGAATAAACAAATGTCAGTGATAAGGTAAAGCTGCTTCTGACTTTTAAGTTTTAGCAATAAAACAATCAAGAATTAAAAAAAAAAAACATGCATTTATGTTAAACACTCTTTGCTAAAAGTTAATCATTTATCTAAAAGGCAGCAGTTTCAAATCTGTAATCTCATTTATTGAACCCTAACCAAAAGGTTTTTTCTATTCTCTGATCAACTTATGTCTAATTTGTGAATAAAAACATCTAAATTAAAGTAAAAATCCCTGAAAGAACTATTACTTCCCTTTGTGCACAATAAAGATCTTTTATTTATTTTCTTTTTATTTTCAACAAATCTATAAGTCACAATAACAAGTTGCAAGTGTTAGCTTTAGCCTTTATAAAGCAGCTGAGTCAGCACACAGCATAATGTTCTATCACCGGTGGTGCAGTGTAAAACATCTGTGCCCTACTTTAATTAACAACGTGGACACTTTCTAGAACTCTATCAAGTGGATAAAACTTTACATGGAGGACCTCTTGAGAAAAGAACCGACTCACTGTGGTGAAAGAGCTGTCAGTTCAAATCCATCCTGAAGGTCAACCCAATTAAAGATGGCTCCCACAACAAACACACAAACACTGTGCGTGTAATAGTAAACATA
Source organism: Nematolebias whitei (assembly GCF_014905685.2). NCBI lineage: Eukaryota > Metazoa > Chordata > Actinopteri > Cyprinodontiformes > Rivulidae > Nematolebias > Nematolebias whitei. The sequence continues at coordinate 22,346,959 of NC_056504.1, forward strand.
AACTGCTACAAAGTTTTAGATTAGTTTCCTTTATTCTGAATGTGTTGGAGTAGACCAGAGAAGAACTGAATGACACTTTTTCTGGTTTAATAAAGTTTCAAGCTAAATAAAGAAATAGATTAAATAAATATACATAAACCTTCAACTTTGTTGGAACGGTGACGGAATATGCTGCGATGGGTTCTTTAAAGTGTTACAAATCTTCATGTAAAGCTTAAATTGATTACATATTATGAATTCAACTATTGGTCTCTGATGTCTGATGTCTGAGTTAGACATCAGAGACCAATAGTACCAATAATAAGGGGAGTGGTGGCGCAGAAGTTAAAGAAGGTGGGCCTGTGATCGGAAGATCGCCGGTTCAAGCCCCAGTACGGGGCAGCTGTGGCTGAGTGGTTAGAGCAGTTGTCCTCTAATGCGAGAGTTGGAGGTTCGAATCCACCAGCAGTCAAATGCCGAAGTGTCCCTGGGCAAGACACTGAACCCCTCGTTGCCTCTGATGTGTGTCCCATCAGTGTATGAATGTGATCTAAAGCACTGATTAGTCTCATTAGAATTATTTGTTCAATTAGCTTTGTAGAGATCTAGTGCTGTGTGGATGGGTAAATGAGGCACAGATTGTAGTGTAAAGTGCTTTGAGTATCTTGAAATAAGATAGAAAGGTGCTATATAAGTACAGTCCATTTACCATTTACTGACAACATCAAAAATGTGGGTGGGGTAGGTGAAGCACCCACACCTGCCCCCACCCTCATTCGTCCCACTTTGGGTCCTTGAGCAAGTCCCTTAACCCCCACCATCTGCTCCTCCGGGTGTCCTAGATAGCAGCTCTCTGCTCCACACAGAGGGCTGTGGTAGCTCGGTGGTCTGTGGTTGTGTCAGGAAGGGCATCCGGCGTAAAAAATAATGGCCAAATCTTTGTGCGATTTAGTTCGCTGTGGCGACCCCTAAAATAGGAAGCAGCCAAAAGAAGAAGAAGAAGAAGGTCTCTGATGTCTGAGTTAGCTAACATATGCAAGTTGTTAGCATAAGCTTTGGAAACAATAGAGGTGAAGAAAAAAATATAAAATAAAGTAAGGAAGACAGTTCCTTAAATTATTGAAGTTTTTTTAATCACATTGATGATGACTGATTGTTTTGCATGTATTAAGCCTACTTTTGAGATTCCAACAGGAGGTTGTCTTGAAACACAGCAGCGAAGGCTACTTATGGGACAGATCTGGTTGGCAAGCTGTAGACTGACAAAGTCCTCTGGATGGGGGACGAAATGTCCATCCACAAATCCATTATCTTTTATCCACTTCTTCCTTTTTGGGTCGTGAGGGTCATCACTGGTGTCCATATCCAGCAGTCACTGTGCGAGAGGCGGGGGACAACTTGGACAGGTCTCCAGTCCATCACAGGGACACATAGAGACAAACGAGACAAACAACCATTCACTCTCTCACTCACACCTAGAGACAATTTAGAGTTACCAATCAGTCTAACATGTATGTTTCTGGTCTGTGGAAGGAAACCCACACAGCACAGAGAGATCATGAAAACTCCACCCAGAAAGGCCCCGGACGGGGATTTGAACCAGGACAACCTGCTCATTGAGAGGCAGCAGCTCTACCAGCAGCGCCATCGTGCTGCTTGGGTTGAAATGTCTCTCACTTAAAGAAACTGGTCCAGAAGACACAATGTGGCAGCAGCGTAGACAAAGAGAAGAAGATGCTGAGGGAGAATGAGGAGGAGCAGGAGCACAGGAGGAGGGCCGAGAAGAAGCTGCTGGCCTTCTGGATGTCCCTGTCCCACAGGAGGTGGACTCTTTTCAAGCCCCGCGAGAGACCTAGCTTCTTCCAGCGCTCGACCTCATCTGCTCGTTTGCTGAAGAATGAGGCGTGAGGAGAGAGACGGTGTGTGTGCATGTGTGTGTGTGTGTGTCAGTGGCGTATCTAGATTGTTTTTCTTAGGGCAGTAAAGCTTTGACATAAAGTTGCAGCAGAGGGGAAACTTCTTGTTGGAGGACAAGTTAAATTTTAGATGTAGATGTATTAAAGGTCTTTGTCTTTCAGGAATAATGACACGAAACCTGAGAGCCGATTGTTCGTCATGTCATTTTGTCCCAGACTTACACAAAGTAGCTGCTGAGTTACTGCATATTTTAACGTCATCTTAAAATTCATAACTTTATTTTTTTATTTTTACTATAATGTTTTCCGTGCAGAGGAGTCCTGTCAGGCCTGATTGGCTGGTGGTACTCCAGAGGCGGCTGAGGGGTATCTGCAGGCTGCAGCCCTGTTGTTGCTGAGGCATAGATCTGGAGGGGAGCTTGTTGAGACCTTGGATAGAGACTTTCAATCAAGAAGATTTTGGTCAACCATAAGGTGGGGAAAAAACAACACATTACCAGTACTGGGTGGAGGTGGAGTGATGTTTGTCTCAACCATGTAGTGGAAGGAATACTTGGAGGCCCTTCTCTATCCCATCAGCCCAGAGGTCATTTCATGTGTTTTCCTCCACTTCTTCCACTTTTATGGAGAAAGTCAAGTCAAGTCAGATTTATTTATAGAGCACAAGACCTGAGTTCAGTGAGGTAGTTAAAAGCTCAGTGGCAGCTTCCACTGTCAGCCAGTGCCACTTGACTGTCAGACTAGGTTTAAGACTAGGGGTCCGGAGGGTGTGCTCTGATTATGGGGCATCCTCCTTGGTAAGGACTCTTCAGGGTGGCTGGAAAAAAAAAAGAGTCTGGTCAATGGTCAAACCTTGAATTCAGGAGGATAAACAAGTCTACATGTGTTTTGTTGTCTTGAAGGCATTTGACCGTGTTTCCAGGGGTACATGGTGGAGCTGCTACTGGTGTACAGGCTTGGGGGTCCATTGCTATGGGTCACTCAGGCTCTAAATGTGAGAGTTTGGTTTGCATTGTCAGCAGTAAGTCGTACCCCTTCCAGCTCTCACTGTAGCTATTTACAGTCAATTTTTATGCTGCTAAAATGAGAATTAGCACCTCCTAAACTAATTCCATGGACATAGAAGGGTGGGTTGTCCTCCCTGCGTTGGTGTGAGGTGCTGCCTCATGTAATGGAGTTTGAGTATTTCAAGAATTTGTTCATGAGTGACGGAAGAGTTTGAGATTGATAGACAGATCAATCCTGCTTCTGCAGTATTGTGCAATAAGCGCCGGTCCGTTGTGGTGTAGGAGCTGTGCAGCAAGGCGAATGTGTCTGTTTTCTGGTCAGTCTATGTTCACACTCTCACTCATGGTCACAAACATGAGATTATGAGAACAAGCTGTCCAAATGAATTTTCCTGCAAGGTACATGATCCTTTAGAAACAGGGTGAAAAGTTCAGTATTCTGCAAGAGGCACAGCGTAAATGGTACAGTAATAAAAATGGCACAATCTTGTAAACAATCAAGGTGTGCAAAGTGTATTTCTTAATTTGTTCATTCATTCATTTTTGTACACAATAATTATGTTAAAAGATCAGTTACCCCTACAACTCCTTTGACCCATTACGCCATCAAACACTGGTCAGATACAGACAAAACTAAAATAAATGGCTCTATAGCATGCTTTGCCTGATGTTTTCCAGTGACAGACCTGCAAAAAAATCTGATAAGACAACACAGATCTTCCTAATACTTATGTCAGTGGAACAAAGCTACTAACTGACCGTTATGCAAGAGTCTGAAAATAAGTAGACGGCTGAGCTAAAAGAAATGACTGAAAACAATAACCACCAAGGAAGAGGAAAGATTGTGTTTAATAATAACAATAATAATGTGTTATGTATTGTCATTATTGTATGTTCTCATACAATGGCGAAATTGGCTCTGCATTTGGCCCGTCCACCTCCAGGTGGTGCAGTGGGCGGCTGTTTGGGGTGCAGGGGGCAACTGGGGATGGGGGTGTGCTGCTCAGAGACACCATGAGATGTGCATTAACTGGGGATTGAGCCTGGGATTGTTGAGTCCTGAGCTGACTGCCCTGCCTCTACATCATCTCGGCCCCCATAAAGCTTTCATACTCAGGATCTGACACCTGCTACTCCAAATGTAGAGTGCCTGTAGTCTTCCAGTGGTCACTTCATTTAGAAAGGGGTGTGTGGATTCTGAATCAATGAGCTTGAACAGAGACTGAATTTCTGTTACTGACTTTCAACATTGTACATGTAAGGATTGTGTTACCTGGTGTCTGGCTCCCTCTTGTGTTGTGTCAGTCCTGTTCTCCTGCCGTCTTCTTGTAATTAGTTCCTCCTCTGCCACTTGTTTGCTCCTCCCAGTTGTTGGTGTTTTACCCTTGTCTGTGTCCTCCTGTATTTAAGTCTCGGTCTTTGTGTTCTCCATGCTCTGGCATTGCTTCCTGCTCCCATCTGGTCCTGACGCTCAGTATCTCTGGATTCCTTGTTCCCTGTGAGTAATGCTGCCTTGTCAACTTGTTGTTTTTGTTAATATAGATTCTTTAATTATCCTGAGAGTGTGTCTGCCTGCATTTGGGTTCACCCAAGACCAGAACATGACAACAACACAGTAACTGGCCAACAACCAGCATGTCAACTGCTGGCTAGACAAGTTGTCCAGTGGCAGCTGCCACTGTGTCCCACCCCCTAGAGTGGTCACTGGTGTGTGTGTGTGTTGGAATCATCAATGCTGCTGCCTCAAGCATCATTTGTGAAGTTCCTCTGTGTTGCTGCCCAACGTCACCTGCTGGATTGTGAAGTAAACTCATGTCCCTTCATATCATTTTTCTCAAAGGAGAAGTCTTCTTACCCAAGAACTATTAGCTGTGACTTATTAACCTGAGAACAGTCAAAAAGAGTGACACTGATCTGAAAGGATTGTCACAAAATTCTCAATGGCAGGTTTTCCTTCCTCCTATAACACCTCCAGCCTTGGATCTGCAAGAACCATTTTGGTGGTGGCCCAACTGGTTCAGTTCATTTTCACACACACACACACACACACACACACACACACACACACACACACACACACACACACACACACACACACACACACACAGGTTTGTTTTGCTATCTTTATGGGGCCTTTGCATTGACTTCCATTCATTTTTCATTCATTTCTATAGCCTAACCATGACCTTTATCCATAACCTAACCATTACCAGTACATACCTAACCCTAAACCTAACACATCCTCAATTCACACCTTAGTCCTAAACCTAGCCCCTAACCCACCAACGGGACTTCTTCTTATGGGGCCCGGGCTTTGGGCCCCATAAGGAGCAGTTGGTCCTCACAATGCAGTATAAGTTGGAAAAATGGGCCTCACAAAGCAGCATAAACAAGGACACACACACACACACACACACACACTATAACAGTGCGTGAATCGGGTCTCCAAAAAGCTATTTAAAGCTTATAGACAGAGCCTGGGTACATATTGCATACAAATTATAACATATTAAAATAACACAATAAAACATCAGTCCTCATAAAAATTCCACATACAATACAGATTATGTTACTTCTGATCAATCAGTTACAGGTCCTACAAGTGATGTCAAGCATATAAATGGAGCAATTTGGTCTAACTGTTTTTTGAAGGTGAAGATAATTTCAACTCTTTCAAAAGCTCATCAAGCTCATTCCAAATATGTGGACCCCTCCCAGAAAAGGTTTGACTGGTTCTGGAGCTGTTTCCAGGAGAAACATGCAAACTAAACAACGTGATCCACAGACTCATACAGGAAAACCCAAGGATGATCAGAGCCAACTGCCATTTGGTGTGTGTGTGTGCTAGTTATGGAAGTACATTAGTCTCAAAAGTAGTCAAAGGCTGACAAGAACCGGTTTGGATCAGCACATCAACACAGAAATGGTTTTAAAAAGTTTATTAGAAAATAAACAGCTTCTGGTGTAGGTCCGGGTCCGATCTGTCAAGACAGAAGCGTTAGTGAACCTGATGAGGAGGCAAGGAGGGGTCCAATGAATGTCACTAACCTTCTGTCTTGATGGAATAACAGGAGATGTAGTCTCGCTGGAGCCGATGACGTCACTCATGCAGAGTGAACAGCAGCAGCGGAGCACACAGAAGGCGTACAGGTCCAATAAGGGCAAATCCAGCTCCCGGGTCCAAGATGGGTAGCAGGGGTTTGAGCACAGGGAGGCAGAGCAGAATAAATAAATAAAAAAACGTGTTCCTGAATCGTGGTCGGTGTGGAGGCGCAGAGTAATAACCAAGAGGACTGAAGCAGACAAAATCCAAAAGGGAGCAGGCAGGTCGGGTAGTCAGAAAACAGGCTTGGGTTCAGAACAAGGCAGGATGCAAAAACAAGAAGTGCTGGATTTCTACTGCTCAGAGAGTTTTGAGAATCTGGTACTGAATGAGGGTGAGCAGGGAGCTTAAGTAGGGAGGTGCACAGGTGCAATGAATGAAGCTGATTGCAGAGGCAGGGAGAGGCGGCATGGTGCAGGCACATGAACTGAGTGATTGACAGGACAGAAAACACTTGGCAGGAGAAAACATGAAACTAGACAGGCTGAGGTAAAAAAAAAAAAAGGGGCAAAAACATGACAAAGGCATACCACAAGATTGACAAATGTATAAGCAGTTATTCAAATGTGCACAATTAAACATGTTCACAATTGTTTAAAAGTGTGCCAAGTTAGAAATGTTTTGTTCCAAGAACTCAGTGAATAAGGTAAAGCTCAGATGTCTCAGTTTTTCATGAACCTTGAACGCAGCACCCCCTTTCTGGAGTGGTGTGTCAAATTGACAGGCAGCTGATCTGTGCGCTTGTGCTGACTCATCTGTGCACATCAAGTGATTTGTGCTCGTGTGTTAGACTGTGAGTGCACAATATTTCTACTTGTGCATTTTGAACTGTGTACATTTGAAAAGCTGAGTTTGTGAATCTTGTGGTACTCGTGTGACTAATTTAGTAAGTTTTAGAAAGACATCCATTGATAATCATGAAAATTCATGAAAATCTGTCCTATGGTTATTTTGCAAACAGACAGAAAGGCAAACTTATAAACGCACGGATATAAGCACTTGCCTGTGGCCTTTTATGGTAGAAGGTGATAGAAATAATAATGGATGGATGGAAGTGACATGTATGACAAAAACACGCTGCAGTAAGTCAAGAAATTAATTTGAGCTAAATTTGAAATTAAAAAACGTTTTGGTAACATTTTATTTCAAGGGGTGTGCATAAGACTGACATGACACACATGAACATGACATGACATTGTCATGTTCATGACATTGTCATGTTCATGACAGTGTCATGTCATGTTCATAACAGTCATGAACATAACATGACACAGTCATGAACATGAACGAGTCTTTATGTATGTTCATGACAGGTGTCATTAAGTGACATTCGATAAATTATGACACCTTTGATGCAAAGTTGACATTGTTTAAAATGCCTGTTATGACAAAGACATTATCATGTTCATGACAGTGTCATGTCTGTCTTGCACACCCTTTCAAATAAAGTGTTATCAGCAGTAAAGTCAATGAGCCTTTTGTCTTGTGCTGATTGTACAAAGACAAAGATGTTGAACATGTTTCTCAAACTGAAGATAAAAAGAACAAGGAAGATATAAAGTTGTAAAGCAGCTGTAGACTGAGCTACATGTGTGTTTTAAAACTGTGCTTTTTTTAGTGCAACTAAATTACCAGTTGTGTGTTTTTCAGCACTGGGAGGTGTTCAAAGAGATTTCTGAGGTTTTTATTTTGGTGCCAGCTCTGGTGGGGCTGAAGGGAAATCTAGAGATGACGTTGGCTTCCAGACTGTCGACGGCGGTGAGTGCAAAAACACAAAGAAATCAACAAAACATGCTTGGTTCAGAACCAGAACATGTGCTGGTACCAGTGACTTTCAGTTAGTATGAACCGGTGACACTTGATTAGGAAATGATCGTAAACCTGTTTGTGTCCAGGCCAACACTGGACAGCTGGATGAGGCCTGGCAGCGGCAGAGGATGGTGTTTTGTAATTTGGCTCTCATTCAGGTGACACACACACACACATGTGCGCACGCGCGCACACATACGTGCGCACGCGCGCACACATACGTGCGCACACACATACACTTTTCTGCTGGATTCATGACAGTGTTGTAGTGAACTCGGCCTCTGACCAAAACCTGCCTCTGAAGACCTTCATGGGACAGGAACTGTTATTTCATTGATTTGAATCCAGAAATACAAATTAGCTCATCCAGAGACTGTCTATCTGTATCCTGAAGTAATCAACTGAAAGAACACTCTTGTTTTTATATTATCATTACTATTTTACAATATCTTGATAATCAAAAGTGTGTTTAGTTCATATCATTTCTAAAGTTGAAATGAACTACTCATTTTAAATCAACTGTGAAACAGTATTAATGATTTTTTTTACACCTCATTTAAATTAGAAATCAAGTTAAATGTCTATTTACAAAGTAATTATGCATTTTGATCTTCTGTCTGAATGAGAAGTAGTGATGTCGGTCGAAAGTCAGAGACAGTCAGAAAGAAGTTTTTAGAACAGGCTCTATTGTTTTTAAACCTAGCAGATGGTAAAAAGAGAAACACTGGCACCTGCAAAGTTTCTCACTTCCTCAAAACATTTCCCTGTCTGTACTAAACGTTCCTAAACATTCTTGCACTTTCTTGACTTGTAATAACCCTCTGACATCACTAGAACCACCCCCTGTTGGTTGTTTCAACCAATCAGGAAGTATTAAGTGACCAGAAGTGAGGACTCTTTTAAAAGTCGACACTTCCTGGAACTATTCAGTCTTCGGGAGTCTTCTCCGTCTTCTCAAGTTCTTCTGAGTTCTTCTGAAGTCTTGGATCTGAGTTGAACTCAGTCTTTGATGGAGTCTTCTCAAGCCTTCTGGAGTCTTCTACATCTGAGTGGAAACTCTATCAAAGACTCAGAAGACTGACTTGAAGACTGAGAGACTCGGGAGACTGAGAAAACCGAGAAAACTAGAAGTTCCAGGAAGTGTGGACTTTTAAAAGAGTTCTCACTTCTGGTCACTTCAGGACTTCCTGATTGGTTGAAACAACCAACAGGGGGTGGTTCTAGTGATGTCAGAGGGTTATTTCAAGTCAAGAAAGTGCATTAATGTTTAGGAACGTTTAGTACAGACAGGGAAATGTTTTGAGGAAGTGAGAAACTTTGTAGGTGCCAGTGTTTCTCTTTTTACAGTCTGCTAGGTTTAAAAACAATATAGCCTGTTCTAAAAACTTCTTTCTGACTGTCTCTGACTTTCGACCGACATCACTACTTCTCATTCAGACAGAAGATCAAAATGCATAATTACTTTGTAAATAGACATTTAACTTGATTTCTAATTTAAATGAGGTGTAAAAAAATCATTAATACTGTTTCACAGTTGATTTAAAATGAGTAGTTCATTTCAACTTTAGAAATGATATGAACTAAACACACTTTTGATTATCAAGATATTGTAAAATAGTAATGATAATATAAAAGAAGAGTGTTCTTTCAATTGATTACTTCAGGATACAATTAGACAGTCTCTGGATGAGCTAATTTGTATTTCTGGATTCAAATCAATGAAATAACAGTTCCTGTCCCATGAAGGTCTTCAGAGGCAGGTTTTGGTCGGAGGCCGAGTTCACTACAGTGTAATTAAACTCCACCATAAACATCTTTTTCCAAGCACTCAACTGAAGCAGCTCGTGTGAGAACAGTTATTTATTTATTTATTTGCCCTAATGAAGTGAAACAAGATGAAGGATGAACATCATCTCCGTGTCTTTTGTCTGTGTATAAATTAACCTAACTCTGTGGGTTTACTGGTAAAAATACCAAAAAAAAATTTCAGACTAAAAAAATCAGATCAAACTGTAAAATGTTTCTTTATTGAAAAGTAAACAATTAAAACCAAAGTAATCGGGTGAATTATTTATTTTAGTAATGATGTAACACAACTGAGAAATGACTAGAGGTCAGTAACTAGGGTTTCTTTTCCCAAAAAATGAAAGTTTTATTTAACCTGAAAATATACAATTTTTTTTTTCTTGTTTGTGTTTTTGTCGTCTTTTATTTGGGCAGTGTTGTCACCTGCCACTAATCTTCCAGTTAACTACCAGCTTTGTGCAGTAATGTTAGCTTATAGCTAGCTTCTGTTAGCTTGTTCTCTAAAACTTCCCTTCATTATCTTTTACCTGCTTTTTTCTTTTTGGATCGTGAGGGTCACTGGTGTCCATGTTCAGCAGTCGCTGTGAGGTAGCGGACACCCTGGACGTCTCCAGTCCATCACAGGGACACACAGAGAAAAACGAGACAAACAACCATTCACTCTTTCACTCTCACCTAGAGACAATTTAGAGTTACCAATTAGCCTAACATGCATGTTTTTGGTCTGTGGGAGGAAACTTGAGTACCTGGAGAAAACCCACACATGCACGGAGAGAACATGAAAACCACCCAGAAAGGTCCCGGGCCAGGATTTGATCCGGCGACCTGCTCGCTGAGAGGCAGCAGCTCTACCAACTGAGCCACCGTGCCTCCCTTAACAAAAACACTAATTGCAAAATGACTCTGATGGAGCCTAACGCTCGTGTCGGTGCTGTTTCATGGTAAAACATGTGAGCCAACGGGGAAAAGTAATTTTGGTTCTATTTCGTATAGGCTTCGTCATTTAAGGCTGTCACTTGTGGGTTTTATCCCGTCATGCGAAGCATTGCACTGAAAAATTTAGTCCATGCCCACCTGCTGTGTGGGTCCCACCCGGTCCATATAAATTACGTTAAGAGCGAGTAATCGGCTCCCATTTTTCTTCAGCAAACTAATAGCACGGTCAGAAGAACGAAGAAGGAAAGTTGTCTAGCTTGACCAACCTTGTTAAGACTGCCTGTGCCACGTCAACCTCCTGTCGTCCCAGTGAGTTCTCCCCGAGGAGAATCAGACGAGCAGTCTTGTTTCAAGGTAAGTGCCGAGGAGTATTCTCAGTGGCAGGTCACTACACGCTGGATGACGCCATCTTGTAATTTTCCTTTATCGCCGACTCTCGCTGCGAATCAGATGGTTCCTCCGGGACAGGCGACGTCAGTAGCAGCCCCCCACTGCTCATTCCCTCCTGGAGAGCGTAGTGTCGGTAGAGGGGGGCTGAGCGAATGCTCACCCCCCCACCCCCCTCACCCCCACCCCTGGACCTTGCTTCGCATCGGCAACCACACCGCTCACAGCCGTCAGTGCCCTTCTCTGGAGCTGCCCAGCATAATCTAGGAGGCAGCTGACATGAAGGGACTTTTTTCCGTCCCTCTCCTTTCCCTGCCCAGATCGGATGATCTAGCAGGAAGGTTTCTGGGCTCCATTCTGGCTCGCCGTCCTGATCCCATCTGGCCTCGTTCCCAGCAGTGACGTCCTACTGGGACAAGGCCGCAGCCGGTTCCTGGTAGAATAGGGCACCGGTTCCCACATTCGCGCCCATCACCAGAGTAGAGGGGTTTTCACCGAGCGGAAATTCCCTCGGTGCCCCCCTGGAGCCGAGCCTGGCGGAGGCTTTCGGAGCAAAGATGTCCAGGTTGGACCAGCGTCCTACGCCTCCAGGTAAGCATAACCAGACGGTGACATCGCTCTCCAACCAAGCTCACCAGTGCGTTCCAGGCGGCCGCAGCGAACAATACGTTACACTGCTGGCGTACAACGTTCAAGAGGCTGGAGGAGACGTAGCGCTCCCTCTGCAAGGCAGCTGACGTCATCCTCAACCTGTGTACCTCTTTGTTGTCTGCTGGTCTCACATCGCAGCCGGAGGACAAGGTTTTCCAGAGGTCCACCTGGCCCGTCACTCCACCTTCCTCTCGGAGGAGCTGCAGAAAGCCTTTTTTTTGGGGCCCCCCCCCCCCCCCCCCCTCAACAAGGGATCATCTTCAAGATGTTCCACGGCTGCACAATGTCTCCCTGCTCCGCTACGCCAGCCCCGCCCGTCAGACATCCCGGCATCCGGAGGTTCAGCATTTCCCTGAGATCGCCAACAGGTGGCGCCCTAGGACAACAAACTGCAGAGCTCCGGGGGAGATGACTCAAAATGACGGTTTGCGGAGGATGTGTGTGAAGATGACACGAGTTTTTGGAATAAAACATCATTTAATGATGAAAGTATCTATTTTTAGCCAGTCTGTCAGTTCAGATGACCTGACAGTGGCTCCTTCACACATCCTCCACACAAAATGAGCCAGTGGCCTTTAAAAAGGTTTTTTCAATCACTGTTACTCCAAAACAAGGTGAGACACCCGCATGACACAACAGTCGTAAGCGAATGTGGTCCGCACAACAAGTTTAGTGGAATAACTTGTTTTCAGCCCAAGCTGCACACCCCTCATCGAAGCGGTGTCAAACGCGCGCTCCCGCGACATGAGCAGCCTTCACCCAAATGGCACTGCGTTGATGAAGGCGCACACACAGCTCCCCAGTGTTTCACCGGCTCGCATCGGCATAAACGTGAGACCGCGGGACGGGTCCGGTGAGAGATCTCGCTCTCAGCAAGAGTGGCACGCGCCTGACCGAAGCAAACATGTGCCTCCGCGGCGCTTGCAGCCTTCACTCAAACGGCATGACGTTGATGAAGGCGCACTCACCGCTTCTCAGCGCTCGCCTGCTCACGTCAGCAAAAATGTGAGACCGCAAAGCGAGCCCAGCGAAGGACCTCACTCTCGGCAGGAGCGACACGCGTCTCACCGCAGTGGCGTCAAACACGCGCTCCCGCTGTATCAACAGTTTTCACAAGCCTCTCCTCAACACACACCGGTCCACATATACATGAATGTGGACCTGCAGCCCGAGCGCAGCACACAGGCGCGCTCAGAGCCCTTTCGAGGAAGTCTCGCCTTGGGTCACGCGGAACACACTCCCACAGATCATGACGGCGGTTGAGGCGGTGGATTGGCTGACATCCGTAAAAACATGACGCACCACCTAAACGCGATCCGCCTCCACGAACGTTACTTAGAGTGGCTGCGAGCTTGCGCGCCAGACAGATGAATGGCCAAGTTGATAGCAGGGGTTACACGTTGCAACTTGCAGCCTGACCCCCTCTGTTCGGAGGAGTTTTTAGAGACGGTCCTGTCATCCAGACTAGGTCTCATCCCTAAAGGCAGAAGTCCAGGGGTTCCCGACGGAGAGGAAAACACAGGTTTTTTTACTCATGTTACTTCCTGGTTCCAAACGGACCGGAGGAATGAGACCGATTTAGACCTGTCAGTTTTTCAACAAGGCGATCGTGGGCAGACCACTTCACGTGTCGGCACAGGCTCAGGTGTTGACGTCACACCTGCTAATTCTGGGTTTCGTCATAAAATTGGAAAAGTTCGATTCTCCCGGCCCAGATGATTGTTATCTGGGAGTGGGGTTAAACTCGACCACCATGAGGGCTCGTTTATTCGTTTATCACAGACGAGAATTGACTCTCTAAGAGTCCAGCTCCGCTACGTAAGACCGGGCAGAGTAGTAACAGCTATTTTCCATCATAAAGCTGTTAGGAACGATGTTGTCAGCTCACACAATGGCCCTGCTGGGTTTACTACACATGAGACGCCTCCAGAGATGGTTTGCTCGTCAGCGCATGGATCGGGTGAGGTAAAAGAGACGGACGATCACTGTTCCTTCCTCCGTAAGAACAGATCTCCGACACTGGAAAACCCCCTAGTTTTGTCAGAGGGAGTCCCTGTCAGCAGACCTACGTCACACGTGTCAGTCTTCACAGACGCGTCAGTGTCAGGTTGGGGGGTGACATGCCTATCTCGAGCTGTAGGGGCGCTGTGGCCTTTCTCACAACAGCTCATATAAACGTTCTGGAATGTCGCACGGTACTGAATGTGATTCAACACTTTGCTCCTGTGCTGCAGAATCAACACATTTTGATTCACACAGACAACAAGGTTACTGCTGCTTACATAAACCGGCAGGGGAATGTGCGCTCAGCCCAAGTGTTACACATTGCGAGAAAACTACTGTGTTGGGCACACCAAATCTGCTCTCCATCAGAGCAGTGTACATCCCCTGTGTTCTGAACAAGGGGCAGATGTGATGTCCAGGGGCGGTCCGCGTCATGGGAAGTGGACCCTCCACTTCGGTCTGATGGCCCAGATGTTGCAGAAATTTGGCAAAGCGGCTGTGGACCTGTTTGCAACACGAGAAAACGCTCAGTGTCAACTATGGTTTTCACTGAGCCCGCGAGACAAACCACCGCTGGGGGTGGACGTGATTGCTCACAGCCCATGGCCCAAAATGCTTCTTTACGCGTTCCTCCCACCTCCTCTGATATTACCGTTTCCGAACCGAGTTCAGGAGGAGGGATTGACAGCTCTCCTGGTGGCTCCCAAGCGTGTGAACACACCATGGTTTCGGTTCTACGACGCCTGTTGTCAGGGCGCCCGTGGAAACTGCCGTGGAGGGAGGATGCTCTCCTCCAGGCGGGCGGAGCGATCAGGAGTTACCCAGAAATAGGCCAGCACCTGTGGGCCTGGCCGTTGTGCAGATCCGCTTAGAGAGGATGGGTCTCCCGCAAGATGTAGTTCACATAATCCAGGATTCATGTGTGGCATCCACCACAGTGCTGTACACATCAAAGTGGACAGCTTTTCAGTGCTGGTGTACAGAGAAAGGTGTAGAGGCCACCTCATGTCCATTAGGCAGTGTGCTGTCTTTTCTGCAGCAGCTGATGGACAGAAATTTGGCGTTCAGCACGATTAAAATGTATGCTGCAGCCATCTCTTCCTGTCACAAAGGTTTTGCGGAGACAGAACAGCTTTAAATTATCTGCTGATGGAGCGTTTTGTAAAAGGTGTACAGAGAAAGGTGTAGAGGCCACCTCATGTCCGCTAGGTGGCGTGCTGTCCTTTCTGCTGCAGCTGACGGACAGAAATTTGGCGTTCAGCACGATTAAAACGTACACTGCAGCCATCTCTTCCTGTCACGAACGTTTCGGGGACAGAACAGCTTTTAATCATCTGCTGATGAAGCATTTTTTTAAAAGGTGTACAGAGACACAGGCCTGTTTTCACACTCACTTGCTCTACAGTGGGATTTAACGCGGGTCCTGTGGGCCCTGATCAAGCTCCATTCGAGCCTTTGGATCAGGTTCCAATTAAATTCTTATCTCTTAAAACAGCCCTGCTGCTGGCTTTAACATCTGCTAAGAGGGTGAGTGATTTATCTGCCCTCTCTGTCGCTCCGTCATGTCTTAGAATTCAGGCTGATGGCAGCTCAGCTGATCTAAGACCAAATCCAGCTTTTATGCCTAAAAACATCACATGCTCTTTTAAATCAAGAGCGATATCGTTGGAGGGGTCCCCCCCCCCCCCACAAATCAGAAGAAGAAGCATATTTCCAACTTCTCTGTCTTGTGCGGGCGTTGACGTGTTACATAGCGCACACAGCTGCAATGCGTCAAACTCAACATTTGTTTGTGCATTATAGAGATGCGTCTGCAGGCCGCCCATTATCCACCCAGCGCTTGTCACACTGGCTGTGTGAGGCCATTTCTGAAGCCTACAGAGCATCAGATTTAGAGCCTCCTGATAACCTCAGGGCGCACTCGACCAGAGGTATCGCATCTTCGACTGCTTTGCATAATGGTATGACAATACAGGATATTTGCACTGCGGCCGCGTGGTCAACACCCTGCTCATTTATTCGCTTCTATCTACGTGATGTTATGACTCGTTCCATGACACATTCTGTACTTAGTGTTCTAACAGAATTAATATTGTTGTTTCATGGAACCCTGTTTAAACTCGCATCTGACTGCATGCATTACAGTGTGAGATGTTGTTAACAGTCACAAGTTGTGACTGTTATTTTGGTTCTATTGTCACTAATCTGTTCATGACTATTGTTACCAATCAGTTCATTTGATTAATAATCAGTTCACTTGTTATTATTAATCTGTTCATATTGTTCAGCCGTGAATCGTTTGATTCATGGCCCCTTTTTCAGCATCTTCCCTCCCTGTTGAAACTTTCCGGGGCGTTCATGCATTCAGAACGCATAACTACACAGCATGCGTCTATGCATGGTACACATAATTACGCAACGCGTATTTACGTACATGGGAAGCTGAGTGACAAGATGTTTTTGGGCAAGCTTCTGCTTCATACAATGTTCGAATGGACCCAGTGAGGCGAGGACCACATCCGCTTCGCCCTTAACCCACCAGCGACAGCTCTTAAAGGGCGAAGCCTATACAAAATAGAACGTTGGTTACGTACTGTAACCCCAAATTCTATGAGTACAGGCGTAACCCTTTAAGCTTCGGGCCTCACTGGCTCCTAAATGGCTGAAGAAAAAGCTATTTGGGAGCCGATTACACGTTCTTAACGAAATTTATACAGACCGGGTGGAGCCCACACAGCAGGTGGGCGTGGACTAAATTTTTCAGTGCAATGCTTCGCATGACGGGATATAACCCAGCAGCGACAGCCTTAAAGGACTACACCTATACTCATAGAATCTGGGGTTACAGTACGTAACCAACGTTTGCTTTTGTCCAGACCAGGGGTCTACAACCTTTATAATCAAGAGACAATTTTACACCTTCATTCACTACATTAAATGTGTCCAGAGCTGCAATCCTGTGATTATCAACTGGTGGCCCATGGGACTCTTTAGGTTTGTTGGAGGAGACTTTTGTTGTCAGTAGGGGTGACATTATAAAGCTAAACATATCTAATAATTTTTAACATTTGTTGATATTTTTACAATTTAGGACAAATGAAAAGACTGGATTCTTGTAAAAAAAAAAGGGGGGGGTAATAGTTTTTTAAATAAAAAATACTATGAACTGTGCAGACCTGTGATTTTTTTTATTGTAGAAAAAATAATTACCGTATTTTTCAGACTATAAGTCACACTTAAAATCCTTTAATCTTCTCAAAATTTCATCCATCCATCCATCCATTTTCTTTACCCGCTTATTCCATTTTGGGTCACGGGGGTCGCTGGTGCCCATGTCCAGCAATCACTGTGCGAGGGGCGGGGTACACCCTGGATGGGTCGCAAGTCCATCACAGGGCCACATAGAGACAAACGAGACAAACAAACATTCACTCTCTCATTCACACCTAGGGACAATTTAGAGTTACCAATCAGCCTAACATGCATGTTTTTTGGACTGTGGGAGGAAACCGGAGTACCCGGAGAAAACCCACGCATGCACGGAGAGAACATGCAAACTCCACCCAGAAAGGCCCCTGGACCGGGGTTTGAACCAAGGACCTGCTCGCTGAGAGGCAGCAGCTCTACCAGTTGCGCCACCGTGCTGCCCTCAAAATTTCAATTCAATTCAATTTATTTATATAGCGCCAAATCACAGCAAAGTTGTCTCAGGGCACTTTACAGGAACATTCACATACATAAAAGCCAATTAGTACATTTCTCTATCTAAGGAATCCAGCAGACAAGTTGAATCTTGGCTTCATTGCAGTCTCCCATCCTGAGCAAGCACAGTGGCAACAGTGGAAAGGAAAAACTCCCTTTTAAAGGAAGAAACCTCCAGCAGAACCAGGCTTAGGACAAGTGGCCATCTGCTTTGACCGGCTGGTTGAGAGGACAGGAAGGAGAGACAGACGAACACAGAATGGTAGGTCCAGGTATAGGTCCAGGTTTTTCTGAAAGACAAAAAAAAAAAAACATGTTAAGGATAGAAAAAAAAATCACAAATACAAAACAGGTTGAGCAGAGTAAGTAAAGACAGTGGTAGAGTGAAAATCGTGGTCAGTTTGTTCTCCAGCAGTCTAAGCCTATAGCAGCATAACTAAGGGACAGCTCAGGAAAACCAAGCCGACCCTAACTATAGGATTTAGCAAAAAGGAAAGTCTTAAGACTAGTTTTAAAACTAGATAATGTGTCAGCCTCACGGACAGAAATTGGAAGTTGGTTCCACAAGAGAGGAGCCTGATAACTAAAAGATCTGCCTCCCATTCTGTTTTTGTAAATTCTAGGAACCACAAGTAAACCTGCAGTCTGAGAGCGAAGTGCTCTGTTAGGAAAATATGGAACAATAAGATCTGTAATATACAAACCGGATTCCAAAAAGGTTGGGACACTAAACAAATTGTGAATAAAAACTGAATGCAATGATGTGGAGATGGCAAATGTCAATATTTTATTCATAATATAACATAGATGACAGATCAAAAGTTTAATCTGAGTAAATGTAACATTTTAAAGGAAAAATATGTTGATTCAAAATTTCACAGTGTCATCAAATCCCAAAAAAGTTTGGACAAGTAGCAATAATCCAGCTCCTTTTGATGGAGAACAAAGTGAATAGTTCAAATAATTTAACTGGAAAGGGACTCTCCAAAATCGAGAACAATTCAAAACGCATTCATGTGAAACAACGTCCAATTCCCCCCCACCCCCCACCCCCAAGGCTGACGTTCAAAGGACTGTGGACCCTGCCTGCACTGCTGACTGGCTTCTCCAGCTGGGCCTGCTCTGGTAACCAGTTTCTCCAGCCCTGCCTGCA
>NC_056504.1:22365421-22377090 GCF_014905685.2 Nematolebias whitei
TCCAGCTGGGCCTGCTCTGGTAACCAGTTTCTCCAGCCCTGCCTGCACTGCTGACTGACTTCTCCAGCTGGGCCTGTTCTGGTAACCATCATCTCTAGCTATGCCTGCACTTCTGACTAGCTTCTCCAGCCCTGCTTGCTCTGTCAGCCGACTTTTCTAGTTGGGCATGCTTGTTAGCTACTACATTTGCTCACAAAGCTAGGCCTGCACTGCTGGATTCCATCTCAACATCCATCCAAGTGACAAACTTTTAAAGATTATTCTCTAAAGTTACCTGAAACTTGGTGTAGTTCTTCAGCAATAACAAACAGATCTGCTCATTTATTGTTTCCCAGTATCTTATTTCTAATTATTCAAAATGGCCAACGTTAAATTAATTATTTCATTTTTTGTTTTTATGGTATTATTGCAGTGCCACAAAACTAATGTGTGTCCTCCAAATATGGATGAATCTTTTCATTTAATGCATCCTTTGTTCCAAGAAACAAACACTTTGTCTATCAGTAATCATGGAAGTGACCCTTTGCAAGGCCTATATAAAGATTTTTCACCTTTCACATTGCTAATTTTGGACAATATTCGTTCAGTGCAATACACTGGGATGCAAAACTCCAATCGTCTGAAATCCAAGATTAAAAACAGTTTTTCTAGGATATTTATTCTGTTGCTTTTGTTGCTGTCAGGAAATGTAAACAGTAACCCTGGCCCAGAGCCTTTTATGGTCAATAATCTATGTCACTTATCAACGCCTGATGTCTTTAGCCATAGACATGGTCTTGGTTTTTTACACTTTAATGCAAGAAGCCTAGTTCGGAAATTCGATCTGTTCAAAACGTGGTTCATCACTGCTAAACCTGATATAGTGATTGTTTCAGAGTCCTGGTTAAAACCAAGTGTACCTGATGACATTATCTATATTGCTGGTTATAATGTGTTTCGAGCAGATAGAAAAGGCAGAGCTGGAGGTGTGGCCATGTATGTATCTGAGCATTTACAAGGATCACTACTGCATTCCATATCTATTCCTAAACAATATGAGTTTTTGGCTGTACAAATAATTTTGGCTAACTCTCCCATTACAATATGTGGGTGCTACAGACCTCCCTCAGCATCTGCTGATTCTATCGCTAATCTGTCTGATGTTTTATCTAAATATTTGTCTCATGAGTTTATATTAATGGGGGATCTGAACTTAGATTGGTTAAGTGAGAAATCTTCCATTTTTAAACAGTCATGTGACACACTGAACCTCACCCAGCTTATTGATAGCCCTACTAGGATCAATTCAGCAAAACCAGGCAATGATACACTGATTGACATTATTTTAACAAATACTCCTTACAAGTATACAGCCATAGGAGTTTTTCCAAATGATATCAGTGATCATTGCTGCATTGCATGTGTGAGAAACACAAAAATGTCAAAATCAAAAAGTCGAATTGTCAAAAAACGTTACTTTAAATATTTCTCAGAGCAAGCCTTTCTTCACGATTTAGCTCTGGTGAACTGGCAACAAATAACTTTAATACCTTTTGTTGATGATGCTGCCATCTTTTTCCAAGAAAAATTCATTTCGATAATAAATAAACATGCTCCATTTAAAAAACTTAGAATAAAAAATAGAGATAGTCCCTGGTTCACAAAGGATTTGGCAGATTTGTTACATGAGCGAAATAAACAATGGTCAGTTGCAAGAAAAACCAAGTCTGAATCCGATTGGCAGCGCTTTCGTGAACTTAGAAATAAAAGCACTTCATTTATTAGAAAATCTAAATCCAGCTATTATTTAAACCTAACCACAGATAACTTTAATGATCACTCCAAGTTTTGGAAGACAATTAAAAGGTTACAAAATAAGCAAGCTTCCAACCTCCCTCAGAAATTGAAGCATAATGATTCTTTGATTACTGATAAAAAGGACATGTCAAATTTATTTAATAATTACTTCAAAAAGGCTGGTCACATCTTTGATTCAACACAGGCTGCTCATCAATCACCTGAATCATCTGTAAATAAATCCAATATATCTATTCCTAACTCTAATCCCAACTTTAGCTTTACACCTTTGCTATTGTCAGATGTTTTGCAAGCTTTGCAAACATTAGACCTTCAGAAATCTGCAGGGCCTGATGGACTTGATCCTTTTTTCCTTAAATTAGCTGCTCCAATTATTGCACAACCCGTGACTGACATTTTTAATTTGTCATTAGCTTCAAATACATTTCCTGCTTTGTGGAAACGGGCTTTTGTTATTCCTTTACTTAAATCTGGTGATCCCACAGACATGAACAATTACAGACCAATTTCTAATCTTTCAGTTCTGGCAAAAGTTTTTGAGTCATTGGTATCTGTCCAGCTCAAACAGTTACTACAAACTCACAACATTTTAAACAATTTCCAGTCTGGCTTCAGAGCAGGACACAGTACAATTACAACAACCTTAAAAGTTATAGATGATTTTAAAACAGCGCTTGGAAGTAAGCATGCTTGTTTAGCATTGTTTATTGATCTATCTAAGGCGTTTGACACCGTGGACCACTGTCACCTAATCAATATCATACAAAAACTTGGTTTTAATACAAACATGGTTAGTTGGTTTAACAGCTACCTAACTAAACGCATACAGTTTGTTCGATTCGGTTCAGTTTTGTCAGATGCGGTCACACTGAATAAGGGGGTGCCACAAGGGTCTATTTTAGGGCCCTTACTCTTTTTACTTTATATTAATCAAAACTGCGATCAACTTACATTCTCCTCTTACCATATGTATGCAGATGATACAGTTCTATATTCATCAGCACCCTCTCTAGATACAGTACAGTCAAATCTTCAGACAGATTTCAACTTCTTACAGAAAGCTCTCTGTGATTCAAAATTGGTCTTGAATGCTAACAAAACCAAAATAATGCTGTTTTCCCATAATTCTGTGGTAACCATCCCTACTATCAAAACTCTGAATGGCCATGTCATAGAACTTGTAGACACATACAAATATCTTGGTATTTGGCTGGATAAAGATCTTAATTTTAAACATCACATTGCATATCTAACAAAAAAGCTAAAATTTACTCTGAGTGTTTTGTACAGACTGAAATCATGTTTTTCTACTTCTTCTCGTAAGCGGCTTGTAACAAGTTTGTTTTTATCACAGTTGGACTATGGAGACACAGTCTATAGATTTACCTCTCCCACTACCTTAGCTAAATTGGACCCTATTTACCATGCTGCTCTGAGGTATATAACAGGTTAATCCTTTAGGACTCATCATTGTACTCTATACACCCTTGCTGGACTTACTTCTCTCAATGTTCGAAGAATGAAGCATTGGTATATTTTCATATACAAAGCCATTTTAGGAAAATTACCATCATATATCTGCTCCAATTTCATTTCACTACAGAACACACACAGTCTCAGGGCCAGTAGCTGGCTGAGGTTTAAGGTACCCTTTGTACGCACAGAGTCAGCAAAGATGAGTTTGTCCTATTTCGGCCCGTGGTCTTGGAACGAGCTGCAGCTTAAGTTGAGGTTGGAGTCTTTTATTCCATTAGCTAGTTTTAAACAAAAATTGTCTGAGGTTTTAGTCAAATCTTGTACCTGTAATGTTTAACTGTTTTGTGATTTTCTTAACTTACATTGTATTTTATGTTTTATTGATGTATGTTTCTTTTACTTATATTTTATTTTTAATGCATTGATACTGTTTTTAAGACTGTTGCTATATGTGTATATAGCCCAGGACATCCTTGTAAAAGAGATTGATGATCTCAATGGATTTCTTCCTGGTAAAATAAAGGTTTAAATAAAAAAAAAATAAGTGGCTGGAAAAAGGAAATTGAGCATATAACGAACAGCTGGAAGACCAATTAACACTAATTAGGTCAATTGACAACATGATTGGGTATAAAAAGAGCTTCTCAGAGTGTCAGTGTCTCTCAGAAGCCAAGATGGTAAGAGGATCACCAATTCCACCATTGTTGCGCAGAAAGACAGTGCAACAATACCAGAATGGTGTTACCCAGCGTAAAATAGCAAAGACTTTTAAGTTATCATCATCAACCATTCATAACATCATCAAAAGATTCAGAGAATCTGGAACAATCGCTGTGCGTAAGGGTCAAGGCTGTAAAACTCTACTGGATGCGCGTGATCTCTGGGCCCTTAAACGTCACTGCACCTCAAACAGGAATGCCACTGTCAAGGAAATAACAGAATGGGATCAGGAATACTTCCAGAAAGCATTGTCAGTGAACACAATCCACCGTGCCATCCCCCGTTGCCAGCAGAAACTCTACAGTGCAAAGAGGAAGCCATTTCTAAGCAAGCTCCACACGCTCAGACATTTGCACTGGGCCAGGGTAATTTAAAATGGAGTGTGGCAAAATGGAAGACTGTTCTGTGGTCAGATGAGTCACGATTTGAAGTTCTTTATGGAACACTGGGACGCCATGTCATCCGGACCAGAGAGGACAAGGATAGCCCAAGTTGTTATCAACGCTCCGTTCAGAAGCCTGCATCACTGATGGTATGGGGTTGCATGAGCGCTTGTGGCATGGGCAGCTTGCATGTCTGGAAAGGCACCATTAATGCAGAGAACTATGTTCAGGTTTTAGAACAACATATGCTCCCATCTAGACGTCATCTCTTTCAGGGAAGACCCTGCATTTTTCAACACGATAATGCCAGACCACATTCTGCAGCAATCACATCATGGCTACGTAGGAGAAGGATCCGGGTACTGAAATGGCCAGCCTGCAGTCCAGCTCTTTCACCTATAGAGAACATTTGGCGCATCATAAAGAGGAAGGTGCGACAAAGAAGGCCCAAGACGATTGAACAGTTAGAGGCCTGTATTAGACATGAATGGGAGAGCATTCCTATTTCTAAACTTGAGAAACTGGTCTCCTCTGTCCCCAGACATCTGTTGAGGGTTGTAAGAAGAAGGGGGGATGCCACACAGTGGTAAAAATGGACTTGTCCCAACTTTTTTGGGATTTGTTGACGCCACAAAATTTGGAAACAACAGATTTTTCCCTTAAAATGATACATTCTCTCAGTTTAAACGTTTGATCTGTGATTAGTGTTCTATTCTGAATAAAATATTAGATGTTGGAACCTCCACATCATTGCATTCAGATTTTATTCACAATTTGTTTAGTGTCCCAACTTTTTTGGAATCCGGTTTGTAAGATGGAGCCAGGTTGTTGAGAGCTTTGTAGGTTAAAAGTAAGATTTTGAATTCTATTCTGGACTTGACAGGGAGCCATTGGAGAGAAACTAAAACTGGAGAAATGTGATCTCTCCTACTAACTCCTGTTAAGACTCTGGCAGCAGCATTTTGGATCAACTGAAGACATTTTAAAGAAGTATTTGGACACCAAGATAATAAACCATTGCAATAGTCCAGTCTAGACGTGGCAAATGCATGGACCAGTTTTTCTGCATCATTTTTAGATAAGATGTTTCTAATTTTAGTGATATTACGCAGGTGGAAGAAGGCAGTTCTAGTAAGTTTTTAATGTGGGGGATAAAAGACATGTCCTGATCAAAAATAACACCAAGATTTTTAACATTAGAGCTGGAGGACAGATTAATGCCATCTAAGGAGGGAGAAAGACTGAAAAATTCATTCCTAAGGTGCTCGGGTTCAAAAACCAAAACCTCAGTTTTGTCTATGTTCAACAGGAGAAAATTAAGGGTCATCCAGGTTTTTATGTCTTTAAGACATGCTTGTAGTCTAAGTAGCTGATTGGATTCATTGGGTTTAATGGACAAATACAATTGTGTGTCATCAGTATAACAATGGAAATTTATCCCATGCTGTTTAATAACTTTACCTAATAGAAGCATATATAAAGTAAAGAGTATTGGCCCAAGCACTGAGCCCTGAGGAACTTCATGACTAACTTTGGTGTATGAAGAAGATTTATTATTTACATTTACAAACTGGAATCTATCAGATAGATATGATTTAAACCATTTTAGAGCCGTTCCTGTAATCCCAATATCATATTCAAGCCTCTGTAGTAAAATATTGTGATCAACTTTATCAAATGCAGCACTGAGGTCTAACAGGACCAGTATAGACACAAGTCCATTGTCTGAGGCCATGAGAATATCATTAGTTACTTTTACTAGTGCTGTTTCTGTGCTATGATGAGCTCTAAACCCTGACTGAAACTCTTCAAAACATATTATTTCTTTGTAGATGTTCACGAAACTGACCTGCAACTATTTTCTCTAGAATTTTTTAGATGAAAGTTAGATTAGAAATAGGTCTATAGTTGGCCAGGATTTCTGAATCAAGATCAGACTTCTTAAGTAAAGGTTTAATTACAGCAACCTTAAAGCGCTGTGGTACATAACCATCCATTAAAGACAAATTAAGTAGATCTAAAATGTGGACATTAATTAGGGGAAATACCTCTTTAAACAGTCTGGTTGGGATGGGATCTAGCAGACATTTTTTTATGAATAGTTTATGAACTCGGTCACTTTAACAGCCTACAAGCTCACTCTACTGTTTATTGCATTATATTTTGCACTACTGTTATGATCAACTCGTCCTGTTTATTCTGGTAATTCTGGTATTGTCATTTCCACTTAATCACCTCATCAGTACATAACTGTGACTCTATATAGAACCGGTATGCACACCTTCACTTTACTAAGTTTCTCAGGTTTATACTTTATATTGCACTATTGTTTACTCTGGCCTTGCACATCCATTATCTACCTCTCATCATGTTATTGTCTTCAGTCAGCGTCCCTTTGTCTCCTGTTAGTCACTATTGAGCACGTTGCATCAGGGGTCCTGCTGCTGTTCACTTTTATATTTTTTATAACTAGTTGTGTTAGTTTATTTTTGCTAATGTTGTTGTTTGCTGCAACTTGAGTAGGAGTGTAACGCAATTTCAATTTCTATGTATGTCCTGTACATATGCAGAATTGACAATAAAATCAATCAATCAATCAATCAATCAGTCAAACATGTGGATGGTTGAGGTTATTATTTTTGACAATTCAGAGAGCTCAACAGGACAAAAACTGTCCAAACATAAATCAGGCTCTAGTGAAATTTTTAAAGTTGCCTCATTTGACAGGGGACTAGAGATAGTAGAAGGAAGGATGGTTTGAATTTTCTCTCTAATTTAAATAATTTTATTTATAAAGAATCTCATGAAGTCATCACTACTTATAGTTGTAGGGATACATGGTTCAACAGAAATGCGACTTTTAATTAGTCTAGCAATAGTACTAAACAGAAACCTAGGGTTATTTTTATTCTCCTCTATTAAAGATGAGTAATATAAAGTTCTAGCGTTACGGAGAGCTTTTTTATGTTAGCAGACTATCTTTCCACGTTAAATAAAATTCTTCAACATTAGTAGAGCGCCATTTTCTCTCCTGGTTCCTAGATGCCTGCTTTAAAGTACGTAACTCAGAATTGAACCAAGGAGCCAGTTTCCTCTGATTGATTACTTTCTTTTTCAGTGGAGCAATTTTATCAAGTCCAAATTGAAGTAATTTGCATTGAAGTTGTAAGATGATCAACTAGATTATCTAAGTCACTGTTCTCTGATGCATTACTCTGCAAGACAGAGGAAAACATTGATGGAAGAGATTGTTTAAATTTGGTTACAGCATTTTCTGATAAGCACCTGCTGAGATGAAATTTATTCTCAGTGACTGTGTAGTCATTTAATGTAAACTGAAATGTTATTAAAAAATGGTCGGACAGAATAGGATTTTGAGGAACTATTACAAAGTCCTTAATCTCTATACCATAGGTCAGAACTAAATCAAGAGTGTGATGATAAGAATGAGTAGATGTGCAGACGTTTTGGGTAAAACCAAATGAGTCTATTAAATTATTAAAGGCTATGCTTAAACTATCACTCTCAACATCCACATGAATATTGAAATCACCCATTATGATGATTTTATCAGTATTTAATAATAAGTCAGTTAATAATTCTGATAATTCAGACAAAAACTGAGAGTAAGCGCCTGGTGGACGATATATAACAACTAGTAAAAGTGGCTTTTCTGATTTCCATTTTGGATGAGGAAGACTGAGGGACAGCGATTCAAAAGAATCATAACTAATAACTGGTTTGGCATTAATCAATAATCCTGACTGAAAAATAGAAGCTACTCCTCCACCTCGGCCAGTTGTTCTAGGAACATGAAAATTTAAATAATTAACAGGAGTGGATTCATTTATACTAACAAAATCCTCCTGTTGTAGCCAAGTTTCTGTCAGACTGAATAAATCAATATGATGATCAGTTATCAGTTCATTAACTAACAGGGATTTATAGGAAAGAGATCTGATGTTCATTAATCCACATTTAATGATTTTATGATTTTGCTCTGGTAAAGTAACTGTTTATTTTAATCAGATTTTTATTTTTTTTATATTTTTAGAGTTGATTTTTTGTTTATTTAATATGAGCCGTGGGCGAGTTGACACTGTTTCAATGGGGGTGTGGGTGGGTAACAGAGGAGAAGCAGCAGAGAGGTGTGGAGGACTACAACTCTGCTTCCTGGACTGGGCGCTGGGTTATCAATAATTTGGGGGATAAACAAAATCAGCCATATTCCTAGAAAGAAGAGCGGCTCTGTCCAAAGTGGGATGGATGCCATCTCTCCGCATCAGACCATGTTTTCCCCAAAAAGAACTCCAGTTATCTATGTAGCCCACGTCGTTGTCAGAACACCACCTGGACACCCAGCGGTTAAACGACAACATACGGCTAAACATGTCATCGCTGGTCAGGTTGGGGAGGGGGCTGGAGAAAACTATGGAGTCCAACATGGTTTTAGCAAAGTCACACACCGAAGCAACATTAATTTTAGTGACCTCCGATTGGCGTAACCAGGTGTCATTACCGCCGACGTGAATAACAATCTTACTGTATTTAGCCTTAGCCTTAGTCAGCAGTTTCAGATAAGATTCTATGTCGCCTGCTCTGGCCCCCAGAATGCATTTGACTATGGCCGCTGGAGTCCCTAAAGCCACGTTTCGTACTATGGAGCTGCCAATAACCAGGGTCTGCTTCTCAGTGGGTGTGTCACTGAGAGAGGAAAATCGATTAGAAATGTGAACGGGTCGGTGGTGAACTGGGGGCTTAGCCTTAGCACTACGCTTTCTCCGGACCGTCACCCAGCCGGCCTGGGGTCCCAGCTGCTCGGGGTCTGCTGGAGGACCGCTAACAGGTGCTAGCCTCTGTGGTTCCGCGCTGTCTACGGGGACCTGGCTAGCTACTGGTTTTTCTACAGCACGGAGCTGAGCTTCCAGTTCAGACAGCCTCTCCTCCAAAGCTACCATAAGACTACATTTGTTACATGTATCATTACCACTAAAGGAGGCAGAGGAGTAACTAAACATCTGACACACGGAACAAGAGAAAACAGAGGAAGCAGGGAGAGAGAGAAGCAGCAGCCATGCTAAGCTAACGCTAGCAGGAGCTAGCAGAGCCAAATACACCAATAAAAACCGAGAAGTGTTGAAAGATAAGAGGTGTTTTAAGCACTATCCAACAGTAGAAAAACAACTATACTAAGTGTGTTTGTGAACTAGAATGAAAAACTGTGCAAAAGACAGATAAATCCAGAAAACAGAGACGACTCGAGCAAACAATTCACTCGAGCTACCGACAGACAAACAGGAAATGACACAATATGTCTCACCACGAACGTGCAACGTCACACAAAAATCGACAGTGAACCTTATAATCTGGTGCACCTTATATTAATTCTGGTTGTGCTTATACTGACATCGCACTGATTTTATGTGGTACACGGCACTCAAAAAAATCTGTCAAAATGACCTTGTTTTATTTAATGTGCCTTATAATCTGGTGCATCTTATGTCTGAAAACAGACCCGTTCGTTGATATTGCGCCTTCTAATCCGGTGCGCCTTATAGTCTGAAAAATACGTTAAGTATAGAAATAAAGCAAAACGTTGAAGAGTATTTGCAAAAGAAATGATAGGAAAACAGCTAAAAACTAGTACTTTTTGTTGTTGTTGCACAACAACTAATATAATTCAGTTTTATGTTAGTTTTGTTCAAAGCTTTAAAGAGCCGCTGCAGAGGGACCAAAGAGCCACATGTGGCTCCAGAGCCGGAGGTTACAGACCCCTGGTTCAGACTGAACGTCTGCATGGAGAAAAACAAACACAGCATATCAGCACATCAGGTATTTCTTGTAAATGAGTCCCCGAGGCTCAGTGGGATTAACCTGTCTAAATAAAGGTTGAATGAATGAACATCACTTCACACCTGTCAGGTGTCATGATTCAGCAGGACCATGATTCCAAACACAGCCATGTAAACAAACAATATCTGAGCGTTATTAGCAAATATCTACAAGCTACTCAATGATGGTAAATCTATGTTTTCACATGCAGATTATGCATTTTGAAATTTTTATTTATTAAATATAAACATGATGCAATCTGTGGTGTGTTTCTGTTGACTTGACTTAAGTTCTGAATAATTTTAGAACCTGATAGACTAGAACATTTTTATGTCCTGACACAATGAACCCTAGAACTGAAAGTGGCTGGACTTTATTTTCCGTTCCATTCAGTGTCGTGTGAATGTGTTTCCAGCTGCAGGCCACAGTTGTGGGGTTCCTGGCAGCTGTTGCTGCTGTGGCTCTCGGCTGTCTGACCAGAGGAAGAGTGGACGGCGTCCAGGCGGCTGTCCTGTGTGCCAGTAGCGTCACCACTGCCTTCATGGCTGCAATTTCTCTAGGTCAAGCCAAGAGTGACGAGTGACTCAAGTGCTCAAAGTGCAGCAGGTTCTACGCTTCATGCATCTTTAATTTCTGTTACAGGCGTGGTGGTGGTGGCAGTGATTATCGGCTCCAGAAAGGTGGGCATCAACCCAGACAACGTGGCCACGCCCATCGCTGCCAGCCTCGGAGACCTCATCACGCTGTCGTTGCTTGCTCATGTCAGCAGCTTCTTTTTTTGTTACAAAGGTCAAAGGTCACTCGTTATGTCAATGAATTATAGGTCTATTTTTAGGTTACATGTAACACTATTTTGCTGTTCAAATTTTGCTAACAAAAAAAAGTTATAAAAGTTTGATTTGAATATAAAATTCCTCAGTTAATGTTCTGATGTTAGCTGTAGATTTTTCAGCCAGAGGAGGGCACCATGGTACACATTTAATTATTTCAATCTCTTGATGACCAGAAAGTCAGTCAGAGTCAGAGTCAGAGTTTCTTTATTGTCATTCGCACCTCATGTGGTACATGTGGTGGAGCGAAATTATGTACGCAGGGTCCCAGTTACATCCAACAATAAAATGTCTAAGAAAAACAGTAATGACATCTAAGATATGAACTAAGAAAAACATCAACTAAATATACACTAAGCACTCATAACATAAAACATTGAACATCAGCACAAACATGAACATGAGTCTGTGAGCAGATGTGCACGCATGAACACATCAACATTGAAACAGATCAGCAGCAACATGAAACAGATCAGCAGCAACATGATATGGTTTTTCACAGTGATTATTCTAGTTAGAGATTCATGAGTCTAACAGCCTCAGGGTAGAAGCTGTTCCTCAGTCTAGTGGTTCTACACTTAATGCTCCTTAACCTCCTTCCTGAGGGGAGTGGGGCAAAAAGTGTGTGTGC
>NC_056504.1:22377190-22393484 GCF_014905685.2 Nematolebias whitei
TGTGTGCTGGATGAGTGTGGTCCTTCATGATGCAGGTGGCCCTCTTCTTGCATCTGGAGGTGTAGATGTCTGTGATGGTGGGGAGACTGACTCCAACATCTTCTGTGCAGCCTTCACCACTCTCTGCAAAGCTTTTCTTTCTGCAGCTGTGCAGCCTCCATGCCACACGTTGATGCTGGAGCACAGGATGCTCTCCACTGCACACCTGTAGAAGGAGGTGAGGACTGAGCTTCCCAGACCAGCTCGCCTCAGCCGTCTGAGGAAGTAGAGTCTCTGATGAGCTTTCTTGATCAGGCTGGTGGTGTTGTTGCTCCAGCTGAGGTTGTCATTCATGTGTACACCCAAGTACTTGTAGCTGGAGACCACTTCCACCGCAGATCCTCTTATGTTCAGGGGGGTGTAGGTGTTTTTGTTCCTTCTGAAGTCCACAATCATCTCCTTTGTCTTCTTCACATTGATGTGAAGGTTATTCTCTCTGCACCAGCTCTCCAGGTGTTCCACCTCTTGCCTGTAGCTGGACTCATCATTGTTTGTGATGCATCCCACCACCACTGTATCATCTGCAAACTTTACAATGTGACAGCCTGGATGGGTAGCTGCACAATCATATGTGAGCAGAGTAAACAGAAGGGGGCTCAACACACATCCCTGAGGAGAGCCAGTGCTGAGGGTTATGGTGGAGGAGGAGAGGTTGTGGATCCTCACTAACTGTGGTCTGTTTGTTAAAAAGTCTAGTACCCAGTTGCAGATGGAGGGGCTTAGTCCTAGTGTGGATAGTTTGTCCATCAGGGTTTGGGGGATCATGGTGTTGAAGGCGGATGTGAAGTCCACAAAGAGCATACGGACGTAAGAGTTTTTCTGCTCCAGGTGGTTGAGCGCAGTGTGGACCACAGAGGAGATTGCATCCTCTGTTGATCGGTTCTCACGGTATGCGTACTGATGAGGGTCCTCGTTGATGTTGATGGTTGTTTTGATGTGAGTCATGACCAGTTTTTCGAAGCATTTAGCGACTATCGGGGTGAGGGCCACTGGCCGATAGTCATTCAGACCAGTCACTGTAGAGCTTTTTGGGACTGGGATAATGGTGGCAGTCTT
Organism: Nematolebias whitei; assembly: GCF_014905685.2. NCBI lineage: Eukaryota > Metazoa > Chordata > Actinopteri > Cyprinodontiformes > Rivulidae > Nematolebias > Nematolebias whitei. The sequence continues at coordinate 22,378,286 of NC_056504.1, forward strand.
CAGGCAGGTGGGAACTGTCTCCAGGGTAAGTGAGGTGTTAAAGATGTCTGCCAGCACCTCACAGAGCTGATCAGCACATTCCTTCAACACTTTTCCGGGGATGTTGTCTGGGCCAGTTGCTTTGTGCGGATTAATCCTCCTGAAGGTACTCCTTACTTCTGCTGAGGTCACGCTGAGATGCTCTTCATCCGGTGGCGAGGTGAGTCTGGTGCTGGGTGGTCTGTTCGGGTCTTCAAAGCGTGCATAGAACTTGTTGAGGGCATCAGGCAGAGATGGGTCTTTGGGACATTGTTCACTCCTTCCTTTATAATCTGTTATGCACTTAATGCCCCTCCACATGCTCCGAGGGTCTTGTGAGATGAATTGACCCTCGATCCTCTTTGCATATGTGGCCTTGGCCCTCTTAATACCAGCAACCAGCTCTTTTCTTGTCCTACTCAGCTCCTCTGAGTTTCCAGACCTGAAGGCAGTGTTCCTGGCTTCCAGCAGGGTACGCACCTCTGCATTCAGCCAAGGTTTTCTTTTTTCAAGGTTTTTCTTTTTTCAAGGTTTTCAAAGTACATCCTCATTTCCACTACATCCAGAGTGTTGTACTTCCTGTTGAAAGAGTGTAATCTCTCTTCAAACACAAAGTGGTCTTTGTTACAGATTGCGTTAAAAGATTCTAACAAGTTTATTTTTTGCTCTCGCTCCCTCCAGACATGTGGTACCTGCCATTTGTAGTCTGTGGCTTCTTCCTACTTATTATCCCAGTGTGGGTCATTGTTGCCAGTCACTCTCCGCCGGTCAGAGAGCTGCTAAAGTCAGGCTGGCAGCCAGTTATTTCAGCCATGTTGATCAGCAGGTGAGTCCACGACAGAAAACTGTGTTTTTGATGTGAACACAATGTTTGATACAAATATTACGTACAAATCACACATAAAGCTTGTGTCAGAGCTTTAACTTATGTAGTGTGTGTGTGTGTGTGTCATTGGTAAATGGTAAATGAACTGTACACAGTAAAAATGCCAGTGTTGAATTAACACCCACAGTGTTAATTTTAACACCAACAAAGTGTTTATACAGTATGTGTCCAAACTACATGGTGTTAAAATAACATTTATGAAAGTGTTAAAAGATTAACACTTTTTTTTTTGTTAAATTAACACCAGACATTGTTAATATTCAACAATACCGAGAGTCACATTAACATTACAATGGTGTTGGTGTTAAACTATAATGTTAAAAGGAACACCAGTTTAGTGTCGATCACAAAACGTGGTTTTAAAAAGGTAAATAATTGACTCCATGAGGTGTCAATATCAACCAAATCCAGTGGAAAAATATTCAAAACAATACACAGAAATGGAAAGTTTAACTTTTATTAAACCCATGTCAGTATTCAATGCACAGCTCATACAAAACAGCAGTGGGACACAATATATGTTCTTTCATCATTATCAGCTGAAAACTGCCTGTCATAAGGCTGATAATATATCAGATCAGAGACACAAATAACAGCAAACACATCATCCACAATCACTACTGTATTCTGAAAGCATTCAGATGATCATCAAAATACTCTGTAATGACTTTAGCTGTCACAAGGAATGCTTCATCATCCTTAATTATGATGTTAATGTTTTTTTGAAAAACAGGCATTTCATTTTCAGTACTTGTACAGACAATCATTCCAATGTGGTATTCTGTTCCAAAGTTTCTCACCCATGAAACTGTGGATACACAAGGCACATTCAAACTGGGGCAAGACCTTAAGACCTCACTGCAATCTAGCTTACTTGTTTGGTAATCTTTAAGAGGGCCAAACTGAAACCTTTGAAAGTAAAAATTCTCCCAATGAAAAGCCAGCTGCCTCTGGTGCTTCTTCACTAGTGTTTTAGTTATATTCTTAAAGTTCTTTACAGATTTCTTGAAGAAATTGTGTTTACCTTCAAATCTCATACACCACACATGGATGAGTGGTCCTATTTTTCTGATGCATCTGGGAAAATGAATCATCAGATGATGTTTTGGAATCAACCTCTTATCTGTAAATACAGACTTAAAAGAGTTTATGATGGTCAGAAATCAAATGCTTTAAGAAATAAGTCATACCATCTGTGATTTTTGGTGAGAACACAATATTGACAATTTGAATCAAAAGAAGAATTACTCTCCAGTAACTGTTGTTCCTGGCAATTAGATCTCCAAAAATCAAGGGTGTATTGTGCAGGAGGCACCATGACTGAATAGCATTGAGGCCCAGGTCATTGCTACTTTCCATTTTGACTGCACTAGGTCTGTTATTTCTCTCTAGGTATCCATAGTTTAAGCTCTGTATCCTTTCTGAAAGTGTGTTTAAATCTATGGATGTCCTAACCATGTACTGAAAAAGAAGCTGAAGTTCATACTGAACGACACCTTCCAACAGGTCATGCATAATATCAACTGCATAGTTGTTTGAACAATGAAAATACTGCAGTGCATTAAGAGGACACTCTCTTTTTACACCAAAAGAATGGACAACAGTGGGATTTTGTGCCACAGCATTGCAATGTTCTGAATAGAGCTCTTCTGTGCGAAAAATTAGGTCTTGGTCGTCCTCACTGAATACTGACTGAAACTTTGTTTTATCAGTTAAACAAAACCGGCAACAGTAAGTTGCACTGAAGGATTCAACTAAGCCAAAAAGGCTATGCAATGCCAAATTATCACCAGTAACTGAACAATTGAACCCCTTAATGGTGTGTCAGAAAATGGCATCTTAATGCCTTCTATCTCAAGACATTTCAAGTCATTAATAACAGGCTCCAAGATGGGACCAAAACCACACTTCTTCAAGTCCTCACTATGAAAAAGAGAAACAAGATGAATGTTCATCAAAACTGAATTTAGTTTAGCTGGCAAGTTTCTTAAAATAAAATAAATACAGCCAAGTTTATGTGAACCCCTTTTGGGTCCCAGTGGATTTGCGGTTTCAAAATCGTCATTAAAGCTGTAAGCAGCATTGAAGGCCCTCGCAGCAAAGCGCCACTTTTGGCATCAGTCGTGACCGTGGGCGCTCCAGCAATGCCTCCAAGTCGCCGTCGTGAACGCTTTCATGCCATTCCTGCACGCATCCACCAGGGTGCGCATATGCCTGAAATTTGCAATCTGCCCATATCAGTATTAGAGGGTGTGAAGTTGAGTCATATGTTAAACCACAATATCAATGTGTTTAGACGTGCTCACAGATTATGCACCAAAAATCTGGTTCTGATCGGATGATATATCACTGAGATATAACTGCTGGAATATCGTAGGGGGCGCACTTGAGTCAAATGTTAAAGAACAAAACCAATGTGTCTAAGTGTTCACTGATCATGCACTATAAATCTGGTCCAGATCAGATGGTGTATCACTGAGATATAACAGTTTGAATAATGTAGGAGGCGCACTTGAGACAAAATTAAAAAAAAAATACCAATGTGTCCATAAGTGCTGAGTATTGACGCACCAAAAATCTGGTACAGATTGGATGATATATCACTGAGATATAACAATTTGAATAATCTAGGGGGTGTACTTGAGTCAAATAATAAACAACAATGCCAATGTGTCAGGAAATGCTCATAGATGACGCAACAAAAATGTGGTGCAGATCGGATGATGTATCATTGAGATATAACTGTTAGAATGATGTAGGGGTCGCTCTAGAGTCAAAAATTAAAAAACAATAACAATGTGTCCATAAGTGCTCACTAATCACACACCAAAAATCTGGTTCAGATCAGATGTTGTATCACTGAGATATAACAGTTTGAATATTCTAGGGGGCGTACTTGAGTCAAATATTAAACAACAATGCCATTGTGTCAGGAAATGCTCATAGATGACACAACAAAAATCTGGTTCAGATCGGATGTTGTATCACTGAGCTATAACTCTAGGAAGAATGTAGGAGACGCTGTTGAGGCTATTGGCCACTTATCATGGTTACCTGTTCAAGATGTGGATAAAGATCGATCATAGTGATTTTGGTACACCTCGGCTCAAATCTGTGCAATTTAGAGCCAAACGTATTACAATGGCCTCACTTCTTGATTTGCCACACCCACATCCTCCAACAAAAACGGTTTGCACTTTAAATCAAGTCAGACCATTTTATCTGTCTTCTAACACAGGATCATCATGATTAGGTCAATGGTGTCAAAGAGGGAGCTTTCCAAGTAAAAAAAGAGACTTCCTGTTCCGAGAGGGCGGGGCTTTGAGGACATCAAAATATGATCACAGTGGATCGTCGGGCATCCAACAGGGATGAGTCATGCCAAGTTCGGTGCTTTTCGGTCTTTCAATGTGAAAGTTGTAGTGTTTTAAAATTTATGGTGTGAGGCGCAACTTTGAGGCCTTGCCACGCCCCTTTAACATATAGAAGAACGCAAGCTTTTGCTAAATTTTATTCCCCAATGTGTTAAGGGCAGATTAACCAAGTGTGAAGGCAATCGCTCAAAATGCCTAGTAAGAGTTTGTTAAAATGCACCATTAGAAAAGCCCATAATTGACTCTTTGACCCAAAATGGCCGATTTCCTGTTGAGTTTGGACCAGCGCTCAGAGACTTTTTCATAGGTCCTGAGAAGATACAGATGTTCACCGTGTTTCAGAATTATCAGGTAAAAAATGGCCTGGGGCTGATGTTTTAACATTTTCTAGGGGGCGCTGTGGAGGCTATTGGCCAATTATCATGCATTCTTGTTCAAGGGGTGGATAATGATCGATCATTGAGATTTTGGTGCATCTCAGCTCAAAACTGTGCAATTTAGAGCCAAACGTATTGCAATGGCATCACTTTTGACTTCGACACGCTGCCACGCTCACATTCTACAGCGAAAACGGTTTGTGCTTTAAAGCAAGTCAGACCATCTTGTTATATGTCTTCTAACACAGGATCATCCTGTTTAGTTCAAGGATGTCAGAGAGGGAGCATTCCAAGCAAAAAAAGTGACTTCCTGTTCTGAGGGGGCGGGGCTTTGATGACATCAGAATATGACCAAAGAGGATCGTGGGGCATAGGACAGGGATGGATTATGCCAAGTTTTGTGCATTTTGTTCTTTCAATGTGAAAGTTATAGTGTTTGGAAATTTAGGGCGTGAGGCGTAACTTTGAGACCTGGCCACGCCCCTTCAACATATATGAAAACGCAATTTTTTTGATAACTTTTATTCCCCAATGTCTTAAGGTCATATCCACCAAGTTTGAAGGCAATCTCTCAAAATGTCTAGGAGGAGTTCATTAAAATTTGTCATGTATGAAAAGTGAAAAAAGCCCCAAAATGACCCTTTGACCCAAAATGGCCGACTTCCTGTTGGGTTTAGGGCATACCTCCAAGAGACTTTTTTTCTTTAATCAGGGGGTTCTACCTTTGTACCAAATTTCAGCTCTCCACGGCTTACTAGTTCTCCTATCTCTTTTAGGAACTCTTGAGTCATTGTTTACCAATGAAGAACTCAGTACTTCCTTTCAACAAGTAAAGTGCCATGAAGATGGGATATATAGAGACATCAGTGATGGTTCCTATCTCAGAAATCACTCATTATTTTTAAAGCAAGAACATGCACTCCAAGTAAAGCTGTATTATTAGGCCCGAGCAGCGAAGCGGGGCGAAGGCCTATTGTAATTGTGCTGTTCATTATTTTTCTTTTTCTTCTCCAACAAGAGGTGCTAATTTGGAGGGGTTAACATATCTGAAAACTCACCAAACTTTACCCATAGTTGTCCCCCATGTATAAATTTTGTTTTTTAATTAAACCAAAAGTGTACGTGGCCAAATTGCTCCACAACACCCCCTAACGTGAGGTACATACATAAATTTGTCATTAACAGGAATTTGACTGTAAACACCTGTTATTTTATCCAAACGTGTATCATAACGTGGATAAAGGACATACTCTATTGGTTCAACAATTTTCTTTTTTTTTTTTCAAAATACTTGTGCCGCTTTGTTTCAGTGTTAAGGTGTGTGAATGGATATTCTATGTTCTCAAAACATTCTTTGACTTTGTTTAAGGTTTGCTCATTCACCGCAGATGAAAGACACTTAAGAACAGCATCCTGTGCTTGAATATGGACATCATTAACAACCTCTTCCATTGAACAAGTTAAAGACTGCACAGTGTTTTCAGAAACTCCAGCTGCTTGAACTTGGGCAATAACAGAGCTACACATGTCCATTAACTGCCTCTTTTTAGGAAGACTTTGTAGACTAACAGAAGTAATACTGGATGGCTCATCAGAACAAACGTCATCGGTCTCAACACTATCTGTACTAACATTGTCCACATAAACAGAATCTGTGGCAATAGAGTCTCCATGTGCTTTCAGCAAGTGCTTCTTGAACCCAGAATACGTGTAAAAAACAGATGAACAGCTATGTTCCCCACATTTCAATCGCAATTTGTGCCCTGGATACAAAGCATGACTAAATTTCAAATGCTGGAAAAGAGTTGAACAATTTCTGTGCTGAACCTTACAAATGTAACATGTTGGCATATTTAAGTGTTGTTAATTCTCACTCGGATTTCCTTGACTCTGGGGCTCTCCTTTGTTGTTGCCACATCAATCCCATAAACTGTTGTTTGGATGAATGTGTAGAAGTTAAGGAGGGTTGCATCGTAGAAACAGCAAACACAAAGGGCGCCTTAAACAGTTCATCGAAGGCAGCCACTGCAGTCTGTGACACACAGGGAAATGGGCTTCTGATCCAGGATGATGAAGAACTTCTGTATGCTGCTCTTCTTTTCTCCAACACAGAGGAGGAAGGGCTGTGTAGATCCAACTTTGCCAAGGAATGTCGCCATGCTTGTCCCCACCTAAGATTGAGAGACAGCACATTAGAAATGATATTTGTCCCTCATAGGAATGTGAAATATGGCATAAAATTCATATCACGATATGTATTGTGAAGGGTGGCGATAACGATATATATCGCATATATGTCAAAAATATACCTTCATAAACTTGACAACACGATCAGCAGCCTCAGTTGCACTAATTTTTCCCTGTTTCTTCCCCTTGGCGTTTGGAGGCAAGAGATGAACCAGCAGGAGAATGGCTGCCAAGTCGCTATCCCATTCTAATAAAATCATAAATCAAATCAATCACCAGACTGTTGAACATTTATATATTATCTACCATTATCACTTGATTCCTCCTGAGCAGACAGCAGATCATCCAGGTGAACACTCTGTCGAAGGGATTTGCTGTCAGTGATGACCCTTGGTTTGTAGAATGTTTGCCATCTTGCAATGAACTTCCCTGAGCTGTCTTCTCCAAAAAGCATGATGAAGTCCTGCTCAATCTAGCACAGATGAAAAAATCCCATCAAAACCCAATTCAAAAGTTCAGCTAATGACATCTGAGTTTCTCACCAAGCCTGGTGTATCCAAGAATCTTGGGAAGTGATCCAAGATGAGTGATGACTGGTCCAGATCATGTAGCATATTCTGTCTATGCTTAAATGTTGCCTTTATTTTTTTCTTAACAACTTCCTTGTCTGAGGAATGCTTAATTATGGACATTGCTTCTTTGCATCCATCTCCAAATAGCTGTTTAGATGTTATGGTCTCCCTCTGAGTTTCCAGGCCACCTTGAAGAGAAGACCTGGAGCTCCTCTTGAAGTCACTTGCAGTGTTACGCTGAACTGTTTTCAATCGATAGGCCAAGTAGCCCTGTCCACTTTGAGGATAATAGAAATGCTCCTATCACAGAACAGATAACACAAAATGTCTATTACATTTCTTTCAAATGGACAATTACACGGTTAATTGACATTGTAAAAAAAGAAAGAAATCCAAACATATTATGACCCAAGAACAGAACCTTCAGGGATCAAGCAAGTTAATACTCACATAGCCAGTTGGTGAGCCATTATCTTTCAAACTGGGAAAGAGGGTGACAATTCCCAGGGCATAGGTAATGCGGACACTTACAGGAGGGACTCTCCTAAAAAACAATTCAATAAGAATATTCCTGTTTCACATTGGGGTTAAAAATATTCACACCAAAAGCAAAAGGATATGAATAGAAAGCTCATCAGCAATTATAAAATATTTGAATAATCATTAAGTTAATAATTATGTTTTTCAAATAATTCTAACATTTTTCTGGATTCCATACATTTATGTTTTTAACTTTTAAAGTATTACCAGTCCAAAAAAAAGAAAAAAGGTTAGATTCTGGACCCCATTCAGCAGGCTGAGGTTTATTGGTACATACCCATGACTTTCGATCATATCTGCCACTAAAATATTGACAAGTTTCCTTCTTGTTGGATCAGAGAGACTTTTGGTCTTGTTGTACTCTTTTAATACATCTTCTCCCCCTGGTTTTTGGTGCAGAGCTACATATACAATCTGCAATGGATTTCACATGTCATCCTGCTATGAATTTTAAAATGGATCATCTTTCTATTTCCCACCTTGACACAACTCACATCTTTTGCCATCTTACTGTCAGGTGGTCCTTCAACCAGTCGTCTTCTCTGTGCTTTGGTGTTCTCTGTGATCACTGTAGAAGATGAGCTTGCTGAGCTTGGAGATTCAACTGATGAGGCTGACCCATCTTCAGAACTGAAGGATGTGTTTGTTACCTCACTCTCATCAACGAGGCCCACTGTGTAACGTTTAGAAATGTCATTATTAAACAACTTAAAATTAACTTTAGATTTATATATTCTTAAAATGCATTAGAAGGAACACTTGTTTTAATGCTTTAAAATCTTACCAAAATGCTTAGTGACTGCTTTGAAAGATACTGTAGCAGATTGCAGAAGTTCATCAAAAATATCAGCATCCACATCAACTCCAGAAGAGTCCTTCAGTTCTACACAGATTTCACTTGCCAAATTGAATTTAGCATGAACTGGAAGGAAACAAAAATACTCATCTTAAACTGCTAATTTATAGCATATCCTTAGAACTGTTAAGGGCTAATTACATTTATAATTAGAAAATATTTTAAATAATATTTTCAGTCAATGAACTGGTGGTTGAAATAATACATTTTATCATTAAATGTTGCCCATGTTGTTGGCAGACAGTTCACCGAAATCTGACATAACAATGTTTATGAAAAATAATGAATGAATTATTACTTAAACAAAGCCCATTACGAGGACAGAGGGGAATTAATAAGCATTCTGGACATGATTTGAGATAGAGAAAATAAGCTTACTTAATTTAATGGAAGCTGCCACAACAACATAATTAGCACTGGACGTACCCTCTTGCATGAATTTCAAGTAATCATAGCAGTCATGTGTCACTGGAACCCGAACCCATTTCTGGGCTTTCTGATACTCCACTTGCACCAGCATTTCTGCGGAACAAAAGAGGGACACGATCCAAGCTTTGACAACACCTTACAGATATTTTAAACCAGCCCTTTATCACTTCCACTATCTCACTGAAAACGTTAGCTCTCTCAGCCATATAAACGCCATTAAAACTAGTGTTGAATAGGGGTGTAACGGTACGATAAAATCACATTTTGGTTTGGTTCAGTTTCAGGGAGGGCTCGGTTCCGTTCATTTTTGGTAAAAAAAAAAAAAAAAAGCCCAAATAAAGACTTACAAAATGTTTATTTTGAAAATATGCCAAGTAAACAATAATGTACGTTTGTATAAAATAAATAAAAGTGACCCATTTGGATGATATTTCAAATAAAAGGCACTCTTTACAATAAATAAACTATACTAACAATAATAAAAATCTTAATAAATACAATAACAGTCAGAAGCAGAACAATAAGCAGCAACAGACTGTTTACAATCTAACTAGTCAAGTTTGAAGTTTTTGGCCAAAAAGTCACACTTGTCCACGTTTTCTGCAAAAAGCACTATTCTAGTTGCAGTGAATATCTCCAGCAGTGAAAAAAACCCACTCACTAACAACAGTAGCAGGAATAAAGAGGTAGAGCTTTGCTAATTTTGCATTGTGGCTGTATTTTGCCTCATTACTCACAACCTCTTGGACCCGCACCCACAGGTGGGACAGGTCCCTGGAAAAGTTCAGAGTTCAGTCATCACAGACTTCTTAGCTGGAGGTGATCTCTGATTTCCCTGAAGAGGAAGAAGACTCGCAGCTGTTATCTCTGTCCCAAACTGGAAATAAACACAGAGGTAAAAAAAAAAAAGTGTTAATAAGATTATAATTTTAAATAAAAAAAATTAATTAGATAATAATAATAAAAGAATCAGTTTTATCTTTTTCATAAAGTGCTGCCACGTTTTGGATGAAGTGTTGACGTGATGTCGTAGCGGGGCTCAATAACTTTAAAGCCGGCGCATCAACAACAGAAACGTAGATCCAGAGCTTTAAAAACTCCTACAGCTTGTGTTATTGCTTTGGACCGATCTGAATGACCTGATGAAGGTTGTTTAAATGCTGCTGTTATCTGTGTTTGCAACAAGCTGCTAGAAGAGACGATCACGTTCGGATTATGTCGTTTCAAGTTGTTAACAAGTTAGACGTGTTGCTGCTGAGATGAAACAACGTCGACACACAGCTTTGGATTTGTTCACTTGTCATTTAACAAGAAAGCCATAATGTTCCCAAACAGGAGACTGCAACGAGATGCTAAGCTGCTAATGCTGCACATGCTGCACGATAATAACGCCGTGCTGAAACACGCTTAGGAACTAGTTCCGCGGTGCATAATCTCTCGTTTAATAAAATTTAATTAATGAAAATATAACCGAAACGGTACACACGTAGACCAAACCAAACATGCGGTTCGGTATACCCACATGTACCGTTACACCCCTAGTGTTGAGCTAGCTAGCCCAAATCCGTTTCCCTGTCAGTTAGCAGCAACGTGGCTTTTTACACTTTAGCTTTGCTACTGGTCTAGCCAAACAGGCGCAAGGTGATGATAGGGGATTTTTTCCGCTTTCTCTTTTGCGTTCTCTCTCAAGAGCTTAGCTTTACCTAGCAACGTTTTATTGCAAAGTGGACGAACCAGACAAGTCACAATGAAACCATAAATTATATAAAATATTTTAAAACATTCGGCATTTATGTTGGATTAAAAACTAAATATTTTTGTTTTGAGGGTAACCTTATGCAAAATGCCTTGCTTCCTCAACATAACGAACAACTTAGCTAGGGAATAAAAAAAATCCCCCACATCCCTTTGGAGGCTTAACATTATCGGTTTGCAATGTTAGCTTTTTAGATGCACACATTGCCAATATTTCAAGTCATTCAGCTATACACATATTATTCATGGTGTAAAATAACAATTAGAACTTACCAAATAGAATTCAAATTTACCGTTCGCCTAGATTTTGCAAAATGGCGGGACCTTGACTTTGGTGAATTTTCCATGCAAAATGGGTTAAATATAGTGAACTTGTTGAAGTTACAACACATTTCCAACAAAACAATACTCTTGTCTGGATATTTAACTTACTTTTAGGAAAGAATTGTCTTCCGTGTGGGAAAGGAAGCCGTACCAACTGAGTGACTGGTGATGACCACACCACAGAAAGTAGAACGTACTCTGCAGCCGTTACGTGAATGCGTGGCTTAAGCAACACCAACCAATTAACGCTCAAAATTAACAACACAAATATGACAGAGGTTACACTGGCAGTGTTATTTTAAAGCTGTGTGATGATGAAACAACACTCACACTTTTTATTTAACACTACACCTAAGATTTTAACACTGGCATTTTTACTGTGTTATATAGCGCCTTTCTATCTTATTTCAAGATACTCAAAGCGCTTTACACTACAATCTGTGTCCTCATTTACCCATTCATATAGCACTCTACTAGATCTCTACAAAGCTAATTGAACAAATCATTCTAATGAGACTAATCAGTGCTTTTAGATAACATTCATACATAGTGTTGGTCAAACCTCAGATCCAGGAGGAACAAATCAGCTTGGCTGTGAAATCTGGACCAGCTCTTTACCCACACTGGGGTCATTAATGGGTCATGGGAGTTTGTCTATCCAGTCTACATGTGTTTTATGGACTTGGAAAAGGCATCTGACCATGATGCTCTGTGTACACTGTGTGTGTGTGTGTGTGTGTGGGGGTGGGGGGGGGGGGGGGGGGGGGGGGGTCTTCGCAAATATGGGACTGGGATCCCATTGGTACAGGCTGTTCGGTCTCTATACAAGTGATGCGACAGTTTGGTTTAAACTGCCAGCAGTAAGTCTGACCCCTTCAGGGTGGGAGCTGGACTCTGTCAGGGCTGTTTGTTGTCATAGATTCTGTTCATAACTTTCATGGACAGAATTTCTCGGTGCAGCCAGGGGGTGGAAGGAGTTCGGTTCAGTGACCTCAGGATTCCATCTCTGCTCTTTGTAGATGATGTGGTCCTGTTGGTGACATCTTCAGCACTGGAGCAGATGCTTCAGTGAGAGCTGAGTAAGATGCTCCTTGGACACCTCCCTAGGGAGGTGCTTCGGTCATTTCTGACTGGGAGGAGACTTCAGGGAAGACCCAGGACACACTGGAGAGACTATGCTTGGAACGCATCACATATTTAAACCTTATTTTATTTAAAATTTTACACTTTCTGACACAGACTGATGATTACTCATGTGTAGAAAAGCTCCTCAACACGTAATGATTTCCCCCAATTTTATTTTATACTTGCATCATTTAAAAAAAGACTATGACAATATATGACAAGTTCTGACCTACTTTTGCCGTGTTTTGTTCTATAATTTGGATTTGGGGTTTGCTGGAGTTTATAGAGTCTAAATATTTCTGTCAATGCCAATGCCGGTTTTGTGTTCTTCAAAAGTTTATAAAGTAGTTAAAAATTCTGTTTTGTTGTTATTGTGTACTGAGTGACGATTTCAGAGAAAAAAAAAGGACTTCAAACAATTATAGCACAGGCAACACTAAAAAAGTCATACATAGTGAACAAGGATGAATGCTGTCAAAACCACATTATTTTACAGGAATGAGAAATCTAGTAAAGTTTTTCTGAAAATAATGTGCTATGACTCATAAAGTGATGTCATGTTTTCTCAGTATTGGTGGTCTGATTCTGGATAAAACTGTGAGCAGTCCAAATTTTGAAGGGATGGCAGTGTTTACTCCAGTCATCAATGGTGAGTCTACAGATTATAATCTAATGTCAGAATATGTGAAATTACAGTGCAATTGCTACCAATTTTCTCAAGTTTCCCTCTTCCAGCAGTAGGCATTGATGTTTCATTTAATTTCATTCTGCCCTAAAAGTTGAAATATTTATCTTTATATTATGGGCGGCTGTGGCTGAGTGGTTAGAGCAGTCATCCTCCAATGCGAGAATTGGGTGTTCGAATCCACCAGCAGTCACATGCTGAAGTGTCCCTGGGCAAGACACTGAACCCCTCATAGCCTCCGATGTATGTCCCATCAGTGTATGAATGTGATCTAAAGCACTGATTAGTCTCATTAGAATGATTTGTTCAATTAGCTTTGTAGAGATCTAGCAGAGTGCTGTATGAATGGGTAAATGAGGACACAGATTGTAGTGTAAAGTGCTTAGAGTATCTTGAAATAAAATAGAAAGGTGCTATATAAGTACAGTCCATTTACCATTTATCTGTTAGAGAGTTTCCATAAAAAGCTAAAGAGCCTTAAATGTGATTCGATAAATGTGATTTATACGCCGAATCAACTTATGTTTTTCCTTCTTCGTGATGCTTTTTTTTTTGACTGATGCGACTTATACTCCGGAAAATATTGTATTTTCTTCAAGACGGGCGAACTAATCACATTTATTATGTGTCACCACTGACCCATCACGTTTATTATATGTTTATTTAATGGTCAAAACGGCTTCATTTCGCCTGGGTGGCGTGGCGCCATCCATCCATCCATCCATCGTGGCCAGAGCTGCTAGCTCTTCAGCGTTCCTCTGTCTGCACCAGCTGAGTGAAGCGAGTGCGCACAGGAGGACTCGCTGTTGTAGTTCTTCAAAATTGAACAAGATTAACACTTAAAAACAATTATTTGTTTCTCGACATTATAGCAAAGATGTGTCTCAGTTTAACTTTTCATTAACAAATGCACTTTAATGGTCAAAACAGCTTCATTTCGCCTGGGTGGTGTGGCACTATCTATCCGTTCATCCATTCATCCATCGTGGCCGGAGCCACTAGCTCTCCAGCGTTTCTCTGCCTGCACCAGCTGAGTGAAGCGAGTGCGCACAGGAGGACTTGCCGTTGCCATTCTTAGAAATTTAAAGTGTCAGTCAAAATTTGCACTATGAATATGGGGGGTAAAAAACGTGTACAAGTCGTTTCGGCGTATAAGTCCCAGGACTGACAAATCTATGCAAAAAAATGATTACTTATATGCAGGAAAATACGGTAAGACTTATGGTTTGGCATCAGACATTTGTGAGAATGTGTTTCAGCTGGGGGGTGCTGTGGGCATATGAGAATTTGTGTGTGAATTTGTATGAACCTAAACATGAAAATGCACTGTAAACAGTACATAAATGTATCCAGGCACACTTGTTGTTGAATTTGGGCGTTTCAGGCAGATCTGTTACTGCAGGTGTATAAAACCGCCTGGCTGTGCAGTTTACATTGGCAAACACTTGTAATATACAGATCGTGTCAGGAGGACACCTTTAAAATGAGATGTTGGGTGAAAATTGATTCCTGCTGGTCCCTGGTCAACTGATAGTGATATCAAGAGAAAGTTGAAATATCGAGGAACAGCAACTCAGCCATGATAAGGAAAACCATGAGAAGTTGTGAGGGAGGTCATTGACTGGGAAAGCACCTGGTGCATAAAAGTTCCCAACGCTCTGAAGGCAGAAGTGTTTCAAACTTCTATTAATATTAATTATTAATTATTAATATTAATATTATCAGAAAGGCCCCTGGACCGGGGTTTGAACCAGGGACCTGCTCGCTGAGAGGCAGCAGCTCTACCAGTTGCGCCACCATGCTGCCCCGCGTTTAATCAGTCATAGCTAAATACTAAACTCATTCTCACAATTTTTTCCTCTGTAAATCTTAGGAGTACAGCCATTAAAGCTGAACACATGGTTCAGTGTATTTAAATATTCTTGGTGGAGTTAACATTAACACTAATAAAATATTCTTATGACACTTTTGCAAAACTCACAGTCACTGATACATTTTTATTAAGATCTATCTATCTATCTATCTATCTATCTATCTATCTATCTATCTATCTATCTATCTATCTATCTAT
>NC_056504.1:22393584-22393946 GCF_014905685.2 Nematolebias whitei
ATATACACACACACAATTATATCTACAGGTCCTTTTAAAAAAAATAGCATATTGTGATAAAGGTCATTATTTTCCATAATGTAATGATAAAAATGAAACTTTCATATATTTCAGATTCATTGCACACCAACTGAAATAGTTCAGGTCTTTAAATGTTTTAATACTGATGATTATGGCATACAGCTCATGAAAACCCAAAATGCCTGTCCCAAAAAATTAGCATATTTCATCCCACCAATGAAAGACAAGTGTTTTTAATACAAAAAACGCCAACCTTCAAATAATCATGTTCAGTTATGCACTCAATACTTGGTTGGGAATCCTTTTGCATGAATGACTGCTTCAATGCGGCGTGGCATGGA
>NC_056504.1:22398946-22406623 GCF_014905685.2 Nematolebias whitei
CAGATTCTCCTCTGGCCTGGTGCCTTTCTGTGTTTGCATGTTCTCATTGTGCTCATGTGGGTTTACTCCGGGTGCTCCGGTTTCTCCCCAGACAAAAAAAAACCACCCCATCTTTCTCAAAGCCTCCTTTGAAAATGTCTACCTTTTACCAGGGGTCCCCACCATATCTTGAAGAAGACATTGACCTCAAGTGCACATTTAACACAGAACAAAATGATTGTAAGCCAACATTTTAAATAATTTCAACAAAGAAATCGACTACGTAAGTGATACGGTAGAGCCAGTGGTTAGCGCTGTCACCTCACAGCAACAAGGTTGCAGGTTAAAAAGGTGTAAACTCAATCACCCAGGTAGATAACAACAAAAAAACGGTTAAATCATTTCATCTGGACCAGTTTCTTTAAGGGAGAAACGTTTCGTCTTCCATCCGGAAAACTTCATCAGTCTATGGCCTGCCAACTCGATTTGTCCCATAAGTAGCCTTTGTTACTGTGTTTCAAGTCAACCTCCTGTTGGAACCTCAGAAGCAGGCGTATGGGACATCGCGCACAGATGGGTTTACTCTGGGTGCTCTGGTTTCCTCCCAAACAAAAAAGCACCCCATCTTTCTCAAAGCCTCCCTTGAAAACGTCTACCTTTTACCAGGGGTCCCCACCATGTCTTGAAGAAGACATTGACCTCGAGTGCATACTTAACACGGAAAAAAATGATTGTAATCCAACATTTTAAATAATTTCAACAAAGAAGTCGACTACATAGGTGACACGGTAGAGCCAGTGGTTAGCGCTGTCACCTCACAGCAACAAGGTTGCAGGTTAAAAAGGTGTCAGCTCAATCACCCAGGTAGATGACAACAAAAAATGTTTAAATCATTTAATCTGGACCAGTTTCATTAAGGGAGAAACGTTTCGTCTTCCATCCGGAAGACCATCAGTCTGCAGCCTGCCAACCAGATCTGTCCCATAAGTAGCCTTTGTTGCTATGTTTCAAGCCAACCTGTTGGAACCTCAGAAGCAGGCTTACATTGCACACAGATGGGTTTACTCCAGGTGCTCCGGTTTCCTCCCAAACAATAAAAAAAAAACATTTTTCTCAAAGCCTCCCTTGAAAGTGAGATCTGCTATCTCCTGGTTAAAGATGAGCAATTTAAAGATGAAATAAACTAGATGATTTTCCATTTCCTGAAAATGCCATGTGAACACTTATTGCTGAACAATTTTGATGAAAGCTGCTGAAGAAGCTGAAACCAAGCTGTAAGTCTTCTATCGCAAAACAATCACTGCTTGTTTAAATTCAACAGATGGAAATGGAACCAAAAATTGTTGAATGATTTGCTGAAAAGCTTGATGAGTCCAATGTGACTGACCTGCCCAGGTGTCCCTGTGATGGACTGGAGACCTGTCCATGTGTCTCTGCAATGAACTGGAGACTATCCATCCATCGATTATCTTTTACCCTTATCTTTTATTTCTTGGAATATCTTACAAAAAGATTTGAAGCTCTCGACCTTGACCTCTCTAAGTGTCTTTAAGAATCTGTTGGACACCTGGCAGGGTCCAATGCTGACATGTTCCTGTTTTTAGTTTTCTACATTTGTCTTGGAATCTAGCTGTTTTTTGTTTTGTTATCTTTTCCTTTTAGCCATCCTATTTGTTAAAAAAAAAAAAAAAACTGTAGTATGCTTTTTTATAACCATTTATTGTTGTTGCTGTTGTCCATTGTTGTCATTTTCTTTGTTGAAATCAGGTCTCTCTTGTAAATGAGTCCTCGAGGCTCAATGGGATTTACCTGTATAAATAAAGGTTGATTGATACCCGCTTCTTCCATTTTGGGTCACGGGGGTCGCCGGTGCCCATGTCCAGCAATCACTGTGCGAGGGGCAAGGTACACCCTGGACAGGTCCCAAGTCCATCACAGGGCCACATATGCTCCTTTACCATTAGTATCTGTAGTACCGGTAAAGCACAGGTCTACTCTACTCGGTACGGTACATGTTGTGTTTCCATTATGCTTTCAGTACCGGTTCCAGTGGGCAGAGATCTAATTGACGTCACGCGCCTCTCACCAGCTGGTGGCGGTGAGACGCTGAAACTGCTGTTAGTACAGGGTGAGAATTTATTTTGAAGTTGTGTGTGTATATATATATATATATATATATATATATATATATATATATATATATATATATATATATATATATATATATATGTAAATATATATATATATATATATGTAAATATATATGTAGCATCCATCCTTCCAAGAAACTTAAGACAAATGTCCTCAGAGACACTACGTCTACTCTACCCCCTCCTTTCCTGCTAATCTGGGACAGATACTGGCATCCTACTCTGTCACAGGAAGTTTCTTTGTTAACCTTTTGTGTGTGTGTGTGTTCAAATCTACAGTTGTGACCACCCTGACATTTTACATGATTCTGGACCCCCTTCTGTGTAATTCACCTTTTATGCTGAGTCACCAGACTTCGAGACTCCTGAAGAAGGGTCTTGATCAAAGAGCTTCACTTGGCCTTATCAACAGAGACTGGTCACCATGACAGTAAAGGAAGTTAACCCCCAGTTGAAGTTCTGATTCAAAGAAACCTATATTGTTTGTATCAGCATGGTGTCACACATCCTTAACAAAGGGTCATTGTATTATCGTCTCTGAAGAACTTTGAGAAGGGAGATTTTAATTACATTAATTAAACAGTGGGATACTCCTACTGCAAGAAGCCCTCTGATTGGTTAAAAGCTAAGGGGCCCGTCTTCCTGGTGCCAGGTATACTGAACACCAAGGGAGTTGCGAGACGGCAGCCGATGAGGAAAGTTGGCTTGGGATCATCAGCTGAGCTGAGCAGATGGAATGAGTGGTTGGAGAGTTGATGAGACTCTCTGAGAAGCAACAGCCATATCATGGAAGACATGTCCAGCTGAGAGATGGTGGACATCCTGAAAAACCTCAAACACCCTGGAGCTAAAGGTACAAGCCGAACAAACCGCAGCCCTGAGAAACGACATCCTTCTTGGGACAGCGGGTCACTGGCTTCCTTCATGCATCCGCTGTGGTAATGAGAGATGAACATCTTCCTTCTGATGAGAGAACCACTGAACAGTGCCAACTAAGTTTGTTTAGATAATTTAATTCATGAATCTGAGATAAACTTAACTAAATTTTAATGTTAGGAGCTAGACCTTAGTCCAAATTGAATCAAAACCCCTTCTCAAAGTCCTCAGATTTATGCCATTTACTTTCTAAAATAATATTATTGGTTCATATTCATATTCAATATTTGCCATAATTTTCATGTCATAATTCAAACTGAAAATAAACATTACAGAGTTGTATTTAAATTACGGATTCTTCGTGTTTTCTTCGAGGGACAGGAATTAAGTTTGTTACAAGAACTCATGGTTTATATATGTTTGAGGTGAAGTCGGTCCAGAGTAAAACCTGTTAAAGGGTACGGGTTTGACCGGACCAGAAGTCCAATATTCTGTACATGTATTCCCCTACATATATTTATGTATTAAGGCTGTAACGGTACGCTAAATTCCCATTTCAGTTCAGTTCATTTTCTGTACAAAAATGGCCAAAATAAAGACTTGCAAAATGTTTATTTTGAAAATATGCCAAGTAAACAATACGTTTGTATAAAAATAAATAAAAGCAACCCATTTGGATGTATTTTAAATAAACAACACTCTTTACAATAAATAAACTATACTAACAATAATAAAAATCTTTATAAATACAATAACAGTCAGAAGCAGAACAATAAGCAGCAACAGACCGTTCACACTCTAACTAATCAAGTTTTAAGTTTTTGGCCAAAAAGAACAACTTGTCCACATTTTCTGCCAAAACCACAGATCTAGTTTTAGTGAATATCTCCATCGGTGGAGAAAACCGCTCACTAACAACAGTAGCAGGAATAAAGAGGTAGAGCTTTGCTAATTTTGCACTGTGGCTGCATTTGGCCTCATTACTCACAACCTTTTGGACCTGCTCCCACAGGTGGGACAGGTCCCTGGAAAAGTTCAGAGTTCAGTTATCACAGACTTCTTAGCTGGAGGTGATTTCTGATTTCCCTGAAGGGGAAGAAGACTCGCAGCTGTTATCTCTGTCCCAGACTGGAAATAAAACACAAAGGGGTAAAAAAAAAAAAAAAAAGAGTTAAAATTCTAATTTAAAAAGAAAAAATAATTGGATAATAATAATAATAATAATAATACCTCTTCTTTTTAAGATCATAATCATTTCTGTTAAGAGGTGTTGAATCTCTTGGTCATCATCATCAGGACTTTAAACTGGTCCAGGGCTGGTTGACAATATCAGTTTTAGCTTTTTCATAAAGTGCTGCTGCAACTTTTGGCTGAAGTGTTGACGTGATGGGATGTCGTAGCAGGGCTCAATAACTTTAAAGCCGGTGCATCAACAACAGAAACATAGATCCAGAGCTTTGAAAACTCCTACAGCTTGTGTTATTTCTCAAGTCCAATCTGAATTACCTGATAAAGGTTGTTTAAATGCTGCTGTTGTAGAGGGATATGGGGTTGAATATATATTGTAAATTATCAGTTATGAGTTAAGCTCATAAGATATGCATTTATTATGCAAATAACCTCGTTGTGTGTGTGGGCACCACCTCTCTTTTCAGAGGAAAAATCAGTCTCTAACCCCAAATTAAATGTAAACTGAAACGTGAATTATTTTCTCGTGTTTAAAGGGCATCAAATCAGTTAATACACGCAGATATGCCAAAATAATCACAAATTTAGTTGATTTTATGTATTTTATTACAAAAATAATAATCTGTGATATATCTGATGAAGATTATGCATAACAAACAAATGAATAACAAAGAGCTTTGTATCAAATGTCTACTTGATTATTCAAATCAGTGAAACTTTAAAAAAGGCAGATTTTTGGACTGGTTCTGTTTGTGGAGTAGTTAAAATTGTGTCTAAATGAGTGTAGTGTGTGTAAAGCAAGATTATTGTGATGTATGATCACCAGAAAGTGCATTGAAAGTCTCTTTCCTACCAGAATGAGATGGTCAGGAATAGTCCAACAGCTGCTAAAAAATAGTACCAACTCATTTACAAGAGAGACCTGATTTCAACAAAGAATGATGGACAATGCAATGGACAACAGCGACAACAATAAACGGTTATAAAAAGTCATACTCCAGTTTATTTATTTTTTTTAACAAATAGGATGGCTAAAAGTAAAAGGTAACCAAAAAACGTTGGTTGCATACTGTAACCCCAGATTCTATGAGTATAGGCGTTGCCCTTTAAGGCTGTCGCTGATGGGTTTATCCCAATATGCGAAGCATTGCACTGAAAAATTTAGTCCACGCCCACCTGCTGTGTTGGCCCCACCCAGTCCGTATAAATTACGTTAAGAGCGGGAAATCGGCTCCCAAAATAGCTTTTTCTTCAGCCATTTAGGAGCCAGTGAGGCCCGACGCTTAAAGGGCTACGCCAATACTCACAGAATCTGGGGTTACAGTAAGTAAACAACGTTCTATTTCGTATAGGCTTCGCCCTTTAAGGCTGTCGCTGATGGGTTAAGGGCGAATCGAATGTTGTCCTCGCCTCACTGGGTCCATTCGAACACCGTATGAAGCAGAAGCTTGCCCAAAAAACATCTTGTCACTCAGCTCCCCATGTGCGTAATTACGCATTGCGTAATTATGTGTGCCATGCACAGACGCATGTTGTGTAACTATGCGTTCTGATGCATGAACGCCCCGGAAACTTCAACGGGGAGGGAAAAAATGCTGAAAAGAGCCATGAACCAACCGGTTTACGGATGAACAGTATGAACAGATTAATAATAACAGGAGAGCTGATTATTAATCAAATGAACTGATTGGTAACAATAGTCGTGAACTGATTAGTGACAATAGAACCAAAATAACAATCACAATTTGTGATTGATAACATCTCACACTGTAATGCATGCAGACAGATGTGAGTGGAACGGAGTTCCATGAAACAACAATATTCATTCTGTAACACTAAGTACAGAATGTGTCATGGAACGAACCCTCACATCACGTAGATAAAAGTGAATGAATGAGCAGGGTGTTAACCACGCGGCAACAGTGCAAATGTCCTACATTGTCATACCATAATGCAAGGCAGTCGAAGATGCGATACCCCTGGTCGAGTGTGCTCTGAGGTTGACAGGAGGCACTAAATCTGATGCTCTGTAGGCTTCAGAAATGGCCTCACACAACCAGTGTGACAGGCGCTGGGTGGATAACGGGCGACCTGCAGATGCATCTCTATAATGTACAAACAAATGTTGACGCATTGTAGCTGTGCACGCTATGTAACACGTAACACATCAACGCCCGCACCGGACAGAGAAGATGAAAAGATGCTACTTCTTCTGATCTTTTGGGGGGGGGGGGGGGGGGGGAGAAAAATCCCATCCAACGATATCGCTCTTGATTTACAAGAGCTCGTGATGTTTTTAGACATAAAAGCTGGGTTTGGTCTTAAATCAGCTGAGCTGCCATCAGCCTGAATTCTAAGACATGACGGAGCGACAGAGAGGGCAGATAAATCACTCACTCTCTTAGCGGATGTTAAAGCCAGCAGCAGGGCTGTTTAAAGAGACAAGAATTTAAGTGGAACCTGATCCAGTGGCTCAAATGGAGCTTTGATCAGGGCCTGCAGGACCAGTGTTAAATCCCACTGTGGAACAAGTGGGTGTGAAACAGGCCTGCGTCTCTGTACACCTTTTAGAAAACGCTTCATCAGCGGATGATTAAAAACTGTTCTGTCTCCGAACCCTTCGTGGCAGGAAGAGATGGCTGTAGCGTACGTTTTAATCGTGTTGGACGCCAAATTTCTGTTCATCAGCTGTTGTAGAAAGGATAGCATGCCACCTAGTGGGCATGAGGTGGCCTCTACACCCTTCTCTGTACACCAGCGCTGAAAAGCTGTCCGCTTGATGTGTACAGCGCTGTGGTAGATGTAGCACGTGAAACCTGAATTGTGCGCACTACATCCTGTGGGAGACCCATCCTCTCTAAGCGGATCCGTTCAGCGGCCAGACCCACAGGTGCTGGCCTATTTCTGGGTAACTCCTGGTCGCTCCTCCTGCCTGGAGGAGAGTGTCCTCCCTCCACGGCAGTTTCCACGGGTGCCCCAACAGCAGGCGTTGCAGGACTGGGAATCATGATGCGCTCACGCGTTCGGGGGCCACCAGGAGAGCTGTCAATCCCTCCTCCTGACCTCGGTTCAGGAACCGTAAAATCAGAGGAGGTGGAGGAAAACGCGTACAGAAACATTTTGGGCCATGGGCGTGGGCAAACGCATCCACCCCCAGCGGTAGTTCGTCTCGCGGGCTCAGAGAAAACCAAAATTGACACTGAGCGTTTTCTCGTGTTACAAACTGGCCCACAGCTGCTATTTCAATCCGAGTCCAAATGCTCTGTCAGAGGATGATTAAAGGTTGTTCTGTCTCCGACAACTTTGAGACAAGAAGAAAACATGGCTGTAGCATATGATAATCATGCTGAACGCCAGATTTCTGTCCATCGACTGCTGCAGAAAAGGACAGCATGTTGTCCAGTGGACATGATGTGGCCTCTACACCTTCTCTGTACACCTTTTACAAAACGTTTCATCAGCGGATGATTAAAGCTGTTCTGTC
>NC_056504.1:22406633-22422629 GCF_014905685.2 Nematolebias whitei
ACCTTTTACAAAACGTTTCATCAGCGGATGATTAAAGCTGTTCTGTCTCGAAAATTTCGTGACAGGAAGAGATGGCCGCAGTGAACGTTTTACACGAGCTGAACGCCAGATCTCTGTCCATCAGCTGCTGCAGAAAGGACGGCACACCACCTAGTGAACATGAAATGGCCTCTACACCTTTCTCTGTACAGCAGCGCTGAAAAACTGACCACTTGATGTGAGCAGCGCTGTGGTGGTTGTAGCACGTGAATCCTGAATCGTACGCACTACATCTTGAGAGAGATCCATCCTCTCAAAAGGATCCGCACAGCGGCCAGACCACAGGTGCTGGCCTATTCTGATTAACTCCTGATCGCTCCTCTCGCCTGGAGGAGAGCGTCCTCCCTCCACGGCAGGTTCCACGAGCGCCCCGATAACAAGTGTCGTAGGCCTGGGAACCATGATGCGTTCACGCACTTGGGACAGAGGAGCTGTCAGTCCCTCCTCCTGAGCTCGGTTCAGAAAACCGTGATATCAGAGGGAGAGAGGGAGGTGAAGAAGCATTACGACCACAGGCTGTGAGCAAACACGTCCACCCCTAGTGGTGGATCGTCCCATGGCTCCATGATAATTATAGTTGACATTGAGCGTTCTCTCGTGTTCTAACACGTCCACAGTCGCTCGCAGGATTTCTGCCGTGTCTGAGCCATAGCTCTGGGTGGAAGGTCCCAGGTCCCCGTGCTGCAAAGGACCGTCTTTGGACATCACATCCGTCCCCTGTTCAGAAAACAGGAGATGTACCCTACTCCAATGGAGAGCAGATTGGGTGTGCTCCACATAGCATCTGTCTCACAATGTGGCACATGGGTTGAGCGCATACATCTCCTGTCAGTTATGTATGTAACAGTCACTTGCTGTCTGTGTGAATCAAAATCCCTGATGATTCCGCAGCTCAGAGGCAAAGTGTTGAATTACATTAAAAAAAAAACATGCGACACTCCAAAAACATTTAAATGAGCTGCTGTGTGGAGAACCACAGCGCCCCCACAGCTCGTTAAATGTGTGTGCCTCTGTGAAGTCTGACATGTGTGACATAGGTCTGCTGACGGAGACAGCTGATATCACTCAACCAGTTCACGTGAGTTGCATTGCTGCCACCTGTCTGTACAAACTGCTCAGCAGCAGCAGATGTCCAGATAAAGTAGAATTCTCCTCCCTGCTCTGTGCAGCGGCTCGGGCGCATTAATAGAATGTTGTTTCTCACAGTTCAAAATTGACAAATCTAGAATAAATCTCATCTTTCCGGTTCGTTGGGACCAGGGAGTGATGAGAGAGGAACCTTGCGTTTTCATCTCCTTCTGAGAGTCTGGAAATTACATTTAAATCAGAATCTCCTGAGCTTCTGTGAGAGGGGACGAGATCTGTTCTAGAAATGACAGAAAACGTCATTACAGTTCCTCCACACTGGGGTTTGAGCTATACTGCAGCGTGAATCCCCGGATGAAAACGGTTCACCTATCCGTCTGGAGTGCGCGCTCATTGCCACTCGTTATAAAGTTATCAAGCGGGCATGCGTTGATGCTGTGAACTCACATGCATGCTGATGTGAGCTGGTGCGCACTGAAGGAGAAAGAAAAAATGCGCGCCCCTGAGCATGCAAATCGTTGTGCGTTTGCTGATGCTGTGGGACGCAGCTCATCTCTGTTGTGCTCACGTTGTGTGTAGCTGCTCCGTGTAAATGCTCGGGGAGCGCGTGCACGTATGAGCCGACGTGCCCTGAAGAGTCGTGTGTGCGCGCCCTCATTCATGCGACGCCTCAAGCGAGGATTGCCACGGGAGCGCGCGTTTGACGCTGGTGCGGTCAGGAAGCAGTGCGGGGCGAGGTTACCACTGGGCTGGTTCTGCAGAACACGTTCATTCTTGGCTGCGAATCACGTGAGCTTTTGAGTGATTCCACGAGCTGCAGTATTAATTCAGAAAACCTTCTTCGAGGATGGAGCGGAGCCGCTATGAGACTTGTGAAACTGTTGACACCACGGAGCGCGCGTTTGACACCACTGCGATGAAAACGCGTGTCGTTCCTGCCGAGAGCGAGATACGTTACTGGGCTCGTACCGCGGTCTCACATTAAAATTGACGTGAATGGCGGGCGCTGAGAGCTGCGTGCGCGCTTTCATAATGCAGCGCCTTATAGGTGAAGGCTGCTCGTGCCACGGGAGCGCGTGTTGGCACCACTGGCAGTGAATGAAACAACCTTAAAAGGCTCATTCGTGATGAGTGTGTGTGATGGGGCCGCTTGTCAGATCATCCATGCTGACAGCCTGGCTAAAAGACACTTCATCATAAAATGATGTTTGTTCCACATCTGTGTCATCAACACACCTCCAGCAAACAGACACCTGGTTATCTTCCCTTGAGCTCTGTTTGTTGTCCTAGAGGGCCCCCTGTTGGCAGAGTCCGGGAAAAATTGAACTTCCTGATGCCGAGGACGTCTGATGGGAGGGACTGGCGTAGCAGAGCTGGGGAGGCGTTGTGCAGCCGTGGAGCATCTTGAAATGATCTCTCGCTGATGAAAGGCCCTCCAACAAAAGCTTCTGCAGCTCTCCTGAGAGGAAGGTGGAGTGATGAGCCAGGAGAACTTCTGGGACCTCGTTCTCCGGTTGCTATGCAGGGCGGCAGACAGCAAAAGAGGCCCGGTTGGGGATGACGTCAGCTGCCCTGTAGACGGAGCGTACTGCAGGGGCTGACAGTGTCGTTAGCAAACAGCCGCTATGAGAGTGGAGCTAGCCGAAGGTCAGAGGGCCCACAGTCTATTCCCGCCTCTGAACGTGTACGCCAACAGCGTAACGTGTTGTTCTCTGCGGCCGTCTGGAACGCATGCTGGTGAGCTCAGATGGAGAGCAGTGTCACCATCTGGGTTACGCTAACCGGAGGCACGGGACGCTGGTCCACCTGGACATCTTGCTCCGATGAAGCCTCCATCAGGCTTGGCTCCAGGGGGCACTGAGGGAATTTCCGCATGGTGAACCCCTGCTCTGGAGATGGGTGCGGACTATGGAGACTGGCCCCCCAATCTACCAGGAAAGCCGGCTGTGGCCTCGCCCATAGGACATCCTGTTGGGAAAACGAGGCCAGATGGATCAAGACGGTGAGCCGGAATAGAACCTAGAAAAAAACCTTCCCACCGTATCATCCGAACTGGCGGGAAAGGCGTGGGACTTAAAAAGGGTCCTTTCATGTCAGCCGCCTCCTGGGTTACGCCGGGCAACCCCAGAGGGCGTCGTCAACCGGGAGCAGTGTGATCGCCGAAGTGAAAGAGGTGGGATGAGGTGAGTATTCGCTCAACCCCCCTCCACCAACACTATGCTCTCCAGGAGGGAATGAGCAGCTGGGGGCTGCAGCTGAGCGCCACCTGTCCCGGCGGAACCATCCGATTCGCTCCAAGGGTCGGCGATAAGAGGAAAATTACAAGATGGCGTTGTCCAGCGTGTAGCGACATGTCACTGAGAAATACTCCTCTGCGCTTACCTTGAAACAAGACTGTTCGTCAGCTTCTCCTCGGGGAAGAGAGCTCACTGGGACGACCGGAGGTCGACGTGACGGGCCAAGCATTCTTAACAAAGGTTGGTCATCTACACAACTTTCCTTCTTTGTTCTTCTGACAGTGCTATTAGCTTGCTGAAGAAAAAATGGGAGCCAATTTCCCGCTCTTAACATAATTTATATGGACCGGGTGGGGCCCACACAGCAGGTGGGCATGGACTAAATTTTTCTTTGCAATGCTTCGCATATCGGGATAAACCCATCACCGACAGCCTTAAAGGGCGAAGCCTATACGAAATAGAACAGCTAGATTCTAAGGCGAATGTAGAAAACTAAAAGCAGGAACATGTCTGCATTGGGCCCTGCCAGGAGTCCAACAGATTCTTAAAGCCACTTAAAGAGGTCAAGGTCGAGAGCTTCAGTTGTTTTTGTAAGGTATTCCAAGAAACAGGAGCGGAGTAGGAGAAGGCCCTCTTACCTAGTTCAGTCCTCATTGAGGGAACACTGCAGGTAATAATGTCCTGAGAGCGCACGCCGTAGCTGCACTCACACAGAGACATGTAGGAGGAGATGTATGAAGGCAGCAGACCAAGAAGTGATTTAAAGATGAAAATGTACCAGTGAGAGAGTCTGCGTGAAGTTAATGATGTCCAGTTAACCAGTGAATACAGGGTGCAGTGATGGGTACGATAATCACAGCCAGTTATGTATCTTAGTGCACCATGATAGACAGCATCCAACACCTGCAGGGTTCTTGTAGGAGCGTTCATGTAAATAATGTCACCGTAATCAATGGAGGGAAGGAAAGTCACAGATACAAGGCGTTTCCTAGCATTCATGGTCAGACAGGATCTGTTTCTGAAAAAGAAACCCAGCTTAACTTTCAGTTTCTTTACCAAGTTTTCCACATGAAGCTTAAAAGAGAGATGTGAGTCGACCAAGATACCCAAATATTTATAGGAATCAACAATCTCAATCAGGACATTATTTGAGGATAAAATCGGAGGAAGAACTGCTGGGACCAACTTCCTATTTGAAAAAAGCATCCCTTTGGTTTTGTCGGCATTTAGGACAAGTTTGAGGTGGAAGAAATCTGTCTGGATGTTGTTGAATGCAGATTTCAAAAGCTGGAAAGCCTTAGCAACAGTTTTAGCTCGACAATAAACAACTGTGTCACCAGTATAGAAATGTATGGATGAATTAGGGATGTTTTTACCTACGTTATGTATGTAGATTGTAAAGAGGGTGGGGCCTAAGACTGAGCCTTGTGGTACACCATTGTTGACTGTTAAATAACTGGAGGAAGTACCATTATGTTGAACACATTGCTTCCAGGTTTGAAAGATAGTTGGAGAACCAACCAATGGTGTGTTCTGAGAAACCAATTTCTGAGAGTTTATGACACAAGATGTTATGTTCCAGTGTCAAAAGCTTTAGACAGGTCTAAGAAAAGTGCAACACTATAATCCTTAGCATCCAGTGCTTCAACGATATCATTAAGAACCTTCAGTGAAGCAGTGGTTGTGCTGTGTTGCTTCCTTCCATATGGGAGTCAGCTGGGATTTTTCCACTCCTCTGCGGTGTGATAGGTCTGGTAACAAACAAATCTCAGGTTAATGCCAGGTTCTGCTTCTGGTTCTGCAGGGTTTCTTCAGTATCTTTTGGTCCCATCTCTGTGCAGAAAAGATGCTTCTCTTCCATGCAGAAACTCCGTTTTCTTAAGTTCTGAGCTCAAGAAGCATGTAACAGAAGTTGAGAAGTAGATGTACTTGCGAAGAAATAAATGGTCGAAGAAGTGAATCTTAACTGTCTGTGTGTTACAGATTGACTTTGGTCCACCTCTCGGAAGAGGGATGGTCCTAACTCTTTGTCATGTTTTATAAAATCTAAAGTCCATTTTCTCTGTCTGCCTTTAAAAAGTCACTCTTCTTTGAAAAGAGAAAAATAAGACAAATGATTATCTTAAAGAGAGATTACATAAAACACACATTTTCATAAATAAACATTCAGTTCTGAAGATTTTGAAATAACATGCAATGTTCATCAAAAGGTGTTGCTGTTCATCTCCTGAAAAGAAAATGTCATTAAACAAAGGGTTCTTTAAAATGTGTTATCTTCATCGGAACCCATCCTGAGAGTAATATTACTTTTTTTGATAAAAGTTAAAGTCTCAGCAGATGTTTCAACTTTGGGGTCAGTTGAATCAAAACTCATTAAAACAATCTGTCCGTTTCATTGGAAATGAGTTCATATTGGCAGTAAAGTTAACACAGTGACAATTTTTTTTTTTACACTTTCATTAGTGTCAACTATGAAGTTAGTGCTGAGTTGGACACCTGTAAAGCAAAGTCTGTTTGTTCCCAAGGGAATAGATGCATCTTATTTTAAACAGTTTAAACACAAAACACATGAATGATGTTTGAGATGAGGTGAACTCTTTTTTTGTTTAAGCTGAGATGAACTGTTTTCTGAGATGGGGTGTTCTTTTTCTGAGGTGGTGTTCCCCTACACTATTATTGGTGTTTGTACCAAGCTGCTAGAAGAGACGTTCACATTTGGATGATGTCGTTTCAAGAGCGTTAACAAGTTAGACATGTTGCCTGCTGCAGATCCAATCTCTGTGAAACAACTTCGACACACAGCTTTGGATTTGTTCACTTGTCTTTTAACAAGAAAGCCATAATGTTCCTCAACAGGAGACCGCAACGAGAAGCTAATGCTAATGCTGCGCATGCTTCAAGATAATAGTGCCGTGCTGAAACACGCTTAGGAACTTTAGTACCGTGGTGCATAATCTCATAAACCGAAACAGTACACAGTGAGGAAAATAAGTATTTAAAGTAGAGATGCACCGATCTGATATCAGTATCGGTATCAGTACCGATATCGGAAAAACTTCTGGATTGGGTATCGGTGACAATGTGACTGATCCATTTTTCGATCCAACCTGCAGAGATTTCCGATCCATGATGCAAGTTGGCTTCAAACTATGGAATGGATTTCCTGAATGGAGGCATGTTTCATGAACCCAGAGTAATAAGACCTGCCTCACATTCAGAAAATCCATTTCCAGTGTGTCTTAAGCTGTTAAAACACACTTAAAGAATCAACTGAGACAGTCACACGAAGAAACAGGGGCAGGACATTCCACAGTCGGGGGGCTACGGCCTGAAAGGACAGGTCACCCCGAGTTTTAAACCGGGACTTAGGAACCTTAAGAAAGTTCAGCGCTGAAGACCGAAGGGTGCGGGCTGGAGAATAAGGAATCAACATTTCAGTGATGTACTGGGTGGCCTGTCCATTTAAAGCTCTAAAAGTCAAAATTAAGATTTTAAAATTAATTCTAAATTCAACAGGCAGCCAATGAAGAGAAGATAAAACTGGTGTAATGTGAGCCCTTCTATTAGTTCCTGTTAAAAGTCTTGCAGTAGTGTTCTGGACCAATTGGAGATGAGCGACGGCAGTTTTGTTAAAACAAGTAAAACAAAAAAAAACGAAGTCCAGATGACATGATTCAACCTTTTTTGTTGTTATATACCTGGATGACTGAGAAAACAAACTTTGTGTTTTTGAAACCATTAGTGAAAAGGCCAGACTTCAGGGGTATCTGAGGCAGGCTTGAAACACAAGAGTCAGGGTGGCTTCTGGGTAATACCAGATGGCTAGGCCTCAGACTGACGAAGCCTCTTGGATGAGGGGCGAAACGTTTCTTTTTAACAAAAAAAAAACGAAGTCCAGATGACATGATTCAACCTTTTTTGTTGTTATATACCTGGATGACTGAGAAAACAAACTTTGTGTTTTTGAAACCATTAGTGAAAAGGCCAGACTTCAGGGGTATCTGAGGCAGGCTTGAAACACAAGAGTCATGGTGGCTTCTGGGTAATACCAGATGGCTAGGCCTCAGACTGACGAAGCCTCTTGGATGAGGGGCGAAACGTTTCTTTTTAACAAAAAAAAACAAAGTCCAGATGACATGATTCAACCTTTTTTGTTGTTAAGTAAAAAGGGAATTACAATAATCTAAACGAGAAGAAATAAAAGCATGAATAATCATCTCCAAGTCAGATCTGGATAACATTGCCCTCAGTTTAGAAATGTTTCTCAGATGATAAAAGCAGTTTTTACCAGAAGCTTTGAATGTTTGTCCAAAGACATGGACTGGTCGAAAAGAACACAGAGGTTTCTGAGGCTCAGCTGAGAAGAGGAGCCCAGAGAACCGAGGTGTTGTTTGATCCAAGGAACTTTCTGTTCAGGGGCAATGATCAGGGTTTCCGTCTTGTTAGAATTTAACTGAAGGCAGTTGTTAGTTAACCACGCCTTAATATGGGAAACACAGTTTACTAATTCAGCTAACTTATGTATAAAGTAATTCTGAGTCATAGAAGGAACAGTACAGTTGAATATCATCAGCATAGAGATGGTAAGACACATTTCTGAAGCTACTGATAATCTTTCCCAGGGGGTTGATGTATAGAAGGAACAGAATAGGACCCAAGACTGAACCCAGAGGAACACCATACAGTAACGGAGTGGTCTTAGACTGTATGTAATTAACAAACATTGAAAAGGTTCAGTTGCTCAGATAAGAGGAAAACCACTTAAGAACAGTTCCAGAAAATCCCATCTCATGTTGCAGTCGATGTATCATAATTTTGTGGTCGACTGTGTCAAAAGCTGATGATAGATCCAATAAAATCAAAACACTGCTCTTACCAGAGTCTGCAGCCATCAATATGTCATTGGAGACTTTTAATAAGGCAGTTTCGGTGGAGTGCATCTTGCGGAAACCAGATTGAAACTTATCGAGAATATTATTATTTTGCAAGAAAGTAGTCATCTGCCCAGCCACTACCTTCTCCAGAATTTTGGTGAGAAAAGGCAGTTTTGATATTGGCCTGTAGTTGCAGAGCTCAGTGGGGTCCAAGTGGGGCTTTTTCAAAATCGGATTTAAAATTGTTTGTTTCAAAAAACTTGGAACTGACCCGGTTGAAAGAGAGATGTTAATTAATTCTGCCACATGGGGCTGACAATATCAGACACCTTTAAAAACAGTGATGTGGGTACAACATCTAGCACGCAGGAAGAAGGTTTGATCTTTTTTGGAACAACCTTCACATCCTCTAAAGTGACAGGTGAAAATGAAGACCAGGGGCTCACTGTAGGGACAGAACTGGGGGTGACACCAAGAGCTGATTTAACACTTGCCCTGATATTGTCAACCTTTACCACTAAATAGTTTAAAAATCTGTTGCATTCATCTAATGTGAATACAGGCACTAGAGGGAGTGAAGGTGAAACCATATTATTAATGGTATCAAACAAGACTTTTGGATTTTTCTTGTTCATACTCACAAGATTAGAAAAATATGCAGACCTGGCCTGTTTAATAATTTCATTTAGAGTTTAGATCAGCTCCTTTAAGTGTAGTCTGTGGACTTCAAGTTTTGTAGATTTCCACAAATGCTCTACCTTACGACATGATCTTCTGAACAACATAATTTTCTCATTTCTCCAAGGACAAGAGATTTTACAAGAGGATTTTATGTGCTTTACAGGAGCAACCTCATCTAAGACAGACAGGCAGTGACTATTAAAAGACTCGACAAAGGAATCAGCATCAAAGCAAATAGCAAAACAACTGGGCTGAAAAGATTCTGAGAATTTCTCAACAGCAGTTTGATTGATAATTCGCCTTTGAGAAATCACTTTATGAGGACAACTGTTGAGGTTAAAAGACAAATTAAAATAGACACAGCAGTGGTCGGTGACAGGAACATCCACCACACTCAGCTGGTCAATGATGAGACCAAAAGAGAAGACAAGGTCCAAAGTATGGCCCTTCTTATGTGTAGGCCCAGAAACATGCTGTTTAAAATGAAACGCCTCTTTGAGTGACAGTAACTCTGATGCTGCATTGTAGGATGAGTCATCAATACGAATATTAAAATCACCAAGAATTAAAATTTTCTCAAGCTTGATAACAGAAGATAAAAATTCAGAAAAATCCTCTAAAAACGCACGGGCAGGACCAGGAGGTCGGTAAATTAAAACACAATAAAATGAGTCAAAATTCCCAACCTTAGTCATCTGTAGTTCAAAAGAGCTGAAGGGATCTGGCTTCATGAGCCTGCAGGAAAAGCAGTCCTGATAGATGAGCGCAAATCCGCCTCCTTGCCTAGGAACCCGCGGGGTCCCAAACACGGAACAGTTTGGAGGACACAGTTCATTCAGATGAATAAATTCCTGTTCCCGTTGCCAAGTCTCTGTCAAAAACATGAAGTCCAGACTTTCTTCATTGAACAATTTTTTTTTTCATTCAACCTTTATTTAGACAGGTAAATCCCAATGAGCCTCGAGGACTCATTTACAAGAGAGACCTGATTTCAACAAAGAAAGATGACAACAATGGACAACAGCAACAACAATAAACAATTATAAAAAGTAATACTACAGGTTTTTTTTTGTTTTTTTTACAAATAGGATGGCTAAAAGAAAAAGGTAACAAAAAAACAGCTAGATTCTAAGGCAAATGCAGAAAACTACAAACAGAACATGTCTGCATTGGTCCCTGCCAGGAGTCCAACAGATTCTTAAAGCCACTTAGAGAGGTCAAGATCGAGAGCTTCAAATCTTTTTGTAAGATATTCCAGGAAACAGAAGCGGAGTAGGAGAAGGCCCTTTTGCCTAGTGCAGTCCTCATTGAGGGAACACTGCACGTAATAATGTCCTGAGAGCGCACGCTGTAGCTGCACTCACGCAGAGACATGTAGGAGGAGATGTATGAAGGCAGCAGACCAAGAAGTGATTTAAAGATGAAAAGTACCAGTGAGAGAGTCTGCGTGAAGTTAATGATGTCCAGTTAACCAGTGAATACAGGGTGCAGTGGTGGGTACGATAATCATAGCCAGTTATGAATCTTAGTGCACCATGATAGACAGCATCCAACATCTGCAGGGTTCTTGTAGGAACGTTCATGTAAATAATGTCACCGTAATCAAAGGAGGGAAGGAAAGTCACAGATACAAGGCGTTTCCTAGCATTCAGGGTTAGACAGGATCTGTTTCTGAAAAAGAAACCCAGTTAAACTTTCAGTTTCTTTACCAAGTTTTCCACATGGAGCTTAAAAGAGAGATGTGAGTCGACCAAGATACCCAAATATTTAAAGGGATCAACAAACTCAATGGGGACACCATTTGAGGATAAAATCGGAGGAAGAACTGCTGGGACCAACTTCCTATTTGAAAAAAGCATCCCTTTGGTTTTGTCGACATTTAGGACAAGTTTGAGGCGGAACAAATCTATCTGGATGATGTTGAATGCAGATTTCAAAAGCTGGAAAGCCTTAGCAGCAGTTTTAGCTCGGCAATAAACAACTGTGTCATCAGCATAGAAATGTATGGATGCATTAGGGATGTTTTTACCTACGTTATGTATGTAGATTGTAAAGAGGTGGGTCCTAAGACTGAGCCTTGTGGTACACCATTGTTGACTGTTAAATAACTGGAGGAAGTACCATTATGTTGAACACATTGCCTCCGGTCTGAGAGATAGTTAGAGAACCAACCAATAGTATGTTCTGAGAAACCTATTTCTGAGAGCTTATGACACAAGATGTTATGATCCACATTGTCAAAAGCTTTAGACAGGTCTAAGAAAAGTGCAGCACAATAATCATTAGCATCCAGTGCTTCAACAACGTCATTAAGAACCTTCAGTGAAGCAGTGGTTGTGCTGTGTTGTTTCCTGAAACCAGATTGATGTGGAGGTAAGATGTTAAATGAGTCCAGGTAATTTTTTATTTGAGAGTTTATCAGTTTTTCTAGAACCTTGGCTAAAATGCAGAGTTTAGAGATTGGTCGATAGTTGTTCAGTGAGGTGGGGTCACCTCCTTTCAGCAAAGGAAGAACAAAGGCTGTTTTCCAAGCGCCTGGGATGGAGTTTTGTCTTATGGAGAGATTGAAGATGTGGGTCACAGGGACTGTGATATGAGCAGCCAGCCTTAAGAAATAAGGTGGAAGTTCATCTGGACCTGTAGATTTTTTAGGGTCAAGATCCTTTAACAGTTTATTGACCTCACTGACTGAGAATGGAGAAAAAGGGAAGGTGTGATTAACTCAGGATTGACTTGTAGGAGGGATTTGATTTGTAGAAGTTTGGTTATTAAGTGAAGTGGCTGATTTTCTATTAGTAACTGTGTCAAATAAAGAACTAGAAGCAACAAAATGTTTGTTGAAACAGTTCAGGATCTCGTGCTTATTTGACACAGGAACAGAGTTAATGAGAAGTTGTGATGGGAGGTCAGAGGATTGGGGGGTGCCTGAGAGAGATTTGATGGTTTTCCAGAATCTGTTAGGGTCATTTAGATTTTTGGAGGTCTGAGATTAGAAATAGTTGCGTTTTGTTGCTTTGACAACAGTTGTACATTTATTCCTCATCTGTTGAAAACTCAACCAATCAGTGTCTGAGTCAGATTTTCTCGCTGTGGCCCAAATATGATCTCTCCTGTACATGAGGTCAGCTAGCTCAGGAGTAAACCAGGGGCTGTCTCGTCCCTTTATTCTGAACTGACAAAGAGGTACATGTTTGTTCACAAAATAAATGAAACTATTATGAAAATAGTTCCAAGCAGAGTTCACGTCATCAGTTAACAGAATATGATGCCAGTCAAAGTGAGACAGATCCCAGAAAAATGACTGTTCACAAAAATATTTCAGATCCCTTTTTTGAATTAATCTGGGCTTAGAGGTGGAAGCTTAATATCTCTCAAAGCCGCTGTCACACAATGATCACTCAAGATATTGGCAAATACACCTGTATCAGGGAATTTGTGAGGCATATTAATTAGAAACAGGTCTAAGATGGAGGATTTTTCAGGACGATTTTGGTTTAATCTAGTGGGAGAGTCGATCAATTGGGTAAGATTGAGAGACAGGCAAAATTCCTTAAATTTATCACAGAGGGGGGTCGACTTACACCAATCAATGTTGAGGTCTCTAGCCAAAAGGATCTCTTTGAATTGTAAATTACCAAGAAATTCCATCTGGGCAGACAGAGCCTCAGGTGTTACTGAAGGTGGGCGGTAACAGCAGACTACAGATAAGATCTGGCCTCCAGTCAAGGTGATGTCTACAGCTAAGGCTTCAAACTGGTTTGGAATTGTTTTAGAAGACACAAGACTAGCAACCAAAGAATCTCTGATGTAAACAGCGACTCCCCCCCCCCCCTTTTTTTTTTGACGATCACAGCGGTAGATGTTAAATCCATTGATTGCCAGGTCATTATTGAGTACAGATTTGTTGAGCCAGGTTTCAGAGATCAAGATTACATCTGTCCCAGAAGAACTGACCAGAACTTTCAAGGCATCAAGTTTTCTCAGAAGGCTACGAGCGTTTACATGCAGAAAATGAAGCCCTGACACGTTCTTAAAGTCATTTGGTGTGCTGTAATTAGTGGGGGGTCCAGGGTTGGGTTGAATCCCTGAGAGCAGTAACAACATTATTATCAGACATTTTCTTGAGTTTTTTGTGACTGATGTGTAATTACAGGAGTTAACAGTGTGACAATTAGCCCCCATAATCAAACCATGAGAAACATTAATGAAGACGTGATCATTCAGAACCCA
Organism: Nematolebias whitei; assembly: GCF_014905685.2. Taxonomy (NCBI): domain Eukaryota; kingdom Metazoa; phylum Chordata; class Actinopteri; order Cyprinodontiformes; family Rivulidae; genus Nematolebias; species Nematolebias whitei. Next base: position 22,419,781 of record NC_056504.1, read on the forward strand.
AAAACAGTGAAAGTTGCAGTGATGGGCAGATTCATGTGTATTAACAAGATTCAGTGACTCCAGATAATCTGAGAACTGAAAATAGTGACTATAATATGAATGATGCAGAAAAGTTTCAGACCATAAAACGTCACAGTTCAAATGGGCAAACAAACCCGACGAGGTGGCCCAACTGCAGTTTGAGTTGGGCTGAGGAGGGCTCCGGCCCTCCAGTGAAGATGGATGGATGCTCCCATGGGAAACAGAAGCTGGGTCCAGAATCAACAGGCCGAAACAGAAACAGATAATTCGTAGCAAATAGCAGAGCGAGCTGCTAGAAAATCCTCCTGAAGTGAAAGGTATGATCCTAGCTCGTTTCAGGCCAACAGGGGCCAGCAGCGTGATCTGGAATAAAATTAATTATTATCCAGGTGAGTTTGGATGGAGGCCTGAGCAACTTCGATACAAACTCTGAACTTCTCTCGAGCACCACGCAGCCCTGCTCCTCCACGCTGCTCCTCTACGCTGCTCCTCCGCTTCTCTGCACGACACCTCCGCACCCGACAGCACGAGAGGCACCCCCGGTGAAAAACGAGACTGACCGGAGAGGCTGAAGTCGACACTGGTCCGGTCCAGTTCTGCTCCAGTCCGGCTCCAGCGCTCCACAGCACGAGAGACAAATAGGCTGAAGATGTCCCTGGCCCGGTTCTGCTCCGGTCTGGCGGCGCTTCAAAGCACCGGAGCGTCTCCTTCAGGTGAACACAGCGATTCCACAGAGGTGGACAGTCCTTCGGTAAAAGTAACGGGCTGCTCACTGCAGCTGAGACCGGCTTTATTAAAGACAAAGTCCCCCACAGCCACCTCGGTTCGGTTCTGATCCAGTTCGAGGGTCACAGGTACACTTCCACCACACCTATGAAGACACCACGAAGGCCAGTTCAGCAGAAAACCAGCGAAATACCACCCGGCGATTTTGACGGAACCAGGTAGAACCACAAAGGTCCAGATGAGAGATCGTTGAGATCGTTGAGGTCCAGAGAGAGAGAGAGAAAAAGCACCGGACCTTCGTGTGACGACTTCCCAGCTCGAGGGGTCACTTGGCTGGCAGGGTGCGCTCAGAGTGACCGGTGGGGTGGGAGCGGCCGGTCCTGGACCAAAATATATTTTCGGACGGTCCCGTCCGGCCCTCTGAGTCACTGAACACCGAATTCGGTTGGAAGGGGGGCCAACTTTAGTCCAGTTCGAAAAAAACGGGTCAGTTTGATGATAAAAGACTGCAGAGAAGCCGGAGGGAGCTGCCGTCTATCAGCTCGCCGGAAGTGAAGTGGATCCCCAAGGATAAAAGCTTTATTCGCTATGGAGTGAGCATTCAACAGGGCAATCCGTGTTGGTTTTACACGCACAGCTGCAGGTGCGCTCTGGGCTACCGGACATCGCGGCGAACTAGGTCCGTCCACATACCTCTCCTGGCAGGAGACGGTTCGAAGGAACCGGTCACGCAGAGTGGGGAGCCGGGCTTGACAAGTTGGGAAGATCCGATCAGCGTGCCACAGGGCCTGTGACGCACAGAACGGGGAAGGCGCACAGGACAGGGCCGGTTTGCAAATTGGTACCGGCCGGAGGCAGCGCTCATTTCCAGCAGAGCTGGACCCGCTCAGCCATGATGTTTTCCCTCGCTGTTTCCTCATCCTGGTCTGGACACCAGCTCTAGATCCCCGCTTTCTTCTCCGGCCTTGGCACTTTGCCAGTAGCAGGTACTCGGGTGATGACGTGGCGCATTCAAAATGTAGAGGGAAAAACTCTGCATACCTGGCCCAGGTAACGCAGGCATCCTCCATATAATATTATATGGAAAATAACATGTGCCGATCATATTGATATTCATTAACAGCCAAAACACAGTTGTTTGATAGGCTAGATAAAGCAAAATATAATACTAAACATCTAAAAAAGTTAAATCTGGTCCTCTGGACATTCAAAAAAACAAAACAAAGCAAATCAACAAAAAAATGTAGAAACGTTTCGTCTCTCGTCCGAGAGACTTCCTCAGTCTGAGGTGCTGTTTTCAGCTCAGTCTCTTAAATAGCACCTTCTCAGAGTGGATCAACCAGTTTGCTGCTGACAACCAAAACCAGCTGATCACATGTTCAAGAAGGACCATCAGCCTAACGATGGATCATTAGCACACTGATGGCTGTTTAGTATTTACAGAGGGCTGAGTGATACTAGCAATCACAGCATTATAAGAGGGGGACAATTGAACACGTAGGCCTCCACCCCTGTTTAACGATGGACGATTTCTTTTCACAAAGATGGCCTCCTTTACTCCTCTCTCAAACCATCGTTCCTCTCTATCCAGGATGTGCACATCTTCATCCCTGAAAGAGTGACCGCTGGCCTGGAGATGAGTGTAGACCGCAGAGTCCTGGCCTGATGATGTTGATCTTCTGTGCTGGGCCATCCTTTTGGCCAGTGGCTGTTTTGTTTCCCCGATGTAAGACTGATCACAGCCCTCCTGACACTGAACAGCATACACAATATTACTCTGTTTGTGCCGGGAGACTGGATCTTTGGGATGAACCAGTCTTTGCCGTAATGTATTTTGGGGTTTAAAAGTCACTGGGACGTTATGTTTAGAAAATAAACGTCTCAGTTTCTCTGATACTCCTGTAGATGAACATATATCTGTGATATATTCATAAATTAAACGGATTCTTTCATTTTTCTGGACTGAATAATATCGTGTATTGAATAATTAAATGTAACGTGAGACGTTAATTTTCTTTGACCCATCAAATGAATGCGGTCATTTATTAACAGAATCAAAGTTTAACATCAAACATTTACATTAATTTGGCAAATTGATTTCA
>NC_056504.1:22422729-22424390 GCF_014905685.2 Nematolebias whitei
ATATGCTAATTTTTTGGGACAGGCATTTTGGGTTTTCATGAGCTGTATGCCATAATCATCAGTATTCAAACAATTAAAGACCTGAAATATTTCAGTTGGTGTGCAATGAATCTGAAATATATGAAAGTTTCATTTTTATCATTACATTATGGAAAATAATGACCTTTATCACAATATGCTAATTTTTTGAGAAGGACCTGTATATATGTATACGTATAAAACCTGCTAATGAACTTTAGTTCACCATTAAATCGCTGATGAACCAGATTCTACAAAAACATCTATATTTAAAATTTTATTGGTTTCCTTCTTCATTTGATATATTTGCACTCATTGTGCCTACTTTATTGTTCAATTAGATGTGTGGTTTTTCTTTTTGTTCACTAATTATTATTTTTTTTAGCTTTGCTTTAAAGTTCTTGTTTTGTGAGTTGTACATCTGTGGGTTAAAATAAAGTTGAACCAAAACTGTATCTCTTCTTTAAAGATGTTTAAGGGAAATTTTCCTGAGAGATCCAATAATTTTCTGTCTTTTCAGCTGAGTTAACTTTAACAGATATTCATTAAAGTGAAAACAGAATTTCATGATAAGGCCGGCACCGTTTATTTATTTTTTTAATCTTCAACATAAAAAAAAAAAAAAAAAAATTTAAATGACCAGCTCTGCTAGTCTCACCCGGTCCTCTCCCCCGTAGCCTTGGAACCAGGATGGGCGAGTGTCATCTTCTCGGCTCCGAGCTCTCGCAGAAGGCCGTTGCCAGATCTCAGCTTTGCGTAATCAGGAAGGCCGAACTCCGGTCCCAGCAGACAGACAGACCAGGACGGGTCTGGGACGGACAGTGGAAGCAATTTTTAATAACATTTTATGTATGAAAAAAAACTTCTTTTTTTTTTTTGTTTAAAAACATTTTATGTATTTAAAAAAAATATTAGTTTATTTAAAAATCTTCTTTTTTTTTAATTGCTTCAGCGATTTTGAAAAACATTATGTAAAACCATTATATTATTTAAAAAACATTATCCGTCCCTGACCCGTTCCGGTTCGCCTGTCTGCCAGGATCGGAGTTTGGGTTTCATGATTACGCAAGGCCGGGGTCTGGTCAACGGCCTTCTGCGAATCACCAGCTCGTATAATCATTCGCGGTGACCAGCGAAGCTCGAAGCACGCAAGGCCGGGATCCGTAGCGCGAACCCCGAGTTGGCAGCATGGAGGATCTTCCATGCTGACCAGCAGAGCTCGGATCTGGGAAGATGACGCCTGGCTCAGAGTCTCCAGGGGAGAGGACAGGGTAGACCAGCAGAGCTCCATCTAGCTCGCTCTGAATTTTGTAATCGGCCACAAAGCACAAAACTAATGGAAAAGCCTTGGAACCAGGCTGAGTCGGGTCCAGTTGGGCTGTACTGTTACTAATGGAAAAGAGGCAATAGAGACAAACGAGACAAACGAGACAAACAACCATTCACTCTCTCACTCTCACCTAGGGACGATTTAGAGTTACCAATCAGTCTAACATACATGGTTTTGATCTGTGGGAAGAAACCGGAGTACCCAGAGAAAACCCACGCATGTATGGAGAGAACATGCAAACTCCACCCAGAAAGGCTCCCGGACCAGGATTTGAACAGGAAACCTGCTCACTGAGAAGCAGCAGCTCTACCAG
>NC_056504.1:22424490-22426621 GCF_014905685.2 Nematolebias whitei
GGATTTGAACAGGAAACCTGCTCACTGAGAAGCAGCAGCTCTACCAGTTGCGTCACCATGCTGCCGGTCTGCGGATCCTCCCCCAGAAAATTCTGAATAAAGTAAATGCCATTTCTTGCATTCTGGTGTATTTTAACGGGCTGTTTAACATTTTGTTTTGCCTACACAAGTAACACTTTTTCAATAACTACCATAACTGTTACACTTTAAACATGTAAACTAAAAGTGCAAAATGTTTACATTTAAATTCCATTTAGAATTTTGTTCAACACAAAATCTTCTGACTTAAAACAACATCAACATTCTAATTGAATGTAAACAAACACATTTCAGTGTTGTTTTTAAATGCAAACAAATGATGATGTCACCTGACATCATCAGATGATGATCGAAGGACTCGTTCATTATGTGATGTCAGCTGACATCATCAGATGATGTCATCACCTAACGATGATCAAAAGACTTGTTCATGTGATGTCAGCTGACATCATCAGATGATGTCATCACCAAATGATGATCAAAAGACTTGTTCAGGCAAAGTTTATAAATATAGCCCGTTATATCAGTATCTGTTAAATCAGTATCTGATTTTTGCTCGAGTGACACGTGTTTCATGACGATTAATCACAAATTTTAATTCAATCAAATTTGTGATTTGATTAACAAAACACAAGCCACTATACAACGCAGCAAACAAAGAGTTGCCGAATAAAGCTTTGAAACGACGTGAAGGGATAGAACTGTCTTTTCACCCAGCCATGGAGACCAACAAAGATCAGCAAAACGAGGTCCTGAAACAAGAACTAGATTGCGCTAAGAAAACGATCCAGGAGATGAAACATGCACTGCAGGAAACGGAACAAAAATTGCAACTTGCAGAAAGTACGAGCAGTAACCAGAAAATCAAAGAGCTGAAAATGAAGCTTACAGAAACAACGGAACAGCTTAAATCAGCCAAGTCTGCTCTGAAATATTCAACAAAAAATTTCGAAAAAAGGCTAGAAGCCCAGGTCAAGGAGTACGAAAAGTCATTCCACCTGCAAACACAGAAGGTAGAAGCAGAAAAACAAAAGCACATAGAGGAAATTGTTCTTGAAGCTGAGAAAAAGCAATCGGAAGTGGACAAAATGAATCAGAACCTTCAAAAACTTTACAGTAAAGAGAAAAAAGCAAGGCTGCAACTAGAACAAGACTTTAAAATTTACGTAAAAGCAACGGTTGCAGAGTTTAAAAATGAAGCAATTCTCAAGAAAACTCATGCAGAGAGACTTAACTATATGTATAATGACAGGTATGCCTTGATAGGACAAATTAACTTTTTGGCAAACCCAAACAATCCACTGGGACATGACTACAGAAAACTGTGTAAAAGACTAAAGTGCACAGTACTTGAAAATGACAATTTACGCAATGAACTACTAGCTTGTAAAAAGGTTCATAAAGAAAAACTTGAAACAGTCACCCACGCTTACAGACAAGAACTTCAGAATATACAGAGTCTTCTAGGAGAACAAGAGAAGGCTTACAGAAATCTAGGGTCTATCAAATTAAAGCTTGATAAAGCATGCCAAGACCAATTAAGAAAGCTGCAATCTGAAGAACGGCCACAAGGAATACGTAAAAAGGTAAATGACTTTATAGATCAGTGCATTGTGAACCTGACGAAAAGAACGCGCCAAGTGTCATACAAAGCGCGTAGGCGGTCGACTGTCGAACCTTTTCACTCAGCGCTGCACCAGGAGGACATTAGCAAATGCCCTGAGTTGGAAAATGAAACTTCCATGTTAAAGAAAGAACTAGAAATCAGAGACACTGTGCTAATAGTCCAAGTTCAACCCAAGGTGCAGAGTTTGACCAAGGCTGAGTGCTCCAAAGCAGCAGAGCCCAGATGTCAGGGGACACAAAGTCCTGTCTTACAGTCATTATCTCTGTGTAACCTGCTTCTTTCCTCTCCATCTGATCAGGAGTCCCCACCAACAACTGCGCCATCTGAAGAAGACTACATTTTACCAGGGGTCCCCAGCTCCTGTTCTCTGTGAGGCAGATTCTCCTCTGGCCTGGTGCCTTTCTGTGTTTGCATGTTCTCATCGTGCTCATGTGGGTTTACTCCGGGTGCTCCGGTTTCCTCCCA
>NC_056504.1:22426721-22431891 GCF_014905685.2 Nematolebias whitei
ATGGGTCAAAGAAAATTAACGTCTCACGTTACATTTAATTATTCAATACACGATATTATTCAGTCCAGAAAAATGAAAGAATCCGTTTAATTTATGAATATATCACAGATATATGTTCATCTACATCTGGTGGCCCGTACGGGTCTCTAAAGAGCTCTACATCTGGTGGCCTCGTATGGGTCTCTAAAGAGCTCTACATCTGGTGGCCCGTAACAGGTTCATGAATGGACTGTTATTCGTGTAACAATTGAATTTATCATGTTGGCATGAAAAGTGCAGATTTCTGCTGTGAAGCGCAGCGTGTTGCAGCTGCGGTGCTCAGAGAAAATACAGCCATTTTCTGTCGCTGTGGTGTTTTTAGAGCTGAAAATAAAGTCAATGTGTTCGTTTGAAAGCTGAATTTGTGTATCTGTTGTGTAACTGAAGCTGAGCTGTGAAAAACGTGGATTCTGTTTAAACGGACTGGGGGTTCTGGTCCGGCTCGGTTCTGATAAGTTCGAACGAGTGTTTTAAATGGATGGAGAGACGTTTTTAAGAACTGAGCGCCGTCTCAGTGAAGCTTTGAGAGTTGATTCGCCACATTTTTAACAGAAAATAGTGCATTTTGAAAGTTTTAAAGATGAAAATTGACCGGAATGTTCAGGCTAAATGCTAACGCTAGCTGAAATAGCGAGCGGCGATTGGTCGAAAACCCTTGTTTGAAATGCCCTGATTTGCTGAGAGACGTGTCTGTCGTCACTTCGTCTGATGTCAGGTTGTAGATCCCACCCCCGTTGCTACGCTATGATTGGTAGATTCAGTCACGTGACCCGGAAATGAAGCTCGTCTTCATAGGGAATTTCAATCTGCTGTTTAAAGTTGAAAAACGCTTTAAAGTTGGTTCTGATCCGCTGCTCCGTTTCTTTAAAGCCTAATCGCTGAAACTTTGCCACGTTTAAGTTTTAAATCCGTCATTAAATGGTGTTTTTGGACCACGCTAGCCGATGCTAATTTTAAGCTAACAGCTAACGACCGGATGTCACCAAAGCCACAGGAAGTCATCGCGACTCCTACTGGTCGTCACTAACAGTGTCAGGGTTAAAATAAAATAAGGTTATACTGCCACCTCCTGTTAGAAACTTGAAATCACAGTTTCACTTCGTTTTTAGGACATTTTGGTGAAATTACACGTGTTTATTTCTGTCAGAAGCATTTTTGAGTTAATAAACGTTCTTCAAGCTGAATTATTACTGTTATCTTGCATTTAAAAAGTGATTAAGGTATTTATGCAAGAAAGGCATTTACCAAGACATTTTTCATTCACTGATAATTCCTCAAACGGAGGTGCAAGATGAAAAATTAGAAACTTTTTAAAGATACAGTCCAGATATTCACAGAGTTGATAAAGTTTACTCATTTGCTGAAAAGATAATACACGTTTAATTGCTAGAACACTAATTAAGAGTAATTATATCAGAAAAAGGAAACTTTTCTGATTTACTTTACCACCTAAAACACTACATCCTCCTATTTAATTTTTAAATAGAAGATAATGGCAGGAGAAGATGAAAACGTTGACCTTTTTGACTCCCAGTCAGTAGATGACATCATCCAGGGAGCTTTATATATTTTAACAAACCCGATTATTGGCGCACAAGTACAACAAATTGATGGAACTCAAAGAGCTGAAGAACTGAGAAGTTTAGCAAAAGGAGCCACGGTTAAAGAGAATAAAAAGCTGGGCCTTGAACGGTTAGCTAAAATTTATCTGCTTCTCAAAGATGAATTGGATCAACAGGTTGAACGAAATGTCGTGCTGTCTAGAGCATATGCAACAGACAAGGAGAGGTTTCTCAAATTGATGGAACAGTCTAAACTTGATGAAGAGACACGTGCAGTTGAGGTGCAAGGTGAGAGGGAGCTCTCAGAAAATCAGCTGTCATTACAAGCTCAATCATATGAGTGTAGTGGACCAGGCCTACGTCAAAACTAAGTCTAAGGTCAAAACTCTTGACCTTAAGAACCTTGTGGGACAGAAGCTGTCATTTCATGTATTTGAATCCATAAATACAGGTTCACCCATCCTGAGACTTTCTTTCTTGAAGATTCAAGTGAAAAGAACACTCTCTTTTTTATTATCATTACTACCACAAATGTTGATAATCAAAGTGTCTTAGTTCAAACCATTTTAGATGTTGCAGTGAACTAATCAATTTTATTAACTGAGTAATGATTTTTATTCTCATGCAAAGTTAGAACTCATGTTAAAAGCTGTTACAGAGTTTATGCATTTTCTGATTTCTGCCTTTGAATGAGCAAGTGTGTGCGTTTCCAAGGTTGTAGTCAAACGAAAAACAAGTTGTTATGTTAAAACTGTCATGTTTTAGAATCCTCTCAGACGTAAATATAGATGTTTTGCACCTGTTTCTGAAACACGCCAAAACAAAACTCTCTCTGTCTGTGAGAACATTTCTGATCTGTCTCATAACAATTCTCGCTGTCTCTAACCTCTTACGTCACAAAACACACCCCGTCTGGTCGTTTCTGACCAATGGACAACTCCCAAAAGTGAACCGGGAAAGAGTCTTTAAAATGTCAGTACTTCCTGATCTACTCAGAGTTCTAAGAGTGCTAAGAGTTCTAAGAGTTCTGGAGTTCAGTAGTTGCTAGAGTTCTGTGGGAGTTCTGTAAACTACACAAGTTCTGCTGAGTTCTGATGGAGTGCTGTTGGAGTTCCTGACATGACAAAAGCTCTTCCGAGTTCCATGGGATTATAACTATCACTAGCCACTACTTCTGACGAGCTACAGCCACAATCAGGAGACGCTGGACAGGTAGCGTTAACGGAACTCCATATCTGCTGATGAATCTTCAGAAAGGTAATGGATCAAGTTTCCTACCAAGCGTACCGATGGAGAGCTGAGTTCTGATGGAGAGTGTCAATTCTGGTGAACATTCTTCCCCTCCCATACCATCTTAACTCCCTCTAAACTTTTTTCATCTCTAAACTTTTCTATCAAGTAGAAATTCTTCCAGATATTTAGAAATGTCTGTGTAAAGAGCTTATTCACATCCGTGTGGGTAAAAGATCATAGTTGTACAGTTTTATAAATGTCTGTGGTGCAGCAACGGAAAAATCATGGCCGTATGATTTTTCCTGAGTGATTGCTTTGTTGTTATTTTCATAATTTGCCAAATTAATGTAAATGTTTGATGTTAAATTTGATTCTGTAAATAAATGACCGCATTCATTTTGATGGGTCAAATCTAAATGACGTCTCACGTTTGCATTTCCTTAAATTCAATGCACGTTTTATTCAGTCCAGAAAAATGAGGAACCCGCGTTAAATGATGAATATATCCCAGCATCTGTTCATCAACAACTGGTGGCCCGCTACGCGCTCCTAAATGGACTGTAACTCGTGTGCTAATTGATTTTCATGTTGGCATGTGTTGTAAAATAACAGTTGATCAACCGTGCGTATTTACGCAGCGCGCGTGGAGCTGCGCGCTTGTGTTACGCTGGCGATGTTTTAAGAGCTAGAATTGAGTCATATGTCTTTTTAAAGCTGAAATTGTACGTCTGTATGTGTAACATAAGCTGGCTTTGAGCTGTGGAAACGCTTTATTCTGTTTAAACTGTGTTCCAGACGCTGTTCTGGTCCGGTTCGGTTCTGGTTCCGGCTCGGTTCTGGAGGTTCGAACGAGTTGTTTTAGATAGCTAGAAAGACGTTTTGTCACGGAGCGCAGTCTCCGTGCGGCTCAGGGGGTTGACTCGTTACATTTTTAGCAGTGAAGGTGCATTTTGATGGTTTAAAAGACGATAAGCGATGAAAATGCTTCAGGCTAAATCTAACATGGTTGCTAACGCTTCGTGGTTGGTTGTTTGCTGCTGTGGAAAGCTCTGATTTGCTGAGAAGGTCGACTGACGTCACCTCCCCTCACCCCTACGTTGCGTCATTGGTTGAATAAGACCGTGTGTAACGTTCCAATTGGATGAGGGTAGTGTCAATCACGTCACCCGGAAATGAAGACTCGTTTTCATAGGGAATAAAATCTGCTTTTTAACGCTGGAAAGCGCATTAAAGCTGTGTTCTGAAACGCTGTTTAAATTCTTCATAGCATATTCGCTGAAATTTCGCCACGTTAGAGCTTAAAGACCGTCATAAAATGATGCTTTTGAACTACGCTAGCGATGCTAAATTTTAAGCTAACAAGCTATCGACCGGATGAATGACGTGTCACGTCACTTCCCCCAAGTCGGAAATGAGCTTTACCGTGCTTAAAGTCACTAAATACAGCTGCAATATTGTCCCACAAAACTCATGTTTCATGATATAAGGTCTGATTGCAAAAATTTTGCCCCGTTTGTGTAAAAATTCCGTTCAGAAGTCTTGGTTTTCACCGAGTCTAGCCGATGCTAATTTTTAGCTAACAAGCTAACGACCGGACGCCACAGGAAGTTATAGCACCTCTAGTGGACATCACAAACAGTGTAGGAGTTAAAATTGTTGAGCTTGTACTGACATCTTGTGGAGAAGACGTGGGATCACAGGTTTCACTTCGTTTTTAGGTTATTTTGGTGAAATTAAACGTTTTTATTTTTCTGTAAGGCAATTTTTGAGCTAACAAACTTCCTCAAAGCTGAATAAACACTGTTATCTTGCGTTTTAAAAGTTATGAAGGTATTTATGCAAAGAGCATTTACCAAACAAATTTTTATTCACTGATAAATCCTTGAGAAACAGGTACATAATAAAAATTTAGAAACTTTTAAATAAGATACAGTTACAAATATTCACAGAGTTGAATAGTTTACTCATTTTGCTAGAAGATAACGCACGTTTAATTGATAAATCACTACATAAGAGTAAACTTATCAAGAAAAAGAGATTTTTCTGATTTTCTTTTACCACCTAAACATTTACTATCTACTATTTAATTTCTAAATAGCAGATAATGGCGGACGAAGAGGTAAACACTGACCCCTTACAATCCGAGGATGTGGTCCAGACTGCCTTACACATTTTAACAAATTCAATTATTGGCAAAAATTTGGAGGAATTGCAAGACCTTGATGACGATCAAAGACGTGAGGAGCTGCAGAGTTTATCAACAGCAGCTACAGTGAAGGAGGACACAAAATCAAGCCGCGTACGGTTAGCAAAAATCTCTCTGCTTCTGAAGGCGG
>NC_056504.1:22431991-22442127 GCF_014905685.2 Nematolebias whitei
ATGAAGATGTTCACATCCTGGACAGAGAGGAACGATGGTTTGAGAGAAGAGTAAAGGAGGCCATCTTTGTGAAAAGAAACCGTCCATCATTAAACAGGGGTGGAGGCCTCCGGGTTCAACTGTCCCCCTCTTACAATGCTGTGATTGCTAGTATCACTCAGCCCTCTGTGAACAGTAAACAGCCATCAGTGTGCTAATGATCCATTGTTAGGCTGATGGCCCTTCTTGAGCATGTGATGAGCTGGTTTTTGTTGTCAGCAGCAAAACTGGTTGATCCACTCTAAGAAGGTGCTATTTAAGAGACTGAGCTGAATACAGCACCTCAGCCTGAGGAAGTCTCTCGGACGAGAGACGAAACGTTTCTACATTTTTTTGTTGATTTGCTTTGTTTTGTTTTTTTGAATGTCCAGAGGACCAGATTTAACTTTTTTAGATTTTTCTACCTGGATTATTGAGCATGCATCAGGATAATACTAAACAAATCACAAGAATTTAGACAGATGAGACGGAACAGAAGTCAAGCTGTACACAGGCACCATCTTGGAAAAAAAAAAGAATGACCAACCACTATCTGTTGTACTAAACGAAGGATTTTGCAGCTTGATACTTGCAGCCAAGATATAGTTTACCTTCCAGGAGATATTTATCAGTACAACAGTAGACAGTCATAAAAAATAAAAATAAAAAACATGATTTGAAAATTACAAGAAAATGTATACAAACCGGATTCCAAAAAAATTGGGACACTAAACAAATTGTGAATAAAAAGTGAATGCAATGATGTGGAGATGGCAAATGTCAATATTTTATTCGTAATATAACATGGATGACAGATCAAATGTTTAATCTGAGTAAATGTAACATTTTAAAGGAAAAATATGTTGATTCAAAATTTCAGTGTCAACAAATCCCAAAAAAGTTGGGACAAGTAGCAATAAGTGGCTGGAAAAAAGAAATTGCGCATATAACAAACAGCTGGAAGACCAATTAACACTAATTAGGTCAATTGACAACATGACTGGGTATAAAAAGAGCTTCTCAGATTGTCAGTGTCTCTCAGAAGTCAAGATAGTAAGATGATCACCAATTCCACCATTGTTGCGCAGAAAGATAGTGCAACAATACCAGAATGGTGTTACCCAGTGTAAAATAGCAAATACTTTTAAGTTATCATCATCAACCGTGCATAACATCATCAAAAGATTCAGAGAATGTGGAACAATCGCTGTGCGTAAGGGTCAAGGCCATAAAACTCTACTGGATGCTCGTGATCTCTGGGCCCTTAAACGTCACTGCACCTCAAACAGGAATGCCACTGTCAAGGAAATAACAGAATGGGCTCAGGAATACTTCCAGAAAGCATTGTCAGTGAACACAATCCACCGTGCCCTCCACCGTTGCCAGCTGAAACTCTACAGTGCAAAGAGGAAGCCATTTCTAAGCAAGCTCCACACGCTCAGACATTTGCATTGGGCCAGGGGTAATTTAAAATGGAGTGTGGCAAAATGGAAGACTGTTCTGTGGTCAGATGAGTCACGATTTGAAGTTCTTTATGGAACACTGGGACGCCATGTCATCCGGACCAGAGAGGACAAGCATAGCCCAAGTTGTTATCAACGCTCCGTTCAGAAGCCTGCATCACTGATGGTATGGGGTTGCATGAGCGCTTGTGGCATGGGCAGCTTGCATGTCTGGAAAGGCACCATTAATGCAGAGAACTATGTTCAGGTTCTAGAACAACATATGCTCCCATCTAGACGTCATCTCTTTCAGGGAAGACCCTGCATTTTTCAACACGATAATGCCAGACCACATTCTGTAGCAATCACAACATCATGGCTACGTAGGAGAAGGATCCGGGTACTGAAATGGCCAGCCTGCAGTCCAGCTCTTTCACCTATAGAGAACATTTGGCGCATCATAAAGAGGAAGGTGCGACAAAGAAGGCCCAAGACAATTGAACAGTTAGAGGCCTGTATTAGACATGAAAGGGAGAGCATTCCTATTCCTAAACTTGAGAAACTTGTCTCCTCTAGATTTGTACAAATTGTACTTGAGAGGTGATTATTACAGCCTTATATAAAATCACTGATGATGATATCGGAACTGGATCGGTATCGACCAATATTTAGATTTAGGTATCGGGATCGGACCGGAAGAAGAAAAAAAAAAAAGTGGATCGGTGCATCCCTAATTTAAACGTTGGTTACGTACTGTAACCCCAGATTCTATAAGTATAGGCGCAGCCCTTTAAGGCTATTGCTAGTGGGTTTATCCCTACAGCACTGAAAACTTTAGTCCACGCCCACCTACTGTGTGGGCCTCATCCCCGGTCCGTATAAATTACGGTGAGATCAGGGAACCGGCTCCCAAATAGCTTTTTTCTTCAGCCATTTAGGAACCAGTAATGCCCAGAGCTTAAAGGGCTGCGCCTATACTCATAGAATCTGGGATTACAGTACGTAACCAACGTTCTTATTCGTATAGGCTTCGCCCTTTAAGGCTATCGCTAGTGGGTTAAAGGCGAAGCAGAATGTAGTCTATGCCTCACTGGGTCCACTCAAACACAACACGAAGCACCTGCTTGCACAAAAAAAAATCATCACTCAGCCTTCTGTGTGCAGGAGCGCACCGGAGATAAGATCTCTGGTGAGGAAAAAAGGCTTAGATAGCAGACCTGCTGCTGTGAATAGGAACAACGGAGGATACGAATTGTAACTGTAACGATAAACAGAGCAGACCAACAGTTACTTAGGATGAACCGATTAATAACAATAAAATCAGCAGTCATGAACTTGTGGCTGATAATAAATATCTCACACTGTGACTACATGCAGGCAGGTGTGACCTCAAAAGTGAAGCTCCATGAAACAAATAATCATTTTGTCAGAACCTTGAGAACAGAATGGGTCATGGAGAAAGTAGAAACATCACGTAGATAAAAACAAATAACTGAACATGGCGATGACCAGGCAGCCGCCATACAAATATCCTCCACTGTCATCCCTCCATGCAGAGCCATAAAGGATGAAAACCCTTTGGTGGAATGCGCTGAGATTCTCTGGAGGATCCAGTCGAGATGAACTGTAAGCTTCAGAAATAGCCTCACACAACCAGTGTGAGAGGCGCTGGGTGGATAGAGGTTGTTCTTAAGAGCTGTCCCAGTAATGCACGAACATACGCTGAAAGCGGCGCAGTGTGGCCATGTGTGCCATGTAACATGAAAAATGTGCGCATGGGACAGAACGAGATGAGATGTTGCTTCCTCCTCAGAATTATGAGGAAGAGGATAAAACCCATCCAAGGTTATCACTCTTGATCTGAATGAGCTTGTGATGCTTTTCAGAGAAGGGTTAAAAAGCAGTACAGCTGAACTGCCGTCAGCTTAAATTCTGAGACATGAGGGAGCAACAGAGAGAGCAGATAATCACTCACTCTCTTTGCCGACATCAGAACTAACAGCAGGGCTGTTTAAAATGACAGAAATTTAAGTGAAACCTGATCTAAAGGCTGAGAAGGAGCTTTGATCAGAGCTTGCAGGACCATCATTAGATCTCACTTTGGAGCTAGTGGACGTGACACCGGTCAGTGTCTCCATACACCTTTCAGGAAACGCTTCATCAATGGGTGATTAAGAACTGTTTTGTCACCGTAGCCCTTATGACAGGAAGAAATAGCTGCAGCATAAGTTTTAATAGTGCTGAACGCTAGATCTCTGTCCATCAGCTGCTAAAGAAAAGACAGCATGCCACCTAGTGGCCATGAGATGGCCTCCACGCCTTTCTCTGTGCACCAGCACTGAAAAACTGTCCACTTGATGTGTACAGTGTTGTGGTGGAAGCAGCTCGTGCACCCTGAACATACACACCACATCCTGTGGGAGGCCAATCTTTTCTAAATGGATCTGTTCAACAGACAGACCCAAAGATACTGACCTATTTCTGGGTAACTCTTGATCGCTCTTCCTGCTTGGAGGAGAGCGCCACCCCCACTGGGGTTTCCACAGCCGACCTGATATCAGTTGCTACAGATTTGGGAACCACGGAGCGCATATGCATTCGGGAGCTATGAGGATGACTGACTGTTCTTCCTCCCGGACCCGGTCCAGGGTCCGTGATATCAGCAACACTGAAGGGAACGCATAAAGGAGCATTTTTGGCCACGGGCTGTGAGCGAAGGCGTCCACTCCTAACGGTGGGTCAGTCCATCCATCCATTTTCTTCTGCTTATCCGGGGTCGGGTCGCAGGGGTAGCAGCCTAAGTAGGGAGGCCCAGACTTCCCTCTCCCCAGCCACTTGGGCCAGCTCTTCCGGGGGAATCCCGAGGCGTTCCCAGGCCAGCCGAGAAACATAGTCCTTCCAGCGTGTCCTGGGTCTTCCTCTGGGCCTCCTTCCGGTGGGACAAGTCCGGAACACCTCACCAGGGAGACGTCCAGAAGGCATCCTAAACAGATGCCCAAGCCACCTCAACTGGCTCCTCTCGACGTGGAGAAGCAGCGGCTCTACTCTGAGTCCCTCCCGGATGATCGAGCTTCTCACCCTGTCTCTAAGGGAGAGCCCAGACACCCTGCGGAGAAAACTCATTTCGGCCGCTTGTATCCGAGATCTCATTCTTTCGGTCACAACCCAAAGCTCGTGACCATAGATGAGGGTGGGAACGTAGATCGATCGGTAAATTGAGAGCTTCGCCTTTTGACTCAGCTCTCTCTTCACCACGACAGAACTGTACAGCGCCCGCTTCACTGCAGACGCTGCACCTATCCGCCTATCGATCTCACGCTCCATTTTTCCCTCATTCGTGAACAAGACCCCATGATACTTGAACTCCTCCACTTGGGGTAGGACCTCCTCCCTGACCCGGAGAGGGCACTCTACCCTTTTCCGGCTCAAGACCATGGCCTTGGATTTGGAGGAACTGATCTTCATCCCGGCCGCGTCGCATTCGGCTGCGAACCGCTCCAGCGAAAGCTGTAGATCACGATCTGATGAAGCCAATAAGACCACATCATCTGCAAAAAGCAGACGCAATCCTAAGGCCACCAAAACGGATCCCCTCAACACCTTGGCTGCGCCTAGAAATTCTGTACATAAAAGTTGTGAACAGAATCGGTGACAAAGGGCAACCTTGGCGGAGTCCAACTCTCACCGGGAACAAGCCCGACTTACTGCCGGCGATGCGGACCAGGCTCTGACACCGGTCATACAGGGACCTAACAGCCCGTATCAAAGGGCCCGGTACCCCATACTCCCAGAGTACCCCCCACAGGGCCCCCCACAGGGCCCCCCGAGGGACGCGGTCGAACGCCTTCTCCAAGTCCACAAAGCACATATAGACTGGTTGGGCAAACTCCCACGCACCCTCCAGGACCCTGCTGAGAGTGTAGAGCTGGTCCAGTGTTCCACGCCCAGGACGAAAACCGCACTGCTCCTCCTGAATCCGAGGTTCGACTATCCGACGGACCCTCCTCTCCAGAACCCCCGAATAGACCTTAACAGGCAGTCTTAAGAGCGTGATTCCCCTGTAGTTGGAACACACTCTACGGTCCCCATTCTTGAACAGGGGGACCAGCACCCCGGTCTGCCAATCCAGGGGAACTTCCCCCGATGTCCACGCAATATTGCAGAGTCGCGTAAGCCAACACAACCCTACAACATCCAGAGCCTTAAGGAACTCTGGGAGAATCTCATCCACCCCTGGGGCCCTGCCACCGAGGAGCTTTTTAACCACCTCGGTGACCTCAGCACCAGAGATTGGAGGGCCCGACCCAGAGTCCCCAGGCTCCGCTTCCTCAGTGGAAGACGTGCCGGTGGGATTGAGGAGGTCTTCAAAGTATTCCACCCACCGACCCACAACATCCCGAGTTGAGGTCAGCAGCACACCACTCCCACTATAAACAGTGTTGGTGGCGTACCGCTTTCCCCCCCTGAAACGCTGGATGGTGGACCAGAATCGTCTCGAAGCCGTGCGGAAGTCGTTCTCCATGGCCTTTCCGAACTCCTCCCATGCCCGAGTTTTTGCCTCAGCAACCACCCGAGCCGCATGTCGCTTGGACTGCCGGTACCCATCAGCTGCTTCCGGGGTCCCACAGGCCAAAAAGGCCCGATAGGACTCCTTCTTCAGCCTGACAGCATCCCTCACCGATGGTGTCCACCATCAGGTTCGAGGGTTGCCGCCGTGACAGGCACCGACAACCTTGCGGCCGCAGCTCTGGTAAGCCGCCTCGACAATAGAGGCACGAAACATGGTCCACTCAGACTCAATGTCCCCCACCTCCCTCGGAACATGTTCAAAGTTCTCCCGGAGGTGGGAGTTGAAACTCTGTCTCACAGGAGACTCTGCCAGATGTTCCCAGCAAACCCTCACAATACGTTTGGGTCTGCCAGGTCTGACCAGCATCTTCCCCCAACCATCGGAGCCAACTCACCACCAGTTAGTGATCAGTTGACAGCTCCGCCCCTCTCTTCACACGAGTGTCCAAGACATGTGGCCGCAGATCAGATGAGATGATGACAAAGTCGATCATCGAACTGAGGCCTAGGGTGTCCTGGTGCCAAGAGCACATATGGACACCCTTATGCTTGAACAAGGTGTTCGTTATTGACAATCCATGATGAGCACAGAAGTCCAACAACAGAACACCACTCTGGTTCAGATCGGGGGGCCGTTCCTCCCAACCACACCCCTCCAGGTCTCACTGTCATTGCCCACATGAGCATTGAAGTCCCCCAGCAGAACAAGGGAGTCCCCAGAAGGTGCACTTTCCAGTACCTCCTCCAAGGACTCCAGAAAGGGTGGATAATCTGAACTGCCGTTTGGTGCATAAGCACAAACAACAGTCAGAACCCGTCCCCCCACACATAGGCGGAGGGAGGCCACCCTCTCATTCACTGGGGTGAACCCCAATACACAGGCACCAAGTTGGGGGGCAATAAGTACGCCCACGCCTGCTCGGCGCCTCTCACCAGGGGCAACTCCAGAGTGGAAGAGTGTCCAGCCCCTCTCAAGGAAACTGGTTCCAGAGGCCGAGCCATGCGTAGAGGCAAGTCCGACTATTTCTAGCCGGAACCTCTCCGCCTCACACACCAGCTCAGGCTCCTTCCCCACCAGTGAGGTGACATTCCACGTCCCAATAGCCAGCTTCTGTAGCCGAGGATCAGATCGCCAGGGTCCCCGCCCTTGGCCACCACCCATCCCACATTGCACCCGACCCCTTTGGCCCCTCCCACAGGTGGTGAGCCCATGGGAATGGGGACTCACGTCTCCTCTTCGGGCTGTGCCCCGGCTGAGCTCCATGGGTAAAAGCCCGGCCACCAGGCGCTCGCCCGCGTGCCCCACCTCCAGGCCTGGCTCCAGAGTGGGGCCCCGGTGACCCACGTCCGAGCAAGGGAACACTAGGTCCATTTATTTGTGTCGTCATTGGGGTCTTTGGGCTGCACTTTGTCTGGTCCCTCACCTGTGTGGTGGGTCAGTGAGAACCATAATTGACACTGGGCGTTCTCCAGTGTGGCGGACAGATCCACTGCTGCTCGGACAAACCTGCTCCAAATCCGAGAAATTAGCTCGGGATGGAAGCTCCTGTCTGTGGCAGGTATCGCCCCTCGACATGATATCCACTCGCCTGTTCAGGACGCTGGAAATGTACACTGCACTGATAGGGAGCAGGTTTCTGTGTGCCCAATACAACAGCTGTTTCACGATGTGTAATAGTTGGGCTGAGCGCACGTCTACCACACAGTTTATGTAAACTGCGTCACCTTGTTGTCTGTGTGGATCAGAACATGCTGATCCCACAGCAGGGGCTGAGTCACGTTTAAGACCGTGAAAACATTCTAGCACATTTATGTGAAGCGACATGTGGTCCAGCCACTGTGCTCCAACTGTTTGGGACAGACACATTCCTCCCAGCTTGAATGGAAAGCGTCAGTGAAAACTGAGATGTGTGACGTAGGCCTACTGATGGGAACTCCCTCTGACAGAATGAGAGGGTTTCCCCAGTGATTCAGATCGATTCTCATGGGGGGGGGGCACAAAGATAATCCACCTCTTCTGGCGCACAGGATCTATGCGCAGGCAGGCGAACCATCTCTGAAGGCGTCTCATGTGAAGTAGGCCCAGCGGAACCATGATGTGGGCTGCTGACATTGTCCCAAGAGTCGCATGACAGGCAGAACTGTCACTATGCTACAGGGTTTGACACGGCGGAGCTGAGCTGACAGACCTTCGGCTCTCAGCTGTGATAAACGGGCTCTCACTGTAGTTGAGTTTAGATCCACTTCCAGATAAACAATCATCTGGGACAGACGAACGGAAGTTTTTCCCAGTTTATAGAAACCCTAGGTTTAGCAGGTGTAACACTAGCATTTTGGTCTGTGCGACAACTTTCTAACTGGACCGAGCTAATAAGAGCAGATCATCCAGATAAAAAGATTTCTCATTCCTGCCGTGTGTCACGACTGCAGAGCCATCTCCACGAATTTCGAGAACGTGCGTGGGGTGTTTCAGAATCATGGAAATTTGAAAATATGCGCTCTTCAGATCTATGGAGGTGAAAACCAGTCGTTCTGGTGAAGTTCTCTAGCAACTGTTTGTCAGCATGTGGAATTGTCTCTCCATGATCGCATTGCTGAACATGAACAGGTCGAGAATGGGTCTCATCCCTCCGTGTTTTTAATCAGAACCCAGAAGTAGTGGGAGGGAAAAAAACTAATTTTCCTCTCCGTTGGGAACTCTAGAAATCATGTTTTCGTCAGAAATTCCTGAACTTCTGACTGGAGAGGCGTGCTCTGTTCTGGAGAAGACAGAACCGTCTCTATAATCCCTCTGAACAGTGGGGGTTGAGCTGCGAACTGCAGCGTGTAACCCCTTCTGATCAGACGGTCCGTCCATCTGTCCAGGGAACACACTCGCTGCCACTCTGAGTAGAGCTCGGAGAGCGGGCACGCATTTGTGTTGTGTCATGTTTCTTATGAACGTCAACCAGAATAAAAATCCTTACTGCCATCACTCGCTCCGGAGATTCTCAGGGGGGGAACCCAAGGAGGGCTCCAACAGAAAAAAGGGCTGTATGTGTGCCTCTGTGCTGAGCCCAGGCTGCAGTCTCACATAGAGCTGAGGTGAGCCGGCACGCACTGAGAGGAGGCGTGAGCACTTTCAGAATGAGATGCCATTTCGGTGGAGGCTGCAGCTGTCGTGGAGAAAATACGTTGACTCCCGCTGCGCTGTGAGTGGGCAGAAAACAACAGACATTAAAAATGGGCTCTGGCTGAAAAACTAGGGATTTTACCGGACTCGGTCTGCTGAAAAAACAGCATTTTAGCTGACGTGTTTCTGTTTTAGATCAAAAACATACATCATCAAAAAACACATACCTTCCCCTCAAGGATCTGTTACCTGGTGGAGGGGGCCAGCGGAAGAGCGGGGCGTGAAGCCGCTGCCGCAGCTGTGGAGCACCTCTGCTGCTGTTGCTGGCCAAGGTCCCTTCAGCGGCTGGAGGGGCGAGAAGAGAACTGTGACATCACCGGATGGTGTACAGTCTCTGAGACCTCCTCGGACCTCTGCAATTTCTCAGGGATGGTCCTGAAGTTGGTCCCGAACAGCACCTCTGGGGTGATGGGGCCCTCCAGCAGGTCTTTCTGCAGCCTCTTGGACAAGGATGGTGAGAGGCGGAGACAAGTAGTCCTCTGAATCATGATCATCCAGGCGGTGATGCAGGACAGGCAGACTACAGAGGTGGCACATGTTTAAGATGACATCAGCAGCTTTACAGAGAGAGCTTTTTGTCTCCTCCAGCAGGTCTGCTTCCTCCAGCTTCTTAATGTCAATGTCAATGTATTTATATAGCACATAAAACAACAAAAGCGGACCAAAGTGCTTTACAGTTAAGACAAATTAAAAATTAAAAAAGAGCAAAAATGCATCTAGTGCCACTCAAAGACATAAGCCTTTTAGAGATGCTGTAGGCCAGCAGGGCGATGTTGTTGTTCGCTGCGGCCATCTGGAATGAGCACTGGTGAGCTCGGTTGGAGACCTTGTCACCATCTGGTCATGCTTCCCTGGACGAACAGGTTGCTGGTCCATCCTGGAAGCTTTTGCCCCAAGTGCCACCACCAGGCTTGGCACCGGGGGGGGGGGGGGGG
>NC_056504.1:22442227-22444908 GCF_014905685.2 Nematolebias whitei
GGGGGTGACGAGGGAAAAATACAGATCGGTAAAACCATCCACTCTGGAGATGGAGGCGAAGGTGGAGACGGATGTCTTCAGCTTGCCGGGCCCAACTACAGCCTCGTTCCAGTGTGGGGCACTGGGAGGGCGGAGGGAGGGGAGGGATAGAAAGTCCCTTGTGTTAACATCCTCCTGGATTATGCCGGGCAGCTCCGAGAGGAGGGCGCTGACGGCTGGGAGCGGTGTGGTCGCCAACGTGGGAAGATCCGAGGTGGCTGAGCATCGGCTCGGCCGCTCGTCTTCCGTCACTACTCTCTGAAGGGGGGGGGGGGGGCAGCTCCGCATCGCCTATCTCGGAGGAATCATTCGATTCACTGTGTGACTCTGCGTCAAAGAAGGCGGTGGCGTCGTCCTGCGCATAGCGTTCCGCCACAGAAAAAAACACTCAGCGGAGCTGCTGCCAACAACGCCTTTTTCGAGGGAATTATCCGATTCACCTCGAGAAAAAAATCACGTTAGAAAAGGCGGTGGCATCGTCCAGCCAGTAGAAGCCCTCCACGGATAAACATTCAGCGGGACTGCTGCTAACATTGCCTTTTTCGAGGAAATCATTCGATTACCGCAAGGAAATAACGTTAGAAACGGCGATGGCGTCGTCCATCGGACAGCGGCCCGCCATGGAAAAGCACTCCTCGGTGCTTACCTTGAACAAGGCTGCTCGTCTCTGCTTCTCCTCAGGGAGGAAGAGCTCACCGGGACAGCAGGGGGTTGGCGTGGTGGCGACCCAGGCATCCTTAGCAAAGGTTGTGCCGGTCAAAGCTGGACAACTTTTCCTTCTTCGTTCTTCTGACATTGCTAGCTAGTTGGTTGAAGAAAAAATGGGAGCCGATTACCCGGTCTCACCGTAATTTATACGGACTGGGGATGAGGCCCACACAGTAGGTGGGCGCGGACTAAAGTGTTCAGTGCTACGCTGCACGCATAGGGATAAACCCACTAGCAATAGCCTTAAAGGGCGAAGCCTCTACGAAATAGAACATCCTGCGACTTTGCAAATTCTCCCACTTAGAAATCATGGAGGGGTCTGAAATTTTCCATCTTAGGTGCATGTCCACTGTGAGAGACATAATCTATTTAAAAAAATCCGGATATCACAATGTATGATTTTAAAAAAAAATTCATTTGTGTGTTACTGCTGCAAATAAGTATTTGAACAACTGCCAATCAGCAACAATTCTGGCCCTCAAAGACCTGTTAGTTCACCTCTAAAAAGTCCACCTCCACTCCACTTATTATTCTAAATTAAAAGCACCTGTTTGAGGTTGTTAGCTGCATAAAGACACCTGTCCAGCCCACACAATCAGTAAGACTCCAACTACTAACATGGCTAAGACCAAAGAGCTGTCCAAAGACACCAGAGACAAAATTCTAGACATCCACAAGGCTGGAAAGGGCTACGGGGCAATTGCCAAGCAGCTTGGTGAAAAAAGATCAACTGTTGGAGCAATTATTAGAAAATGGAAGACGCTAAACATGCCTGTCAATCTCCCTCAGACTGGGGCTCCATGCAAGGTCTCACCTTGTGGCGTATCAATGATCCTAAGAAAGGTGAGGAATCAGCCCAGAACTTCACAGGAGGATCTGGTCAATGACCTGAAGAGAGCTGGCACCACTGTTTCCAAGGTTACTGTGGGTAATACACTAAGACGTCGTAGTTTAAAATCATGCATGGCACAGAAGGTTCCCCTGCTTAAATCAGCACACGTCCAGACCCGTCTTAAGTTTGCCCATGACCATTTGGATGATCCAGAGGAGTTATGGGAGAAAGTTATGTGGTCAGATGAGACCAAAATAGAACTTTTTGGTCTTAATTCCACTCGCTGTGTTTGGAGAACAAAGGATGATGAGTACCATCCCAAAAACACTATCCCTACTGTGAAGCATAGGGGTGGAAGCATCATGCTTTGCGGATGTTTTTCTGCACATGGGACAGGATGACTGCACTGTTTTAAGGAGAGGATGACTGGGGCCATGTATTGCAAGATTTTGGGGAACAACCTCCTTCCCTCAGTTACAGCATTGAAGATGAGTCATGGCTGAGTCTTCCAACATGACAATGACCCGAAGCACACAGCCAGAATAACTAAGGAGTGGTTCCGTAAGAAGCATATCAAGGTTCTGGAGTGGACTAGCCAGTCTCCAGACCTAAACCCTATAGAAAATCTTTGGAGGAAGCTCAAACTCCATGTTTCTCAGTGACAGCACAGAAACCTGGCTGATCTAGAGAAGATCTGTGTGTAGGAATGGGCCAAAATCCCTGCTGCAGTGTGTACAAACCTGGTGAAAAACTACAGGAAACGTTTGACCTCTGTAATTGCAAACAAAGGCTACTGTACCAAATATTAACATTGATTTCTACAGGTGTTCAAATACTTATTTGTAGCAGTAACACAAATAAATTATTAAAAAATCATACATTGTGATTTCTGGATTTTTTTTATTTTTTAGATTATTTCTCTCACAGTGGACATTAACCTAAGATGAAAATTTCAGACCCCTCCATGATTCCTAAGTGGGAGAACTTGCAAAGTTGCTGGGTGTTTAAATACTTATTTTCCTGTATATGTATATATACAATATATGTATATATACTATATATATATATATATATATATATATATATATATATATATATATAT
>NC_056504.1:22444918-22448607 GCF_014905685.2 Nematolebias whitei
ATATATATATATATATATATATATATATATATATATATATATATATACACACACACACTGTTTTTCTACCCGGTGAAGTCACCACATTAGTTATGGCTAACCCCACTGCAGCCTCTCCTCTAAGGGGTATTTCGGACTAATCTAACACTTGTGCTTTACCCAGAGTGACATTAGGCTAGTCCTGTTTAAGGCTGTGTTGGAGGGTGTTGGAGGTGATTCACCCAGACTGTTCACGACCATCATTTGCGAGTCACACCCTTGTCTCACCTCGTGACTCGTTCAACCTAGTAGCTGGGGTTAAATCATTGATCACGGGTAAACTGGCAGTTTGGCCGCTCACCTCCTATTGTAGAACTGCAATTGTTACCGATCTGGTAGTTTTTCGAATCTAGGCACAAAATTCCAGGGTGTTGTTTGATCCAAGCTGCAAAACCATTAAAAACCTTCTCTTTATTGATGAAATTGAACCAAGTTTTCCAACTTTTTGAGTACGAATATGTAGAAATGATAGTCCAGAATTTTACATTTTATGCTTTGCTTTAATTGGGGATTTGCAGGGGTACAGCGTTATCAGCAAATTATAATTAGTTACATTTGATCATTTAAAAAGATTAATGACAGAGAGTTCATGCCTGGTAGCAGGGAGTGTCTTATTGGTCTAGTGAAACATTCAGGGTCCTGGGGTGTCCACTGAGGTGAGGCTCTCCTGGCTCCGATGAGCTGAAGTAGAGAATCTTATCTCCTAATGCTTAGGTTGTCATTTCAGAGTAGCCTACGCTCACGAGGATGGACTAACATGCACTTGGAGCCTCACAGCATGTTAAATCCCCATAAACCCCTAATCACTGTCTCACAAACCAACCAAGCTTTGCTAGACCTGTTACAATCCACCTTGACAGCACACAGATCACATGGTAACTTTTCAAGTAGGCTGGAAGCAGGACAACACTCTCAATCTAACCCTTCATATAAAATTTAGCATTTGGACAATATGTAAAGGGTCGCTCACCATTTCTGCCCGAAGACTTTCGGAAAATGGCACAATAAATTTCCTCCAGAGCCCTGGAAGAGAGCTCCCTTAACTCCCCGAAAGCAGTCCTAATCCTGAGGAATCTGGTCTTGTGTCAGCTCGGCTGAACGAAAGAATATTCCTATCTTGATTAAAAATAAATCTCCTTTGAGCTGTTCCTGATCTCTCTGAGTGGCTTCTGGGGGTGAAGCTATACTGCCCTCATCCTTCAACTCCACGGTCCGTTCAGCCCCAACTTGCCAGTAGGCTTGGTTTAAATAGGAGATTGTTTTACTGGACAACCCAGTTTTCCCTTTTACTAGCTTGGTGTCGTTTTCTGATTGGACTTTAGTCTTAGGAAGGTCGGCCCTCTGGTAGACAGTTGGACTGTCTCCAAATTGCACCCTTATAAGGTATTGAGCTGTATTGTTCCTGCTTCTCAGCTCAGAAGCTTACAAGCTACCACACATGTTTCTTTTTACATACAGCCTGCCCTTTTATGGTGACGTGCAGTCTTGCTCGGCTGCTTTGCTCGGCTTCTACGTGTACTGTTATCCTGATTAGGTCAGCCGTTCAGAGCGCGTCTGGCTCCTTCTACGGCTGTGTTAAAGTGTTTTAAAGATGTCAACTCACCACTTTTCCTTTGTAATCTTTCCCTAGAACACAGCTGGCTCTCTTTACTACTGTTTATAGGTGTCGACTCACCACTTTTACCATCTCCCAGACCACCTCATGAACAACACAGCATTTCATTTTATACAGTATAAATCATTTCACTTCACCCTAATCACAGGATGTAGGACAACTTGTTACAATCACATAATACTCAATGCATAAAAACAATTATTCTACATTTCAGAGGGTACAAATCTGTTACTTGGAAGCCACTGGCTGATACGATTTCATTCAATGAGTTTACTTGACAACACACTACATTGCCAAAAGTATTTGCTCACCCATCCAAATTATCGGAATCAGGTGTTCCAATCATTTCCATGGCCACAGGTGTATAAAATAAAGCACCTAGACATGCAGACTGTTTTTACAAACATTTGTGAAAGAATGGGTCACTCTCAGGAGCTCAGTGAATTCCAGCGTGGAACTTATAGGATGCCACCTATGGAACAAATCCAGTCGTGAAATTTCCTCGCTCCTAAATATTCTAAAGTCAACTGTCAGCTGTATTATAAGAAAATGGAAGTGTTTGGGAATGACAGCAACTCAGCCATGAAGTGGTAGGCCACATAAACTGACAGAGCTGGGTCAGAAGTGCAGAAGTGCATATTGCAAAAAGGTTGCCAACTTTCTGCAGAGTCAATCACTACAGACCTCCACACTTCATGTGGCCTTCAGATCAGCTCAGGAACAGTGCGCAGAGAGCTTCATGGAATGGGTTTCCATGGTCAAGCAGCTGCATCCAAGCCATGCATCACCAAGTTCAATGCAAAGCATCAGATGCAGTGGTGTAAAGCACACCGCCACTGGACTCTAGAGCAGTGGAGGCGCGTTCTCTGGAGTGACGAATAGCTCTTCTCCATCTGGCAATCTGATGGATGAGTCTGGGTTTGGTGGTTGCCAGGAGAATGGTACTTGTCTGACTGCATTGTGCCAAGTGTAAAATTTGGTGGAGGGGGCATTAAGTTGTGGGTTTGTTTTTCAGGAGCTGGGCTTGGCCCCTTAGTTCCAGTGAAAGGAACTCTGACTGCTTCAGCATACCAAGACATTTTGGACAATTCCATACTCCCAACTTTGTGGGAACAGATTGGAGCTGGCCCCTTCATCTTCCAACATACTGTGCACTACTGCACAATGCAAGGTCCATAAAGATATGGATGGCAGAGTCTGGTGTGAATGAACTTGACTGGCCTGCACAGAGTCCTGATCTCAACCCGATAGAACACCTTTGGAATGAATTAGAGCGGAGACTGAGAGCCAGGCCTTCTCATCCAACATCAGTGTGACCTCACAAATGCGCTTCTGGAAGAATGGTCAAAAATCATCATATACACTCCTAAACTTTGTGGACAGCCTTTCCAAAAGAGTTGAAGCTGGTGTATCTGCAAAGGGTGGACCAACGTCATATTGAACCCTATGGAATAGGAATGGGATGTCACTTAAGCTCATATGTAAGTCAAGGCAGGTGAGCGAATACTTTTGGCAATGTAGTGTATACACTATATATATATATATATATATATATATATATATATATACACACACACACATAGGGGTGGCTGTGGCTGAGTGGTTAGAGCAGTCGTCCTCCAACGCAAGAGTTGGGGGTTCGAATCCACCAGCAGTCACATGCCGAAGTGTCTCTGGGCAAGACACTGAACTCCTCATTGCATCTGATGTGTGTCCCATCAATGTATGAAAGTGAAAAAACACTGATTAATCTCTTTAGAATGATTTGTTCGATGAGCTTTGTAGATCTAGTAAAGTGCTGTATGAATGGGTAAATGAAGGTACATATTGTAGTGTAAAGCACTTTGAGCATCTCAATAAGATAGAAAGGTGCTATATAAATACAGTCCATTTAACATATGTATACATATACATACATATATAAATACACACACGTATATATATATATACACATACAGACACATATGTATACACACACATATATGCACATATATATGTGTATATATGTATATACATATATATATATATATATATA
>NC_056504.1:22449007-22454974 GCF_014905685.2 Nematolebias whitei
TGGGGTTCAGGTCAGGAGAGTTGGCAGGCCAATTGAGCACAGTAATACCATGGTCAGTAAACCATTTACCAGTGGTTTTGGCACTGTGAGCAGGTGCCAGGTCGTGCTGAAAAATGAAATCTTCATCTCCATAAAGCTTTTCAGCAGATGGAAGCATGAAGTGCTCCAAAATCTCCTGATAGCTAGCTGCATTGACCCTGTCCTTGATAAAACACAGTGGACAAACACCAGCAGCTGACATGGCACCCCAGACCATCACTGACTGTAGGTGCTTCACACTGGACTTCTGGCATTTTGGCATTTCCTTCTCCCCGGTCTTCCTCCAGACTCTGGCACCTTGATTTCCGAATGACATGCAAAATTTGCTTTCATCCGAAAAAAGTACATTGGACCACTGAGCAACAGTCCAGTGCTGCTTCTCTGTAGCCCAGGACAGGCGCTTCTGCCACTGTTTCTGGTTCAAAAGTGGCTTGACCAGGGGAATGCGGCACCTGTAGCCCATTTCCTGCACACGCCTGTGCACGGTGGCTCTGGATGCTTCTACTCCAGACTCAGTCCACTGCTTCCGCAGGTCCCCCAAGGTCTGGAATCGGCCCTTCTCCACAATCCTCCTCAGGGTCCGGTCACCTCTTCTCATTGTGCAGCGTTTTCTGCCACACTTTTCCCTTCCCACAGACTTCCCACTGAGGTGCCTTGATACAGCACTCTGGGAACAGCCTATTCGTTCAGCAGTTTCTTTCTGTGTCTTACCCTCTTGCTTGAGGGTGTCAATATGGCCTTCTGGACAGCAGTCAGGTCGGCAGTCTTACCCATGATTGCAGTTTTGAGTAATGAACAAGGCTGGGAGTTTTTAACAGCCTCAGGAATCTTTTGCAGGTGTTTAGAGTTACGTCGTTGATTCAGATGGTTAGGTTAATAGCTTGTTTAGAGAACCTTTTCATGATATGCTAATTTTTTGGGACAGGCATTTTGGGTTTTCATGAGCTGTGTGCCATAATCAAAAGTATTAAAACAATTAAAGACCTGAAATATTTCAGTCGGTGTGCAATGAATCTGAAATATATGAAAGTTTCATTTTTATCATTACATTATGGAAAATAATGACCTTTATCACAATATGCTAATTTTTTGAGAAGAACCTGTATATATATAATAAATATGCGTATGCATATGTACACACACACACACACACATATATATATATATATATATATATATATATATATATATATATATATAGACCACAGCAGAGTTTATTTTTCTTTTGTAGTAAAGTAAAGATTTCAGACAAACAATGCATTTCAGTGAGGATGACAAAGATATCATTACTAACACTGAATGTCCTCACAAACTGGAAGCTCAGTCCGACAGGACTGGTTGCTATAAATATTGACAACAGGGCTAATGTCGTGAGGGCTGTGCAACTTAGCACTAATGGTAGCTTGCTAACTTGAGAGGCACGTAGCTAATGACAAGCAGGTTGGAGTATTGAAGAGAATTTATTATTGTTGATTTTTAGTTAATTTTACAGATCAGTTGAAATAAACTTGCCATGCTCTGTTCAGCAAAATACACTACACAGTATTACTCCCTGCTTCATCTGTGCTGAAAGTCAAACTTAAGTGAATGGCAATGACTTGAAACTAGTCTTCATGCACCGTCTGTTGGATATATTGTACAATTATGGCTGGTTTCAGCATTTTAGGGGTTAAGTTAGAAGTGTTGGACAATTATCATCAATATCAATAGGTTCCTAAATGTCTATATAGACTTAAATTATTGGCTCTACCGAAATATCGGTCGGGCTCTAATGATTACACCATAAAAACAAATGTTAGCACAAACCTTGGTACTTTGAACAACAAAATTAATGAGTTTGACCTTTTTTGCCAAAGTTTTAGACCAATGCCCTCACATGGACAAAAGCAATGGACAAATTAAAAGATGATTTACATAAACAAAGCTGGAAAGACGTGTATGTTGATGATGTGAATAGATCATATGATGAGTTTATGAATATTTTAGGAGCTCTGTATGAAAAGAATTGTGTGCAAAATAATTGTACAAAGAGAAATGTTGTTGATCAACCATGGATGACGAAAGGGTTGAGAAATGCTTGTAAAAAAAAGAATTATTTGTATACATGTTTCTTGAAATTGAGAACACAAGAGGCTGAAGAGAAATATAAGAAGTATAAAAATAGTAGCGATTATAAGGAAACACAAGAAGGAATATTATAGTGATCTATTAAATAAAAGTAATGGTGATATGAAAGCTACATGGCGTGTAATAAATAGTGTTCTGAAAAGTCATAAAGCAAAAACAGGTATTTCACAATATTTTTTGAAGGATGACAATGAAATCCATGATGAAAATGAAATTGTAAATGGATTTAATCATCATTTTGTGAACGATGGATCAAGCCTTGCAGCTAAAATACCAAAAGTAGACAATAATGTGAACCATTCAGTTATAAGTTGTGACAACAGTATTTTTCTTAATGGAACTGACAAAGAAGAAATAATGAATGTAGTAAAAAATCTTACAGATAAGAGATCAAAAGACTGGGTGGACATGGATATGATGTTTGTAAAGGACATAATGAGTTATGTTATTGAGCCGTTTACATATATTTGTAATTTATCATTTTCAAAAGGAATATTTCCAGACAATATGAAAGTAGCTAAGGTAGTTCCTCTCTTTAAAAATGGTGATAAATGTGTGTTCAATAATTATAGACCAATATCCTTATTACCACAGTTCTCAAAAATTCTAGAAAAACTGTTTGTGACCAGATTAGATAATTTTATTACTAAACAAAACATTCTAAGTAGTAGTCAGTATGGGTTTAGAGCAAAAAACTCTACATCACTGGCTCTCATGGAAATAATAGAACAAATAACTACTGCTGTCGATCAAAAACAGTATTGTGTTAGTATTTTTGTTGATTTAAAAAAAGCATTTGATACTATTGACCACACTATTCTCCTTGAAAAATTAAATAAATATGGTATAAGAGGACCAGCATTACACTGGGTATCTAGCTATTTAAAAGATAGGAAACAGTTTGTACAAATAAATGGTGTAAGATCTGACCTGTGCAATATCACTTGTGGAGTTCCTCAAGGCTTTGTACTTGGAAAAAAGTTATTTATTTTATATGTGAATGACTTAGTGAATGTATCAGGACTCCTCAAATGTGTCCTTTTTGCAGATGACACCACATTTTTTTGTTTGGGTAAAGATGTAAAACAGATGTTGGAATAGATGAAGACAGAATTTGATAAAATACAAACTTGGTTTAAACTTAATAAATTATCATTAAATTTAGATAAAACTAAATACATGATATTTAGTAACAAAAAGAGAACTGTTGATGATCCATTTAAAATTGAGGGTGTTGAGATTTGTAGAGTTAATGAGATGAAATTTTTGGGTGTAATAATTGATGAACAGCTAACATGGAAAAATCACATAAATTCTGTAAGAACAAAAATAGCTAAATCTATTGCAGTACTATACAAAGTCAGGGAATTATTAAATGATAAAGCTCTGTACATGTTGTATAACACAATCATTGTTCCACATTTAATCTATTGCATTGATGTTTGGGGGAAAGCGTGTAAAACATTTACAAAACCTATTTTTATTTTACAGAAAAGAGCTGTAAGAATTATCACCAGAAAGCATTACTGTCACCCATCAAGCACATTATTTTATCAACTGAAGTTATTAAAGTTCCATGATTTGGTAGATTATAGTATTTTATCAGTTATGTATAGGGCTCAAAATCACACATTACCATTAAATATCCAAAGAAATTTTGTTAAAAGACAAAGTTGTTATAATCTTAAGGGGACAGAAATATTTGTCAAACCAAAATTCAGAACTAGTCTGAAGGGAAGGTCTACCTCAATACAAGGAGTTGGATTGTGGAATGGTCTAGAGAGTGATGTGAAAAATGCCAAGTCAATGTGTACATTTAAGAAAAAAGATCAAAACTGAATTGTTAAAAAAGTATATATGAAGTAGATTAGTGTGTGTTTTGTATTAGAATTAGAAAAATTAGAAAGCTATTCATTTTGTTCTGTTACTTGAAGATTATTATGTCTGAAATAATTGTTTGAAAAAAGGGGCAGATATAATAAGATTTTTTCTTCTTTCTGCTGCCTTTCATTTTAAATCTTTTGTATCTTTTTTTATATTGTTATGGAATTGTTTTGTACTTTTTTTTAAATGAATAAACTATATACCATACCATACCATACATGATGAGAAATGTCACTTGCTCCATTCTGTATCCTCATTTTCTTTATCCCCAGAATAGCTGATTTATCAGAGTCAGAGTCAGAGTCAGAGTTTCTTTATTGTCATTCGCACCTCATGTGGTACATGTGGTGGAGCGAAATTATGTACACGGGGTCCCAGTTACATCCAACAATAAAATGTATAAGAAAAACAGTAATAAGATCTAAGATATGAACTAAGAAAAACATCAACTAAATATACACTAAGCACTCATAACATAAAACATTGAACATCAGCACAAACATGAACATGAGTCTGTGAGCAGATGTGCACGCATGAACACATCATCATTGAAACAGATCAGCAGCAACATGAAACAGATCAGCAGCAACATGATATGGTTTTTCACAGTGATTATTCTAGTTAGAGATTCATGAGTCTAACAGCCTCAGGGTAGAAGCTGTTCCTCAGTCTAGTGGTTCTACACTTAATGCTCCTTAACCTCCTTCCTGAGGGGAGTGGGGCAAAAAGTGTGTGTGCTGGGTGAGTGGGGTCCTTCATGATGCAGGTGGCCCTCTTCCTGCATCTGGAGGTGTAGATGTCTGTGATGGTGGGGAGGCTGATTCCGACATATTTCTGTGCAGCCTTCACCACTGTCTGCAAAGCTTTTCTTTCTGCAGCTGTGCAGCCTCCATGCCACACGTTGATGCTGGAGCACAGGATGCTCTCCACTGCACACCTGTAGAAGGAGGTGAGGACTGAGCTTCCCAGACCAGCTCGCCTCAGCCGTCTGAGGAAGTAGAGTCTCTGATGAGCTTTCTTGATCAGGCTGGTGGTGTTGTTGCTCCAGCTGAGGTTGTCATTCATGTATACACCCAAGTACTTGTAGCTGGAGACCACTTCCACCGCAGATCCTCTTATGTTCAGGGGGGTGTAGATGTTTTTGTTCCTTCTGAAGTCCACAATCATCTCCTTTGTCTTCTTCACATTGATGTGAAGGTTATTCTCTTTGCAGCAGCTCTCCAGGTGTTCCACCTCTTGCCTGTAGCTGGACTCATCATTGTTTGTGATGCATCCCACCACCGCTGTATCATCTGCAAACTTTACAATGTGACAGCCTGGATGGGTAGCTGCACAATCATACGTGAGAGCAGAGTAAACAGGAGGGGGCTCAACACACATCCCTGAGGAGAGCCAGTACTATACTTATACTATGCTTTTAATTTCTTCACAGGTGTCGGAGGAAATATTGTGGCCATCCAGGCTAGCAGGATGTCAACGTACTGTCATTCATGGAGTGTTCCTGGAGTGCTTCCATCTGAAATGAGTTCCAGCTGTCCTGGACCTTGTGCCACCTTCTGCTCCTCAGGTGAAATATAGAGATACCATACCATACCATACCAATTTATTTATAGAGCACTTAAAACAGCAAAAAGGCCAACCAAAGTGCTGTACAATAGAAACAAACAAGCACAGCGGACAGGAAAACATAAAATAAAAATATAGATACAAATAGCAGCTGAAAAAAAAACAACCTAAATGGCCAACACTGTGGACTAGAGACAGGATCAAAACAAATCACACCGTGTCAAAGTGGTTTTAGTTGGGCTTATGAGTGGGATTTTACATAAGACCTTAACCTATACGCACCTGGTGTGTAAGCTATCATGGTTTAGATCAGCTACAGATACCAATTAAAGGGTGGTTCATGCTGAAAAA
>NC_056504.1:22455074-22466924 GCF_014905685.2 Nematolebias whitei
CCCCCGAATAGGATCGTTCGAGTAGGTTTGGCTATGGTACTTAAGGTAGCATTAATCTACATTGACTCCTCAAAGATTGAAGTTTAACAAATGAACTGCATGTTGGCATAGTTAAAGTCCTCATAGTCTCTAACTAAAGTACACACAAAATTCATTCTTGCTGGGGGTGTTCAGAAACAATACCAAACCAAATAAACAATGTCTCAACATCGACAACAGTAGTGATCAAGCAACCAGAAAACAACATTTCAACTGCATCACTCACTCTGACTGCCAGATTCCATCACGCTGATCTGTCTGGGTGTTTATCCTCTTGGATCTCGTATGCGACGATTCACATCGGCAAGTTGTCTTGTGCAACGATCTAGTTGGGCCTGAAGGGAGCGATTGTGGCGGATTTGGAACACAATCGTTCCGATCATTATGAGGAATAATGTCGTAACTAGAACCAAGGTTAACGTGTCGGCCCTGGACCACGCGTAGGCGAGAGGTTGATATGGATGCCGAGGTCTGGATGCGAGGGTCCTGAGGACCTGGTCTATTGGTTCGACCTCTATGCCCTTAGTTCCTTCTAATCGAATTTGCTCTATGGTGTCCGGGTCTATCACTAGGCTCATGTTTGTAAGGTACTCAGGTTCTTATAGAGCCATTTCCCATTGATCCGGGTGGAGGTGATGGAGCGTCAAGTCACCAATGTGTATGGTTGTCCCCTGAGGGACATCGATCCACATTGTCTTGTCCAGTAGGGCCAAGGTTCTATTGGCCTCGGTGTGTTCATAGGCAATGATCGCATTCCGTTGAGGAGTGTTATCTATCCACCATGAACCGACTCTTTCCGCCTGAGTGGCTGTTACTTGTCTATGCGGTGTTATGGTCGTTGTGCATTTCGAATCTCTCGGAATGGGTGTAATACCACAAATGCCTGCGGCATTGTACCAGATGAAGGGCTTGCTTGGACACAGGTAATGTATCTCATGAGTGGGAGTACACATCTAGAGATTTGGAGCTAAATAGACGGTGGGGTTACTATCGCAATAAGCAACCACCTGAGGGGTGTTGACCTTGACGTGGTTATCACTGTGCCAATTTCCAACATTAACGACATCCTTGAGTCTGTAGATGCCATTCGCAGGGATGATTGGTAGATTGATAATGAACGCAATTTCACGCACTTTGTGTCTGACGTGAATTGGGATCGCGCTACTGAGAGCATAAGCCAGGTGAGCCTGGATTGGCCTTACTTTTTCGTTCGTGGCAGAACTAAGGATGTCACTTACCATCTGTAAGGAGACGAGATAGGGTGGGATCCTGGCAGTGGCTAAAGTATCAACAGACGAGCTGAGTCTCTGAGCGTGTCCGTAAGGATCCTATCCATCAGGTGTACGACGGCGTAGTCCATTTCTACATCACGTTTTAGCTCACTAACGATATTTGCAAGGGCCTTAATTTCTTGTGTGTGGGTATTCAGTACTAAGATAGTATCTTTTACCGTTTTGGTCACCTGTGTGAATTGTGTTTGCTGTTGATCCATCTGTGTTTTAATCCATGGGATCTCCATCTCAATTTCATTAACATGTTGTTGTAAGGATGTTATACTGACCCTAACCCTAACCCTTGACTGCTGATAAGCCTAGGCTAAACAAGGATCCGAGAGAGGAGGCAGCAAGAAGAAGCCCTGCAATGCTACGCTTCTGTCAATTATGTGTTCCACTCACTTCCTCTTGAGTGAGAGTGAACTTATGTAACTGCTTCAAAATGTGTTGGATTTCCTCATTTACATTTTGGATTGGTAATGTATACCATGGTTTGTTGAACCATTCGTCTTTGATATTAATGTGCTGTTTGATAACAGTGTAGGGGTCGAAACGGATGAAGACCTTCTGTGTGTGAAGACGACAGTTCGTGATGAGCAGTCTGGGTTGGTCCCTAAGAATGATGCTGGAGGTGGGCCCAAGGGTCACCGCCTCGGCTTGTTCTTCTTGGATGGTTCCCAAGAGGGTGAGGATTAATAGAAGTGGTCTCAACATGATCTATATTCTGTTTGGATGACCCTTTTTCCCATGAGGTCTGAGTTTGTGAGATCTTTGTCTGTTGTGGAGTTATTGAACGCTTTGTGTAGTTTGACCTGGTTTCGATGTACCCATTTAACAATTGGCTCTTTTTGGCCTTTGCTAATTTTGATCTGGTAGACAACAAGAGACAGTTTGTCTGTTATCAGGTGGGGTCCAGTCCACCTGGGCATCAGTTTGCGGGCGAGAGTTCCGGTCCCGGCCTCTCATTTCCCGGTTGTGGGGGCGAGCGTGTAGTACCAGACCCTATCTCCCACTTGGAGTTCCTCGTGAGAGGCCTTTTGGTCATAGTACGCTTTTCGTCCTTCAGCGGATTTTTCCAGGTTTCTCTGGGCAAAATCAAAGGTGTTTTTAAGGTGTTTTTCCAAGTCATTCATGTATTGTTGTGTGGTGTAGGCTGTTGCCATGGTGGTATCACCTGGTTGGTACAACAGGTGTAGAGGGAGCGTCATTTGTCGACCCGTCATCATCTTGAAGGGAGAGATGACAGTCGATGTGTGTGGAATGGCCCTTATGGCCATGAGGACCAGAGGGAGTTTCACGCCCCCATCCTTGTGGTTTGCGGCTACGTATTTCTTCTAAATACTTACCACAGTTCTGTTTGCTCTCTCCACTTGGCCTGAGGCTTTTGGGTGGTAGCCAACATGGAAGTTGACTTTGATGCCTAGCATCTTCCACAGTTCTTTCATCACTTCAGCGGTGAAGTGTGTACTTTGATCTGAGTTCACCCTGAGGGGAAGTCCAAACCTTGAAAATACATGATTCATTAGTAACATAGCAGTTCTTTGTGCTGTGTTGTTAGGAGCTGGTAGACATTCTACCCATTTGGTAAATGTGCAAGTTACCATGAGAAAATATTTATTTCCTCTAGTGCTCTTAGTAAGTGGTCCAATCCAGTCGATCTGGAGGTCAGACCATGGGAATGCAATGCCTCTACTTTGCAGTGGTGCTCTGTGGAGTGGTCTGGATGGCTGAAACTGGCCACAGACCAGGCACCCTTTTATGTAGTCCTTGACATCCTTTTTCATTACAGGCCAATAAGCAACTTGTTTTAATGCTTTCAGCGTGGCGTTATCTCCCTTGGCTGCCTCAAAAGGACATCGTCCACGTAGATCAGTGTCCCATGTTCGTGGGCGTCTGGACATGCTTTTTTCAAAAAGATGTTGAACTCAGCTGGTGAGTTAGCGTAGCCAAAGGGACACCTGGTGAAGGTGTATTGTCGGCTACCAAAAGTGAAAGCTAGTTTGTGTTGGTCCTCGGCGCGCACAGGAATGGTCCAAAAACCAGAGGCGACGTCGAGGGTGGAAAAGTACTTGCCATCTGGTGACCTTGGGCAGTTCCTGTTGGATCTAGGTCATTGGCCACCTGGATAAAGGAACTCGTTTGTTTAGCTTTCTGTAGTCTATGGTAAGTCTCCACTTACCATTTGGTTTCAAAACTGGCCATAAAGGTGCAGAGTAGGTGGTTTTACAATGTCTGATTATGCCTTTATCTAAAAGGTCATCAATGATTTCCTTGACAGGTTGATGTGCTGCCACGGGAATCTTGTATTGTCTGACAAATGTAGGCAGTGAGTTGGGATGCTCACTGTGTGGAGCGAGGTCAACCCACAATCCATTGAGTTAGTCGAGAATGACTTCTCATATTTCAGGAGAACTTGGCGGAGTTTGTCCCTTTCTTCATCAGTCGTCAGGGCGTCGGCTTGGGCGACCACCTGTTCAATCTGTGAAGAGATTGCTAAGGGTTCTTGATGTTTGGGGAGGTCTAGTGAGTCCCTGTCTGTGTCGTTAGACCTGTCTATAGGTAAGACACTATAGGTTTGAGGTCCTTTATCAACATCATTGGTTGAGAAGAGAGCTATGGCCTGTGTTGGTTTCGTGAACCAAACTGGACTAGTCTCTTGACACGCTACCAGGTTGTCTGGGAGTCCTCCCAGAAATGGAATGCCTAG
Source organism: Nematolebias whitei (assembly GCF_014905685.2). Lineage (NCBI taxonomy): Eukaryota > Metazoa > Chordata > Actinopteri > Cyprinodontiformes > Rivulidae > Nematolebias > Nematolebias whitei. Next base: position 22,459,095 of record NC_056504.1, read on the forward strand.
TTCAAAATCATGAAAATCTGTGGAGATCAACCATCCTAGCTTTGTGTTTTTGGGGATCAGTACCTCTTCTGTGCTGCACACAGCAACAGATGTGGTTCTGGAGTTGAGGCTCACTTGGATTGCGGCCTCAATGGACAGTCCTAGTTTGAAAAACGTAGAAGATGGTTGAAAGTACACCTGTTTAAGGCTAATAGCTTGTCCCGCCACGATGTGGACTCGTACCATTAGGTTTGTTACCTGAGGTGTTTTGGTTGTTAGGAACCTGGCAGACCTCTGGAATGGTCTGTCCAGCTGTAAGGTTTGCTGTGTCTAGCACAGGAGGATCCTCTTTGGCTGGTTTTAGTGACCACAGTACATTGTGGCTGGTGTCCACTCGGACACCTAATCTTACCAAGATGTCAGAGCCTATGTAGGTTGCATGTGGTAAGTCTGGGACCATGAAGAATGGGTGGACCAGTTCCCGTTGGTGCCAGATCAGTTTCAGGTTAATGACTCCTTTCGCAGTCATCACTCGTGAACTGTTGGGATACAATGGAAAGCGGAAAGCTTTTTCGATCAGAACTGGACCCAAATGTTTTTTAACCAATGTTTTGTAGAAATCTTTGTTAATAGCTGATTTATCTGTCCACAGCGACAGTACAGCATCATCGGTGTGGGATCCTTGGATCTCTACACCTTTAACTACCAATGGTAGGTAGTATCCGGTGGGCTCTGACTGTCTCAGCTCGCAGAGGAGGCTTTCTTGTTCGGTCAGAGTTGGGTCCACCGGTTGGGTCTCTTCGGTTTCACATGCTTTTAAAGGATTACTTACCGGGACTGTGTTCACTGCTGAGAAGTCCTCAGTGCCTTCTGCGGTGCCTGCTGTTGGGCAGTCTGTGACCGTCTCAGGAGGCATGAGTATTGACAGGGGTTTGCTCACTCTGGCCCACATTGTCTGTTCACCATAATCTATAATCGCCTCAAAGCGATTTTTAAAATCCTGGCCGATCAAAAATGGGAATGAGTCAACTGTAGACACATGTACTGGGTGGTATAGTGTCATCTCGCCAACCTGCATGTGAACCATGGTTATAGCTATTAGGGTTGTCCTCGTCTCTGCAAGGCCCTGCATTTCTTTAGCACGTTCTATGAGAGGTATTTCCCTGTGAACACCGTTAGCGGCGGTCCTGAGCTCCTCGAACAATTTGGCTGACATTATAGTAATGTCGGCCCCACCGTCCAGTAGGGCTTCATGTGTGAGGACCCTTCAAGTGTGATTGACAGGTAAGGTGTTTTAGCGACCCCCTTTCTGATAAGGTTACACAGGAACCTTGTAGGTTTTGGCCAATGTTTCTTCTTACGTTTACCTTTGTCTGTGTAATCCTGGTATATCCGAACCATTGGTGCAGTCGCTGCTGCTCCTGAGAGTTCGGTTTTTGACGGGCCTCCGTCATTGATGTATGAGATCACCCGCTCTCTGTGTGTTGAGGGGCTCTCATTGTTTGTAACAACAAGGTCCTGGTGGCTGTCCGTGACAGTGGCAACGTTGTTGTTTGTGTCACCTTGATTTGTCTGAACCGTCAGCACAGCTGTTGTTGTTTCTGAGGTTTCAGTTTGTGACGGGTCACCATCGGTGATGTGTAAGTGTACCCCCCCTTTTACTGATGAGGGGCTGTCAGAGTTTACAACAACAACGTCATAGTGACTGTCTGTGACAGCAGTAACGGTGTTTTTTTATGTGTTCTGACTCATTAGCAATGATATTGCCACACAACACATCAGGTTGGTTGTCCGTGGCAGTACCTATCAATATTTCTAAGAACTGACACACACTTTCTGTCTCGTCTGAGCTCAGAGGTCTGGGGCTCTTTTTCTGGACCTGCTGCTGTTTCTTTTTCGTCTCAGGCTGTTCAGGCCGACGTGGAGGGGGAGCAGGCTCCCTCCTCTGGGGTCCCTGCTGGGATCCCTGCTGGGATCCCTGGTTGTATGGGTTACCATGGGTGCCATACTTTTTACTCTTAGGACGTGCGCCCCCCTTCTGGTACATTCGTTCATCCTCTGGTTTCTTGGGAAACCATTTAGGATCTCGTCTGAACCAGGGGGCACTCATCTGTTGTGGTTTGGCAGATGGGAAATCTTGTTTCCTCTCGCCATTCTTGGGAGGGGGAGCTGAAGCTCTCGTCCCTTCCAATTCTAATGACTGGGAAGGAATCCTTTAACCTGGGAACACCTCAATGGGTGTTTTGGCCTGTGAACGGGCCTCAAAGACATTCACAGCACAATTTTTTATCTCACAGATGGTTTTTTCTTTGAAATTAGCCATCATCTGTACTGACGTCTTTATGTCAGGGTGGAGATTTTTGCTGAAAACGAACTTTAACGCCTCCTCTTCCTCCATGCCGGTTTTGTTCCTGTAACCAAAATAAGCCTGTAAAATCCTGGAATAATATGCCCTTGGGTGTTCATTCTTACCTTGCATGACCTTGTCGGCGGCTGGATAACCGCCAGGTCCCGCGCAAGGGGCATACTCTTTAATTAGAGCAGCATATAACAGGCTGTAATCCTTCCTTGTGGCATCTGGTGACGCTCAATAAAGGAAAACACCGTCCTGGCTGAAGTGAACCTGATCAAACCTATTTTATCCTCAACTGTAGCGTTCGGATAGCTTCCCAGTTGGAAGTCAAGGTCTTGCAGATAGGCCTTAGTGTCGGTCGAACCCAACGGCCCTGGCTCGAAGCGTTTGACATATTTTGCTATTTTTTGCAATACCGCTATTGAGAGCGGAGGATGAGGGATTAGTGGAGGCGGAACAAAAGAATCATGTGGAGGTGGCATAAGGAGAGTTTGTGGAGGTGGTGATGGTTGAACTGGATTCTGACCCAGTTTGTCTTCGAGTTCCAGACATCTTTTCCCCTTGTCAGAGATTTTATTTGTGGCTACAGCCAGTTCTGCCTCATAGGCTTTTAACCGTTCACGTGATGCTAGACACTCACTTTGTAAACTCACGCCTTGTTGGACTAATGCCGCTCTTTCCAATTTGCACTCATCCAGAGATTTTGATGTTAGCTACAACTGTTGGCGCAGAATATCATTGTCTGAACACAGCGTTCGATACTCTACCCCTCCTGCACGTAACTTTTCCTCATATGAGTCTGCTTGCAACGACAGCTGAGCTTGTGAGTACTCTTTCTCACATTGCAATTTTTCCTCCCAGGTCTCCTTTTCAAATTGAAACTGTGCCTTGAGTTGTAGATACTCATCAGGTGTTGCTTCGCGGTCACCTGTCTCGCGCATCAAATTTTTTTTCAAAGGCTTCTCTCCTGCTGGCCTCAAGGTAATACTCAGCTTTTAGCAAGAGTGCTATTTTAGCTAATTGCTCGTAGCCCGACTTCTTTATGGCTATAGAAGTGACATTGCCTGCCACCTTCTTAAGCTCGGCGAGTAGTCCTGTTGTGTTCATGCATTCCACCTGTTCACCATATGGAGATAAGAAATCTGTGAGCAGCGTCAAAGCTCTCTCAAGCCAGTTCTTCTTAACACCACTTGGAGTAGGATCAGCATGATCAGCTTTTGTTGAATCTGCCATGATCGTATTTACTATTCAGCAAAACCTATCAGGTTAAACCGTCGCAATCTTAGAGTTTTTCAACAGGTAAATGTTTGTATTTAAGTGAGCAGCGAGTTTCACACACTAATCAGCTCTGCGGTTCCATCAAAGTACTGTTATAAGCCAGCTTTTCAATAATTGGGCACCTGTTTTAAGTTTTACCCCATTCATGAATATTATAAGTAAATGCCTCCTGTGGCAGTGTTACTTAATATGAGCTTAATCCTAACAGGTACAATGAACCAGGCTATTTCAGTGTTGATTTACTCAAATGCACTTAAAAATTAATAAACCTGCAATATTCACTAAAATTCTGACAGTTTAATTTACCAAAATTTGCTATCAAACAGTTAATTATAAACCAAGCGTGATTAACGTTTTTATTTACCCACATGCTTTTAAAAGAAATGACTCAAAAGCAAGGTTTCACTAAAAGTCTCACAGTAATTTGCAGCTTTCAGTTCTGAAAAACTGTTATACTGTGTTGTCAACAGCAGGTGGTGGTGCAAGCTTATTTTTACCACAGAGTGACTGTAGCTACATGTCTTAGATGGTAGGAGTCACTGATGACTCCCTGTGAACCGTCCTATTGACAACCGGTCGTTAGCCGTTAGCTTCGATTAGCAACGCACGAACACGGTCCAAATCAGCATTTATAGACAGATTTAAAGCTTGAACGTGGCGTCGCTTCAAAAACACGCTCTTTAGGCATAAACTCATCAGGTTAGGACCGATTTGAGGGCTTTTATTCAGCTTTTTTAACCACTAAAGAAGACTCCGTTTGAAAACGAGCTTCATTTCCAGGGTCACGTGACTTTACAGATACATGGACATCGGGGTGGGCTTTTTGCACTGACGCCAGAGTGAGTGGACGTAGACGGCGTTACGTCACCGGCTTCTCAGCAAATCAGAACGTTTCACACAGCGGTCCTCGACCAATCACAGCTCATGTGTACTTGTGTAAGCTAGCTCTTTTAGCTTCAACAGTCCGGCGATAATTTTACCCATTAACGCTTTAAAAAGCACAAAATAATCCTGGAAATGTAGCGAATCAGCATAGAAGCAGCTTCTGGGGCGGTGCCCAGCTCAAAAACACAGTGTTTCACCATTTAAAACACGAACCCGTTCAGAACCGGGTCAGAACCGGGTGGGTTCAGAACCACCACAGCTAGACAAGAGTTCCAACAGATAAATGTGTCTTTTCTCCCTGCTTACTGCTTAAATCACACACACAGAATTTATAGCGGAATAAGAAAATCACCCAGTGAGACTCCAACATCAAAAGCAGCTTCCAACAGCGTTTTAAACATTGTAAAGATTTAAATCTCAGGTGTAAAATTCAACAATACAGTTCTGCATCTTCTGAACACTACAGCCATGAAAAATAATCTTTCCAAGGTCAAAACTTGGACTTTTTATGCCAACATGCGTTTTCCACAATATCAGGTCACACAGAATTTATATAACTCATACAAGAAGCCGTACAGGCCACCAATATGTAGTATGTCAGGACAGCTGTTGCTGCGGACATCCTATTAATTATTATTCTTAAGGCTAGATCAAGTGCAAAGAATATTAACTGTTTAATTAACAACGGATTCTTTCTTTTTTTTAGTTAAATTTCTGCCATGTGACCAAGATAACTTGAGAGTGGAGTGTATAATTACTGACATGAGACATCAATTATCTTTGACCCATGAGAATAAATGCAGTCATTTATTTAACAGTATCAAAATTTTACATCAAACATGTACACTTGATTTGCTGATCTATTTCTGATTAATAAACTTAGCAAGTTCAAATAACAAGACAACAAAGGATTACTGATGGAGAATAATTCCTCTCTGAAGGCATTTAGCTTGATTTACTGGCGAAAAGGTTTAAAGAGAGGGAGTAAAGAAGTTTAGGAAGAAAGTTGTGGGGGTTGGTTGAAATATGTTGACCAGAAATGACACCCTTCATCCGACCCCAGCCCAGCCCTGGTACACTCGGTGTGTGACGACTCGTGACGACTCGTTACCTGAGCAGAAGATAAATCAGCTCCGGAACAGAGGTCCATTTCCACGCTACCTTTCAGCGTCTCCGGTCAGAGTGGCTGAGAATCGTCCGAAGTAGTGTCCAGATACTCCGTTCAACAGAATAAGCTTCCTTAGAAGGAATCTTCCTTAGAAGTTGAGAGCATTTAATGCTCGGGGTGAGATCACAGCGAGGCGTGCTGTGACTCCGCTGAAATGGACGGACCTTTGGCTCATGGTCCAAAATCCATCAGCTATTAGACTAGAGACTGTTAGACCTTAGCCTCATGTTAGTCTGAAAATTCCATTAAGACTGAAAGTTCCAGTAAGACTGAAAGTTCCAGGAAGTGTTGACTGTTAAAGGGTATCCACTTCCTGTTACTTGGTACTTCCTGATTGGTTAACACAACCAGCAGGGGTGGAGCTTTAGTGATGTCAGAGGGTTATTAGAAGTCACAGACAGCAGAAATATTTTAAGAACGGTTAGTAACAGACAGGAAAATATTTTGAAGCAGTGAGAGACTTGCAGGTGCCAGTTCTTATTTACCGTCTGAGAGTTTTAAAACAAAGCACTGACTTCCGGCTGAATGGCGGTGAGATAAGGTGTGTTTGGGTGTGCTCCTACAGAATTAGCCTTTTCTCTGATTAATGCCTGGGCACTTTTTCCCGAGTCCGACAGCAAACAATAGCTAACTTACACACTTTACATAACCCTCCTATTTGGCCATTAAAATGCCACCAAAACCGACTAAAGGGGTAAGTTCGATCCACGCTCACCTGCGGCCTAATCCTCGTAGTGAAGCCTCGAGCTGTCCTGGATCACCTCCTCCGTCTGAGGGCGACGTCAGCAGCCTTAAGCAAGAAATACTTGTAGCTCTCCGAGAGGACCTTGCTGCTATAATTAAAGCAGAATTCCATGCTGTTCTGGGTGAAAGTCTCTCGTCGATTAATGCCGAGCTGTCCGCCTTCAAAAAGGAGCTATCGTCTGGGCTAGCAGCGGTGCAGGAGAGCTTCACGGGGCTAAAGCTAATGGTAACAGAGGTGGAGAAGTCCGTCTCCACCTGCACTGACGACATCGTGAGCCTCCAGAAAACAGTTGACGTCCTTACTAAGACGGTGGCACAGTTGGAGGATAAGTGCGATGACCTGGAGTCTCGGTCTCGACGTCAGAACATCCGCATCATTGGTGTTCCAGAGGATGACCCATCAGCGGCGACAACGGCTGCGGTATCTCGGATGCTAAAGGAGGCCTTCGACCTCGAGGAGGAGCCGCTGCTGGACCGCGCTCATCGCATCCCAGCCCCCAAACCGAAAGCAGGCGAGCGGGCCCGTCCGATTGTAGCTAAGTTTCACTACCAAGCGGATTGTGTGAAAATCCTGGCGAAGGCGAGGGAGTTGCAGCGGGTCAAAGTGAACGGTACGAATATCTTCGTTTTCCCTGACTACACTGCCAAAACGGCCCGAGCGCGGGCGGCCTTCACGGAATGTCGTCGCAAGCTGCGGGACATCGAGGGGGTTCGGTTCGGCCTGCTCCACCCGGCCCGGCTGAAGATCACGTTTGAGGGTAACACGCGGGTGTTTACCTCTGCTGAGGAGGCGAAGATTTACATTGAGTCGATTACAAAATGAGCATTACAATTAATATGATCGATCTCACACTCAGGAACGTCAGTATTATTAGTCATTATTATTATTCAGGTTTGAAAATGTAATCAAAGTGTTCTGTCTACACTCACGGACTTATTTGTTTACATTCAGGGGTTTAATGTTCTGAATTATAATTAGTATGTTTTGTTTACAATTAAGGATTTAATGTTTAGAATTATAATTAGTGTGTTTTGTTTACAATTAGGGATTTAATGTTTAGAATTATAATTAGTGTGTTTTGTTTACAATTAGGGAATTAATGTTTAGAATTATAATTAGTGTGTTTTTCTTACAATTAGGGATTTAACGTTTAGAATTATAATTTGTGTGTTTTTGTTTACAATTAAGGATTTAATGTTTTGAATTATAATTAGTGTAAGAGTTCTTGTTCTCCCAGATTAGTGCCTATTATATATTTTAAATCTTTTTATTTTGCTAGTTCGGTGGGAGTCACCTGACACAAGAAGGTGTTTTAGGGTTTTTGCGGTGTGGTGCCATTTGGCTGTAAGGCTAAGTTTTTTGATGACTCCCGTTGGAGTCTGCACAGCCCCTTCGTTTGGGGAAGGGCTAAGTGCGATTATG
>NC_056504.1:22467024-22480846 GCF_014905685.2 Nematolebias whitei
GGATGAAGAGTGGAGACCAACGTCAGGATTGCAGGTCGCCTCCAGCGAAGGTTGTCTCCAGCGACGTCCAGCCTGTGCCGTTCTGGTTCAATGTGTCATGCAATTATGTGGTTTAAGGTGGGCTTATGAAGGGGATTTTACATAAGGCCTTAAACTATATGCACCTGGTGTGTAAGCTATTATGGTTGGGAACAGCTACAACTACCAGTTAAGGGGTGGAACATGCTGAAAAGGGTAACTACAGGGGTTTATACCTATAGAAAAGGGTTCCAAACTATTTTTCCATTTCTAACTTGGTTTAAGTTAGCTTTACATGGTAAAATATAGTTTGGTTCAAATGTCTGTTGTCTTTTAGACGAACGACTTGAGATTGGGTGTTTGGTTTCCCCATAAATGTTTTGGAAGTCTATGGCGAGACTTATCAAAAAGAATTAGCTATCCCCCCGAATAGAATTGTTCGAGTAGGTTCGGCTTAAGCGTTGTGAGATCAATGTAGATTATGGTACTTAAAGTAGCAATAATATACATTGACTCCGCAAAGATTGCAATTTAATGAATGAACTGCATGTTGGCATGGTCAAAGGCCTCTTAGTCTCTAACTTAACTACACAACAAAATTCATTCTTGCCTGGGGTGTTCAGAAACAATACCAAAACCAATTAAACGATGTCTCAACATCGACAAAAACAGTGACTAAGCAACCAGTTAAACAACGTTTCAACATTGACAAAAGCAGTGATTAAGCAACTAGGAAACAACGTTTCGGTGCGCCACTCACTCTGAATGTCAGATTTGATCATGTTATCGCGTCTGGTAGCATTATCCTAACTGGCGTCACCCCCCTTCGGTCATGGGAGACCGCGAACACGGGTGAGGACGTCGCTCCATGAGCTAAAGTTAGGCTGTCCTTGAGTAGTTTTAACTGTTTGCGCAGCTGAAAGAGGACTTTTAGGTCTGGATCGGAATCCAGTTTGACTTTCGATGGAGTGTATTTGTCTGGGTCAGTCAGATACAGTATCATCGATTTAATTGCAGGATCATCCAACTTCTGAAGTTTGATGATTTCTGGGTCAGTTGAAAATGACTTTTCATATTTTAAAAGAACTTGGCGAAGTTTGTCTCTTTCTTCATCAGATGTCAGAGTGTCGGCTTGAGCGACCACCTGTTCAATCTGTGATGAGACTGTTAAGGGTTCTCGCTCCTTGGGGAGCTCCAACAAATCCTTTTCTGAGTCGTCAGACCTGTCTATGGGTAAGACACCATAGGTTTGTGGTCCTTGGTCGACGTCATTGGTTGAGAAAAGAGCGATGGCCTGTGATGGTTTCGTGAAACATACTGGCCCAGCTTCTTGACTCGGTACCAGGTTATCTGGGAGTCCTCCCAGAACTGGAATGCCTAGTTCAAAATCATGAAAATCTGTTTCTGAGTTTTCAGTTTGCGATGACTCATCATCGTTTGTGTGTGAGTTTATCCCCCCTTCGTCCGATGAGGGGTTGTTGGAGGCAATAACAGCAATGTCTTGGTGTGTTTCACCGACATCTGTAATGTTGTCATTCGCGCCTTCAGAGTTAGTAGCGATCACATCACTACACTGTGCTCCTGGTTGGGTTCCCATTTCAGCGTGTATCAAAGTGTCTAAAAACCTTTGTATTTCCTCTGTCTCTTCCGAGCTCAGAGGTGTAGGGCCTTTTTTCTGGAACTTTTGTGATTTTTTCGCCTCGGGACGTTTCGTCCGAGGTGGGAGAGGGTTAGGTACGTCTTTTGGGGGTTCCTCTTCGGATTTCCCCTGATAATATGGGTCCTCTCGGTTCCCATATTCTTGCGTCCTACGCATGTCCCATATACGATAATCACGTTCATCCTCTGAAAGAGGAGCCTTTTTGTCCCAGCGTGCACCTTCATTACGTGGTTTGTTAGTTTGAACAGACTGTTTTCTCTCAACTTTCTTAGGAAGAGGCGGCGAGGCGCGTCGTCCTTCTAGTTCAAGAGGGAGGGGTTTAACCTTTACACTAGGAAACACTTCTATGGGCGTCTTAGCATGAGAACGTGCCTCGAGCACATTCACAGCACACTGTTTAATCTCATTTATGGATTTTTCTCTGAAATTTGCCATAATTTGTACTGACATGCGTATGTCAGTGTGGAGATTTTTGCTGAAAACAAATTTAAAATTTTCTTCTTCCTCCATTCCGGTTTCATTTCTGTAACCAAAATAAGCTTGGAAGATTCTTTTGTAATAGATCTTTGGATGTTCATTCTTGCCCTGCGTGACCTTGTCAGCGGCTGGGAAACCAGCAGGTCCCGTGCAGGAGTCGTACTCTCTGATCAAAGCTTCACACAGAAGGTTGTAATCCTTTCTCGTTGCATCAGGTAGACGCTCGATGAAGGCATACACCTCTCTGTCTGAAGTGAGCCGTATCAGACTGATCTTATCCTCAACCGTAGCATTAGGATAAGATCTCAATCTGAACTCCAGATCTCTGAGGTACGCTTTTGTTCCAGATGAGCCCATCGGTCCAGGTACAAAGCGTTGTACATATTTTGAGAGTTTTAGCAGAACATCCATTGAAAGAGGAAGTTTCCGTGCACTCTGTTGCATGTTTTGTGGAGGAGACCTGTTCAGGTCTGTTCCTGCCACTTTAGGTGAGGGTGGATTACGAGCAGGAGGTGCAACAACATCTTTCTGAGGTGTTTGTGGGTGACCTGGACTCTGTCCACGGTCTTCTCTGAGTTCCGGACAAACTCGCCCCACGTCAGAACTTTTATTTGTTGCCGCTCTTAGTTTTTCTTCACATGTTTTTAAACGTTCCTGTGATGTATGATAATCACTTTCTAAACGCATATGTAGCTGTTGTAAATTGTGTTTATCTATCCTGCGTTCTTCCAGCTTTTTGTTAAGCACATCTATTTTGCTATTCAGCGAATCAATTTCTGCATTTGCATTTTGCTGTGATTGAAACATCTGTTCAGAATGTTCAAATGTTCAGTTTTTCGTTGAGGAACATTATTCTGAAAATTTTCCGCTAATTTCTATTAATTAACAGTTCCAGACTAGTCAAACCTCTGCCAATCTTTAGTTCTAAGTGATTTAGTTTGTCTCAAATGATCTGTTGACATCCATATATCTCTTATGTGAACTGAAACTTATTGTGTTAGAGGAGTTTGTGTTCTTAAACCATCCTAGTAGCTTTGCTGTCGGATAGCTGTTCCATTTTTTTTCCAATGTGTTGCTGCTGTCAAATTCAAAACGTTTTTTATTAAAATATTGGCCAAATTCTTAATATAAACATTTGATATGTTGAATATGTTTAATTGTGAACAAAATATGGGTTAATGAGTTTTGCAAATCAGCGCTTTCCATTTTTATTTACATTTTACACAATGTCCCAACTTTATTCCAGCATTTAGCTTTGTAAGAACATACCTGATGAGCTGTTTATTTTGTATGAACATGTTTCTGACCTGAAGCAGAGCTGCAGACAAGTAGCAGACAGTGAAGGTTGGTGTGATGTCAGTATGGCCCCCTTGCAAAATCTGCACTGTGTAGAGGAAGAGGAGGTGGCCTGGAACTACAAGGGAGGCCAGAACTCTGGCTGATTTGGAGTTCACATCTGGATAAACATAAAAAAAGAAGCAACAATTTCTTGTTCCCTTTCAGCACGACATTTTTTTAATTAATGACACTACAAAGTTTTAGTTGCATCTTTGGTTTTGCCAGTTAGCATCCTAAAGTGTATGAATACATTTGACTATACCTGTAAATGGTAAATGGACTGTACTTATATAGCACCTTTCTATCTTGTCAAGACACTCAAATCACTTTACACTACAATCTGTGTCATTTACCCATTCATACAGCACTCTACTATCCATCCATCCATCCATTATCTTTACCCGCTTATTCCATTTTGGGTCACGGGGGTCGCTGGTGCCCATGTCACAAACAACCATTCACTCTCTCACTCACACCTAGGGACAATTTAGAGTTACCAATCAGCCTAACATGCATGTTTTTGGTCTGTGGGAGGAAACCGGAGCACCCGGAGAAAACCCACGCATGCACGGAGAGAACATGCAAACTCCACCCAGAAAGGCCCCTGGACCGAGGTTTGAACCAAGGACCTGCTCGCTGAGAGGCAGCAGCTCTACCAGTTGCGCCACCGTGCTGCCCGCACTCTACTAGATCTCTACAAAAATAATCAAAATCTGAGATTAATCAGAGTTTTATCACATTCATACACTGATGGGACACACATTGGAGGCAATGAGGGGTTCAGTGTCTTGCCCAAGGACACTTTGGCATATGACTGCAGGTGAACATGATCCTCCAACTCTTGCATTGGACACCAATTGCTCTAACCACTCAGCCACAGCCGCCCCTACCTGTGAAACAAAAAAATAATCTACCAGATGAAAACAGAGTGTTTGATTTGCCCGAGTATGAACATTTTGCAGGCAAAAAGAGGCTTTGCAGCTTTATTTAATTTTATTTATTTATTTGTGACTTTTTGCCCTTTAAATATTTAGCATTTGTTTAACCGCAGGCCTGATAAAGCCAACACATTTCTTGTTTTGTTTCAATAACTTTATTAGTTAATTTAAATACATTCCAGCATTTGAGGTCTGCAGCACCTAAAAAAACTAGAGTCACAACTTTATTTTATTCCCTTTTAATGTTGATGTTTTGGTATTGACAATATTGAGTGATGAAATATTTTAGATGCTATTTTAGTTTACATTAAGTATATTTTAAAGACTTCAATAGTATGGGGCCATTGCTGTTAAATGTTTAACTTTCTCCACACATTCTGTAATAGAGACCTGTAGCTTCATGTACACAGGGTATGCACGCACAAAAATGTGGCGAACGATTGAGACGTATCAGTGAAATGACCATTGAAATATGTGCAGTCCAACACCAGCTGTGTGGCTCGTGCACCCAAGTTTCTACAGGTATGTATGGTTACCTGACACCTGTGAAGATTCTCCTCTTTTCATGTTTAGACATGACTTTTGACTGTGCAAAGAGGAGAATCACAGACGTTGGCCTCATGTAATAATTACTGTATTTTCATATTATTACCAGTTTGACCAGGATACTTCATTACTGTTACTTACCCAGAAATTGGGTAAGTAACTAATACACATCTGAGTGTTGCCAAAGGACCAATAAATGTGAGTATGCCACATTTTGTGCATATTTGCTCTTTACAGATGAGGCCCCAGGCCTTTACCTGATTCTAAAATTATTCTAATCTCACTTCAAGTTACTTTGTACAAAAACACACAAGAGATTCCACCATGCAATCATTTATTAAACAAAAACAAAATCATTGTGTGGAAAAACAAAGTCCACCCCATGAAACACGCAAAGCTTCATTTCTTCACAGCTCTCTTAAAGTCACGCCACCGAATTTTAAATGGATTGAAATCTGACTATAATGCTTTTTAAAACTGTTCTGTTGCAGATGAGTTGCTGTGTTTTGGATAATTCTTCTGTCACATCATGACCCAGTTCGATTCAAGTTCCAGCTGTGGGACAGTTCATGTTCCAGCTGTGGGCCATCTCAAGTTCCAGCTGTGGGCCATCTCAAGTTCCAGCTGTGGGCCAGCTCATGTTCCAGCTGTGGGAAAGTTCCAGTTCCAGCTGTGGGCCAGCTCCAGTTCCAGCTGTGGGTCAGCTCCAGTTCCAGCTGTGGGTCTGCTCAAGTTCCAGCTGTGGGACAGCTTGTGCTTCAGGTGTGGGACAGCTTTATTTGACCCACAGCTGGAAGTTAAGTTCCAGGGTCAAATCAAGTTCCAGCTGTGGGACAGCTTGTGTTCCAGCTGTGGGACAGCTTGTGATTCAGCTGTGGGTAAAATCAAGTTCCAGCTTTGGGACAGCTTAAATTTCAGCTGTGGATCAATTCAAGTTCCAGCTGTGGGACAGATCAAGTTCCAGCTGTGGTACAGCTTGTGTACCAGGTGTGGGACAGCTCAAGTTCCAGGTGTGGGACAACTTAAGTTCCAGCTTTGGGGCAGCTTAAGTTCCAGCTGTGGGTCAATTCATGTTTCAGCTGTGGGCCAGTTCAAGTTTCAGCTGTGGGCCAGTTCAAGTTTCAGCTGTGGGCCTGCTCCAGTTCCAGCTGTGGCCAGTTCAATTTCCAGTTGTTGGCCAGTTCAAATTCCAGTTGTGGGCCAGTTCCAGCTGTGGGCAAGTTCCAGGTGTGGGACAGCTTGTGTTCCAGGTGTGGGACAGTTCAAGTTCCAGGTGTGGGTCAAATCAAGTTCCAGCTGTGGGACAGATCAAGTTCAAGGACAGTTTCACCATGATGATGATGATGATGATGATGATGATGATGATGATGATGATGATGAGTTAAACAATACATCTACTCAGCAGCACATGGCTCATACTGAGGCTCTCAAATCTATTGGAAGCAGCAAGGCTTGAGCTTTTAAGACTGAGTTTGTTGTGGCTTATTGGACTGATGAAGTCATTTTGATGAAAGATGACATGTTTCAACATAAAGAAACCGTCCATAGGACCTGACTTTACTTTTTTGAAAATTTTACCTGGATTATTGAACATGAACTTTGAAGTCTTGACTTACTTTTATTTTACATACAGTTTTTCTATTAATGCTTATTTTTTGTTTAATAGATAATGATATGGTGGGATTTGTTACACTTGAGTAGAGGTTAGAGTAGTTTTATAATCGGATTAAGATCAGTTTAGTTTCAATATGTCCTGACATGTTAAACTTTGGAAATTACAGAGGGTGGACTTCTTTTTCACATCACTGCAACTCCTTATAACGTGTCTTCACATTGTAGTGCCTGACAAATATTTCCTATAGTAGTTCTATCAGTTAAATGGTATTTTTTATTCAGTTCAAATGTGTTGTAAAGCACAAAGGTCAAGTTTAGGCCTTAGACACTCAATATTTGATGATTATGTATGTTGACTCGTCTGAAATAATAGTGTTTTTCACCCTAAAATCACTCTTGCAGAACAACAATTTTTAAACTGTATTGTAGAGCTAAAATGTGAGGATAAATTATATTTATTCATATAAAACGATATATTGCTGCACAAAATATTTGTTAAAATCAATATTTATGTTAAAATCAAAGTCAAAACAAAATTATAAGTAAATGCCTTTCTCTTCTGAACATTGCATAGATATCTGATATAATTGTCTCCAACTCCCACAACCCCTGAGTTCTTTTTTCCACCCTGAACGCAGTTCTACAACTCAGTGAAACTTCACCTCTGGAAGCCTCAACTGAACAGTATGAGAACTTCCAACAATTTTCAGTCAGATCCTCCAGACATTTTTTTTTTTTCTGAAACATTTCACCTTCCATTTGTAAGGCTTCATCAGTCAAGGAAACACACAACACAAAACTGATTCTTCCCCCAAACAGCTTACTCCAAAGTGGAACAAACCAGTTATGTTGGTGCTAAGATGGTGTCTTTGGCATGCCCCCTCCTTTGGTGCCAGCCCTCTTCCTCGTCTACAGTCATGTCAAACTGGTTCAAAACCAAAAATGTGAGAACTTCCTCCGTTTCTTCTTAGAAAAAGTTGTGAACACACAAGCACTCATTTCTCCACCAGCTCACGATCGTTCCATCCCATCTCAATGTGCAGCTGTATTTGACCATTTTGAACCAATCTCTCTATCTTCTCTAGAGCAGGTCATGTGCAACATAAAGCCATCTGGTTCCCCCTTTGATGTGGTCCCCCCTTGACTACTAAAGGAGGTTTTTCCTACTCTGGGTCCTTCTATTCTTGCTATTGTGCATAGCAGTTTATTTTCAGGTGTGGTGCCAAAAACTTTTAAACATGCTGCTGTCCAGCCTGTTCTGAAAAAACCCAACCTCGACCCCTCAGTCATGTCCAACTTCCGGCCTTTCTCCAGATTCCCATTCACCTCCAAACTACTGGAAAAAATAGTTGAGTCTCAGTTGAAGTGCTTCTTAGAGGATCATGCTATCCTAGAGTTATTCCAATCTGGCTTCAAATCTCTCCACAGCACTGAAACTGCTCTACTGAAGGTTTTTAACGACATTTTCCTAGCCACCGATGCAGATGATTCTGTGCTGCTTGTCCTATTGGACCTTACATCTGCTTTTGACACCATCAACCATGGGATCCTCATTTCTAGGCTAGAGCAGTGGGTGGGCATCACAGAGTCAGCCCTCAATTGGTTTAGGTCCTACCTCTCTGACAGAACCTTTTGTGTCAGTATCAAAGATTTCAGTTCAGCATCGGCAGCGCTTCAGTGGGGGGTACCGCAGGGGTCCATCCTTGGTCCCCTTCTCTTTTCTTTATATCTGCTGCCACTAGGTGCTATTTTCTGCAATCACAACATTCCCTTTCATTTCTATGCCGATGACTGTCAAATTTACTTCCCCCTGAGGCACAGAGGCACACGTTCTATTCAACCTCTTCTTGACTGCCTGGCTGATATCTGGGACAGGATGGCTTTAAACTTCTTAAGTTTCAACAAGAAGAAGTGTGAAATCATCTTGTTCCATCCCAATGGCACATAAATGAACCACTGCATTGACCTTTTCTCTCTAGCTCTGTTAGAGAAACAAAGAGTCACCAATTTGGGAGTGATAATGGGCCCCTCCCTGAAACTTAACAGTCATGTAAACGTGATTGTTAAATCCTGTTTTTTCAGCTGAGGCGGCTGTCTAAGCTGAAGCCCATACTGTCCAAAAATAATCTTGAGACAGTGAGCCATACATTCATAACATCCAGGCTCGATTACTGCAATGCACTGCTGTTTGGAATCAATCAGTCCTCCATTGCACGTCTACAACTGGTCCAAAATGCTGCAGCCTGATTTTTAACTGGTACAGGCCATAGAGAGCACATTACTCCAGTTTTGGCTTCCCTGCAATGGCTACCCATTCACCTTCGAATCCAATTCAAAATACTCATGTATGTTTTTAAATCACTGAACAGTTCTGCCCCATCCTATTTCACTGATCTTCTACAGCCATTTGTCCCACCACACTCTCTGAGGTCAGCAGACCAGATGTTCCTTTCATTTCCAGAAACTCATCGCAAGGTCAGAGATGACAGGGCTTTCTCTGTTGCAGGTCCAAGACTGTGGAATGAGTTACCGCTGCGTGTCAGGCAGGCTCCCACACTCACAGTCTTTAAGTCTCGCCTGAAAACCCATTTTTATTCCATTGCCTTGTAGTGAACTAGACCTCCTACATCAATCTGTCTCTGAATACCTTCAGGGGACAGGAACTGTTATTTCATTGATTTGAATCCAGAACACAAATGATCTCATCAAGAGACTATTTAATTGTATCCTGAATTAATCAATTGAAAGAACGCTCTTCTTTTTTTATATCATCATTACTATTTTACAATATCTTGATAATCAAAAGTGTGTTCAGTTCATACCATTTCTAATGTTGAAGTAAACCACTCATTTAAATCAACTGTGAAACAGTATTAATGATTTTTAAACCTCATTAGACTTAGATCATACAAGTTAAATGTCTATTTACAAAGCAATTGTGCATTTTACACTTCTGTCTGAATGAGGAGTGGAGTTTTAATGTCTGTCAGAAGTCAGAGAACAAGTTATGAGAACGAAGTGCTTTTTTTTTTTTTTTTTTTTTAATTTTTATTTATCAGGAGAATATATAATTGACATTACATACATTATACAAAATTTACATGACTTCTCCAATTTTTTCTTTTTTTCCTTCCCCCTTTTCCCCCCTCCCTCCCCTCTTCCCCTCCCTCCCCTTCCCCCCTTAACCAAAAACAAGACAAAATAAGGAAAGAAAAAAAAAGGAGAGAAAAAAAAAAGAGAGAGAGGGGGAGGAGGAACGAACAGGAGGGACCCAACCAACCAAAAGGAAAACAGTATTTCAGTCTTTCATTTATCCTCTAAAAACAAGTCACATGGTAATGTGATGAGTCAATCATATCAGTCTATACGCTATGAAGGTAAAGATTTTACATATGACACAAAGGGTGTCCACTTGTGGGTAAATTTTTCTGAACTACCTTTCACTGTTAGTAAAATTTTTTCCATCTTCAAGTATGATCTTATAGTATTAAGCCATTGTGATGTGGATGGTGGTGTGGGAGATTTCCAGGCGAGCAAAATACAACGTCTGGCAAGGAGAGAGCAAAAGGCCAAGACCTCCCCCTGCTGGCGGGATAGATTAAGTGTGGTCCCAGGAACTCCAAAAATAGCAATAAGTGGATCACTTTGAAACTGAATCTTAAAAACTCCTGAGAGTATGGAGAAAAAATATTTCCAAAACCCTTGCAGTTTTGGGCAGAAAAAGAACATATGACTTAAGTTGCAAGGTGAAGTCTGACATCTATCACACTGGTCTGGTATTGAGGGGAACATTTTAGATAAACGTGTTTTTGAGAAGTGTACTCTATTTATTACTTTAAATTGTATTAACTGTAGTCTGGCACATGGTGTACTCTGACGTATGCTGAGAATAACTTTATCCCACCATGAATCTGATAGTTTAACACCCAGTTCACGTTCCCCTGCAGTTCTAGTTTTACCCAATGAGTCGGCCTCTATTGCCATAAGTTTTCCATAAATAATTGAAAGAGGAGATTTCAAATTGGGGCTCAAAACTAAGAGTTCAACCCATGGTGGGTCAGTAGGCAAAGTTAGAAAATTTTGAAACTGCGATGAAACGCAATGCCTAATTTGGAAGTAAAGAAACAAATGTGAAGTGGGTAGATTAAATTTAGAAGACAATTCTGAAAAACTAAGAAATAAACCATCTTCGTACAGGTCTCTCATTGTTCTAATACCTTTCTCATACCAAATTCTATAGGCAGCATTATTAGATGCTGGAGAAAAAATGTGATTCTTTAGTAACGGCATTTTATTAGAGGGTGATACAAATTTAAAGTGGGACCTAAATTGTGACCAGATCCTGAGTGTTGAGAGCACTATAGGATTTGTAGTAACTGAGGATAATTTAATTGGTAATGATGAATAAATAATTGAAGCGGGCGAAAAAGATGCAGAAATCGACTGAATTTCAAGTTTACACCAAATCAGATCAGGTGAATTTAACCAATAAGTCAGTTTATGGATATGTGAGGACCAGTAATACATTGTAAAATTAGGTAGAGAAAGACCCCCGTTTGTGGTGAACTGTTGTAATAAAGAAAGTCTCATTCTGGGGGCCTTTCCGTTCCATAAAAAAGATGAGACCATCTGATCCAGGGACCTGAAGAACTGTTTGGGCAAGAACAGAGGGATATTTTGATATAAAAACAAAAGTCTAGGTAGCACATTCATTTTGATAATATTAATCCTACCAATCAATGAAAGAGGGAGAGAGTTCCATCTCTGTAAATCTGATGCAATTTGGGAAACTAGTGAGGCATAATTCTGAGAAAACATTGAGGGCAAAGTACGTGTAATATTAATTCCTAAGTACCTAAATCCCGAGGGACTGAGCCTAAAAGGGATATCAGAAGGCTTAAGCTTTAAAGCTAATGAATTCACTGGATAGCATTCACTTTTAAGTGAGTTAATTTTATAGCCAGAATATGATCCAAATTTTTCTAGAATATTTAAAATTGGGGGAAGACTCCGTAAAGGGTCAGAGACATACAGGAGAAGGTCATCTGCATATAAGGACAATTTAAGCTCGACACCAGAGCGGACGATTCCATGAAAAGAAGAAAGGGATCTTAGAGCAACGGATAGGGGTTCAATGGCTAACGCAAACAAGAGGGGAGAAAGAGGGCAACCCTGTCTAGCACCACGTCCCACCGTAAAATAATCAGATTGGACGGAATTACTGAGAATACATGCTTGAGGGGATGTATAAAGTAGCTTGATCCAAGACACAAACCTCTCTCCAAAACCAAACCCATTAAGAACAGCAAAGAGATATTCCCATTCCACTCGATCAAAGGCTTTCTCGGCATCAAGAGAAATTATCACTTCAGGAGATTTAGAGGAATGAGTTGAAAAAATTGTATTCAACAGTGTACGAGTATTAAAAAACAACTGGCGACCTTTAATGAATCCATTCTGTTCTTGTGAAATAATCCGAGGGAGAACTGTCTCAAGCCGAGTCGCGAGTACTTTAGACAAAATCTTAAAATCCACATTCAAAAGTGAAAGAGGTCTATAGGACTCGCAGGCAGTAGGATCCTTATCCTTCTTTAACAGGAGAGAAATTGAGGCCTGAGTCAAGGTGGGAGGCAACAAGCCCTGCCCAAATGACTCATTATAAACCTCAAGAAGAAGAGGGGCTATTTTATCTTTAAATTTTTTGAAAAATTCGGCAGAGAAACCATCTGAGCCAGGTGTTTTACCACTTTGCATATCCTTAATTGACGCAAATATTTCTTCTAATTTAATGGGAGCTTCAAGTTGGTCAGAAAGCAATTTGTCTATCCTAGGTATGTCAATATCCTGAAGAAAGGCACATAGCTCATTTGAGTCTGCTTGTAGTTCAGACTTATACAAATTGCAGTAGAATTTTTTAAAAGTATCATTAATAGAGACAGGATCTGAAACAAGATTGCCCGACCGATCGTTGATTTGTGATATTATGTGAGAGCCGGCTTTTCGTTTCAATTGATGTGCCAGAAGTCTACTTGGTTTTTCCCCATGTTCATAATAAGTGGCTCGAGATCGTATCAAGAGTCGCTCTGCATCAGATGTAGTTAAAAGATCAAGTTCCATCTGAAGATCCTGTCGCTGTTTCAGCAAATCATGTGACGGATTAACGGCATTTTGCCTATCAATATTCTGAATTTTTGTTGATATTTCTGATATCTTAGTGCGTAGATTTTTATTAATATTAGCTGAAAAAGAAATAATCTGACCACGAAGATAAGCTTTTAATGTTTCCCATAGTAGTGAGGGAGAAATTGTATCGCTCTTATTGAACCTTAGAAAATCATCAATTGATGATAAGATGAATTTATTAAATGGCTCATCTGATAACAGGAGAGTATTAAATCTCCAACGAGGACTAGAATTGGGTTTGTTTATAAAATTTATATCAATGCTTAGAGGAGAATGGTCTGAAATAACAATCGGATAGTATTCAGAAGACGTGACTCTCTGCATTAAAGAGCTATCAACAAAAAAATAATCTATACGGGAATAGGATTGGTGTATTTGAGAGTAAAAAGAATAGGTCCTTGTTAGTGGATTCCGTGTCCTCCATGGATCTACATATCCATTTTGGGACACAAAATCCAAAATAGATTTAGACATATTAGACTGTGTATAGGACCGAGATGAGGAGCGATCTAATGATGGATTCATTACACAATTCAGGTCTCCAGCTAGAATTAACAAATGAGTATCAAGATATGGAAGTGTGCTAACTAGATTGTTTATAAAATCTGGTTTATCAAAGTTTGGTGCATAAATGTTTACTAATAAAACAGGAGTGTGGAACAAGGAGCCTGCAATTATAAGAAATCTGCCATTTATATCCTTCATTATTCTTGATGCTGTAAAATGAATATTCTTATTAAATATTATGGCAACTCCTCTAGCTTTTGAGTTAAAGCTCGAATGATAAATCTCCCCAATCCATGGATATTTGAGCCTGACTTGATTTGAATTTTGCAAATGTGTTTCCTGTAGGAATATTATGTCTGGGTTCAGGCGTTTCATATGAGAAAATATTTTAGACCGTTTCACTGGATTGTTCAGACCTTTAACATTCCAACTTAGGAATCTAACAGCAGGTGTTGAGGAAACCTTTAAATCACCAGACATGTGACTTGACAGGGATCAAAAATATTGCCATCCCTCCCAATCTCTCCCCCCCCCCCCCCCC